>NC_042617.1:439305118-439925110 GCF_901001135.1 Rhinatrema bivittatum
TCCTCCTCCTCCTCCTCCTCCTCCCCCTCCTCCACACAGATGGACAAACAGTTGACTAACAAACTTGCACTCAAACACAGATTACAAAAGACACAAGGTAAAGGGAAACAAAGTATAACAGAAACACAGGACAGCGCACTCAGTATTCAATTCTCTAAACCACTTCTCTATACCACCAACACCTACCTTCACTATCCAACACTCCTTCCAAACCCTCAAAGGAGGAGGGGCAGGAAGTCAGGTTTTATACCAGACACATTATCGCGTGACGCGGTATTTGGTTTCATTTTGTATCGCGTACCGCGGCAACGGCGCGGTACGCGATATTATTTTGACCTTTTCCTCGCGTACTGCGATATTTGTTTCGCCGCACGCGAAACAGCTTCGCCGCACGCGCTGGTAGCGCGTGCGGCGAAACATTCGCGAACCACGAAAAACCACCTATTTGCATGGGCCACGCCCCCGATTTTTATCGCACGCGGTAACAATGCGTTACCACTGCGATAATGGAAAATGAGGCCCCAAGAGAGTAGGACGATCTATAATTTCAATATCCGACGATTCAAGAAATGAAGTTAAATTTTGCATATCTAAAGGTAAAGCTGTGGGTTCCATTATAGTACTTCTCATCTGTACACCTAGGAATAAAATAAACTTTATTTATCATTGGAAACTCAACATCAGGTATTAAAAGAATTTCATGTAGATATCTTTTAAAAGTTATTTCCGGTAATTCTCACATAATTCTTAACATAAAGTTAATCAATCTCAGATTTAACCGTCTGTTACAATTTTCAAGAATTTCTAACCGTCATGATAAAGCTGTTCTATCTTTAACTGTAGCTATGTTAAAGTTCTTAATTTGTTGTATGTCTATTTCTGCCTTAGCTACAGACACCTTCACTGTTTCCAAAGCGTTTTCGTGGTCTTGCAGTTTATTATTAAATGAGACAGTTAAATTATCCATTTTCTTGTCACTGCAATTGAGAGACCTGCCACCAGTTCCCACAGGCTCTCCAACGTTACAACCGCAAGCTTTGTCGGAAGTAAAAGCTGCTCACCCAGTATAGCGGATTCTGCTTCCAAAGATCTTGTAGCTGGCTGTAAATTTGGGGTTCCAACATTCTCCCCTGTTGATCCTCTCCGCATTTCTCGAAAAGAGTTCAAGAAAGCTTTAAAAACTCATTTGTTTAAGGAAGCATTTGAGAGCATTGAAAGTATGAATTAACAATTTTACAGCTATATAAAGTCTTAGCTTTTGCTATTAATATCTTTAACACTATAGTTGTATTTTTCTTTCTTTTAGTTCTGTAATGTAGCAGCCAAGTTATATACTATTTTAGGTCACTAAAAATTGTATGTTATTGATCATGTCATTAATTGTATTTTTATTCAAACTTTGTTTAGATGTTTAGTTCTTTCTTTATTTTATTTTATGTTATTTTTTATGTTATTTTTATTTTATTTTATTTATTTATTTTTAGTTCTTTATCTTTAGAGATTTTTGATTATAAATATACTGCTGTAAACCGTTTTGATCAATATTTGTATTGGTAAACGGTATATAAATACATTAAATAAATAAATAAATAAATAAATAAATAAATACATTTTTTTATGGTTACAATGTAAACCGGAGTGATAATTAACTCTGTTATTTGAACTTCGGTATAGAAAAGCTATAAATAAATAAATAAATAAGTAAGTAAGTAAGTAAGTAAGTAAGTCTTCTTCCTGACCCGCCTGCTCGATGACCTCATCAGTCCATGACGGCTGCAGTATACTTGTGGGCAGCTCAACTCTAACTGACGGCGGTCTTGTATCAGGGAGGCTGAGTGAAACCTCTGTCCCAGGCAACGGCGTCTCTCCTCCAGGTGCTGTCGCAGCGGGGAACTCCCTCCCGAATTCTGCACCTCCAGCTGACATGAAGCTCGTTATCAAAGCTTGTTCAGTGAGTTGGGTCGAGATTGACGGAAAAACCCTCACTTTCCCCTTGCGTTTCGGTGGCATAGTATTCAAGAGGTAAATTCTTTGATCGATGGTCAGAACAACTCCACTACATGTCTCTACTCAGGATGCCATCTTACCCCCTCTGTCCAGTGATATTATTTCTAGGAATCTGGCAACTCAGCCACACTCTCAGGAACCCTACCACCTGTCTTCCATGTTTCCCCAGCTTCTGTGCACCAGGGAAGTAAGAGATGGGTGAATCTGGAGGATACGATTCTGGTGCTTTAGGTGATCCTTGCAGCCTCTTCCCCTCTTCCCCAGCCCTTCTCACAAACAATTAAAAATTATGCATTAATAACAAAGCTTACATGAAAAAGAACATCAAAATACAGTCTGCTGAGGAAAAACATCACTTACAAAAGCATGTATATATTTACATGCACTACTTAGGTATCAGCCAAAAAATGCTTAAAAAAAATCCCTTGGAATTCATATATTAGGCCTACTATAATACATTTTGGGTGTGAGCTTGACCCCTAGACAGCCATAAGTAAATTGCATTCCAATATAGTAAACCTCCTATACCAAAACAGTGCAAATTGTCAGCCTTCAAATAGTAACATTGTTGCCTTCCTGTGAAAAAGGTAATATTGCAAATATTACACCAGACCCTAAAACACCAATATACCTGGCCCGCTATTAGGAAACAGACAAGCCAGGCTGCTATAGATCCCTACACACTAGCCGAATACTTCACCTCAGTAATATGCAGACGGATCTTCACCAATACAGAATTTTAAAAAAGATACCAGGAAGCATAAGTAGAAACCTATAGAAAAAAATGAAAAGGAAACTGCAAGAAGACAGAAACTGTGTATAGTGCAACAATGGAAAAACTGAAACTTTACCATTCCTCACAAAACTAACAAAATCAAGAAATATAAAACAATCATAACAGTAAAACCATACTAAGAAAAAGAATACATATTTTTAAAACAAGTGTCAAATAGAATATCTAATAAACATTTTAAAAATTTCCCAAACACCAATAAAATATTTTATAACTGCAGACACATCAGATAACACTCAATAATTAAATCCAATAAGAATTAATAAATCCCCTGCTTTATATACTTGGCAACTTAATTTCCAAGCATCCTGAGATTGTTGTGGATTAGTGGGGATGGGGTGCACCAACTTTTTCCTCCCTTACATACATTCACAACCACATTCCCTTGTTCCATGACACTCACATGCTCCCTGAGGTACACATTCACATGCTCCCTCCCAGTCTCTCTCACAAACTCTCTAACACACATGCACCCTCACGGTCACTGTCACACACTCACTCCCTGACATACACAGACACACGTTCCCTGATGCACACTAGCTGACACACATGCCTGCTCCCATGCACTCTTTCACATGCTCACACACACATGCCAACATACACACAAATGTTCTCTTGCATACACTGCAACACATACACTCTTGCACACAAGGCTCTCATGTTCATACATGCACACCGACAAGCTCATTGACATATTCATACTCTCACCCACTCTTTTCTTTTGCCTCTGAATAAAATTATTTTACTTACATTAGTGGTCAGGGGAAATCCAGACAGGAATATCTGATGATGGTGCTGGTGTGCGAAAAGGAATTCAGGAAGGCCCTGATGCAGGGTGGATTATAGGGATGTGCATTTGTTTCATTCATTTAATTCATTTCATTTGTTTCGTGTTACATGTCAATCAGATGTGCATTTGTGTCATTCGTTTAATATTACATGCTTGTATAGGAAATGAATGAAACAAATGCACATCCCTAGTGGATTTTGGTAGAAAGGATTATAATATTTTCATGGTCTCAACATAAGGTGAAGGCCGGTTAGCAGCATTGCTGCTCCTCCTCAAGCCCTACCTGTGAATCTCGAAGAGTTGAGTGTACTGCAGCTCCTCTTCAGGCCCTGCCAACAATTCTGGCAGGGCCACGGCCCACTTCTGCTCCTCTATAGGCCCTGCCAGCTATTCCGGTAGGGCTGCAGCGTGTTGTTCCTCCTCTGCAGGCCCCACTGGTGATTCCAGCAGGGCTGCGGTGTTGTTCCTCCTCGGGATGACAATTCCGGCAGCCTTCAGGTAGCAGTGCCTATGGCCAAGGCCATATTGGCCAAAGGTATGCTACAGGTCTACGCTCTGCCAGGAGATCTGATGTGAGGCCTGGCATCGATTGCAGCAACTTTGCAAGCATGAAGCTGCTGTGATCTATGCCAGTCACATGACTGAGCTGACCGGTCCACCGGGGTATGCCCAAAGCTCCGATAGGCCAATCTGCCCCTATACCACTCTTTGTACTACCTTGATCCTCTATAATTGCCATGGGGGGTTCCCTGCCATTTTTGCTGCTTTTTTTCTCCTTCATGGTGCCTTGGGGTATTTTTGCCACACTTGGTTCCACTTTTCCCTTTTCATTCTGTCTTGGGGTGTTCATGTCACTGTTTGTGGTGCATTTTATCCCTCTTTTACAACATTATTTATTTATTTATTTATTTATTTAGCATTTTTCTATACTGACCTTCATGGTTAAATACCATATCAGATCGGTTTACATCGAACAAGGGTAGATAACAGAAGGAACAACTTTTTTATATAATCAAGAAACAAAACAAAAGTTACATTTAACGAGGACTGTAAAACTTGGAAGCTTAGGCAGCTGGAAGAAAAAGGCCCGAAGAGAGTATTAATAAGATTAAACTTAAAGAGAGACATAACATAATCCGGTTTAGTGATAATCCGGTTTAGTGATAATCCACTTATTTGAAGACGAACTAGTGCGAATGCGGTATTTAGAGGGTTCGTGAGGTTTCATTGCTCTTGAGCGGGATCACTAATGTGTGTCTGAGGGATCCGGGAAGGCTTAGCGGAACAGCCAAGTTTTGAGTTTTTTCTTAAATGTTAGTAGGCACGGTTCCAGCCTGAGTTCTGCGGGGAGGTTGTTCCAGATGGCTGGGCCTGCTGTTGAAAAAGCTCGGTCTCTGGTTGAGATGAGGCGTGTGGCTTTAGTTGGAGGGGCTTGAAGTGCACCTCTGTAGATTTCTCTCATTGGTCTGTTGGAGGTATGGAGTTTGAAAAGGATTTCAAGATCAAGATGGAGGTGATTATGGATGGATTTGTGTATTAAAGATAGTGATTTGTGTAGGACTCTGTAGATGCCTGGTAACCAGTGTAGGTTTCGGAAGATGGGCGTGATATGATCTCTCCGGTTGGAGCTGGTCAAAATTCTGGCCGCGGAGTTCTGTATCATCTGCAAAGGCTTGGTGGTTGAGTTAGGTAGGCCTGTGAGTAGAGCGCTGCAGTAGTCTATTTTGGCAAATATCAGGGCTTGAAGAACTGTCCTAAAGTCGTGGAAATATAGGAGAGGTTTGAGTCTTTTTAGTATCTGTAGTCTGTGGAAGCAGTCTTTGGTTATGGTGTTGATCATATTCTTTAGATTGAGGCGGTTGTCGAGAATTACCCCAAGATCTCTAACCTGAGTGTGGATGATGGGGTTGTTGTGGTGGGTCTGAGGTAGGAGGTTGTCTTGGTTGGAGGAAATGAGGAGGAGTTAGGGTACTGTAGCCACTTTTGCTCCTTGCATGATTCCTTGGAGAGCTCCTGCCACTGCTTGTACCATTTTGCCCCTTTATGATGCCTTGGGCTATTTGTGACATTTGTGGTGTCATTTTAATACAGACTTTGTACCTTGAAATGTTCTTCCTCCTTCTAATGATGACTACCCACATTTTTCATTAGAACTGATTAGAAAACCCGATACATTTCTTAATCAATTGACTTTAATGGGAAATGAATGAATGAATCAATGAATGAATGAATAGACAAACAATTTTTTTTGTCTGAAATGAACCAAATGAGTGACCTATACAATGAATAAATGAACTAAAACAAATGTATTGCCTTTGCACATTCCTAGATTACATACTATTTAAAAAAAAACACAACCGCCACCACTAAAAGTAATCATTCCAATCTTCTGTTGCGTCTGTCAGTCACAGATGGCTGTGACCTTTTCTGCTCATCTCATTTTGCCCTGTAGCTCTGATTCTGGCAAAGATGGCCACCTCTGCCTCTGCATGTTGACCTCCCTGAAGTTCGCGGGACGGTGTGGGCGATCCCGTTCGCCATCTTGAATCTGGTGTAACTTAGGGCACGTGCATCTGCCTCCGTCTTATCCATGTCATGGCGGGAACTTCGAAGGCATACCCTCCGCATGAAGTCACTGCCTACATATACTTAAGCCTACCGGACCTTCCTACCTATGAGTTAGCAAGGATTCCATCTTGCTCAATTCCTTTCCTCAGAGTCGCTTCACCTCACTGTTCCTGTGTTCTGGACTGAGTACTCGGGTACCCACTCCTCGGGGGCATTGCTGCACTCAGGGCTATCCGCTCCTCGGAGGGCCTTCTCTATGAGTCTCACATTCACCAGCCTAGTGAGTACCTCTCGTTACTTTTATGGATGACCATTCAGTGTTCCTATGCTCCGGGTTTCTGCTGCTGCTGCTGCTACAATGACATCTCTACTGCTACACTACGGAGTGAGTACTAAACCTGATCTACAACTCTGCTTCTCTCTTGCTGCGCAGCTCCTCGGGTTACCACGCTCTGCGGACCAATACGGTATCCACGCTGCCTTGTGCCTGCTACCATCTATCTCCGGCCTAACCCACGCTGCGGACCACTACCGGAGCTACCATGCATAAGAGCTATCAAGAAGGAAGTATTACCCAGGTTACCCCGCTCTGCAAACTACTACTGAAGAATCCATCTCAGGTCTTCCTACTCTGGACTGAGCTTACTAACCAACTTTTCGGAATTCTCTTTGCTGTATAATAAATATATCTATGACTCCTGTGTCCATCACTGCTGAGCCCACCTGTCATGGAGAGTCCCCACAGGGCTCCTCCCTGTAGGTGGAGTCAGCTTTCTCCACGACCCAAGGGCCCACAAACCAATTTCAAATATAACAGATTGCTAACTCCATGGTCCCGGCTCAGCCTTACAGGCCATCCCTGGCCTGGCCCAATGAATTTTGGAGCAACAGAGGACTTTGGAGACGTTGGTTACCGCCTTTAATCAGCTGAATGCCAGACTGAATACTTCTCCTACTTCTGACAAGAATGCATCACCTCTAGTGGTTACCAGGTGTACTACAGTTCCTTTGCCTGCCCCTACTCTTTTCTCAGGAGACTCCCTGTTGTGAAGGGTTTTCTAAATCAGTGCTGTAAGCACGTCTCCTTACAACTGCTGTATTTCCCTACTGCATTTACCAAGACAATGTATATCTTGTCCTTGTTGGATGGAAATGCCCTGGCCTGGGCTTCACCACTATGGGAGTGCAATGATCCAGTCCTAAATGACTTTCCTGACTTTCTGGCTCTCTTCAAGTCAGTATTTGATGACCCCGCACGCCATTCTATATCCAGTTCAGCACTCCTACACCTCTAACAAGGGACTAAACCACTCCCGGTCTAAGAGATCGAATTTAAAACTCTGTCTTCTGAATTCTTATGGGATTTGGGTTGTTTACGAGCTATCTTCTTAGAAGGCCTCAACTCCCTTATAAAAGATGAAATTGCCACACATGAGTTGCCTGACACTCTAAGTTCTCTTATTGATTTCGCTGGACGGATTGACCGCCGTATTTGAGAACGATCTGCCGAGTAAAACCTCTCAAGAGACACTCCTCTAGAGGTAATTGCCCTCACTCCTTGCGTTCAGCTTCAGTCCAGGCATTACCCAATCCTGAAGAAGAAGACGAACCTATGGAATTCGGTCGTAGCCACTTAACCGCCAAAGAGAGGCGCTTTCACAAGAAGGTGGGCCTCTGCATGTATTGTGGGAAAACTGGCCATGCAGTCCAAACCTGTCCCATCTGTCAGGGAAACATGCAGACCTAGGATCAGCTGGAGGACTCTTCCTAGGTCTGACTACACCATCTCTTCCACTGACTCTCCCAGTCTCCATCATCTCTGGGCCTCTCGAATTCACCATACAAGCACTAGTCAACTCAGGTGCAGGTGGAAATTTTATTCTGAAAAGATTGGTAGAGCACATATGAATTCCTACCGAACCAGTACCCACACTGCTACTTCTCTCATCCATACATGGCGAGCCATTGCCAGGAGATGTCTCACTCACCACACAACCCATTTGCCTACGCACATGGTCCCTGCATACCGAGACCATCACGTTTCTGATTCTCGAGAAAGCTATCCATCCCATAGTGCTTGGCATCCCATGGTTGCAAGACCACTCTCCCCATTTTAACTGGTCGTCAATGGAATTATCACAATGGGGTCTGACCTGCCATGGCAGATGCTTGAAAAAAGTAACCCCATTACCATGTATGGCCACCACTACTGTTCTCCCTGGTCTACCACCGCAGTACACATCATTTCAAGATGTATTTTCTAAACAAGAAGCTGATGTACTTCCACCACATAGATCATTTGACAGTGCAATTAACCTGAAGCCCAACACAGAGCCACCCAGAGGAAGAGTTTATCCACTCTCCTTATCTGAGACTGAGGCCATGTCAGCCTATATTCAAAAAAATCTACAGAAAGATAATCTAATGAATCCTAAGTCACCGGTGGGAGCCGGATTCATTTTTGTTGGCAAGAAGGATGGATCCCTTCGACCTTGCATTGACTATAGAGGATTGAATGAAATTACCATCAATGATCGGTATCCTTTGCCATTAATTTCAGAGTTGTTTGATCGGCTCCAAGGCGCAATGATCTTCACAAAATTTGATTTAAAGGGCGCTTACAACCTTGTCCGCATTCGTCAAGGTGACGAGTATAAAACGGCCTTTAATACTTGCGATGGCCACTTCAAGTATTGAGTGATGCTATTTGGCCTGTGCAACGCCCCAGCCGTATTTCAAAATATGATGAACGACATCCTGAGAGACTTGTTATATCAGTGTGTGGTTGTATATTTGGACAGCATCCTCATCTTTTCCAGTGATGCCCAGAGCCACCAAGCAGATGTCATCAAAGTCTTGCAGAGGCTGCAGGATAATCGTCTATACGCCAAGCTCGAGAAGTGTGCTTTCCACCAGGAGTCTGTTCCCTTCTTAGGGTACATTGTGTCCAACAAAAGGCTTCCAAATGGACCCTCAGAAGACAAAAATCATACAAGACTAGCCTCAGCCTATTGGTATTAAAGCTCTCTGTCACTTCCTGGGCTTCACTAATTATTATCGCACATTCATCAAGAACTACTCGACCTTGACAGCACTACTTACTGCCATGACTGAAAAAGGAGCCAACCCATCAAGTGGTCTCTAGACGTCGACACTGCCTTTCAAGCCCTTAAGGAGGCATTCCTCAAGGTCCCTTGTTTACATCATCCTGACCCTCATCAGCCATTCATCGTCGAGGTTGATGTCTCTGATGTCGGCATAGGGGTCGTGCTCAGTCAGCACAGTGATATGCATACTTTTCATCCCTGCTCATTTTTTTCCAGACACTTTTCTTCAGCCGAGAGAAATTATGGCATCGGCGACAGAGTTGCTTGCTATCAAGCTTGCATTCAAGGAATGGTGTCCCTGGCTAGAAGGTACTTAACACCAGATAACAGTGTTCACTGATCACAAGAACCTGGAAAATTTACATCATGCGCAGAGACTCAGCCATCGGCAAGCTCGATGGTCATTATTCTTCAACTGATTTGATTTCTTGCTCAAATACCATCCTGCTGATAAAAATGACCGGGCAGACGCCCTCTCACGCACTCTGTCACATCATCAATCCAGAGAAGATCATTCTGGCTGCCAACCCATTCTGTTCCAGCAGGTAAAACAGTGGTTCCTCAAAATATATGGAAGAAACTTCTGAACTGGGCTCATGACTCCCAGTTAGCCGGTCATCCTGGACAGGCCCATACTCTTGCCACCTTTCAATGCTTCTATTGATGGCCGTCTATGAAAAAGGATGTCCAAGCATACATTGAATCCTGTGCTACCTGCGCCAGAGAAAAGCCTCCGGCCGGTCACCCCTGGGGTCTCCTACAGCCATTACCTGTCCCAGACAAACCTTGGATGCACATCACAACCGATTTCATCATTGATTTGCCACCGTCAAGCAGGAACAATACTATATGGGTCACAGTGGACCGCTTCTCAAAAATGGCATACTTCGTGGCTTTACCTGAACTACCATCTGCCCCAGAACTTGACAAAACTGTTCGTACAGCATATATTCCACCTGCACGGAATGCCTAAACACATCATTTCTGACAGAGGTGTTCAATTCACTGCCAAATTCTGGAGGGTGCTGTGTCATAAATTTGACATTGCCTTAGACCTAACATCAGCGTATCATCCCCAATCAAATGGGCAAACAGAGAGAATGAATCAGACTCTCAAACAGTTCATTTGTGTCTATGTCAACTCTAGGCAGAGTGATTGGGCAGAACTATTACCCTGGGCTGAGTTCACCCTGAACTCTCATCCTGCTTCTGCCACTTGACCTACTCCATTTCAGATCGTATATGGTCGTCAACCATTACCAGCACTTCCAATTCCTTTGTCAGGTACATCACCAGCGGCTCAGGCTACAGCTGAAGATATTCACCAACTCTGCACTCAAACTAAGGACTTCCTGCAAAAAGCAAGACAATGGGCCAAAAGGCAATATGATGCTCATCACAGTGCAGCAGCCCAGTTTGAACCTGGAGACAAGGTATGGCTCAGTACCAAAAACCTCTGCCTCAAGCTGCCTTCAGTCAGATTCACTCCACGCTACCATTGGACCCTTCTCTGTCCTTCACCGCCTAGGACCCTTGACCTATAGCCTGAAGTTACCTTCATCCATGAAAATACACAACGCTTTCCATGTTTCACTTCTGCAGCCTCTCATCCTCTCACAGTTCTCTCACAAGACTCCAGATCCACAGCCCCTTGATGCTGAAAAGGATATCTCATACAAAGTAGATGGCATGACATCTTGGATGTACGTAAGAGGGGAAAGCATTGGGAATATCTAATTTCCTGAGAAGGATACAGACCAGAAGAAAACAGCTGGAAACCTGCTGTCAACATCCTTGACAAAGACATGATACACCAATTCCATCTAACTCATCCTAGGAAGCCGAAACCCCCTGGGAAGAGCCCTAAGAATGGGGGTACTGTTGCACCTGTCAGTCACAGATGGCTGTGACCTTTGCTGCTCACCTCATTTTGCCCTCTAGCTCTGATTCTGGCAAAGAGGGCCACCTCTGCCTCTGCACGCCCACCTCCCTGGAGTTCCCAGGATGGCATGGGTGATCCTGGATGCCATCTTGAATCTGGTATAACTTAAGGCACGTGCGCGCCTGCCTCCATCTTATCCAAGTCATGGCGGGAACCTCGGGGACGTCCCTTCCGCATGACGTCACTGCCTATGTATACTTAAGCCTACCAGACCTTCCTACCTACGATTTAGCAAGGATTCCATCTTGCTTAATTCCTTTCCTCAGAGGCACGTTGCCTCGCTGTGCCTGTGTTCCAGACTGAATGACTTAGGTACCCGCTCCTCAGGGGCCTTGCTGCACTCAGGGCTATCTGCTCCACGGAGAGCCTTCTCTACAAGTCTCACATTCACCAGCCTAGTGAGTACCTCTCGCTACTTCTACGGACGGCCCTTCAGTGTTCCTATGCTCCGGGTCTCTGCTGCTGCTATGACAACATATCTACTGCTACACTATGGAGGGAATACTAGACCTGATCTACAACTCTACTTCTCTCTTGCTGTGTGGATCCTCGGGTTACCCCATGCTGCGGACCACTACCAGAGCTACCACGCACAAGAGCTACCAAGAAGGAAGTACTACCTGGGTTAACCCACTCTGTGGACCACTAACGGAGAATCCATCTCAGGTCTTCCTACTCTGGACTGAGCTTACTAACCCGCTCCTCGGGTTTCTCTTTGCTGTAAAATAAATATATCTCTGACTCCTGTGTCCATCACTGCTGAGATCCTGCCTGTCATGGAGAGTCCCCACAGGGCTCCTCCCTATGGGTGGAGTCAGCTCTCTCCACGACCCAAGGGCCCACAAACCAAGTTCAAATATAACATCTTCCTGTTACACCTAAGGGAACACATAATAAGGAGACCTCCTTAGGTTTGTCCCTTCAGAAGCAATCCATCTTTATAGTAGAGGTTGTTTAAGTGTCTCCTGCAGATGATATCACCAGGGAGGGGATGGTATCATGGTGGACTGACTGACCACTATGAAAAAATGGAGCAGGGATTGCATTAAAAACCTTATGAAATGAAACTTAAGGAATAAAACATGTGTACCCTACAGAGGAGGAAGGACAGGGAAAATATGGCAGAGAAATTCTAGAAAAAGATGGCATGAAGTAGATATGCAAAAGGATACATCTGTGTGTAACATTAGAAAATATTTTTATATATAAACAGTGGAGGATATAGAAACATAGAAAGGACAGCAGAAAAAGACCAATCGGCCCATCCAGTCTGCCCAGCAAGCTCCCACACTTATTTTCCCATACTTATCTGTTTCATCAACCACCAAGTTCAGGGTCCTTGTTGGTAACTGTTTGATTCAAATTTCTTGCCATCCCCTTGTCATTGATGCAGAGAGTAATGTTGGAGTTGCATCAAAGGTGAGCATAAGGCGTAATGGTTAAGGGTAGTAACCGCCACATCAAGCAAGTTACCCTGATGCTTGGTTACCAGTTACCCTTTTGTCTGAATGTAAATCCTGTTTTCCACATTTCCCCTTACCGTTGAAGCAAAGAGCAGTGCTGTATATGCATTCAAAGTGATATATAAGGCATACTTGGTTTAGGGTAGTAACCGCCGTAATAAGCAAGCTACCCCA
This sequence comes from Rhinatrema bivittatum, assembly GCF_901001135.1. Lineage (NCBI taxonomy): Eukaryota > Metazoa > Chordata > Amphibia > Gymnophiona > Rhinatrematidae > Rhinatrema > Rhinatrema bivittatum. The sequence goes on from NC_042617.1 coordinate 439,317,963, forward strand.
CACTTAATTGTTTACCCAGATTGTGAAGTTCAGTCCTTGTTGGTGGTTGTCTGAATGCAAATCCTGTTTTCCACATTTCCCCCTGCCGTACAAGCAGAGAGCAACTCTGTATATGCATTCAAAGTGATGTATCAGGTTTAATTGGTTTAGGGTAGTAACCGCCGTATTAAGCAAGCTACCCCCATGCTTATTTGTTTACCCAGATTGCGAAGTTAAGTCCTTGTTGGTTGTTATCTGAGCGCAAATCCTCTTTTCCACATTTCCCCTTGCCGTTGAAGCAGAGAGCAATGTTGGAGTTGCATTAACCATGCGAAGGCTTATTGAGTAAGGGTAATAATCATCAGGTAGAAGCCTCCACTCCAGTACTCCACCCCCATGACTCTTCTCTTCATTCCCATCCTCTAGCCTTTATGGATCCACAGTGTTTATCCCATGCCCCTTTGAAATCTTTCACAGTTTTAGTCTTCGCCACTTCTTCTGGAAGGGCATTCCAGGCATCCACCACCCTCTCTGTGAAGAAATACATGGAATGGCTTTCCAGGAAAGATGGTGCAGTCAAAAGCAGTAATGGATTCAGAAAGCATTAGCTAAGCATAAAGGATTCTTAGTTGCAAAGAAGTAAAGGGAAAAATAAAAATCAACTTGGGGTCTATGGTATGCAGCAGAAAGTACAATTACCAGACTAAATGGCCATTAAATGTCTTATGTGCTAACATGTTCTATGTTTCTATATAATTTTACAAGCCGTTAAGCCCATTAAAATGGGCTACATCCCTCTGTCTCTCACCTCCCCCTCTTCACCACCCCCTACCTCCCTCCCTACCTCCCTCCCACTCAGTCCCTCCCTCCCACTCAGTCCCACTCCCTCCCCCACTCACTCTCCCTCAGTCCCACTCCCTCCCCCTCCTCCTCAGTCCCACTCCCTCTCCCTCTCCCTCTCTCTCTCTCCACCCTCACTCAGTCCCCCTCCCTCTCTCTCCTCCCCTCTCACTCAGTCCCTCCCTCTCTCTGTCAGTCCCTCCCTCTCTCTCTCCTCCCTCGTTGCCGCCGCCGCTGCCACCCGCCGCCGCTACCACCGGACGCCTCCGCTGCCACCCGCCGCCGCTACCACCGGACGCCGCCGCCGCCGCCGCTGCTGCCACTCAACGCTGCTGCTGCCACCCGACGCCGCCACCTGACGCCGCTGCCACCCGCCGCCGCTACCACCGGACGTCGACGCCGCCGCTGCTGCCACTCAACGCCGCCGCCGCCAACCGCCGCCGCCACCGCTACCACCGGACGCCTCCGCTGCCACCCGCCGCCGCTACCACCGGACGCCGCCGCCGCCGCCGCTGCTGCCACTCAACGCTGCTGCTGCCACCCGACGCCGCCACCCGACGCCGCTGCCACCCGCCGCCGCTACCACCGGACGCCGACGCCGCCGCTGCTGCCACTCAACGCCGCCGCCGCCAACCGACGCCGCCACCGCTACCACCGGACGCCGCCGCTGCCACCCGCCGCCGCCGCTGCCTCCCGACGCCACTGCCACCCGCTGCCGCTGCCACTGGACGCCGCCATTTTTTTTCTTTTTTTTCTGGCTCAGACCGACGTGCTCGCCCGCACATGCGCGGTAGAGCTGGTCTCTACTGCGCATTTGCGGCACGTCAGTCATCCTTCGTTTATTAGGTAGGATTTCTTTTAATCTTATGATAGTCAATAAGTCCATCATTGTATTGTACAATTCTATCAGCAGGCTAATTTAACTTAATATTTTGCATTGCTATGAATAGTATCCACCAGTCAGTCATAATTGGCTATTTAAATATTTATTCATAATCATAATAATAAAAAGAATTAATTTAAATAAAAGTAAATAATAGAGACCTCATTCTCATTCAATCAGAATAAATGACAGGCGAGTGCAAAACTAAAATAGAGGACTTTTTTCATTTAATATTTGAAAATTTATAGATGATCAAAATCGTAAAAATGTCTTTTATGGCCCATTTTAACTTTTCCATAAACAAAATGGTATCATTTTTGCTGTTGTGCTTACTTTTTCCACTTCTGATATCGCTGAGCTCAACAGTTTTGAATTACAGAATGTATTCATCTGGAAACTTAAAAGCATTTAAAATGTTACTAGCTAAGCTATCCATAGAACCATTAAAGGACAGAGGCTATCTGTTAAAATAATAAAAGCTAGAGTATTTCTGTACTAGGTGAATCCATGCATAAATTTCAGGATTTGTATGCAGATACTAATCTTAAGAACCAATGTCCTTGCTCCTAGACTCTTATTTGAATGAAGATAACCTAATAGTTGAGATAAACCTAAATAAAAGCTAAAGGTAAGAATTTTCCTAAAATACCCCACATTGGATATTAATACACTGTGGTTCTAATTTTTACTTAGCTGCCCAAGTTGTATTGATCATCTATTTTACTCTTGTGCACTTATTTGAACTGGGGTGAATTTTGAAAGAGTTACATGTGTAAAAATGAGCATTTATGCAGGTAAGTAGCCTGGACTCATGTACAAATTATTTTCTAAACATCAAACATATATACGTATTTTAGCTTTTGCACGCACATCTACATGTAGAAAATGGGGCAATCTAAGTGCATTAAAGGCTGGGGCCAAGATTTACATGCATAAGTTGCTATTTTAGAAGAAACTTACACGGCTACATATGGTAACTTATTCACATAATTTAAAACTTGCTAGTTATCTCGCACAATTGATATCAGGCAGGTCTTTTGTCAAGTGCAACAAGTACAAAATGCCTTCTCTGTATTAAATACTGAAGAAGTTCTTGAGAAAAAGATTGAAGTGTTATCTGAAAAGAGATAAGAACCCCAATGCATACAGAAATTCCAGATCAGAAACCAAAGAAAAAAGCTCACTATGATGGATAACTGTCAGAGGCACTAATCTTTTCCCTTGCACAAATGCAAAGGGAAAAGTGGATAACAAAACTCAACTAAAGAGGTCACAAAAGGAGTCCAGGAACAGCAGTAACCTGAACGAAGAAAGCTGGAAAGCTATGAGCACAAATGCTCATAGTTTGGGCAATAAAATCCCAGATCTGCAAGCCCTAATGGTGGAGGTGGACTTGGACGTTGTTGCTGTCACAGAAACGTGGTTTATGGAATCTCATGACTGGGATACGGCAATACCAGGCTATAACTTGTTAAGGAAGGACAGAGAGGATAGGAAAGGGGGAGGAGTGGCTCTTTATGTCAGAAACAATATCCAAGCATCTGAGCTGCAAGGAAGATGCTTGGATATTGTTTTGTATGCCCCTTTGTGTGCCCCTTAGTGCAGCACTGTAGTGCAGACTCAGGTCGCCGCTGGGCTCGGATCCCCAACTTGCATCCGGCTCTCTCAACTCCCAACTCCCACTACCCTTCCTCAAATTAGATTCATCCAGGTCCACCCCCCCCCCCACAATCTTCACATTCCCTACTATCCAAGGATGTGCACCTTCTCCATTCCTATCATCAGCAACCACCCCAGAAACCACACCAAAAATTCTACCTTTCCCACTATTCAACAAAAAAGATTGATTCCTATCATGATCTCTCCGCTTAATCAACTATTGGGCCTTTCGCTTTTCTCATTAACCCTTCTTAATGCACAATCCATCACAAACCCCCCCCCCCCCCCCACATCCTCAACGATCATCTATTGGATGCCAAACCTGACATCTGTGCAATCACCGAAACCTGGCTGAAAGCCGAAGACACAGCCTTAATTAACCAACTTCCGATACATATCTATGACGTATTCTCAATCCCCAGAATTAGAAAAAGAGGCGGCGGTCTACTATTAGCTGAAAAAAAAGAACTAAGATTAACCCTCCTACATACAAATTCAACATCAAATCTCGAATTCTCTGTATTCAAATCCAATCATCTTCAAATCTGTCTAACTTACGCCCCTCTGGGGCTCCTAGAATCAGATCCTTCTCCACTAATTGAACGCATTGCCAAACATATCAACACCGATGCCCCCACCTTAATCTTGGGAGACTTCAACCTTCACTTCGATACTTCTCGACAATCTTCCAACTGTGAATTGTTTCTCTCTACATTTAGCTACATGGGATTCAAACAAATCATTAATAACCCTACTCATAAAGCAGGACACACATTGGATCTAATCTTCTTAAATGAAAGCCTCACGCTATCCTCCACACCTATTTGCTCACTGGTCCCCTGGTCCGATCACAGGATGATCACTACAGCCTTTGAAATCAACAAGTTCTCTCCCCAACCCTTCCCCAAAACCACTCTCCAGATCAGGAAACCTTGTAACATGGACAACCTCAGTTCCCATCTATCCAAAGAATGTGTCCTTCTGGATCTTTCTGATGTAGTCGCGGTTACAACCTCTTGGCTCAAGATCACTAAAAAAGTAGCCGATCAAACCTGCCTCATATCTACTAAAGTTCTACACCCAAAACCAGATAACAGGAATCCTTGGCTCACACCAGAACTGAAAACTCTCAAGCAAGAACTAAGAAGCAGAGAGCACAGATGGTGAAAAAACCCTTCCTTAATGACTCAGGTCGCATATAAATCCCTCATGCACTGCTACAGGAACTCTATCCTCCGAACAAAGAGAGATTTCTTCGCTCGGAAAATCCATCACTTTATCTTCGATTCTAAAGCACTATTTTCTTACGTCTCGGCCCTCACCAAATCGTCTCCACCAACTCTTCCAGATGACCAAGCATTAAGAAAAGCATCAGAGCTTGCCACTTACTTTGAAAAAAAAAATCACCAATTTGATATCCCTGCTTAGTGCTAACAAGGGGCAGTCCCCTCCCCCTTACACCACCAATTTACAACAAAACACAAGTCTCAAATCTTTTGAGCCCACTTCATCCCTATGGATAGAAACCATGCTCAAGAAGTACAAACCTTCCTCTCACCCATCAGACTCGATTCCATCAAATCTTCTCATTTCCATCCCTAAAACCATTGCTAAGCCCATTGCTGAAATCATAAACTGATCTTTATCACAATGTCTAGTACCAGATGCTCTACAGCTTGCCATTCTTAAACTTCTGCTGAAAAAAACTAACTTGTCACCAGCTGATCCTGCTAACTTCCACCCTATAGCCAATCTTCCGTTCATTGCTAAACTCTTGGAAAAAATCGTCAACAAGCAACTCTCAGAATATCTCGACCAAAACAAAATCTTAGCCCCGGCGCAGTTCGGTTTCCGTAAGTCCTTAAACACAGAATCCCTTTTAATTTCACTCTCAGACACCATCCTCCTGAGCCTGGAAAAAAGACAACCTTATCTGCTTGCTCTCCTCGATTTATCCACAGCCTTCGACACGGTGAACCATTCAATTCTCGTAGATCAGCTAGCAGACATAAGCATCAGGGGTACTGTACTTAGTTGGTTCAAGTCATTCCTCAACAACAGGTTCTACAAGGTCAAAATCAACAGTAAAGAATCCCACCAGGTCAGCTCCACCCGGGGAGTCCCTCAAGGTTCCTCTCTCTCCCCAACTCTCTTCAACATTTACCTTCTCCCGCTCTGCCAGTTACTTTCTAATCTAAAGTTAACTCACTATATATATGCTGATGACGTGCAAATACTCATCCCGATCACTGATTCCCTCCCCAAAACCCTCTGTTTCTGGAATAGCTGCCTTCAGGCAATCAACCACCTTCTCACCAGCCTCAACTTAGTCCATAACACCAATAAAACAGAACTCCTTATTTCCCAGGACGACAATAATGTAGCAACCAACAATCCTCTCGCCTCTCAATTAAATTTATCCTCCCAAGTGAGAGACCTTGGAGTCATCCTGGACAGCCATCTAAACCTAAAAAAAATTGTTAACACCACGAAGGATTGCTATTTCAAATTACAAGTCCTAAAAAGGCTGAGACCCCTCCTCCACTTTCATAATTACCGCACAGTTCTTCAATCCATCATCTTCTCAAAAATAGACTACTGCAACTCGCTTCTTCTCGGACTCCCAGCAAACACAATCAAACCCTTGCAGATGTTGCAGAATGCTTCGGCTAGGATTCTGACCAAGATCAACAAAAGAGAGCACATTACTCCCATCCTGCGGAATCTTCATTGGCTACCTATCAAATTCAGAATTCTGTACAAAGTCCTAATGATAATACACAAAGCCATGCACAAGCTCACCCCGCTTGAGCTAAATATCCCTCTTCGTCCCCACCAGTCCTCTAGACTGGTTAGATCTTCTTACAGAGGCACTATGTACGCCCCCCCCCCCCCCCCCCAGCAAAATAATCTTTAAGGAAACGCACACTATCCATAGCTGGTCCTCCGCAATGGAATGTTCTTCCCCCAGAGCTCCGGCAAGAACCTTGCCCACTAACCTTCAAAAAAAAGCTCAAAACGTGGCTTTTCTCCCAAGCTTTTCCCTACATCAGAAGAATAGTCTCTCTCTCTCTCACCAGTGGACTAGCTTATATATTCAATCTCTTCAGACTCTGATCTAGGCATACCCCTTGCTGGCATGAAATGTTTCTCTTTACCCCACATGTTACCAAAATCTTCATCATTGTTTTGGTTTAAGGTCCCCCCCCCCCCCCCGATCCCTCCCTTTTCGGCTCTGTTTTATCCAGTTTCAAATGTTTTGTCCGTTTTGGCATCATACTCTAACAGAGTTACTTATATCTCCTGTACTTAATTTATTGGAAATGTTTTTGTGCAATCTTGGCTCCTTTTACTTGCAGCGTTTATTTGTAACTCCTATATATTTGCAGTGTTTACTTATATCTCCTATATTTAACCTCCAGATCTCAGTTCCATGTATCCCTTGTTCGATGTAATGCATTTTTTTATGCTTTTTACTTTTCGCTGTAAACCGATATGATATGTAACTTTTGCACATGAATGTCGGTATATAAAAGTTCAAAATAAATAAATAATTATATATAAGATAGGGCAATGAAGAAGCACTATGGGCTGACCTAAAAAAAGATGGGGCATCCATTTTTATTGGAGTGGTTTACAGGCCTCCAAACCAAAAGGAAGAGCTGGACAGAGATCTGGTTGAAGACATCCAAAAGATAGGAAAGAAGGGAGAAGTGGTGATCATTGGAGACTTTAACATGCCAGATGTAGACTGGAGAATCCCATCTGCAGAATCTAATAATAGTAGAGAAATAGTGGATGCCCTGCAAGTAGCTTTGTTCAAACAAATGGTAATGGAACCCATGAGAGAAGGAGCTATACTCGACTTAGTGCTCACTAATGGAGATAATGTCTCTGATGTCCAGGTGGGCGCCCACCTCAGCACCAGTGATCATCAAATGGTATGGTTTAATATCACAAAAAGGATACAGAAAAGAAGCACAAAGACCCGAGTTTTGCAGTTCAAAAACACGGACTTTGATGAAATGGGGAAGTACCTGGAGGAAGAACTAAAAGGCTGGGAGAACGAGAGAGATGTGGATCAACATTGGACCAATCTAAAAGGAGCAATTACCAAGGCAACTAATCTATATGTTAGAAAAGTAAAGAAAAGAAAAAGAAAAATGAAACCTATCTGGTTCTCAAAGGAGGAGGCTGACAAAATAAAGGCTAAAAGAACAGTGTTCAAGAAATATAAAAGATCCCAAAGGGAGGCGCACAAAGAAGAATATCTGGTAGAACTGAGGGAGATGAAGAAATTAATCAAGACAGCAAAAATGATAAAGGGAATGGAACAGCTCCCCTATGAGGAAAGACTAAAGAGGTTAGGACTTTTCAGCTTGGAGAAGAGACGGCTGAGGGGGGATATGATATAGGTGTTTAAAATCATGAGAGGTCTAGAACAGGTAGATGTGAATCTGTTTTTACTCTTTCACATAATAGAAAGACTAGGGGGCACTCCATGAAGTTAGCATGTGGCACATTTAAAACTAATTGGAGAAAGCTCTTTTTCACTCAACGCACAATTAAACTCTGGAATTTGTTGCCAGAAGATGTGGTTAGTGCAGTTAGTATAGCTGTGTTTAAAAAAGGATTGGATAAGTTCTTGGAGGAGAAGTCCATTACCTGCTATTAATTAGGCTGACTTAGATAATAACCACCACTATTACTAGCAATGGTAACATGGAATAGACTTAGTTTTTGGGTACTTGCCATGTTCTTATGACCTGGATTGGCCACTGTTGGAAACAGAATGCTGGGCTTGATGGACCCTTGGTCTGACCCAGTATGGCATGTTCTTTTGTTCTTATGTTCTTAAGAGGAAGAGAGGATTGCCAAGGAGGTAAAGAGAGGTGACAAAACATTTTTCAGATACATCAGTGAAAAGAAAAACGTTCAAAGTGGTATAGTGAAATTGAAAGGTGGAAAGGATCAATGTGTGGTGAGAGACAAAGAAATGGCAGAAATATTAAACAAATACTTCAGTTCTGTATTCACTAAAGAGGACCCTGGAGAAGGACCGTCGCTAGTTAACAAGACACTGGAGGGGAGTGGAGTAGATGTAACTCCATTTACAGTAGAAAATGTATGGGAAGAGCTGTAGAAACTGAAAGTGGACAAAGCCATGGGGCCTGATGAAGTTCATCCCAGCATACTGAGGGAGCTCAGAGATGTGTTGGCGGGTCTGCTGTGGGACCTGTTCAATAGATCCCTAGAAACGGGAGTGGTGCTGAGTGATTGGAGAAGAGCGGTGGTGGTCCCACTTCACAAGAGTGGGAACAGAGAAGAGGCTGGTAACTACAGACCAGTTAGCCTCACTTCAGTGGTGGGAAAAGTAATGGAGTCACAGTTGAAAGAGAGAATAGTGAACTATCTACAGTTGGGAGAATTGCTAGACCAGCGGCAGCATGGATTCATCTGGGGAAGATCCTGTCAGACAAATCTGATTTACTTTTTTGACTGGGTAACCAAGGAATTGGAACAAGGAAGAGCACTCAATGTCATCTACTTGGATTTCCACAAAGCTTTTGTTACAGTCCCGCACAGGAGACTGGTGAATAAAATGAGAAGCTTAGGAGTGAGTGCTGTTATATTCGTGGACCCTTGGGCTGGTTGGAACAGAAGATGGAGTGCTGTAGAGGTCCACAGCAAAATGTCCCAACCAGGAGGTGGTTCAGAAGCTCAGTGCTGGCTGACGCTCTGGTCTACAGTGAAGTCCTTTGCAACCAAGGACTAGACCCTTACGGGACGAATGGATAGTGTTGGACCGGAGAGGAAGAAGACTCTTCGCCCTGGAGACCAGTACTCCTCCAGGAGGAGCCCTTAGGAGTCCAGCCGCTGGGACTTTAGGAGATTCACCCTGGAAGCCTAAGTCCCCCCAGGAGGAGCCCGTAGGGACACGGCCGCTGGGACTTAGGCGACTTCCTGACGATGCGGGTGGTCCGGATGCAGGCGCCTCCTGCAGGTCATGGTTCCGGACTGCTGGTGCCTTCAGCAGGTCGTAGGAAATCCAAAAGTCAGTCCAGAAGTCGAAGTCCAAAGGTGGTCCGCAGCCAGTCCAGGGGTCGATATCCAGAGAGCGGTCCACAGCCAGTCCAGGGTCGGAGCCAGAGAGCGATCCGAAGCCAGTCCAGGAATCAGAGCCAGAGAGCGATCCAAAGCCAGTCCAAGAGTCAGAGCCAGAGAGCGATCCAAGCCAATCCAGAGGTCAGAGCCAGAAGAATCCACAGCAAAGGGAAGACAGAAGCAGGACGAAGGCTACCAAGACCACAGCAGGCACACACCAACTCCAGGAACCTTGTTGCAAGGCATTGGAGAGCTGTAGGAGCAGGTTAGAAATACCCTGGGCATCTGACGTCATCCCAGGCATTTCCCGTGCTGGCCCCTTTAAGAACTAGCCCTCTTCGCGTGCTTGCACGTGTCTAGGGGGCAGGGCCAGCGACGGAAGTCGGCAGCGTCTCCGACGCTGTGCAGGAGCCGCAGCAGGCAGCGATTCCGGCTCTGGAGTGTGCGGGGCTCTTCTACCCGCCCGGAGCCGCCTCGGGGTAAGCGGGGAAACCGGGAACCGACCCGGTTTTGTAACAAGTGCCAAGGTGTATGATGGCAAATGGAACTTTATCTGAAGAGAGAGTGGTTTTAAGAGGTGTACCGCAAGGATCGGTGTTGGGACTGGTCCTGTTCAATATCTTTGTGAGCGACATTGCAGACGGGATAGAAGGTAAGGTTTGTCTTTTTGTGGACAACACTAAGATCTGCAACAAAGTGGACACACCGGAAGGAGTGGAGAGAATGAAACGGGATTTAAGGAAGCTGGAAGAGTGGTTGAAGATATGGCAGCTGAGATTCAATGCCAAGAAGTACAGAATCATGCATATGGGGAGTGGAAATCTGAATGAACTGTATTCGATGGGGGGAGAAAGGCTGGTGTGAACGGAGCAGGAGAGAGACCTTGGGGTGATAGTGTCTAATGATCTGAAGTCGGCGAAACAATGTGACAAGGCGATAGCTAAAGCCAGAAGAATACTGGGCTGCATAGAGAGAGGAATATCGAGTAAGAAAAGGGAATTAATTATCCCCTTGTACAAGTCCTTGGAGAGGCTGGAGTACTGTGTTCAGTTCTGGAGATCGTATCTCCAAAGAGACAGAGACAAGATGGAGGCGGTCCAGAGAAGGGTGACCAAAAAGGTGGATGGTATTCATCAAATGACTTATGAAGAGAGATTGAAGAATCTAAATATGAACACCCTGGAGGAAAGGAGGAGCAGAGGTGATATGATACAGACTTTCAGATACTTGAAAGGTTTTAATGATCCAAAGACAACGACAAACCTTTTCCGTCAGAAAAAAATCAGCAGAACCAGGGGTCACGATTTGAAGCACCAGGGAGGAAGACTCAGAACCAATGTCAGGAAGTATTTCTTCACGGAGAGGGTGGTGGATGCCTGGAAGTGGTGAAGACCAGAACTGTGAAGGACTTCAAAGGGGCATGGGATAAACACTGTGGATCCATAAAGTCTAGAGGACATGAATGAAGAGTGGGTGGCTCGCAGGAATGATGGGTACTACCTGGAGATAATACCCATATTCAATAATGCAACTCCAAGATTGCTCTAAGACTCCAACATTGCTCTAAGCTTCAACGGCAAGAGGAAATGTGGAAAAAAGGATTTGCATTCACAAATCCTTTTTTCCACATTTCCACAAAGCGGGGAACAAGCAAGCTACTCCACAAAGCGGGGAGTAGCTTGCTTGTTACGGCGGTTACTACCCCAAACCAAATAAGCCTAATACTTCACTTTCAATGCATATCCAGCATAGTTCTCTGCTTCAACGGCAGGGAGAAAGTCTGATACTTCACTTTCAATGCATATCCAGCATAACTCTCTGCTTCAACAGGAGGGGGAATTAAGAAAATTGGATTTATATACAGACAACAACCAACAAGGAGTGAATTACATAGTCTGGGTAAATAAATAAGCATGGTGTAGCTTGCTTATTGCGGCAGTTACTACCCCTAACTAATTAAGCTAGATATTTCACTTAGATGCAGTTCCAACACTGCTCTCTACATTAATGGTGGGGGTGGAAGGGAAATAGAACCAAAAGGTTACTAAGAGCCAAGAGTAACAGATAAGTATGAGAAAAAAAAAGTGTGAAACTTGCTGGGCAGACTGGATGAGCCGTTTGGTCTTCTTCTGCCGGCATTTCTATGTTTCTATAATTATTGGTTGGGTGGGAGGTCGGATGAACTGGAAGGTTTTGAGGCTGAAGAACTAGGAAGGTCTCAATGAATTGGAGAATGATTGGGTGAACTGGTGCAATTACATGCACAAGTTTTTAAATATACCAGCCCACATAAGTAAATTAAAGTTTTATATAAGCAAATCATATTGTTTTATGCACAAAATATATGTATGTTTCTAAAATAAGTAGGAAAAGTATGTATGTTCAATTCATTTGTTGGGATTGTGGCATATTGTGGACTCTTGGTCGAAGTGGCGATGACTCCTCCCATGGGAAGGGGCCCCATGGGGAACCACAATGATAGGCTAGACTCTAGTAAGCAGACACTGAGGAAATAAAGTTTTATTGTACTGCTGATATAAGTTGAATCTTGCTTCAAGGAAGGGATAATACAATAGGCCAGCGATATCACAATAAGCTCAGACAGTCTCTATAGATGATGGTCTCACCCGGATGTAGCAAGGTTGGGTAGTGTTCCACAGTGTGGGATAACCCGAACCTGAAGGGTGGAATAAGGAGAGCTGGAACGTAGCGATACTCACAGAGTGGCAGTGCTGGAAACTTCCTTGGTGGTAGAATATAGAGAAGGACCCGAGGTCGGAGGTGCAGGATACCCTGAGCAGGATAGGCCCTCGAGGAGCGAGTACCTAGGAGCGCCGAAGGATCCTGGAAGAAAGTAGATAGGACCCCTGAGGAGCGGGTGTCCTTAGGTTAGGTAGTTGAACCCAGAAGTGCAGATAGAAGCGAGAGGCCCCCGAGGAGCGAGTACCCAGAGCTTCTGTAGGAGCGATTTACCCCGGAGGGTAGAGAGGAATCCAAGCGAGCAGCTTAGAAGCGGTCAGAGTAGCAAAACCGAAGTCCTTGCTAACTCATTGGGCTATAGCGGAGCGGAGGTTTAAATACCCGGAGGTACTGACATCATGTGGTGGAGGCGCCCCCGAGGTTCCCACCATGACATATTCAAAAGTATAGGTGGCATGCGCGTGTGCCTAGGAGGCCTCAGGAAGAAGCATGGTGGACGGGGATGCCCATGCTGTGTCGGAGACGCCGAGGGTTTCGGCAATCAGCACCGGAGGCAGCCATCCTTCCAGGGAGGAGGAAAAGGGTAGAAGAGAGGTGAGGTAGAACGGTCACAGCCGTCTGCGACCAACGGACACAACAACATTGAAATACACTTGTTCAATGCATTGCAGGTATTCACGCAAAAGTATACATATGTGCATATGTTAAAGGTGAATATATACCAATTTTTTATTTTATAATCTGTGCATAAAATACTGTAGTAGCTCTCCACACAGCCATATACACAGGTATATGGGGCCATGCAGAATTGTTTGAAAGTTATCCTCAGTATTTTTTGTGTGTTATTTTCATGTATGGATATGCATTCATTTCAAATGAATTGGCAAAACATAACAAATGTACCCATATTTGTTTCATTCATGGCCCCTGAAATGAATGGAGGGGTCCCACAAATGAAATTAAAATTCTTTGTCCCATTTGTTTATGTTTCCCATTCATTTTGATGGTCCATTGAAGTCTGTAGCTGTCTACTGCTGAGAAAAACAGTACCTAGTATCTAGCAACCACCTCTTGTCATGTGACTTCATTATCTTTGTCAAAACCTTATCAGAGCCAATGCAGGACAAGTTGTCAAGGAAACCACCAGTGAAGCATCTTTCTAAAGTAGCTATGAGGATCAATTAATGGTTACGTCCTCCCACTATAAAGTCTGAGTATGTCCAAGTAGCTCTGTATTTTCTCTCTAGCATTTTTCAGAGTAGGACCTGCTATGAGAAGTTCTCATAAACTGTCGTAGACACAGTTAAAGGACTGCTTCTGCTCTCATCTGTGATGTTCTGGTCTCCCACACTCACTGTGCCAAAAAGAGAGGCAGTGCACTGCTTCTAATTTTTTTTTCTCTTCACGAGGGGAGGATCAGGGTATCAGACAGTGTGGAGTCTTCAGCAGTGCTAGTAATGTTTTTTGTCTCTTCCTTTCTGGGCACTAGTGAGATGAGCTCAGATACTGAAGAGAAGAGTCTTATCAGGTAGCCATTCTTTTTGTCTGTTAGTGTTTAACAATTTTTGTGTGTGGAGTCAGCATAGTACACATAGCACAGTATATATACATGGTATATATATGTGTGTGTGTATGTGTGTGTGTGTGTCTGTGTATGTCAGACCTCCATACAGTGAGTAGTACTGTGAGTGGGGGTACAGTTACAGTATTAATAAATTAATTTATAATATACAAATCGCCAGTAAGCAGTACACTTCAACAAATTCTATAGTCAGGAAAAAGGAGAAGAGGGCAAGTTGTCAGAATTGGCAGCTTTGGCAAGGGCAGCAATAAAAAAGGTAGTCATCCACCTAAATTAAAAAAGTATTTCTTCAAAGTCCAGAATAGCAGGAGAGGAAGACAGTAGGGATGTGCATTCGTTTCATTCATTTAATTAATTTCATATGTTTCCCATTACATTTCAATTAGATGTGCATTTGTTTCATATGTTTCATACGTTTCATATTACATGCTTGTATAGGAAACATATGAAATGGATGAAACAAATGCACATCCCTAGAAGACAGCTTAACCCAGAAGAAATTGTAATTTGGAGAGCATATTCTATTGCCATCTGTTCCTGTCTCTCGTGTTTTGGGGCAGAGGGCAAGATGAGAGAACAATGCAAGGCAGACAGTAGCAGGGCAGGGAAACAGAAAGAGGTGGGGAAAATACAACAACCAAAACCAGATGCATGCTCTTCTACATTGGTTACTGTTTCTGAGGCAATGGAGGCAGTATTATGAGCAACTGATTCTGAGGAAAAGTCTTGTCTGGGATTCTCTGAATCAGAACTTGGGCTATCAGGTGAAGAAAATTTGAGAGAATTAGTTGATAGAACCTTAGCCTCCAATTTAATTATATGGGAGAAAAATGATAATACTGGTGATGAGGAGGGCAATCCCCAGGAAAAGAAGGCAGTGCAGGTAGACAGTGTAAGTGATGATCCTGTGTTCTTTCCTCAGGGTCCACCCTCCAGCTCAACTCTAGTGCTGGCATCAGACCACAAGGAGGCAGAGAAAATATTATTTATTTTATTTATTTATTTTAATTTTTTCTATACCGGCATTCGTGAAAATATCACATCAAGCCGGTTTACAATAAACAATGGGTGATAACCGGAACAGAGAACGAAATAATATGAACTATAAATAATATAGATGCAGTTACAATAAACAGGGAGACGTACAACTAGGAGCAAGAAGAAGACAAGATAGAAACTTTAACAAAGTGTATAAACCTGTAGAATGGAGGAATTTCCAAAAATGGATGTTTGAGAATTACAATGAATTGTTCCGTACAAGTATGTAGTTTAACAATAAAGGCGAAATCATAAGTAATGAAGATTCTGGATGATAATAATGCTTAGGGGTAGGATACCAGGATGGTTATAATAATAAAATATGTTGATTGGAGGTTGAAAATCGGATAGAATAGTTTTTAATCTGCGTCTGGGAAGGCTTGTTTGAAAAGCCATGTTTTAAGTCTTTTTCTGAAAGTCAGTAAGCAGGGTTCCTGTCTAAGTTCCGTTGGTATGGAGTTCCAAAGCGTGGGTCCTGCTGTGGAGAAAGCCCTATCTCTGTAAGTTATGTGGAGGGAAGTTTTGGAAGGCGGTACTTGTAGTGACTCTTTGTAGTACTCTCTTATGGGTCTGGAGGAAGTATGTTTTATGAAAGGGATTTGTAGGTTGAGAGGGGCGATTTGTTGGATGGATTTGTAGATTATGGTGATTGACTTATAAAGAATTCTGAAATGAATTGGTAGCCAGTGTAATTCTTTAAGGATTGGGGAAATGTGCTCTCTTCTCTTTGTATTAGTTAGGATTCTGGCTGCAGTATTTTGAACCATTTGTAGTGGTTTGGTGTGTGCTGATGGGGTACCTAATAATAAAGAATTGCAATAGTCTAACTTGGAGAAGATTATTGCTTGTAGGATAGTCCTGTAGTCATGGTTGTGGAACAGTGGTCTTATTCTTTTTAGAACATGCAGTTTATGAAAGCAGTCTTTAGTAGTTTGGTTTATGAAAGCTTTTAAATTAAGTCTATTATCGATGATTGCGCCCAAATCTCTTACTTTTGTTGTTTGTAAATTAGTTTGAGGAATTGTGGGTGTGTGGCAGATCTCAGAGGATATGAGAAGGAGTTCCGTTTTTGAGGAATTTAGGATTAAATTCATACTGGAAAGGAGGGAGTTGATTTCTTGTAGACAATAATCCCAAAGCTCGAGGGTGTTTTTTAATGGATTCTTTGATTGGTATTACAATTTGGATATCGTCGGCATACAGGTAGTGTTTAAGGTTCAAATTGGTTAAAAGCTGGCAGAGAGGGAGGAGGTAGATGTTAAAGAGGGTAGGTGAGAGGGATGAACCCTGGGGAACTCCTTGTGATGAAGGGTAGCGTTTAGATTCTTTGCTGTGTATTTTTACCTTGAAGCCTCTATTTTTTAAGAATGAGTGGAACCAGGACAGTGCAGAGCCCGTTATGCCGATGTTCAATAGTTGGTTTAAGAGCATGGAGTGGTTAACAGTATCAAAGGCGGCTGAGAGGTCCAAGAGAATCAAAAGATAGGACTGGCCTTTGTCTAGGCCTAGGATGAGGTAGTCTGTTAAGGAAATTAGGAGAGATTCTGTACTTAACGATTTCCTGAAGCCATATTGTGAAGGGTAGAGAATTTTGTGGTCTTCCAGGTAGTCTGATAATTGAGAGTTAACCAGTTTTTCCATGACTTTAGCAATGAACGGGAGGTTTGAGATAGGGTGAAAATTGGAGGGGTCGTCTGGGTCTAACTTTGGTTTTTTCAAGAGCGGCTTGATTGATGCCATTTTGAGGTCGTCAGGGTAGAGTCCTTTAGATAAAGAGCAATTGATTATGTCCGCCAGAGCTTTGGATATGGTGTCCGGAATAAGGAGGAGTAATTTGGAAGGGATTTGGTCTAATGGGTGTGTCGATGGTTTCATATTTTTCAGTATTCTATGGATTTCCGAAGTTGTAGTGGGTTCCAATGTGTTGAGTGAGATGTTTTTGTTATGGTGTATAAAGGTACTATGAGGGGAAGAAGTATTGAGCAAATTCTTAGAAAGAAGGTTGGCTATTTTGTTGTTGAAGAAGAGGGCAAGTTCCTCTGCTTTTTCTTGGGCTTTGTTAAATGGAATGTCAGGTATTTGGATTTGAGTTAAGTTGGAGACGTAGGCGAATAGGGCTTTAGCATCAAAGATCATATGATGAATCTTATGAGCATAGAAGTCTCTTTTGATTTTTAGCAAGGAATTTTTGTAGTGATGGAAAGCAAATTTGTAGGTAGAGAGGGTGGACGCTGAAGGAGATTTGCGCCATTTGCTTTCTTTCCGTCTGAGGGAAAGTTTTAGATTTTGTAGTTCTTCATTAAACCATGGTTGTTTTTTTGGAAGGTTGTGTTTTAGTTTTTTAGTTGTTAGAGGACAGAGTTTATTAGCTGCAGTTTCTGTGATATTATTCCAAGAATGAAGTGCTGAATTTGGAGAGGAAAGGTCCATATGGGGAAGTTCTAAAATTAGGTGGTTGTGGAGGTCCTCGGATGTACATATTTTCCTATAGGAGAATTGTTGTTGAGGGGCGAGGGAGCTGTTTTTTTGTGCAAGTGTGATGGTGGTCGAGATTAGAGAGTGGTCCGACCAGGGTACTGGTTCGCAGATTGGTTGAGTTGAATTAGAGATACCAGAATTAGTGAAGATGAGGTCCAATGTGTGACCTGCTTTATGGGTGGGTTCCTTGATAATTTGGTTGAAACCTAAAGCAGATAAGGCGGTAATGAGAGTTTTCCCATTTGTAGATAGAGAGGGATTGTTAACATGTAAATTGAAGTTGCCGAGTATAATTGCTGGAGAATCTAGATTGATGTGGGAGACTATTAATTCCAGAAGAGGAGAGGCATCTGAGTCGAGAAGGCCTGGGGGAGCATATACAAGAAGGATTTGAAGATAGTTTGATTTGAAAAGGCCTGTTTCCAGTTTGTTAGGAGAGTTGACTGTGTATTGGGTGAAATTCAAATCTTTTTTGGTAGCAAGAAGAATTCCTCCACCTTTTCTTTTCTGTCGGGGAATTGAGAAGAAGTCATATGAATGTGTAGGTAATTGGTTAATTAGTGCAGTGTCTGTCGGTTTGAGCCAAGTTTCTGTTATAGCGCATACGTCAGGATTTGCGTCTAGGAGAAGATCGTTGAGAATGGGCGTTTTCTTAGTGATGGATTGGGCGTTGAATAGAAATAGTGAGAAAAATGTTAGCCCTAGTAATTGTGTAAAGGGAGACGCAATAATGGGAATGAGGGCTTTATAGGTGTGAGGATGAGAAATCAGAGACTTACTAGTTGCGTTATGCCTTCTGTGATGGAGAATCGGAATCGAGAGACCACAGAGCATGATGGTTAGAAATAGTCGAATGTCTTGTTGTTATTTTTGAAGAGAAGAATTAATGGTTTGTTGTATGAATGGGGGTGGATAGGTAGGAGAGATTCACAGTAGTTTTGTGATTGAGGTTTGAATGAGATGTGCAGTTAGAATGCAGATTGCTTGTAGGCTTGGAGAATGGTCGAGTGATTTGAAGGACTGGTAATTGAAGAAGAGTGGTAGATGTTGATTGTTAAGGGAGCGTGTTGTGCCTCCGGGGTGCACGAAGGGGCGCACAAAGGGGCAAGCCCCTTTGTTGCGCGCCTTTGGCGCGCGACGCCGGCGCGCAACGCCGGAGGGTGAAGAATTTTAAAAGTCCCTCTCGATTTGGATTGGCTGTTCGCGGTGGTGGGCGTGCCTAGGAGTCGAGGGGCTGCCGCTCAGCCGCGAGATCAACGGTCAGGCTCGCCGGGGGGAAGGGAAATTAAAAGGCCTTACCCCGACGGGTCTGGGCGCCGATCGCGCAGGCCTCCCTTCGCAGACGATGGTGCAGTTGCGGCTTGAGGTGAGTAGGAGCAGCTGGTTAAGTTTTGTTTAATCGCGGCGCCGGAGGGTGAAGAAGTTTAAAAGTCCCTCTCGATTTGGATTGACTGTTCGCGGTGGTGGGCGTGCCTAGGAGTCGAGGGGCTGCCGCTCAGCCGCGAGATCGACGGTCAGGCTCGCCGGGGGGAAGGGAAATTAAAAGGCCTTACCCCGACGGGTCTGGGCGCCGATCGCGCAGGCCTCCCTTCGCAGACGATGGTGCAGTTGCGGCTTGAGGTGAGTAGGAGCAGCTGGTTAAGTTTTGTTTAATCGCGGCGCCGGAGGGTGAAGAAGTTTAAAAGTCCCTCTCGATTTGGATTGGCTGTTCGCGGTGGTGGGCGTGCCTAGGAGTCGAGGGGCTGCCGCTCAGCCGCGAGATCGACGGTCAGGCTCGCCGGGGGGAAGGGAAATTAAAAGGCCTTACCCCGACGGGTCTGGGCGCCGATCGCGCAGGCCTCCCTTCGCAGACGATGGTGCAGTTGCGGCTTGAGGTGAGTAGGAGCAGCTGGTTAAGTTTTGTTTAATCGCGGCGCCGGAGGGTGAAGAAGTTTAAAAGTCCCTCTCGATTTGGATTGGCTGTTCGCGGTGGTGGGCGTGCCTAGGAGTCGAGGGGCTGCTGCTCAGCCGCGAGATCGACGGTCAGGCTCGCCGGGGGGAAGGGAAATTAAAAGGCCTTACCCCGACGGGTCTGGGCGCCGATCGCGCAGGCCATATTATGCAAGACACACCTTGTCTTGAGGGACTTTAAAGTGAGGGAATACCCACAATTACCTCAGTGTATTCACTGCAGTAAGGACATCAATCAAGGGAAGCCACTTAGGCATTTGACAAACACAGGTTTATAGCATCAACTGCAGAACATAAGAACATAAGAAATTGCCCTGCTGGGTCACAACAAGGGTCCAGCATCTTGTTTCCAACAGAGGCAAAACCAGGCCACAAGTACCCAAACACCAAAAAGATCCCATGCTACTGATGCAATTAATAGCAGTGGATATTCCCTAAGTCAACTTGATTAATAGCAGTTAATGGACTTCTCCTCCAAGAATGTATCCAAACCTTTTTAAACTCAGCTACACTAACTGCACTAACCACATCTCCTGGCAACAAGTTTGAGTTTAATTGTGTGTTGAGTGAAAAAGAACTTTCTCTGACTAGTTTTAAATGTGCTACATTCTAACTTCATTGAGTGCCCCCTTGTTCTTCTATTATCTGAAAGAGTAAATAACAGATTCACATTTACCCATTCTAGCCTCTCATGAATTTAAACATGTCTATCATATCCCCACTCAACCGTGTCTTCTGCAAGCTGAGCAGTCCTAAACTCTTTAGTCTTTCCTCATAGGAGAGCTGCTCCATCCCCTTTATCATTGTAGTCTCCCTTCTCTGTACCTTCTCTATCACAACTATATCTTTTTTGAGATGTGGTGACCAGAATTGTACACAGTATTCAAGGTGCAATCTCACCATTGAGCGATACAGAGGCATTATGACATTTTCCATTTTATTTACCATTCCCTTCCTAATAATTCCTAACATTCTGTTTGCTTTTTTGACTGCCACAACACACTGGGCTGACAATTTCAATGTATTATTATCTTCTATGATGCCTTGATCTCTTTCCTGGGTGGTAGCTCCTAATATGAAACCTAACATCATGTAACTATAGATCGGGTTATTTTTCTCTATGTGCATCACCTTACACTTATCCACATTAAATTTAATTTGTCATTTGGATGCCCAATTTTTCAGTCTCACAAAGGTCCTCCTACAATTTATCACAATCCGCTTGTGATTTAACTACTCTGAATAATTTTGTATCATACACAAATTTTATTACCTCACTCATCTTATTCCTTTCCAGATTATATATAAATATATTGAAAAGCATGGGTCCCAGTACAGATCCCTGAGGCACTCCACTGCCCACTCTCCTCCACTAAGAAAATTGTCCATTTAATCCTACTCTCTGTTTTCTGTCTTTTAACCAGTTTGTAACCCACGAAAGGATATCTTAACCTATCCCATGACTTTTTACTTTTCCTAGACCTTTGTCAAATGCCTTCTGAAAATCAATATACATCTACTAGTTCACCTTTATCTACATGACTATTAACTCCTTCAAAAAAGTGAAGCAGATTTGTGAGGCAAGACTTGCCATGGGTAATGCCATGCTGACTTTGTTCCATTAAATTATGTCTTTCTATATGTTCTGTAATTTTGATATTTAGAACATTTTCCACTATTTTTCCTGGCACTGAAGTCAGGCTAACTGGTCTTTAGTTTCCTGGAGCCCTTTTCAAATATTGGGGTTACATTAGCCACCTTCCAGTCTTCAGGTACAATGGATGATTTTAATAATAGGTTACAAATTTGTACTAATAGATCTGAAAATTCATTTTTTAGTTCCTTCAGAACCTTGGTTTAGTCCATCTGAATCATTACCCATGAAATCCTTGTCTGGAATGGGTATCTCCCCAACATTCTCTTCAGTAAAGACTGAAGCAAGGAAATTATTTAATCTTTCTGCGATGGCCTTATCTTCACTACGTGCCCCTTTAACTCCTCAATCATCTATCGGTCCAACTGACTCCCTCAGAGGCTTTCTGCTTCAGATATATATTTTTTAAAGTTTTTACTGTGACTTTTTGCCTCTGCAGCCAATTTCTTTTCAAATTCTCTCTTAGCCTGTCTTATCAATGTCTTACATTTAACTTGCCAACACTTATGCATTATCCTATTTTCTTCTGTTGGATCCTTCTTCCAATTTTTGAATGAAGATCTTTTGGCTAAAATAGCCTCTTTTACCTTACCTTTTAACCACGCCAGTAATCATTTTGTCTTCTTTCCACCTTTCTTAATGTCAGCACTCATCAACATGTATTAGCTTTACAATTGCCACATGTATCCAAGTAACAGATGGAACCATAACTGATTTAATAAGCCATTCCCAGTTTCACTGCACAAGCCTTGGGTATTTAACATGTGTATGGCTTGACCTTTTATTATTTACAGAAGCATTTGCTGATAGAAGGAACCAGATAAGCATGTGTCCCACTGGGCAGCCAGCCCACACTACTGCAGGTTGCCATGCACTGGATAGGGAGCCAGCCACTGTTTTCCAGTAGACATAAGGGCCCAAGAACAGCTGAAAATGAAAAAGAGATCTGCCCCTGCCTTTCACAGGTTGGGAAGTGGGATGATCCCATGTTCTTATGAAAGAATAGTTTAAAAAAAGCTAGAGTAGCATATACATTCTGAGCATTGACCCACTCCTTGCCATGGCTGCCTGAAGAATGGTCCAGTACTGTATCTTTGCTCAGGCTCCTGGGATAACTGCTAAATGAATTGTCCTTGCTGTTCCAAAGACAACCCATGTGGTGGCTCCCTATACTATGCTATAAAGACCTCTTCAGGGGAACTGAAGGGGTGCTTCTTCTTCTGATATTTCTAAACCCTGTCCACTATGATACATACTTAATTTAGTCTTGCCCTGGTCATTTGTTGCTTTGCATGTTTGCTGTACCACTCCTTAGGCCCTTCATGCCATTCCTGGTACCACTTTGCCCCTCTTGGTGCCTTTAGCTTTTGATGCCATTCTTTTCCAACCTTAGTCCTCATGGTACATTATGGGGGGAGGGGGAGATTCAGCCACTCTTCTTGCTGTATATTTTCTCTTTTTATTTGCCAGTTCCACTGCTGCTGCTACTCCTTCTCCAATCCAGTCTTGGTAACTTAGAATACCTTCTCCTCTTCTTTGGCTGTCTCCATGCTTCTTTTCAAATCCCCTTCTATGGTACTTGCTTTTGCCATGGCCTTCCAATGTTTACACAGGTCTTACTCACCTAATTATTTTGAATTATTTCATGCCCTCTTACACATTTTCTTCAAACTCTGTTTATGGTTCTTATTATTATTGATCTCATCCACTATTTAGCCTTTGATGGATTATATCACATCAAAAGGCAAGGGTTACAAAGTGCAGTATCCAGAACCAGACTGTACTCCTTGATGATTACTGCTTCTGAGGTAATGGAGGCATTATTTGCAAAAACTGATTCAGAAGAAGAATCATGTATTGGATTCCATGAATCACAGGATATTAAACAGCTAGAGGCTAATGAGCATTTGGTGTCTCTAGTCAGTAGCATCTTAGCTTACAATGAAGACCAACTTAAACACTGAACAGCTAGCTCCTTCACCTAATGATGTCATACAGAAATGATATCAGGTCCCCTGCATGGATTTCCTATGGTTTCTCCCTGCTTTCCACCAATTTTGTTGGTGCCCTTTGCCCCTCATTTGGAGCCTTGGAGTATTCCTACCACTCCTAGGTGGCTGCTTTGCACCTTATGATATTTTTGAGTATTCATGCCACTTTTTCAGTTACATTTACCCTCTATTTCTACCTTGCAGGGGGAGGGGATTCTGCCTCTTTTTATGCTTTGTTCCTCCTTCTTGATATCTTGAGCTGTTCATGCCACACTTGGTGACACCTTGTCCATTTTGTATTGGCTTGGGGGGCTTCATGACACTGTTAATGGTGCTCTTCACCCTTCCTTTGGAGGTTTGGGTATTCTCACTACTCTTGCTGCTTCTTTGCTTCCCTGATGGTGCCTTAGGGAATTCCTGCCATTGCTGGTACTGTTTCCCCCCAATACAAGTCTTTGTGCTCTTCATGCCACTTTTAGTACCACAATAACATAGTCTTATTTATTTATTTATTTATTTAGAAACTTTTATATACCGGTATTAGTGGGGACATCATACCGGTTCACATAATAACTGAATGATTGGAAAATACATTTCAACAAGGAGAATGTAACTGGGCGAGGGTAGAACAGAGAGGCAGTAGGAAGGAAAGGGAAAACAAGAAAGTCATAACCAAAACAATTTACAATTTACAATGAATGTCTCCTTAATATAAGGAGAGGGTGGTCTTGATGTGTTAGCATGCCTTTCCCATTTTGATAATATCTAATGACCAGTAGAGATGTGAATCATGTGATCAATCGTCTTAACGATCAATTTCGGCTGGGGGGGGAGGGAATGGGATCGTCGCAGTTTTGTTTTTTTAAATATCGTGTAAATTGTAAATCGGGAGAGGGCGGGAAAACTGGCACACTAAAACAACCCTAAAACCCACCCCAACCCTTTAAAATAAATCCCCCACCCTCCCGAACCCCCCCCAAAATGTCTTAAATTACCTGGGGTCTAGTGGGGGGGTCCCGATGTGATCTTTCACTCTCGGGCACAGTAAAACAACTCTAAAACCAACCCCGACCCTTTAAAATAAATCCCCCACCCTCCCGAACCCCCCCAAAATGTCTTAAATTACCTGGGGTCCAGTGGGAGGTCTCGGTGTGATGTTCCACTCTCGGGCCATGGGTTGATAGAAATGGCGCCAGCGCTACCTTTGCCCTGTCATATGACAGGGCAAAGGTAGCGCCAGTGCCATTTTGGTTCCTGTCCCCCGATGTCACGAGCGTAGGAGATCGCTCCCGGACCCCCGCTGGACCCCCAGGGACTTTTGGCCAGCTTGGGGGGGCCTCCTGACCCCCACAAGACTTGCCAAAAGTCCAGAAGGGGTCCGGGAATGACCTCCTGCACTCGAATCGTTTTGCCGTAATGCAAAATGGCACCGGCCATACAGCCATACGGCCGGTGCCATTTTGCAGTACGGCAATATGGCCATACAGACGGCACTATTTTGCAATACTCGTTGCAAAATGGTGTCGTTGGGGGACAGGAACCAAAATGGCGCTGGCGCTACCTTTGCCCTGTCATATGACAGGGCAAAGGTAGCGCCGGCGCCATTTCTATCAACCCGTGGCCCGAGAGTGGAACATCACACCGGGACCCCCCCACTGGAACCCAGGTAATTTAAGACATTTTGGGGGGGTTCGGGAGGGTGGGGGATTTATTTTAAATGGTCGGGGTGGGTTTTAGGGTTGTTTTAGTATGCCGGTTTTCCCGCCCTCCCCCTTCCCCCGATTTACGATTTTTGACAATAAATCGGGGGAATTCCTATTATATATCGCCTTTAATGATTTTTGACGATTTAAAATATATCGGATAATATTTTAAATCGTCAAAAAACGATTCACATCCCTAATGACCAGTTTCATTGGAATGGTTAGAAAATCTTAAATTTGGAGCCCAAATAGGCTGCATTATTTCCTCCATTGACTATAATGGTAAACAAAATAAAAAATAAAATTAATTAAATTTTCTTTTCATTTAAAACAAACCAAGCAAATGATTGCTACCTACAAAATAAATGAATGAACCAAAATTATTTTTGACTATACATGACTATACTCCATGGGGTAGATTTTCAAACACGGCGCGTTCGTGTACTTTTGCTGGCGCATCAGGCGCAAGCATAAGTACGCGGGATTTTAGTAGATACGCGCGTAGTCGCGCGTATCCACTAAAATCCTGGATCGGCGCGCGCAAGGCTATCGATTACGTATAGCCGGCGCGCGCCGAGCCGCGCAGCCTACCCCCGTTCCCTCCAAGGCCGCTCCGAAATCGGAGCGGCCTTGGAGGGAATCCTCTAACGCCCTCCCCTCACCTTCCCCTCCCTTCCTCTACCTAACCCACCCCCCCGGCCCTGTCTAAACCCCCCCTTACCTTTGTCGGGGGATTTACGCCTCCCGGAGGGAGACGTAAATCCCTGCGCGCCAGCGGGCCCCTAGCGCGCCGGGACGCGACCTGGGGGGGCGGGTACGGAGGGCGCGGCCATGCCCCCAGACCGCCCCGGGCCGTAACCACGCCCCCGGGCCCGCCCCCAAAATGCTGCCGACATGCCCCGAAAACGGCGCGGCGCTCGGCCCCGCCCCCGACATGCCCCCGACACGCCCCCTCCGAAAACCCCGGGACTTACGCGAGTCCTGGGGCTCTGCGCGCGCCGGTAGGCCTATGTAAAATAGGCTCACCGGCGCGCAGGGCCCTGCTCGCCTAAATCCGCCCGGATTTGGGCGGATTTAGGCGAGCATGGCTCTTAAAATCCGCCCCCATATGTACATTAGCATCTGGCTACTATCTTATTATACTTTATCACTACCTTGAAATTATGAGACACTATTTCCTTGAGGTCTTTCTCCTGTTCATTATGCATCATCCACCCATTGTTTATTGCTGCTTTAGATTTCTGAGCTTCCAAATACATGATTCTGCACTTTTTGTACTAAATATTAACTGCAAAGCATTTAACCACTCTTCAGTATTTCCTAGAGCACTTCTAATTCTGTTCAATTCACTTTGTTGCAGATCTATGTGTCTTCTCCATGATATTGCTCACAAAGATATTGAACAGAACTAACCCCAGGCCCTGAGGTACTCCACTTGTCTCCTTTCTTACCTCAGAGTGAATTCCATTTACAACTACCCTCTGTTATCTATTACTCAACTAATTTCCAATCCAGTCCACCACCTTGGGACCCACCTCTAGACTGCTCACTTTATTTATGAGCCTCCTATTTGGGACAATACCTTCTTTGCCCTGAAAAAACAATTTCAACATGCCTATTACACTGCTAAACTTCCTACTGCATGCCTATTCCAATGTTAAATGTATTGTTTCTTTCTCTATAACATCACCAATTCCTGCCTCTTGCTTTTTTGAACTCACTACCAGAACCCTTATCCACTCTCTCATAATTACTCGCTTAGGCTATTGCAACCTGCTCCTCAAAGGTTTCCCACTGAAGCAGCTCTTTCCACTACAATGTATTCAAAATTTAGCTTTGCAACTTATCAACTTTTCTCAAGTCATTACATTGGCACCCTATCATTCCCGCATACAGTTCAAGCTCCTCTTACTCATAAGAACATAAGAACTGCAATACTGGGTCAGTCTGAGCGTCCATCAAGTCCTGTATCTTGTTTCCAACTGATCTACTCACATACAAGAGCCTTCACTCTGCAGCTCCTCATTACCTCTCCTCTCTTTTCTCTCTCTGTATCCCTCCTTGTATACTCCACTCATCAGGCAAGTCAATCCTATCTATGCTCTTCTCCTCTACCACTAATTCCAAACTCTGTGCTTTCTACCTGACTGCATCATATGCTTGGAATAGACTTCCTGAGTGTGTCATACTCCCTCTCTTGACTTAATTAAATGCTATCTAAAATCCCAGCTTTTTGAGACAGCTTTTAACTTTGAATACCTGATTGTCCCACCTACAGCCTCATTAATTTGCAACCATTGTCTTAATAAATGAAATTCCCTAGTCCTTTTTGCCCTGTATCTTTGTCTTGTTTAGACTGTAAGCTCTTTATATGCATTTTGTACAGTGCTGCATATGTCAAATAGCATTATAAACATGATAAGTAGTAGTAGCATGGTAATTGTAGTTTTCCATCCATTATATCCAAAGAGAAATAGCATGAACTTTAGTCTGAAATTTTTTTTGTCTTCTATAGTCAATTGTAGAAATAATGTGTGTTGCAAAGAAAGGGCTTTATATTTAGTGAACAAAGAGACCTTCTTTACCTTAAAAACGTTATCACTGATGGACAGAATTAATCTGAGGAAAAATGCTTAGAAACAAGGCAAATTCTGATCCTATCTGAATAGTTTTTAAAATATGCTGCATAACATTCCATTCATATCTTTAGCAAAAACATCTGCTAGTCAGCTGCTTTTAATTATGAAAGACTGAAACACTAAATAATGACAAACTAAATGTTATAAAAAGCACATTTTGCAACTAAGATTCAAACCATATTAGAAAAGACTGGTACCAGCATAACATGATGACTATAGAAAGGAGCTAAAACCTGAAGATCCAGATTTGATTCTCTTATCTACCACTCAATGTGAGACCTTGAATAAGCCACACAGTGACATTGGAATGAAATGTTAATTGGGCTTCTGCCCAAGGACCTTACCACAATATGAAATGTCACTGTGGTAGTTGTTGATACTATCAAGTTAATTTTCAGTGCAGTTATGTCCATAAAATTGTCACATATATGTGAAAGTAGATTGTACTCGCACATATGATATTTTAGATACAACGAAGATACACATTTAGGGGTAGATTTTAAAAGGTACGCATGGGGGTCCATGTGTGCGCGCTACCCGGTGTGCATACACTTACGACCGATTTTATAACATGCCCGTGCCGGTGCGCACATGTTATAAAATCGGGGATCGGCGCAAGCAAGGAGGTGCACATTAGTGCAACTTGCACGCGCAGACACCTGCGGGCTTCCCCCGTTCCCTCCCAGGCCTCTCCAAAATTGAAGTGGCCTGGGAGGGAATTTCCCAACCCTCTAAACTAACCTCCCTTCCCCTTACCTCCCCCACAGCTGTAACCTAACCCCCCCCCCCCCAAATTTTTATTATACCTGTTGCGCCTGCCTCCGGGCAGGTGTAGTTTGCGCGCGCCGGCAGACTGCTGACATGCGATCCCCTGGCACAGCAGCAAATGGCTGATGAGCCAGGAGTTTCTGACCCCGCCTCACCCCGGACCACCCCACCCCGCCCCCGCCCCTGGACATACACTCATCCCGGGGCCTTACGCACGGATGGCCCATGCCATTTTTAAAGATGGCGCTGGCCGTCCATTGCTCCTACCATGTGACAGGGGCTGGCCAATGGCATGGATACCCCTGTCACATGGTAAGGGCAAAGGGCCATCGGCGCCATTTTGTTTCCTGGCAGCCGACGGCCTGAGAGCGGGAGATCGCTCCCGGGACCCCCGCTGGACCACCAGGTACTTTAAAAAAGTTGGGGGGGGGGGGGGTCAGGAGGGGGGATTCGAAATAATTAAATTTAAAGTGTTGGGATGGTTTGGGGGTTTTTTTCGGCACAAGACAGCCAATTAAAACCGGTAAGAACTGCGGGAACAAAGATTTCCCACGGTTTTTACCCGAACTCAATACCGGAAATGAGTCCGGTTCCGATTCACATCCCTACAAACTGGTGATTTCTATTATGCATGCATGTTTTAAAATATATTGACTTCCACATATAAATCTGGATTTTATGGGGTAGATTTTCTAAATTTGCGCGATCGCGTACTTTTGTTCGCGCAGCAGGCGTGAACAAAAGTACGCTGGATTTTATAAGATACACGCAGCTACACGTCTTATAAAATCCGGGGTCGGCGCGCACAAGGGGGTGCACATTTGTGCAACCTGCGCGCCGAGCCCAGCGCGCGCTGCCTGTTCCCTCCGAGGCCGCTCTGATTTCGGAGCGGCCTTGGAGGGAATTCCTTCGCCCTCCCCCCACCTTCCCCTCCCTAACCCCCCCCCCCCCCCGGCCCTATCTAACCCCCCCCCTTACCTTTGTTTCATGATTTACGCCTGCTAAAAGCAGACGTAAATCTACGCGCGCCAGCGGGCTGCTGGCGAGCGATCACCCGACCCGGGGGCTGGTCCAGAGGCCTCGACCACGCCCCTGGGCCGGCGCCACGCCCCCGGGCCGGCCCCCGCAATGCCGCGTCACGCCCCCGAAATGCCACGTCATTTTAGACATGCCCCCGACACACCCCGACACTCCCCTTTTAGAAAGTCCCGGGACTTACGCGCATCCCAGGGCTCTGCGCACGCCAGCGGCCTATGCAAAATAGGCGCGCCGGCACGCGAGGGCCCTGCGCGCGTAAATCCGGCCAGATTTACGCGCGCAGGGCATTTAAAATCCGCCCCTATGTGAGCAAGTTATATCTTTTTCATATGTAAAATATACATACATATGTTTATAAAATAGGTAGGAAATGTACATGCTTTGAATGCATTGCAGATATTCGCTTGTAACCAAACATATGCACATATGGGCATGCTGCTGAATATATCTGGCTATCTTAAAGTTAGCCAGATAAGTTTATATGATTAACTTAAGGACAGGTATGTGGGCTGACCAAAGTTAGCTAGCTAACTCTACATCTCAGAGTTAGCCAGAAAACGTATCCAGCTAACTTAACGCATCCCATTTATGCCCCTGGAGTGTCCCTGACTTATCTGTACAAATTTTAGCTGGCAAAAAAATGTTCCAGCTAGAATTTAGCTGGATAAGTACCTAAATATTCATTTAGCCATATGCTAAATGTTTCTGCATATGGACATCAGTATGTTATAATCTGCATGTACCTGATGCGAACAGGTTATTAAATAATGTAGTAGGTCTCTGCATTGTCCTATATGACCAGATATTAGACCACATGGAGATCTTTGAAAATTACCCTCTAAATTAATTATTATTGTTATTATTACTACAGAATGCTGACAACCAAACTGTAACAACAATGATTTCCATTTTTATAAGGGTTCCTCCCACACAGTGTTTGTAAAACAAATTTTCATCTGGAACTAATAGTCCTCATTTATAAACTCAGATATTAATAGCACCAGTTGTAGGTATTAAGATTAGCACTTAGAATATATACCAAGTAGCATCAAATTAATCATATGCAGTGAATGTTAAATGCTATTTATAAGGAACTGGATCTGACTCTGATGATATAAAATAGCACAGACATTGACATCAGCCCTGAAGGGTAGAGATCAGAAGAAAAAGCCATTTTTGCCCATCAGTCTCTACAAAATATGAAACATAAAACTGTCCCTCTGTGGATAAAATTTAAAAAAAAAATTCTAAATGAAGGAAGTTTAAAAAAAAGAGTGTCACCAAACTTAACTCTTTGTTCCAGCAAAAGTAAAATAGATTATTTTTTTAAAACATTAAAGAATACCATTGCAAAGGGAGATTTGCCTTTCACAACATTAAAATTCTGTGTACATTCATTTCCATTTCTATGTACAGTTTATATAGCTACATATAATGACCAACATCCATTGTTACTATAAGATCTGTGTAAAATACAGGGCTCCACTGGAGTACTCACATCTGAGTTAAATAAAGAGTCCTCAAATCCAATCAAAGGACTGAGACAAACTTAGGGAAAAAGCATACTCTAAAAAAGACTTAAAAACCTGGCTATTCACGAAAGCCTACTCAGACTCCCTCAATCAACCAATATCTGACATCCAACAACACATAAAGGTCACATCCACAGCAAAGGAATAATAATGTCCTGGACTTATTCTAGCAGCAGATAAATCTAAGATTCAAGAATGTA
Organism: Rhinatrema bivittatum; assembly: GCF_901001135.1. NCBI lineage: Eukaryota > Metazoa > Chordata > Amphibia > Gymnophiona > Rhinatrematidae > Rhinatrema > Rhinatrema bivittatum. The sequence continues at coordinate 439,348,702 of NC_042617.1, forward strand.
AACTGATGTATATAACCCTAGGTAAGCTGATGTATATAACCCTAGGTAAGAAAAATAGGAAATTAGAAGAATATATACATGATGGGGCGGATTTTTAGAGCCCTGCTCGCGTAAATCCGGATTTACGCGAGCAGGGCCCTGCGCGCCGGTGCGCCTATGTTCAGTAGGCCTACCGGCGCGCGCAGATCCCGGGACTCGCGTAAGTCCCGGGGTTTTCCGAGGGGGGCGTGTCGGGGGCGTGTCGAGGGGGTGGGCGTTTTCGGGGCGGGAAGTAGCGTTTCGGGGGTGGGCCCGGGGGCATGGTTACGGCCCGGGGCGGTCCGGGGGCGTGGCCGCGCCCTCCGGACCCGCCCCCAGGTCACGTCCCAGCGCGCTAGCGGCCCGCTGGCGCGCGGGGATTTACGTCTCCCTCCGGGAGGCGTAAATCCCCCGACAAAGGTAAGGGGGGGGGTTTAGACAGGGCCGGGCGGGTGGGTTAGGTAGGGGAAGGGAGGGGAAGGTGAGGGGAGAGCAAAAGAAAGTTCCCTCCGAGGCCGCTCCGAAATCGGAGCGGCCTCCGAGGGAATGGAGGTAGGCTATACGGAATCGATAGCCTTGCACGCGCCGATCCCGGATTTTAGCGGATACGCGCGGCTACGTGCGTATCTACTAAACCAGCGTACTTTTGTTTGCGCCTGATGCGCCATCAAAAGTACGCCAAATCGCGCTATTTGAAAATCTACCCCGATGTACATAACACTAGGTAAGAAAAAGGAAATAAGAAGGAGTACGCAGCAGTATGAATGAAGTAACTTGCAGTATGTAACAATGTTGCAGGAATTAGTGATGTAGAAATAACTTGCATATGTAACAGCACATAGGAAATTTCTTCACAGCAAGTAGTAACTTGCAGTATGTAACAGCGTGTAGGAACTTATTTGCACTAGATTATAACCTACAGTATAAAACACTGTCAGTAAAGAGCAATGTATAGTGTGTAACAATTTGATGTGCAAGAATCTAGCAGATACAGCTAGCCTGCAATACAAGATATGACTAATTGATGATAATGCTACAATTTTTGTTACATGTTTATGTAAATCATTTTGATGGCGAAACTAAATGACGGTATACAAAACACCTTAAATAAATAAATAAATAAATAAATAAATAAATAAATAAATATGTAAATAAATAAATACTCTAGCATAGGATCATAAAAACAAACTATGTTGTCAGACAAACTTTTGAGCCATCCAGTCTTCCTATTTGTACCTGTCTACTATGCTGGCTTAGTTCTTACTTGATCAACCATCTTCTACTTATCTCCCTCATCCCAGAATTGCATTCCTTTTGTGAACTAAGTTTCTTTTGTGCAGGTCTTGTGCATGTCTGTATTCTGCCACTATTTTACGTCTTATCACTTCTGCTGGAAGTCTGTTCCAGGTATCTACCACCCTGTCATTGAAAAGATATTTTCTAACAGTCAATCTGAGCTTCCTTTACTTCAGATTCATATTATGACTTCTTGAATTTAAGCTTTTCTTTTTTATGGAAAAAGCTACTTTCAATTATCTTATTGAAAGCTGTTAGATATTAGGGATGTACTTTTGTTTCTAATAAACATACGCAATGTGAATGTTGCCTATGTTGCTTATCCAGCTAAATCAGATAGCCGAATAAGTATTTTATTTAGACATATCTGGCTATCTGACTTAGCCAAATAAATAGTGTTTTATGACTTATCCTGCTAACTAGCACATTTTTAAAGACTTAACTGGTTTTTCTGCAACATTATGCTACTTGGACTGCCAACCTCAACACTCAAACCCCTCCAAATGCTACAAAATGTCACTGCCAGAGTCCTCACAAACACCCAAAGAAACAAACACATCACTCCCATCCTAAAAGACCTCCACTGGCTCCCAATCCACTTCAGAATCCTCTTCAAGAGCCTAACATCAATACACAAGACCATACATAATCCAAACGTACACTAGACAAACACCTCCTTCAACTTTCAAACACCAAAAAGAGCCACAAGATCCACAAACAACGGGACCCTGCCAGCCCCCTACCCAAACTAACTCACCTGAACTCCACCAGGGAACAAGCACTATCAATTGCAAGACCCTCCTGCTGGAATTCCATGCCCCAAGAGCTACGACTAGAACCCAGCACACAAAACTTTAAAAAAAAAAAACAACTTAAGACCTGGCTGTTCAAACAGGCCTTTTTATAACCCCACCCTTTCACTACAACAAGCCCTGAAATTCAAGCCCCCCTACAATATACACCCTTGTATATAGTTCTCTGCCCCCTCACCAATCCATTTTACTATACATTTTTATAATACAGTTAGGTATCTGCCTTCTCTCTTCTCACCTTCAAGCCTCACCCGACTTTCTGTAATTCAACTAACCTGAATTATTGTAATTTAGAGTTTTAATGTTGAGATGTAATTTCTTTTTCTCATGCTAAATTCCCATGTGTTTATACCCGTTCAATGTAAACCGATATGATGTGCAAATGAACGTCGGTATAATTAAAATAAATAAATCTTACATAACTGGGTAAGTCCAAAAGGTATTACTTAGATGGACAATAACGGGCGGATTTTAAAAGCCCTGCTCGCGTAAATCCGCCCGGATTTACGCGAGCAGGGCGGATTTACGCGGGGTTTTTGGAAGGGGGCGTGTTGGGGGCGGGGCCGAACGATGCGGCGTTTTGGGGGTGGGATGTGGCATTTCGGGGGTGGGCCCGGGGGCGTGGTTTTGGGCCGGGGCGTTCCGGGGGCGTGGCCACGCCCTCCGGAACCGCTCCTGAGTCGGTTCTCGGCGCGCCAGCAGCCCGCTGGTGCGCGTGGATTTACGTCTCCCGGAGGGAGACGTAAATCCATGGATAAAGGTAGGGGGGGGAGTTAGATAGGGCTGGGGGGGTGGGTTAGGTAGAGGAAGGGAGGGGAAGGTGAGGGGAGGGCGAAAGAGAGTTCCCTCCGAGGCCACTCCGATTTCGGAGCGGCCTCGAGGGAACGGAGGCAGGCTGCACGGCTCGGCGTGCGCCGGCTGCCCAAAATTGGCAGCCTTGCGCGCGCCGATCCAGGATTTTAGAGGATATGCACGGCTACGCGCGTATCTTATAAAATCCAGCGTACTTTTGTTTGCGCTTGCTGCGCAAACAAAAGTACGTGATTGCGCAGTTTTTAAAAATCTACCCCTAACGGTTTTCAGAGTTATCTGGCTAAATAGCGCCTGCTGTTACTTAACCAGATAAATCAGATTTTATCCTAATAGGTGGTACTACTTAGCCTGATAAATTAGAATTTGTCCATGTGAACAACAGCAAAGACACTATGCAACTAGATGTCAGAATTTAGCTGGATAAGAAGTTGAAAATGATATAACCACATATTTTTACTTCAAATTTTAAAGGCAAACAGAAGTAGATTTAAAGGTAAACAGAAGTAGATTTAGATGCATTAACCCACTGTTAGGGATGTGAATCGTTTTTGAACGATTAAAATTATCGTCAGATAATTTTAAAATCGTCCAAAATCGTTAGAGTGCATGATACAATACAAATGCCCCCGAATTATCGTCAGGGGCATTTGTATTGTATCGTTAAATAGGGTGCGGGAAAACCGGCACACCAAAACAACCCTAAAACCCACCCGAACCTTTAAAACAAATCCCCCACCCTCCCGAACCCCCCCCCCAAAATGTTTTAAATTACCTGGGGTCCAGTGGGGGGGTCCCAGCGCGATCTCCCGCGATCTCCCGCTCTCGGGCCACGGCTGCGTTGAGAAATGGCGCCGGTGGCCCTTTGCCCTTATCATGTGTAAGTTCCTGTTCACTGTACACCGACGTGATATCTTTGATGAGCGGCGGTATATAAAAAAAATTATAAATAAATAAATAAATAAATAAATAAATAAATAAATGTGAAAGGGCAAAGGTAGCGCCGGCGCCATTTTGAAGATTGGCAATACGGCCCGCGTGCAGGAGGTCGCTCCCGGACCCCCGCTGGACTTTTGGCAAGTCTTGTGGGGGTCAGGAGGCCCCCCCAAGCTGGCCAAAAGTCCCTGGGGGTCCAACGGGGGTCCGGGAGCGATCTCCTGCACGCGTGACGTGCCTTTGAAAATCCGCCCCTAAGTAAACTTGATTAATAGCCGTTAATGGACTTCTCCTCCAAGAACTTATCCAAATCTTTTTTGAACCGAGCTACACTAACTGCACTAACCACATCCTCTGGCAACAAATTCCAGAGCTTAATTGTGCATTGAGTGAAAAAGAATTTTCTCCGATTAGTCTTAAATATGCTACTTGCTAACTTCATGGAATGCCCCCTAGTCCTTCTATTATTCAAAAGTGTAAATAACTGAATCACATCTACTCATTCAAGACCTCATATGATCTTAAAGACCTGTATCATATCCCCCTCAGTCATCTCTTCTCCAAGCTGAACAGCCCTAACCTCTTCAGCCTTTCCTCATAGGGGAGCTGTTCCATCCCCTACTGAACAGCCCTAACTTCCTTAGCCTTTCCTCATAGGGCGGCCATTCCATGCCTTTTATCCTTTTGGTAACCCTCTCTGTACTTCTCCCATGCAACTATATCTTTTTGAGATGCAGCAACCAGAATTGCACACAATATTCACGATGCATTCTCACTATGGAGCGAGGCATTATGTCATCCATCGTTTTATTTCTCATTCCCATGATAATAATTCCTAACATTTTGTTTGCTTTTTTGATCACCACAACACACTAAGCTGACAATTTCAATGTATTATCCACTATGACGCCTAGATCTCTTTCCTGGGTGGTAACTCCTAAAATAGAACCTAACATTCAGGCTGATACAGTACAGTGAGGTGATCAAATTTGCAGATGACACAAAATTATGCACAATAGTTAAATCTCAAGCAGATTATGATAACACTGGGGAACAATTTTTCCTTTTGAGTTTGATTTGTCAGCTGTTTTAGACTTAAATAGGCATGCTGGTTTCAAAACTGCAGTTAGTTTTTTTCTGTGACGTCAAGTTTTTTCTCTACAGCCTATCTTAGGCCTGGATTTATCAAAATGCACTGAAGGAGACTGTTTCATCTCATTTTGAATCTCATTTTGGCATTTCCTAGCCTGTTGTTTGAAAAGATAAAGGCCAATGTGTTTGACGGTCCACAGATTTGGCAGCTCATTAAAGATGAACATTTCATCGGGACAATGTCAGAACTCTAAAAGAATGCTTGGTTGTCATTCAAAAACCTTGTCAAGGACTTTCTTGGAAATACAAGAGCACAGAATTACACCAAAATTGTTCAGAAACTCTTGGAGAGCTTCAAAATGCTTCATTGCAACATGAGCATCAAGGTGCATTTTCTGCATAGCCATCTTGCTGACTTCCCGAAAAACCTTGGTGCAGTCAATGATGTGTAAGGTGAGCAATTCCACTAAGATTTTGAAGGTCATGGAGGCACGGTATCAGGGTAGATGGGATGTACATATGATGGCTGACTATTGTTGGAGCATCAGCAAGATTGTCGACAGATTGAACACTGCCAGAAAAGCTATATGCATACATTTTTACCTTAATATGTATGTTTGGTAGCAGAACTTTACTACTTGTACACAATTTGACTTACAGTAACAATATATAGCCTTTGTATGAATAAAATAACTCTAAATAAACAGTATATTTAGGTAATTTTTTATTTTATTTCCTTTGTATGTATATTTTGTATGATTTTTGGACAAAGGGAGAGTATCCTGTACCTTAAAAAGTTGACATGTTAGAGAAAAACTGGGGTCATTTTTGGATTCAGATGTCAAAAGTTAGTCAAAAACAAGTGTCAGATCTAACTCAATGAAATTTGTGTTCCCCAGTGTAAATTGCAGGAGAACCTTATGAGACTAGAAGATTGGGCTTCCAAATGGCAGATGAAATTTAATGTGGACAAATACAAAGTGATGCATATAGGGAAAAATAACCCTTGCTGTAGTTACATAATGTTAGGTTCTATCTTAGGAGTTACCACCCAGGAAAGAGATATAGGCGTCATAGTAGATAATACATTGAAATTGTCAGCTTTTTCTCTGCCGGGTGGTAGTGAAGTTCGAAGTTAAATCAGGAAAAAAACAGAGCCCATCGGGCTTGATGGGCATTGAGACGTTGGGCTTGGCTCAAGTGTTCCAGATTTTTATGATCTGTGAACACTGTAAATTTGTATTGGGCGTCCTTTAGCCATGGGCGCCATTCCTCTAAAGCCAGCTTGATGGCAAGTAACTCGCGGTCTCCAATGCTGTAATTTTGTTCTGCAGCAGAAAATTTGTGTGAGTAGAAGGAACACGGAACCATAGATCCAGATGCAGAATGTTGGTTCAGGACCGCCGTTGCTCCAATTGCAGAGGCATCTACCTCAACCAGGAATGAATGATTAGGGTCCAGATGATGGAGACAGGATCCAGTTAAGAAAGCCTCTTTGAGGTGATGAAAGGCAGAGATAGCCTCCGGGGTCCAGTTTCGGGTGTCCTGACCCTTATGGGTTAAAGCTGTAAGAGGAGCTGCCAATGTAGAGTAGTGTGGTATAAAAGTAGCGGTAGTAATTCTTGAATCCTAGAAAACATTGAAGAACCTTCAGGCCCACAGGTTGTGACCAGGATTTAATTCTTTTTACTTTCATAGGATCCATCGAGAACCCTTTTTGGGAGATTATGTACCCCAGAAAGGGCAAGCTGGATTTTTCAAACAGACACTTGTCCAATTCCATGAACAGATGGTTCTCCCAAAGCCATTGAAGTACCATATGAATGTCGGTACGGTGCGTGGGCAGGTCCTTGGAGAAGATAAGAATGTCATCCAGGTTAGGGGTGTGCATTCGTTTTGAACTTAAATGTAAAACGCAACTTTTTTTTTTTTTTTAACTTAAAAAAGTGATGAGGCGAAAACGATCGGATTTCCAACTTATTCAACATAGCTATGTTGAATACGTTGGAAATCGCGATCGTTGATCCTAAATAAAAATTTAAACCCCTCACCCTCCTTAATCCCCCCCAAGACTTACCAAAACTCCCTGGTGGTCCAGCGGAGAGTCAGGAAGCCATTCCTCTAGTCCTTTGCGAGGAGCACGTGACGGCCGCGTCACGTCAATGACGCGGCCGTCACGCGGCCGTCACGTGGTCCACCGGGGTTCCGCTCCCGGACCCCTCGTTTTGAACAAACGGAACTTTTGGCCAGCTTGGGGGGGTCAGGAGGCCCCTCCGGTGGACCACGTGACGGCCGCGTCGACGTGACGCGGCCGTCACGTGGTCCACCGGGGTTCCGCTCCCGGACCCCTCGTTGGACACAAACTGAACTTTTGGCCAGCTTGGGGGGGTCAGGAGGCCCCCCCCAAGCTGGCCAAAAGTTCCGTTTGTTCAAAACGAGGGGCCCGAGAGCGGAACCCCGGTGGACCACGTGACGGCCCCGTCATCGACGTGACGCGGCCGTCACGTGGTCCACCGGGGTTCCGCTCTCGGACCCCTCGTTGGACACAAACTGAACTTTTGGCCAGCTTGGGGGGGTCAGGAGGCCCCCCCAAGCTGGCCAAAAGTTCCGTTTGTTCAAAACGAGGGGTCCAGGAGCGGAACCCCGGTGGACCACGTGACGGCCGCATCATCGACGTGACGCAGACGTCACGTGCTCCTCGCAAAACCACTGGGAGGAATGGCTTCCTGACTCCCCGCTGGACCACCAGGGAATTTGGTAAGTCTTGGGGGGGGGATTAAGGAGGGTGAGGGGTTTAAATTTTTATTTGCACATATGGACATAGACTCAACTTATGGAATTCTCCATATGTCCATATTGACCGCAAATGACCCCCCCTTTCGACTTATGGACTTATGAACATAAACTTTTGCTCTGCACATCCCTAATCCAGGTACGCCACAGCTTTGATGTACAAGAGATACCTGAAGATTTCATTAATCATTTACTGGAAATCTGCAGGTGCATAACAAAGGCTGAAGGACTTCACTAAATATTCGTAATGTCCATCTCTGGTGTTGAAAACAATGTTCCAGATGTCATCAGGGTGAATACGCACCAAGTTGTAGGCTCCGCGTAAGTCTAACTTGATGAAGATAGAAACTCCATGTAGCTGATCGAACAAACAATTCAGATATCAAGGGCAGAGGGTACTTGTCCTTGAGAGTGATCGCATTCAGACTGTGGTAATCAATACACGGTCTTAAGGATCTGTCCTTTTTTGTGACAAAAAAGAACCCTGCGCCAGCAGGGGAGATAGAGGGGCAAATGAACCTCTTCGCAAGATTCTCCCGTATATATTCTGTCATGGCCTTGGTCTCAGGAAGAGACAGTGGATAGGTACGCCCTTGAGGGGCATAGTTCCAGTTAGAAGATCAATGGGACAATCAAATTTCTGAAGAGGAGGTAGGAGGTCTAGCTTCTGCTTCGAGAACATGTCTTCGAAGTCCGCATAGGGAGCAGGTATGCCTGAGGAAATGGTCGCCAGAGGAACCACTGGTGGAGGTGCCACTTTAAGAAGACAAGTCTGGTGACAGGCGGAGCCTATTTTGCATAGGCCTCCGGTGCGCGTAAAGCCCCGGGACGCGAGTAAGTCCCGGGGCTTCCTGTCGGGGGCGTGTCGGGGGGTGTGTCTGGAATGACGCGGCGTTTAGGGGGCGGGGCACTGTGTTTCGGGGGCGGCTACGTGGGCATGGTTTCAGCCCGGGGGCATGGCTGCGGCTTCCGGAACAGCCCCCGGGACCGGACCACGGAGCGGGGCAGCCGGCCGACGCGCGCAAAGGTAAGGGGAGGGTTTAGATAGGGCCGGGGGGGTGGGTTAGGTAGGGGAAGGGAGGGGAAGGTGGGGGGAGGGCGAAAGAAAGTTCCCTCCGAGGTCGCTCCGAAATCGGAGCGGCCTCGGAGGGAACAGGCAACGCGCGCTGGGCTCGGCGCGCGCAGGTTGCACAAATGTGCACCCCCTTGCACGCGCGACCCTGGATTTTATAAGATATGCGCGTATCTTATAAAATCCAGCGTACTTTTGTTCGCGCCTGCTGCGCGAACAAAAGTACGCGCTCGCGCAAGTTTTTAAAATCTGCCCCTCAGGGAATAGCCACTGCTATTAATTGCATCAGTAGCATGGGATCTTCTTAGTGTTTTTGGGTAATTGCCAGGTTCTTGTGGCCTGGTTTGGCCTCTGTTCGAAACAGGATGCTGGGCTTGATGGACCCTTAGTCTGACCCAGCATGGAAATTTCTTATGTTCTTATGAGAAGAGATGAGTGAGGGGGGATATGATATGATAGAGGTCTACAAAATCATGAAAGGACTTGAACAAGTTAATATAAATTAGTTATTTACTCTCTTAGATAATAGAAGGACTAGGGAGCACTCCATGAAGATAGCATGTAGCTCATTTAAAACAAATTGAAGAAAATTCTTTTTCACTCAGATCTTGAATTCATTGCCAGAGGATGTGGTTACCGTAGTTAGTGTAACTGGATTTAAAAAAGGTTTAGATAAATTCCAAGAGGAAAAATCCATAACCGGCTATTAATTAATAAGCAATACTTGCTTGAGATTTTATTAATGTTTGGGTACCTCCCACATACTTGTGACTTTTGAAACAGGATACTGGGCTTGATGGACCCTTTGTTTGACTCAGCATGGCACATCTTATGTTCTTGTCTCTTATTACCCCCCAGACCACCAGGATCTATTTTCTAAGTAAGGGAATGGAAGGAGGTAGAGGGGCCATTAGACACCAAGGATTCTATGCTATAGAATGGGGGTCTGGGGTAGGATTGGATGCCTAGGGTGGTGAAACAGGAGGGTTACCTTTATTCAAAGGGGAAATACTTTGAACCACACTCCCTTAAAATGATTTTTTTTTTTTTTTTTTTTACTATGAGGCCACCTCAATAGATGAGGAGGTTGGTGGGGATCTGCTAACACCCCCAGGGCATTTTCCACTTTGGGAGGTGGTCATTTTTGGGCTACCTGGCCCTTTTACATGACGGTTTCACAGGCATTTTACACTTTGGGAAGGGGTCATTTTTAGGTCGTGTGGCACTTTAACACAATGATGGCCCCAGGCAGGCTGGGCCACCATCACATGTTTTTTAACATTCCACAGTGTTCATTTTTAGCATGGGTTTTAATCTGTGATTAAAAATATCACTATGAAAGTGCTGTGATATTTTCCCAGGAAAGGGCAAAATATCAAAGGAACATTCCCCCCCCCCCCCCCCCAAGGTTAAATATTGCAGCTTGATAAAGGACGCTGTAAGTTTGTACCTGGGGCAATGGAGAAGAAATTTGCTGAAGGCCACAAGGAGTAGCAACAGGTTTTGCTGCTTTGTCGCTCACTGCTAGGCTACTCCTCCATTCCTTATTTTATTTGATACTAAAAAAATGTTCTACATTTGCTAAAACAGAAATGTGAAAAAACTCAGAAATAAAACAAAATGTCAATGCAATGGATCCAAGGAAAAAATAGTTTATATTCTTAAGAATCTAGCTTATACAACTGATTTAAGTGTAACAGATAGCTTTTTTTATGCTTCATGATTGCAGTAGACACTAGACAGTGAATGTCACCTCCACAGTATCCTAGAGAGAAAATCATTTTACATTTTATCATTCTTTCTTGACAGCATTTTGGACTGCTATATTCTAAACTTTTCTTTTGCATTTGTGTTCATTTTCCAACTGCAATGTCTTAACTATTGATATTATTTCAGTCAATAGTGTTAGATTTTATATTTTGCTAAAAATACATCCTTTATGAAAAGTATATTATTTCTAGAAGGCATGTTATTAGCAGATATTTGCTAATCAATCAGCATATAGTGCACAAATCCTTGTTTTGAAATGCAAATTATTCTGCAAGTCTGCATAGTTTGAGATAAGCAGCTAACAATCAGTTAATCCTCATTTTATGCAGGTCTTTAGCAAGAGAGTTTGGCCAGGCTAACAATCCATTCAGTACATAATAGGGGGCAAACTACCTTTAATTGAGTTTATTGCCTAACAGGTAGAATGGTAATCTCTACTGAATAATTACCAATTACAGTAGTGCTTTTCAAATTACATTCAGTATTTATGGATCTCGAAGTTCAATTATATCGTATTTGTTATCCTTGTTTAATAACTGTATTGAAATTGTTTGACATTTCTATGAGTTTCAACAAAGGAGAAAAAAAAAAACTACAGCAGTTTTCTCTGAATTTAGCCTTCTGCCACTTCTCTAATGTCAGACTCAATAGGAAGGCATTTTATCTATGCAGATAGAAGTATGATTCAGAATTGTCATAAACAGAGTTTTTAGGGATGTGTTCTGTTTTTTTTAATACATATGTTTATTTGCTGTTTCATGAGATATTTTTATATATATTTTTTTTTGTTTTATTGTATAAATGTTTACTATACACTGCTTTGGGCTGCTAGAGGAAAGCCACACATAATTTATTGGACCAGCATAAGAACTATCCAAATATATTGTACATGAACTTTTGAGATAAAATAGGTTCCGTCTTCAGTTGTAGTTTATTGGTTCAGGTTTGATTGCCTGTTTTTTCTACAAAGCCCAAGGTACATTGCAGTAGAAATGATGATATAAACGTATATAAAGTAATTAAAAATTCAGTAGTAAAAATTATACAAAGTATAGCTATTAATTAAATCTGAATGACAATAACAAATGATACAAATAAAGGAGCAAGAAACAACATAACTCCATAATAGCCAAAACAAATCATAAAGATCAGCTGCTAGGAATCATAAATATACAGGATACAGCATAATAAAGACAAGACAAGTACCAATGAAACCACAGGTCACAGGACATAAATAAACAGAAATCCCTAACCTCAACCATTAAAACTCTGAGTATTGGTAAACAACTTGCTACTTAGTTACAAATTACTTAAAACCTGAGTGAATAATCATGATTTAATAATATTACTGAATGTCAGGTAGTAACATGGGTAATGAGGACATTTGCCTCTTTCTGCATCCACCCTTTCACAATGATTACTAGGGATGTGCATTAATTTGCAATGAAATAGGAAATAAAGACGATATTTCCTATTTCGATGCATTTGGGAGCCCTGAAGAACTGATAGGAAAACCCACAAAATTTCGTGTGGTTTTCTTATTGTTTCTTGGGGGGGGGGGGGGGGGGGGAGAAAGGGCACATTAAAAAAAAAAATACCCCAAACCTTCAAATTAAATTACCTACAATCCCCCCACCTTCCCGACCCCCAAAAAACTTGCCCAAAATACCTGGTGGTCCAGCAGGGGTCCCGGGAGCGATCTCCCCCTCTTGGGCCATCGGCTGCCACTAATCAAAATGGTACCGGTGGCCCTTTGCCCTTACCATGTGACAGGGGCTATTGGTGCCATTGGCCATCCTCTGTCACATAGTAGGAGCAATGGACAGCCGGCGCCATCTTAAAAAATGGTGCAGGCCAGCCATTGCTCCTACCATGTGACAGGGTCCAACCAATGGCACCGGTAGCCCCTGTCTCATAGTAAGAGCAAAGAGCCATCGGCGCCATTTGATTAGTGGCAGCCAATGGCCCAAAAGGGGGAGATCGCTCCTGGGACCCCCGCTGGACCACCAGGTATTTTCGGCAAGTTTTTTGGGGGTCGGGAGGGTGGGGGGATTGTAGGTAATTACATTTGAAGGGTTGGGGTGGGTTGTGTTTTTTTTTTTTGGGGGGGGGGGCAGCCAAAAAAATTCTCCCCGAACCGCGGAAAACAAAATTTCCCATTACGGGCCAATAACAATGGCCAAACCAAAAGGTTCAGCCGAAGCACATCTCTAATGATAACCACACACACACAAAAATACACTAACACCTGAGTGGATTCAAAATAGACTGCAGCTTTATTAACAATGCATAACCAAAAGCCCGACCCAACTATACACTAAAATGACCAACTACTGGTGATTATCTGCCACCAGCCAGCAAGATGAACAACCCAGGCCACCCGGCCTACAGGCAGTTTATCACCACCAACTCACACAACCCACGCTTTAGCCCAGCAAGGAGCCATTCATGGAACAACTGTTCAATTGTTCAGTTCCCACAATTTCCAGACATGACCATCCAGTCAAGTCAGCAAGCCAATCAGCATACTGCTGAAACTCAAACTAGCTTGGGCAACACACATTCCCCCAGTACAACAATCAAAATTCCACAAAACAAACCAGCAACCCCATCCAGGAAACATAACAAGGGCAGGTGGACAATATGCCACTCAGCCAGGAACAACAGGCAAGTGAATATATTTCCTGCCTGTTGCACAAATATCCCCTTAACAAACTACCTCATCTTTCCCTGGAACCCCAGCGCCCTACAACCAATCGCCCTGCCCGCAGCCCTCTCTACATACTTTTAAGCTTTCCTGACAACTCCTTGCCCTAACCATCAGCATAAGCTGACAACCACCTACCCCAACCCCCTTCCCCCTCCCATGAGCCACCCGAGGTGAGCCTGGCACCCATATAACCTCAAGCAGCCAGGAACTTGACCTGTCCACCCTTCTATTACAGTAGGCTTTAATTGAGCTCCCAGAGGTATAAAATTATATAAAATAGGGGCAAAAAACTAAAGGTTTGATGACTGGTCATAGTTAGCTTAACATTTAAGAGCCTTGTGAAAGAACAGAAAGAGGAGCCTATTGGGAGGACCACACATTCTAGCACTAAACTTTCAAAAGGGAAAAAGTAGTTAAAAAAAATGAAAAGTGCAGCTAAAAAGGTTAAAAATGTGCAACAGGCGTAGACATTGTTACAAAACACCATCTTAGAAGCACAGTTCAGATATATTCCATGCATTAAGAAAGGTGGAAGTAAGGTCAAACAATGCCAGCATGGCTAAAAAGTGAGGTGAAAGAGGCCATTTTAGCCAAAAGATCTTCATTAAACAATTGGAAAAAGGATCCATCAGAAGAAAATAGGATAAAGCATAAGCATTGGCAAGTTAAATGTAAAACACTAAGGGCCTCATTTTCTAAGCGGCTCGCACGCAATAAGGTACCTTTCGCATGCGAAAAGTCCCTTATTGAGTGCAATACCAGGAGTCGGGGCGGAGTCAGCCCCGGAAGAGGAGGAGTCGGGGCGTCACTGGGGCCGACGCCGTGGACAGCGAAAAGGTAAGGCCCTTTTCGCGTCCTATTTCGCTCCCAATAGCTACACCTCCTATGGCGGCGCTATTGGGTGCGAAACCGGCAGCGATCGCACCGCGACGGTGCGATCGCTGCCGGCTAGCACAGGCCCGCCCTCCGTTTTGGCCCCCCGCCCCTCATTTCCTAAAGTATCGCAGGGCTGCGATACTTTAGAAAATGAGGCCCTAAGGGCGTCATTTTCCAAAGGTATTGCATGCCAAAAGGGAATTTTCACGTGAGATATCTAAATTGGGGCAGAGTCGGGATGGACTCCGCGATGACTTCACTGATGGCGAAAGGAAAGAATCCTTATCACCGCCAGTATCGCGCATAATAGCGCCATCTTTCACGGTGGTGCTATTGGGTGCAAAAGCCGGCAGCGATTATACCGTGGAGGTGCAATCGGTGCCGGCTTTGCCCCCCTGCCCCGTTACTGCCGGATTTTCTAAGTTCTGCGAACTTAGAAAATCCAGGCCTAAGACAGGCTAAAAGAGAATTTGAAAAGAAGTTGGCCATAGAGGCAAAAATGCATAATAAAAACTATTTTAAATATATCTGAAGCAGAAAGCCGTCATTTGGGACAGTTAGATGATCGAGGGGTTAAAGGGTACTTAGGAAGATAAGGCCATTGCAGAAAGTGTTGTGTCCATCGGTCGCAGATGGCTGCGTCTGCTCTGCCTCACCTCTCTTCTACCCTTTTCCTCCTCCCTTGGAAGGATGGCTGCCTCCGCTGCTGGTTGCCGAAACCCTCGGTGTCTCCGAGACGGCATGGGTGTCCCCGTCCGCCATGCTTCTTCCTGAGGACATGTGCGCGCACGCTGCCTACGTTTTTGTATATGTCATGGCGGGAACATCGGGGACGTCCCCTCCGCATGATGTCAGCTCCGTTCCAATACAAGTTAGCAAGGACTTCGGTTTTGCTATTCTGACCGCTTCTAAGCTGCTCGCTTGGATTCCTCACTATCCTCCGGGTTATCTCCTTCGGAAGCTCTGGGTATCCGCTCCTCGGGGACCTCTCGCTTCTATCTGCCCTTCGGGGTTCAACTGCCTAACCTTAAGGAATCCTGCTCCTCAGGGGTCCTGTCTGCTTTCTTTCAGGAACCCTCGGTGCTCCTAGGTACTCGCTCCTCGAGGGCCTATTCTACCCAGGGTATCCTGCACCTCTGACCACGGGTCCTTCTCTATATTCTACAACCAAAGGAAGTTTATCAGCACTACCACTCTGTGATTATCTCTACGCTCTAGTTCTTCCTATTCCACTCTTCAGGTTCACAGCCTATCCCATGCTGCAGAACACTACCAGACCTTTACTACTTCTGGGTGACACCATCTACTACAGAGACTGTCTGAGCTTACGGAGATATCTCTGGACTACAGTACTGTCTGTTCCTTGGGCAAGATTCAGCATTACCTACAGCAGTATAATAAATAGGGATGTGAATCGTTTTTTGATGATTTAAAATATCGTCCAATATATTTTAAATCATCAAAAATCGTTAGGGCCACGATACAATACCAATTCCCCCGATTTATCGTCAAAAAATCGTAAATCGGGGGAAGGGGGAGGGCAGGAAAACCGGCACACTAAAACACCCTAAAACCCATCCCCGACCCTTTAAATTAAATCCCCCCCCCAAATGCCTTAAATTACCTGGGGGTCCAGCGGCGGTCCGTAGCTAAATCGGGGGAAGGGGGAGGGCAGGAAAACTGGCACACTAAAACCCCCTAAAACCCACCCCCGACCCTTTAAATTAAATCCCCCACCCTCCCGAACCCCCCCAAATGCCTTAAATTACCTGGGGGTCCAGCGGCGGTCCGGAACGGTCTCCTGCAATTGAATCGTGTTGTCTTCAGCCGGCGCCATTCTGCGCCGCCATTTTGCAAAATGGTGGCGCAGAATGGCGCCGGCTGAAGACAACACGATTCAATTGCAGGAGACCGTTCCGCACCGCCGCTGGACCCCCAGGTAATTTAAGGCATTTGGGGGGGTTCGGGAGGGTGGGGGATTTAATTTAAAGGGTCGGGGGTGGGTTTTAGGGTGTTTTAGTGTGCCGGTTCTCCTGCCCTCCCCCTTCCCCCGATTTAGCTACGGACCGCCGCTGGACCCCCAGGTAATTTAAGGCATTTGGGGGGGGGGGGTTCGGGAGGGTGGGGGATTTAATTTAAAGGGTCGGGTGGGTTTTAGGGTGTTTTAGTGTGCCGGTTTTCCTGCCCTCCCCCTTTCCCCGATTTAGCTACGGACCGCCGCTGGACCCCCAGGTAATTTAAGGCATTTGGGGGGGTTCGGGAGGGTGGGGGATTTAATTTAAAGGGTCGGGGGTGGGTTTTAGGGGGTTTTAGTGTGCCGGTTCACGATTTTAACGATTTTCACTATACTCTAAGGGGCGGATTTTAAAACGAGCGCGAATAGCCTACTTTTGTTTGCGCTCCAGGCGCAAACAAAAGTACGCTGGATTTTAGTAGATACGCGCGGAGCCGCGCGTATCTGCTAAAAACTTGGATCGGCGCGTGCAAGGCTAAGGATTTTGTATAGCGGCGCGCCCCAAGCCGCGCAGCCTACCCCCGTTCCCTCCAAGGCCGCTCCGAAATTGGAGCGGCCTCGGATGGAATCCTCTAACGCCCTCCCCTCACCTTCCCCTCCCTTCCTCTACCTAACCCACCCGCCCGGCCCTGTCTACACCCCCCCCCTTACCTTTGTTGGGGGATTTACGCCTCCCGGAGGAAGGCGTAAATCCCCACGCGCCAGCGGGCCTCCTGCGTGCCGGGCCGCGACCTGGGGGCGGGTACGGAGGGCGCGGCCATGCCCCCGGACCGCCCCGGGCCGTAGCCACGCCCCCGTACCCACCCCCAAAACGCTGCCGACACGCCCCCGAAATGCCGCGACGACCGGGCCCGCCCCCCGACACGCCCCCGACACGCCCCCCTCGGAGAACCCCGGGACTTATGCGAGTCCCGGGGCTCTGCGCGTGCCGGTCGGCCTATGTAAAATAGGCTTCCCGGCGCGCAGGGCCCTGCTCGCCTAAATCCGCCCGGTTTTGGGCGGATTTAGGCGAGCAGGGCTCTGAAAATCCGCCCCTAAACACCCAAACGGCGACGATACGATTCCCTCCCCCTCCCAGCCGAAATCGATCGTTAAGACGATCGAGGACACGATTCACATCTCTAATAATAAAGCTTTCTTTCCTCAGTGTCTGCTTACTAAGAGTTTAGCCAATCATTGTGGTTCCCCATTGGGCCCCTCTCCATGGGAGGAGTCATCCACAAACCAAACAGAAAGACTAAACAAATTATTTGCTTCGGTGTTTAATGAAGAGGATGTTGGGGAGATATCTGTTCTGGAGAAGGCTTTCAAAGGTGACAATTCAGATAAACAGAAGCAAATCACGGTGAACCTAGAAGATGTGGTAGACCAGATTGACAAACTGAAGAATAGTAAATCCCCTGGACTAGATGGTATACACCCCCGGGTTCGGAAAGAACTTAAGAATGAAATTTCAGATCTATTTCAATTAATTTGCAACCTATCATTAAAAGCATTCATTGTACCTGAAGACTGGAAGGTGACAAATGTAACCCCAATATTTAAAAAGAGCTCCAGGGGTGATCTGGGCAACTACAGACCATTGAGCCTGACATCAGTGCCAGGAAAAATTGTGGAAATTGTTATAAAAAATAAAATCACAAAACATTTAGATAGACATGGTTTAATGTCTATCTAAATGTCTATCTAAACTCTCCCATCTAGTTCCCTTCCCCAGTCCCCTGGACCATTTCATATCATAGATTGTTCAGTTTAAGATCCTTGTACCAGCTCTTGTATTCACTTGTTTTATGTTCAACCTGTAACAATTCTTGTATTCACTTGTTTTATGTACTGCCTTTGAGTGAAGTTGTAGTTTCTTGTAAACCGGGGTGATCTGTATCCCATACAGGAACTTCGGTATATAAAAGTTAAAACCAGATATAATTAGCAAACACCTAGAACTCAGTTCATATTTTTATGCTGATTTGTACTGTCCACTTGATGAACAGTAAAGGTTTCAAATAGCAAATCAGATTGTTGTGAAGTAAGATGTCCATATTCAGAGGCATTTACCTGGATAACTCAGAAGTTATCTGCCTAATGCTTACTTTTGAATATTTTAGGCACTTATCCAGCTAAACTTTATCTGGCAATCTCTTCATCCATCTGGGAGCATTTCTAGGAGGAGTTAGGTTAGGCAGATATATTCTGATGTTCAGTTAAGCGGATAACATATCTGGTTAGCGCTGGTCATACCATAGAACTGCCCTAAAGTTAGCTGGATACATTTCTCTAGCTATCTTTAAAATAGCCATCTATATACAATAATGCAATTTTACCACTGAATATCCCTCCAAAGTTAGCAAGGTTTACTAAACTGCAGTAAGATGATATTGTGAGAAAACAGCATGTAACACATGCTATATGCCATTGAGTACAATATTGCTATATCGCAGCACTATAGCGCAATATTGCATTATAGAATCAAAGATTTCCTTCCACTGTAGAAAAAAGGTACTTTGCATGCATTTCCACCTGTCCTCCCCAAGACCATCAGGGTTATTTTTTTGTGGCTTAGGATGCAGGGGTGCCCTAGACACCAAGGATATTTATATATTTGGATGGAGGAGGGAAAGCATGCAGATTTCAGGGGGATATATCCAAAGGGGAAACTTTGATTTAATAAGAGGGTAGGGTGGAAGAAAGAACCATGCTGTTGCCATGTGGTTGCCATTAATTTTTTTATTTTTGGGGGGATTTTATAGGGCCACCTCAGAAGGTGGATGCAGGGAGGTGGGCTGGCGGAGATCACCATTAATCCCCAGAGTGATTTCTTCTTCATTGAAGTGGGCGATTATTTGGGCCTAGGGGTCCTTTATTTTATTTAGTTAGTTAGTTATGCAAATTTATTTATTTATTTGCAGCAATTTTTATTTTGCCTAATTACCAAAAATTTATTTTCTATCTTTCCCATGCAATGGTGGCTAAGTTGGACCACCACCACATGGTAAAAAGAAGTACCTTGATGCATTTTTTGTGATACATTTGTGCTGCAATAAAAAATATCGTGCTGTGGTACAGCCACGATAGCCTGTTGGGGAGGGACCAAATATCATAGGGATGACCCTCCTGTGATAAACTATTGCAGCTTAGTAAATATCCCTATAACTTCAATCCAACCAGTGACTGAATATGGATATCTACATGGACAATATATACAGATAAAAATATTTTTCCAATGATAAGCAGGCTGAATTAGCCATGACATGTGGATGATGTCATCTGGCAGCACTGAACGGACTCATCTCTCCTAGATAGTAGCTCTACTGAGCATGTGTGGGAATTTCAGTGCAGGTGTTACCTTGTGACCCTCCTCAGTTATTTTTTTTCTAAACATAATACAGATTTGTATTTGTATTAAACCAGTCTTTCCAGTATTTTTTTACAGAATTTTAATTTTTTTTTCATTTTTACCTCTTTTCGGTTGGACCCATAAAAGTACTTTTTAGTACTATACAAAAAAATAAATAAACTTGCCTCCTCAAGATATCCAGCAAGAAGAAGCCCATGGTAAGAGGTTTTAATAATGGTATTTATGGTAAGGTGATATCTCTCACAGATGGACATGAACTATCCTACCAGTGACTGGGTCTATATTATGATCAGGCAAACTGTCATGCTTGCAAGTGGATGTCCCCCTGTGCTCAACGCTCCAGGATTTATAAAATGGAAGAACTGTGTAAGTCTCTTAGAAGTCACAGTTGGTCCTCCTCCCACAGCATTGTCTGCCTTTCTGGGAAAAGAGTTGAGCAGGAGCTCTTCAAAAGCTTCCCCTTCTGTGAAGAAGGCTGAAGCATCTTGGTTAAGTAGTGGTGACTGTCCTGCATTGAAGAAGAAGCAGAATTACTTTACAGGGCCATCAGAGCAACCAGCATCAAAGAAGTATAAGTCTTCCGACCACAATGCACCGGCACTTGATGTATGGTGCATCAGCACCCTCAACATATGCTTTATTGGATCCATTGTCACACAATGCATTGGTCCTGATGATATATGGCCTATTGATGCATGGTGCATGATTACATGGCACCGGTGTTCCTTCGATGAAAATAGTTCCAGTGACATTCATATATGCATCATGGACATATTCCTGCTTGGCACTGACACCATTGATGCATTTGAAGAAAATTTTCTCACCATAATCAAAGCATGCTTCTTCTAAGACTTCAAAGCACCAAACACTGCTGAAGCATAAGTCCTCTGCACCACCAAAACTGAAAGCATTGACTCTAGTAGAGCATTATCTGACACATTGAGCCCATGACCATGGGCATCATACAGAATTAATGACACTTTTTTTTAAATATATAATTTAAACCTCATTAGAGAAAACCTCAGAGAAATGGTTGCTCAAATATAGAAACAGAATATGGCAGTCCAATCCTTCTCAACTAGGCCTGAACAACCCTCTTCTTTGAGAAGCTCCTTGAGACACCCTTTCTGCCCTTTTCAAAAGTACTGGCTCCCTCCTCTTATGGCTCAACAACAAGAGCAACTTCCAATTCATGCTTATCAGCGTGAATGCTGCTAATCCTAGGCAACACAACAGGCCCAACCAAAACATGAGCCTAATTTTAGATCCTGATGAATGCTCAACATTCACCCTCTCCAGGCAGAATCCAGGTCTTCTTGGAGAAGTGGAGCCAGAAAAGGAGGAACCACTGAGTTAAGGTCATGGAATCTGGTTATCATTTGAATTTCTATCTGTTCCCATCTCTTCCTCATTGTTCATCCATCAGTCCAGATCCATTTCACTTAATACAACCCTGTCTGGAAATGGAGTCAGTTCAACAACGAGCAATACAGCTAATCCCTGCACTCAAATAGGGATTCTACTCCTGGAATTTTCTCATCACCAAAAAATCTAGGGGTTTAAGACCCATTCTGAATTTGAGAGATCGGAACACGTATCTATTCTGAGAGAAATTCAAAATTAATTAGCTCAGGACAATTCTTCCATACATCGAGGTGGAATAGATCTACATTCTTGACCTGAAGGATACATATCCTCAAATACCCATCCATCCCAACCACTGGCACTACCTTCGCTTCAAGGTGGGATCTTCCCATTATCAATACAGATTACTTCCTTTTTACCTCTTGGCAGCTCTGAGAGTCTCTTCACCAAATGCCTGGCTGTGGTAGCAGCACACCTATGGCATCAAGGAGTCCAAATCTTCCTGTGTTTGGATGATTGGTTAGTAACAGCCAGCTCCTGAGAGGATGTGTTACTCTCCCTGCAAAAGACAGCTTTTACAGAATTTGGGTTTTCTGGTGAATTTTAAGAAGAAAAATCTAGCTCCAAACCAGAAAATAAAATCTATTAGGGCTTAGATTCACTAGAGTAGAGAGTTTTTCTACCATCAGAATGAGTAAACAGAATGAGGTCGCACATTCATTGTTATTATTTACTGAATTACCCAAGCAGTTCACATTAAAAATAAACATAGAATCAGTCAAAATATAACAAATATGAACAAACATAAATACAAGTAATATATACAAATGGAAATAAACATCATAAAACAGTCATAATATAGCAAATACAAATAAAAATGATAGATCCCAGTGTTCACAAGAGACAGAGTTGCCACGTCAGTTGTTAATTGCCATATGCCTGGCTAAAAAAAAAACAGGTTTTGACCACTTTATGAAATTTTAAGAAATTGAGTTCGCTTGAATATCAAAATGAAGACTATTTCACAACAGTGAAGCCTGGTGGGAAAAAGAATATTCTCTAGTTCAAGTGAAATCTAATCTAATAACGGAAAAATAGGGAATATGTAAGAGACCCTATTGTGAAGAATGTAAAGAGCAAGATGGGGAATATGTGATCAGGCATCCAGTCAGATATAAAGGGATAACAGAATGAAGGGCATAGAAAGTAAAAAAGAGGAATTTGAATCTGATGCAATAAGAGACAGGTAACTAATGTAATGACTAGAGTATTGGTGACACATGATCTTATTTTTTAAGGCCAAAAATACCTTTGCAGCTGCATTTTATAACAGTTGTAACCACCTAAGCTGATATTGCAGGAGTCCTAAAAGGAGAAAATTACAATAGTCTTTCTTTGAAATAATAAAAGCGTGAACCAGCAATTTCATGTCAGGTGGATCAAAATAAGGGTGCAGACTGCAAATATAATAAAGGAAGAAGAAAGATTTCTAGGCAATGGCTGAAATATATGGAATTATTAATTTTGAGCTATTGACCTAGCATTGCTTGACAATTAGAGTTATTCTTATAGTTTTACATCAAATAGTGGCATCCGTGCATGTAGTTCCACTAAGCCATCGCCATATCCATCACCTACTGTGTGGTCTGCACTGTCAATGAGATCAACTGACTTAATCCTTTAAAACTACACTTCAGGTTTCTAGAGATATGAAATAGGAGTTACTCTGGTGGTTGAACTTCCAAGTACTTCAAGAAAGAGAGAGAGCTCAGTTTCACGCTTTCCCTCATCAGATAACCTAAGAGTCAGACACCACCACAAAAGAATGGGACACAAACATAGGATCTTTCCAAACCTAAGGGACTTGGTTTCTCAATGAAAATTACTTTCAAATCTATATGCTGGAAGTGAGAGCAATCAGATTTACTTTCATGCATCTTCTCTGTGGAAAGATCATTTTAATTCAAATAGACAACCAAGTCGCCATGTTGTATCTCAACAAACAAGGAGGCAGAGAGTCTTGGACTCTCTGCCAGGAAACGCTAAAGAACTGCCATTGGGCAAGCAAGAATCAAGATCTCAAAATCACTAGCAGATTGTCTCAGCAGAATTTTCTACCTGCTTCAGTGGTCTCTGTGACAATCAACAGTTGACACACTAATTGACTTATGAGGTTTACCAACAATCAACCTATTTGCAACATTAGATAGATAACAAGCTACTATTGCTTATTAATTACCAAAATAGCTGTTTATGGATTTAACCTCTAAGAACGTATCTAACCTTTTTTAAACCAGTAAGTCTAACTGCTGAAACTACATCCTCTGGCAATGAATTCCAGAGTTTATCTATGCCCTGAGTGAAAAAGAATGCTCTTTGATTTGTTTTAAATGAGCTACTTGCTAACACCACGGAGTGCCCCCTGGTCCTTCTATTGAGTAAATATCTGATTTACATTAACTTGTTCATGATTTTGAGGACTTCTGTCATATACCCCCTCAGTTGTCTCTTCTCCCAAACTGAACAGCCCTAACTTCTTTAGCCTTTCCTCATAGAGCAGCCATTCCATGCCCCATATCATTTTGGTCACCTTTCTCTGCACTTTGTCCAGTGCAACTATATCCTTTTTGAGATGTGATGACCAGAATTGCACACAGTATTCAAGGTGCAGTTTCACCATGGAGCGATACAGAGGCATTATGACATCCTTCGTTTTATTTGCCATTCCCTTCCTAATAATTCCTAACATTCTGTTTGCTTTTTTGATTGTCTCAGCACACTGGAGCAATGATTTTAATGTATTATCTACTCTGACACCTAGATCTCTTTCCTGGGTGGTAACTTCTAAGACAGAACCTAGCAGTCCTCTTATCAACCTAGGAACAGACCCTATCTTCTTACTTCAAGACAAAGAAACTCTATTCCATCCCAACCTTCCATCCCTCCACCTCATGACTTGGAAGTTGAATGCTCAGTAATTGCTGATTTCTCTTTGCCCAGAGAGATTGACGACATACTAGCTTCAGTCAGGAAGCCATCGTGTAGGAAAGCCTATGTTTTTAAATGGAAAAGAATTTCCATATGGTGTCAACAGAATGCCTTGGACCTGTTTTCATGCAAGCCCAAACAATTGCTAAGTTAATTGTTCTTCATTTCCAAATCAAGCCTCACTACATCATCTGTAAGGGTACATCTCAGCATTATAGAAGCATACCACGTTGTAGCTGACATTAAACCAATCTCAACTCATTTGTTGGTATCAAGATTTATGACAGGCTTGTGGCATGTTAAACCACTGGTACAGAAACCTCTAGTACCATAGGTCTTAAATGGTATCCTCTCTGAATTGATGAAGCCACCCTTTCAACCATTAGAATTGGCTTTTCAAAAATTATTGTCATAAACTTTAATTTGTCTTTTATCAGTAACATCAACCAGAAGAGTCAACAAACTCCAAGCACTGGTTCACCTTCCATGATACATGCAATTCTTCCATAATAGAGAAATGCTCTGCACTCACCCAAAGTTTCTCCTAAAGTTCACATTGGTTTTCCATATCAATCAATCCAACATCTTGCTCTATCAATCCATCATATTGCCTACCTTCTCCCTAGGCCACATGCACATGAAGGGGAGAAAACTCTTCATTCTTTAGATTGCAAAAGAGCCTACTACAAGAAAAGAACTCAGTTACATCATCAGGCTTTACAGTTCTTCATATTGTATGATCCTAATAGGCTCAGCATAGTAGTCACCAAATGTACATTGTGCAACTGGATAGTAGAGTGCATTCAGCACTACTACAGAATAGGGATGTGAATCGTTTTTTGACAATTTAAAACAATCGTCAGATATATTTTAAATCGTTAAAAATCGTTAAAGCCGTGATACAATAGCAATTCCCCCGATTTATCGTCAAAAAATCGTAAATCGGGGGAGGGTAAAGGGCGGGAAAACCGGCACACCAAAACAACCCTAAAACCCACCCCGACCCTTTAAAACAAATCCCCCACCCTCCTGAACGCCCCAAAATGTTTTAAATTACCTGGGGTCCAGTGGGGGGGTCCCGGCGTGATCTCCCGCTCTCGGGCCACGGCTGCGTTAATAGAAATGGCGCCGGTGGCCCTTTGCCCTTACCATATGACAGGGCAAAGGAGGCGCCGGCGCCATTTTGGTTCCATTCACCCGACGTCATGGGTGCAGGAGATCGCTCCAGGACCCCTGCTGGACCCCCAGGGACTTTTGACCAGCTTGGGGGGGCCTCCTG
This sequence comes from Rhinatrema bivittatum, assembly GCF_901001135.1. NCBI lineage: Eukaryota > Metazoa > Chordata > Amphibia > Gymnophiona > Rhinatrematidae > Rhinatrema > Rhinatrema bivittatum. The sequence goes on from NC_042617.1 coordinate 439,373,888, forward strand.
ACCCCCACAAGACTTGCCAAAAGTCCAGCGGGGGTCCAGGAGTGACCTCCTGCACTCGGGCCGTATTGCCAATATTCAAAATGGCGCCGGTGCTACCTTTGCCCTCACTATGTCATACGACGGGGGAATTGCTATTTTAACAAAAAAAAAACATGACGATCAGATTTCCCTCCCCCCCCAGCCAAAATCGATCGTTAAGACGATCGATCACACGATTCACATCCCTACAACAGAATCACAAGCCTATAAATTACAGACTCTGTCAAAGTTCATCAAGTTAGAACTATGGCCTCTTCCAATGCTCATCTGTGAGAGGTACTTCTCAAAGACATCTGCAAAGCTGCAACTTGGTCGTCAATTCACACCTTAATGTCCCATAACTGTCTGGACAGTCTCTCAGGACTGAGTAAATTCAGGCAAGTAGTTTTGTGTAATCTGTTCTCCCAGTAGTCTTCTCTCTATGGTGGGGTCTGGGTTGCTTTTACAGTAAACATTACATTGCAACCCTCAATTTGGAACTCCTCACATGTCATGGCTAATTCAGCCTGCTTATTGATTAAAAAAAAAAAAAAAAGCAGTACCCACCTGCCTCCTTGGAAAGTCAACTTTCTAAGTGAGATTAGCTCTGATATTGACTAAGGAGGTTCACTAGGCAAATCCAACACATAAATTCTTGCACATGCTCAGCAGAGCTAAAAGCTGTACTACAAGACTAGGAGATGCCTAGTCCATTCGGTTTCATCGGATGATGTCATCCACATGTCATGGCTAATTCATCCGATTATCTACAAAAAACACCATTTACAGTAAGCAAAGTTCTTATTCTAGAGAAAACCAGTAATTAAAACTGCTTAAACAAATATATGTTGCTGATACACACTATTTTTAAAAGAAGAGATAATACCCTGATATCCATCTAGTACTGCATTCTGGAAAATAATATTTTTATTTATTTTTAATACTCCCTCATCAAGGTGGTGGTATACAGGAGGAACCAGTACAATAACAAAGTATAAAGTGAGCACATATAAGAGGTACAGTGGGGTGAAGTGTTATTATGACATGGGTATAATAACAGTAGTATTTATGGCAGGTACATATACGAAATACAGAAAGTTAAGGCAAATCCATATATAAAATGGGTACATGACTGGAATCATATTCCATTTTCTTAACAAAAAATAATTATTTTCTTTAATACAGAATGTAAAAAGCTTGACACCTGAAAAGTAAACTGGTTCAGGAGTTGATTTGCCATCCACTAAGATCCAGGTAATTTTTCCTTTATCAGGGTACTCATGATTATTCTCAGTGAACCTTCAGAATAAGTGGTGCGAGCGTGCAAAAAATACTTTGACATTGCCCTCCGCCTCATTGATCCTTGGTTTTTAGCTGAAAACAGGAGGTGGCATTGATAAGCAACTGCTCATACTTTTATTTTAAGGATCAACATCATGCTGTTTGGAAATATAAGGAGTTTGGCATATATTCTGTAAATAATTACACAGCTGGGTATCTGAACTGCTAATTCCAATCCACGAGAGACACCATAAAATCTGATTTTTAATCCCCTTTCTTTAAATATCCTTGGATTGTACCGAGGATTTGTGATGTATTTCTCAAATACTTGACTCATCTCAATATTGAAACTTGTTCTGTCAATCCAATCTCCTTCAGTCTGAAAAAAACAGATTGCACTCATTTACCCCACCATGCAATCTTATTTTTTTTCACTAGAAACAAAACAATGATGAGAAAAACACATCCGACCTCCACCATACTTTAATGCTTAGACATACTATGTGTATGCAGCTTTACCAAACCTATGCTGAAATCTTGAAATCTGATCCTTCCAAGGTCATAGCTCCTGATCTCAAAAGAATCAACATTCAAGCAAGCTACTTTTAGGGCTGTGTATCCACATAAAGATAAGTACAAATACTTAGAAACAGTGGTCTATTCAGCAGAGAAACCAAACTGATTATAGCTATTTAGTTTGGGGCAGGAAGGTTCAATCTCTGTTACCATCTTGCATTTCTGAGAGAGACAGGACTTAGGTATTGTGTTTCACTAGAACAAAATAAGAAAATAAATGTAACTAAAGCTAAATGATCTTGATTTAAGCCTCAGTTCTTCCAAAATCATTTTGAACCTTGGAGGTTAAATATTGAAAACATTCTGAAAAGTTGCTATAAAAAGAAATATTTAAGAGACATAATGTTTATCTATCCAACAAATGTGTATCTAGTATTAGCAAAAGGATATTCAGAGCATGTAGGAGGAGAAACCATCAGCATGCCCCATGAACACCCTCCACTCCGCCCACAGAGATGCCCAACACAAATACTTATTCACCCAAATACATATGCATCTTTTATTTACCCTCAGCACCCCCCCAAATATAGTAATTCTTGTTTGGGACTGGCATTAGTACAGGCTGAAACAATGCCACAGCAATATGATTCCTATGGAACTGATTACTGCAACTGTACTCAAAAATATTTTGTAAAAATTAGTGCACCATTTTAGCGTGGGTGTTAATTATAGGAAACTGCTATGCATTGTGCGTGTGCACTATGAAAAGTGTGCTATGAAAAGCAGCACTGCCCTATTCATAGTCCTGAAACTTAGTACAAAGGCCCCCATTGTTTAAAATGTTCAATTAAAATGACCTTAACACTCACCTCATGGCAAAAAAGCAGTGCTCCGTCCTGATGAACCCTCCCATCAACCTGAAAACAACAAGCAGTGCCCCCCACACTCCCGATCTCCACTTTCACCTACCCAATAATGAACAGTGTTCCAAGTCGTCCCCCCCCCCCACACACACACCTAATGACAACAAAATCTTCCTTCCTCTTCCTATTGGGGGTCTCAAACATGAGATCCCTGATAAGCAGAACCATTTTATCGCTTGATGCTGTGACAACACGAGGTAAGGTTGTATCCTCCTTCCAGCATAGCAATTGGTATTTGTTGTGGGAGAATCCTGGGTGGGTGCGGTGAAATCTATTTTTAAGTGGTTGATTGGGAAGGGGGGGACCAGGAAGGTGTGGCTTAGTTTGTACAGCTATTTGAAGCGAAGACCTCTTTGAGAGCAACTGACACATTTTGAAATATTTTTGTATGCTTGGGGATAATTATGAAAGCTAGCTCCAACAAACCTCGTCTTCTTCTCTCAGATTACACCCTCAGAACATTTTGGAGTTAATTTTTAAAGCCTTTTCAAATTGTTTAATTTGATCCTATGCTGTATTTTCATGTGATAGAGTTAATGCTTGTAAATCTACATTTTAGTGCATCTGATATAAAAGGCTGTATGTCTTGTGAATATATTTAGAATACTGACTGCCTTATTTGGGATTACACTGATAGCTGGGTGTTGCAGTGCTCCTTTGTATATTTTCAATTTCTTATTAACATGCCTTCATATTATAGTGGTAGTTTTGTAACTGCCTGCATTGCTAGAAATAATTTTAAGCTGCAGACTTTATGCTAATTTTCAAAGTGAAATTACACTTGTAATTTCACTTTGAAAATAATCCCTGAAACTCTGCCTGCTCATATATACATCTACTAACTGAGGATAATTTCTCCGAGAGAAATTACAAGCATAACTTTTGAAAATGAAAAGTATATGCACAGTTCCAAATCCCTTCTAATCCCCAGCCCTGGGAATGCCCCTTTCACAATGCAGGTAAAGTTATCCACACACATTTACGGCAGTTTTATAAAGGACCATTTACTTGGATAAAGGCACTGTTTTACCTGCTGCAATGATTTTTAAAATTGCTTGTCCTGTGTGTGTATATATATATATATCTATATATATATCTATATATATATATATATATATATATATATATATATATATATATATATATATCTATATATATATATAATGCCTGTCCTGTGTGTGTGTGTGTGTGTGTGTGTGTAGTGCAGTTAGTATAGCTGTGTTTAAAAAAGGATTGGATAAGTTCTTGGAGGAGAAGTCCATTACCTGCTATTAAGTTCACTTAGGGGTAGATTTTCAGACGAGCGCGAACAGCCTACTTTTGTTTGCGCTCCAGGCAAACGGGTACGGGGGCGTAGTCGCGCGTATCAGCTAAAATCCTGGATCGGCGCGCGCAAGGCTATCGATTTCGAGCCGCGCAAGGCTATCGATTGCCGAGCCGCGCAGCCTACCCCCGTTCCCTCCTAGGCCGCTCCGAAATCGGAGCGGCCTAGAAGGGAACTTTCCTTTGCCCTCCCCTCACCTTCCCCTCCCTTCCCCTACCTAACCCACCCGCCCGGCCCTGTCTAAACCCCCATCCTACCTTTGTCGGGGGATTTACGCGCAAGGCTATCGATTTCGAGCCGCGCAAGGCTATCGATTGCCGAGCCGCGCAGCCTACCCCCGTTCCCTCCTAGGCCGCTCCGAAATCGGAGCGGCCTAGAAGGGAACTTTCCTTTGCCCTCCCCTCACCTTCCCCTCCCTTCCCCTACCTAACCCACCCGCCCGGCCCTGTCTAAACCCCCATCCTACCTTTGTCGGGGGATTTACGCCTCCCAGAGGGAGGCGTAAATCCCCGCGCGCCAGCGGGCCTCCTGCGCGCCGGGCCGCGACCTGGGGGCGGGTACGGAGGGCGCGGCCACGCCCCCGGGCCGTAGCCACGCCCCCGTACCCGCCCCAAAACGCTGCCGACACGCCCCCGCAACGCCGCGCGCTCCGGCCCCGCCCCCCGACACGCCTCCCGACACGCCCACTCCGAAAACCCCGGGACTTACGCGAGTCCCGGGGCTCTGCGCGCGCCGGGAGGCCTATGTAAAATAGGCTTCCCGGCGCGCAGGGCCCTGCTCGCGTAAATCCGCCCGGTTTTGGGCGGATTTACGCGAGCAGGGCTCTGAAAATCCGCCCCTTAGAGAATAGCCACTGCCATTAGCAATGGTTACATGGAATGGACTTAGTTTTTGGGTACTTGCCAGGTTCTTATGGCCTGGATTGGCCACTGTTGGAAACAGGATGCTGGGCTTGATGGACCCTTGGTCTGACCCAGTATGGCATTTTCTTATGTTCTTATGTTCTTATGTATATTTATTTATATATATATATATATATATATATATATATATATATATATATATATAATTTATTATTTATTTTTAGATTTTTATATACCGGTGTTACTGTATTAAAATACAGATCACATCGGTTTACATTGAAACATAAAAATTATGCCAAGAGGCGGTACATATAACAAGGTTATAGAACTTGGAAAACATGGAAAACAGATTCGAATAATAACACTGATAAAGTTGTAAAGTCTCTGAGAAATCAAATCATAAAATAAGGCGTAATTGTCTAAGATAACTGTGATCTGCAAAAGGGATTGAGATGGTGAGAAAATCTTGATAGCTGGAGGTAAAAAATAATCAAAGTTCTGGAAAAGCTTGGCTAAAGAGCCAGGTTTTAATTTTCTTTTTGAAGGAAGCAAAGCAGATCTCAAGGCGGATGTCTGGTGGGAGCATGTTCCATTGGACAGGTCCTGCTAAAGAAATGGAACGTTTCCGATGTAAGGATGTATATATATATATATATATATATATATATATATATATATATATATATATATAATGCCTAGCATGTTATGACATCATTTTTAGATTCATACTTACTCATGAGAATTTCAGAGATGTCTGCTCCAGTTCATGACTCTTTTGAATATTTTGACATTTACAGTACATTTGACTAATGGAATTTTGTAGATTCTTGAGTTCAAGCTTATAAATGCTTTTGGAATGTCAGTGTTCCTGCCCTGGTGAAAAATACTTTGAAATGTTAGTGTTTACACTGCTATGTAGGCTTTTATTTAAAACTGATCATAATTAGCAATCATGCCATTGTGGGCATAATTTTTAATGGATTTCCAGGAGTAAAACAATGTTTTATATCCAGAAATGGGGTTTGATAAAATTACCTGCCCAATGTGTGAGTAAACCATCAAGCGTAACTCATGTTTGTGCAAAGGTTTACCTAAGGTTTACCTATTCTGCATGGAATCCCAGGGCCAATGTTGGGGTTTCACTTATGTGCATACTTTTCCATTTTAAAAAGTATGGGGTGAATTTTCAAATATTTATGCACATGCTATTTTAAAAACATCCAAAGTATGTGCATATTTTTGGTCTTGTGCATGCATTTACATGTGAATAAAGGGGTGGTCTTGGGGCATTCTGGGGCAGGGCTACAACTTATGGGGCGGATTTTCAGCGCCCTGCTCGCCTAAATCCGCCCAAAACCGGGCGGATTTAGGCGAGCAGGGCCCTGCGCGCCGGTAAGCCTATTTTACATAGGCCTACCGGCGCGCACAGACCCCGGGACTCGCGTATGTCCCGGGGTTTTCGGAGGGGGGCGTGTCGGGGGGCGGGCCCGGTCGACGCGGCGTTTCGGGGGCGTGTCGGCCGCGTTTTTGGGGCGGGTACGGGGCGTGGCTACGGCCCGGGGGCGTGGCCGCGCCCTCCGTACCCGCCCCCAGGTCGCGGCCCGGCGCGCAGCAGGCCCGCTGGCGCGCGGGGATTTACGTCTCCCTCCGGGAGGCGTAAATCCCCCGACAACGGTAAGGGGGGGGTGTAGACAGGGCCGGGTGGGTGGGTTAGGTAGGGGAAGGGAGGGTAAGGTGAGGGGAGGGCAAAGGAAAGTTCCCTCCGAGGCCGCTCCGATTTCGGAGCGGCCTTGGAGGGAACGGGGGGAGGCAGCGCGGCTCGGCGCGCGCAGGCTATACAAAATCGATAGCCTTGCGCGCGCCGATCCAGGATTTTAGTGGATACGCGCGGCTCCGCGCGTATCTACTAAAATCCAGCGTACTTTTGCTTGAGTCTGATGCGCAAGCAAAAGTAGGCTGTTCGCGCGCCTCTTAAAATCTACCCCTATGTGTGTGAGTTGTTTTGTAAGAGATGCACGAACATTTGTCAATGTATTTGTGTAATTCTATACCTGCTAATTATATTGCACAATTGATGTCTACTGTTTTCTGTTTGTTTGGTGGGAGGTCTTGGTGAACTGGGGAATACAAAGTGAAGGAGAGTCTTGATGACCTAGAGAAGGACTGAGTGAATGGGTGGAGATTTCTGAAAACTGTTGATTTCAATTGCATGTGCATGTTTTATAGTCCACTGACTTGCACATGTGAATGGAGTTTTACGTGAGCAAGTCATGATATTTTTCTCACATAAAATATATGCATGTATGCTTTTAATCGGTAGGAAAAGTATGCACTTTCATCGCATTGAAATATGCGCTTTCAATACATTGCAGGTAGTCGTGCAGAACTTGCATATGTCTGGGGGTAGACATACACATATTTTATAATCTTTGTGTATCTCATACATGCAGGTTATAAAATACATATACACTCAGATATGGGGCCACATAGAGTTATTTGAAAGTTACCTTCTATGTGCATAAGTTTGCACAACAAATTTACTCACTTCAGACAGCAAGTGTACCTTATGAGGGTACTTACAGTTAGATCATAAAGTGAATGTACACATTCACATTCCTCTTGACAATTGGTGTAATTTATGTGTGCATTTGCCACAAATTTTACCTGCAATGTTGCAAAAGTACCCTGTTTATGCTTAGTTTGAGTGTACCTAGTAGTACTTGGAGGATCTTGTTGGAACAGGGGCACTTCAGCAGTCTTCTTTAATGGAACAAATACCTACTTGCTTGAGTCATCAATACCCCACAAGATGCCAACAAATATTAAGAATAAACAAGTATAAGTACTTTCCAAAATGATTTTGCAATTTAATAACTCTGAAACATACATGATGTAGCTATCCTTGAAGTGGGTAACCTGGAAGTACATTTCTCAAATGTAAGTTATTACAAATGGAATGAATTATCTTAAAAACATATTTCCCCACTAAAGTTTGTCTGGGTAGTCAATGATTTATTAGCACATCAAACTCCCATTTTGTATCATTAATGGAATCAAATTATATTTATATAAAATAATAGACAGAATATTTTGGCACCTATTGATTGCTTACCAGAGAGGGACCTTTTCAGTGGTCATGGGGTCTATGCTGAGACTGTTAGCTCTATAAATCTGGTGAGGCTGCCTCTTCTGCTTTCAAGTTGGACTTTGCCATTTATCTATGTTGTCTTGAAAGCATTTATGTTAAATAACTAAACATGTATCATTTTCTCTTCCTTTTATTTTTTTTTCTAGTACTCTTTGAGTTATAATCTTCATGGCTCTAGATCAAAGGAGTACAGTTCATTTATTACATTCACTCACAAAAGCTATGTTAAAGTAATATAAGGGTTACAAATGCACAAAAGCCAATAAATTCTGGCCAATGTAGCAACTATAACTCACCATTCCTTTGTGCTACAATTGTATCACACATTATATTGCAACGAACAGACATTGTGAATGATATCACAAATGAGAATAATATGGAATAGACTTTAAGATTATACATTTCCAATGTTGCCTCTCGCAGCAACTTTAGAGACCTTATTCCAGGCTGCTTCTTTCATAGCAGCACCAGGCGGCAACCTTGCTTCAAGGTGGCTTTTCCGCAGTAGAACCAGAGACCTTGCTCCAGGGTGCTTCTCTAATAGCGGCAACTTCAAAGATATTGTTCCAGGCTGCTTTTTCTGCAGCAGAACCAGAGACTTTGCAGCCAGCCGCGTCTCTTACAGCAGCACCAGAGATATTATCCTAGGCTCCTTCTCTCGAGCAGCTCCAGAGACCTTGCTCCAGGCTACTTCTCTGTCTCTCTCTTGCAGCAGCTGTTTCACAGCCTGCTTTGGATCCAGTTCCAGCAATAGTAGCAGTCGTTTTACAGGCTGTTAAGAATTCTGTCCAACTAGCTGCCTCAAGTCCGATCCTGTGACATTCAGTTCAGCCATAGAAACACAGAAACATGAGGGCAGAAAAAGACTGTATATAGCCCATCCAGACTGCCCATCCGTCCTATTAATTTAGCAATGCATTATAATTCTCATCAAGTTCTTAGAGATCCCCTGTAATTATCCCACAGTTTCTTGAATTCAGATATTGGTTTTGTTTCTATCACTTCCACTGGGAGGCTGGTCCACACATCTCCTTTCCATCGAAAAGGCTCACCACCTGTGTATGGAAATCTTTGTAATATTTGAATGTCTCTGTCATATCTCCCCATCTCACCAGCAGCTTCAGTGAATCCAGATTCCGTACCATCGCCTGCAGCTCAGCGGACTGGGACCAGACTTTGTGTCAGATCCTCTTGAACTGCAGACTCTGCTTCCAGATGCCACTTCAGGCCTTAGAGGTTCCACTCCAGATGAACTCTGATCCAGGCACTCTGCTCCAGGCAGATTCTGACTCGGCTTCAGGCACTTTGCCCCAACTGTACTCTGACTCCACTCCAGGCATTCCACTCCGATAAGACAGAAGGCCCTGCTCTGTTCTGCTTTTGAGTCCTGTGCTGCTCCTGTCCTGGGGATTAACTATAACTGACCTGTGCAGCCATAACAGAGCATACCCAGAATGGCATGGAAGAAGATGAAAGGATCAGAGATCCTGCTTGATGGGAGAAGAAGTATATGGGAGAAGAAGAAAATATTATGGATCATGGTGGGGGAAAGGGAGAAGAAGAGATTAAAAAAATATGCTTGCCTGCTCAAAATGCTAAAATGTCTAGTTATGTCCCTGAGCTCCCTTCTGTGTCTATGTTTTCTAAACTATAAATATTTTTCTTGGCTCCAGCCTTTGACTTTGTGTTGTCTCTCCCCTCCCTCAGTTCCATTTCTTAATTATTGCCCCTTTCCCTTAAACAGATTGCCGGAACCAGGTGTAGAGAGAAACCAAACCTAGCAAACATTGCCACAGCCTTACATTCAGACCAGAATACAGGACCAAGGTGACAAGCTGCCAATACCTGAGGACAGGAGTCAAGTTGTAGGCTTGTGGCCTAACAACACCCCTGAGCAGAGTAAAGGGAGGAGTTATCGGCTCACCATGGTTCTGTCTGTCTTGGGGCCCAAAATTCCTTATTCCAGCCTTTGTGAAATACATAAACTGCTTCTAAAGTTCACTCATCTTCTGATGTGCATAGACATAGGGGTAGATTTAAAAAATTTGCGCGAACAAATGTACGCTGGATTTTGTAAGATGCACACGTAGCCGCGCGTATCTTATAAAATCCAGGGTCGGCGCGCGCAAGGGGGTGCACATTTGTGCAACCTGCGCGCGCCGAGCCCAGCGCGCGCTGCCTGTACCCTCCGAGGCCGCTCCGATTTCGGAGCGGCCTCGGAGGGAACTTTCCTTCGCCCTCCCCCCACCTTCCCCTCCCTTCCCCTACCTAACCCCCCCTAACACCCCCCCGCGGCCCTATCTAAACCCCCCCTTACCTCTGTTGCACGATTTACGCCTGCTAAAAGCAGACATAAATCTGCACGCGCCAGCGGGCTGCTGGTGCGCCATCACCCAACCCGGGGCCCGCCCCCGAAATGCCGCAACATGCCCTTGAAACGCCGCGTCATTTCGGGAATGCCCCCAACACGCCCCCTCCCCGCCCCTTTTACGAATCCCCGGGACTTAAGCGCATCCCGGGGCTCTGTGCACGCCGGCGGCCTATGCAAAATAGGCACACCGGCGTGCGAGGGCCCTGCGCGTGTAAATCTGGCCGGATTTACGCGCGCAGGGCATTTAAATTCCGCCCCATAATTTCTATACTGCTATTACTATAGACATAAATTTCATATCTGATGCATTTATAGACTGCATACACCACCAAATCTTTCTTTGCATTTTGCCAATCTTTAGCAAAGAATTGTGTTTGCCATTTAGACCACTTATATTAATGAAATTAAGAGTCAAACAAATTTTAAATAATACCTTAGTGGACTAACTTAATACATCAGTGATAAGATTTTGGGGCCAATGTAATAAAATCTGTGCCAAAAATGGAGCCCAATGTTAGTGCCAGTTTTAAATAACATGAGCATTAAAAACCCATAGTCCTGCTCAATACTATAAACAAATGATAAGCAAATTAAATAGGCGCTAAAAATCTGATCTCAAAAAATCTGTAAAAACCAGCATGATAACTTACATGCAAAAAAAATAAATGGTAAAAATGGCATTAAAAGCTGGTGCTAGTTAGAAGAATGGTGCAGTATTCCCATATGTCTGGTTCAAGCGACTTAAGCAGACCTGTGATGTGACTGGTGGTGCATACCTGTCCATCTGTTTTCTTGGTCTCTCCTCCTTCCATGGACATAAAAGGCAAACTCTTCCTTTTGACATTGCTGGGCCATTTTGTCAGTGCTGGGTGGTGATAGGAGAACTTTGACCTAGGCTTTAGAGGTTTTCCATGTAGGAGTAGAGGTTGCTCTTGGTTCTTTGTTGAGTGGTGTTTTTTGTGCTGCTTGCTTTTCCCTTGGTGTTTCCTATTCTCTTGTCTTTTGTCTGTGTTCTTTAATGAATCTTTAGAGTGTTTGTCTGTCTGTCCACTTTTACATAGAAACATAGAAAGTGATGGCAGAAAAGGACCAAACAGCCCATCCAGTCTGCCCAGCAAACTTATGGTAGCATATGCTATGCCAAAGAGGACACATACATAGTTTCCCAAACCGTCAGTCAGGGCCCTTGTTGGTTGCTATCTGAGTCCAATTTCTCATTAGCTCTTGCCAATGAAGCAGATTTGTTAGGCAAGACTTCCCTTGGGTAAAACCATGTTGACTGTGTTCCATTAAACCATGTCTTTCTATATGCTCTATGATTTTGATCTTGAGAATAATTTCCACTATTTTTCCTGGCACTGAAGTCAGGCTCACTGGTTTGTAGTTAACCGGATCGCCCCTGGAGCCTTTTACAATCCTGTGAGGCCAACCTAAGACCAGGCGGCCCAGTAGATGTTGTGTATTTGGATTTTCAGAAGGCGTTTGACAAAGTCCCTCATGAGAGGCTTCTAAGAAAACAGTCATGGGATAGGAGGTGATGTCCTTTCATGGATTACAAACTGTTTAAAAGACAGGAAACAGAGAGTAGGATTAAATGGTCAATTTTCTCAGTGGAAAAGGGTAAACAGTGGCATGCCTCAGGGATCTGTATTTGGACCAGTGCTTTTCAATATATACATAAATGATCTGGAAAGGAATACGACGAGTGAGGTTATCAAATTTGCGGATGATACAAAATTATTCAGAGTAGTTAAAACACAAGCAGATTGTGATACATTACAGACCTTCCATAGGGCTATGTGAAGAGGAACTTCTAGGAGTTGTACTGGAATTTTTAGAAGGTTCACTATGTTATCCATTATAAAGCTGCTACTGGCTCCTGTATCGATGAAAGCAGTAGTGGCAAAGGATTGAAACTCCATGGATAGAGTAACAGGTAGTAGAATTTGGGGGCCGGTGACAGTAGCGCCCAAGCTCGGGACCCCCGCCAGGCTTAGGCCTTGAAGTTTTCTGGACGGACTGGACAGGAATGACTCAGATGTCTGGAGGCACCGCAGTAAAGGCATAGGCCTTGCTTCTTATGCTGAAGATGCTCCTCAGGAGACAACCGCCCACGGTTGACTTGCATTGGTTCTTCATTGGAGGAAGGTGGTGCCAGTAGAGCCTTCAGCTGAGGGCTAAGGGCACATGCTGGGCATTGAGCAGGAGGCCAGGGTGCCTTCACGTCATGGTGGTGTTGTCTGAGGCAATGGTCAATTTTCCCAGCGAGGGATATCAGTTCCTCTAGAGATATGGGAATCTCTCGGACAACAAGTTCGTCTTTCAGAGCAGGTGATAGACCCTCGAGGTAGAGTGCCCAAAGGCAATCCTCTTGCCATCCCAGTTCCGTTGTCAAAGTCCAGAATGCCACCGTGAATTCCGAAATGGATCTGGAGCCTTGACGAAGGTGGAGTAGTTGATGGCCAGCAATCGCCTGACGACCAGGATCTTCAAAGGTCCGTTTGAAGGCAGTGATGAACTGGGGCAGTTGCATGAGGATAGAGTCAGAATGCTCCCAAAGTGGAGAAGCCCAAGTCAGGGCCTTCCCCTCAAGGTGAGAGAGAATGAAGGTTATCTTTGTTGACTCCTTCAGGAACGAGGAGGGTTGGAGAGCAAATTGCATGAAGCTCTGATTGAGGAAGCCTCGGCAGAGGTGTGGCTTTCCATTGAAGTGAGGAGGTGCTGGTAGTGCCAGTGATACTCTCGGTAGCAGGGTAGAGGTTAGGGCCACTGGATTGGCCATTGCTGCGTCCTGAATTTGAGAGCGGAGTTCCTCTACGGAGGAGGCTAGAATCTCTATGGTTCTTCATTGTTCTTGAATAGTTGCGGCCAGACCCGGGATGGTCTGTATGGTGGAAGACCCCGCTGAGTCCATGGTCATGGCAATCTGTTGCACCAGGAGGTGGACCCTTGGGCTAGTGCAGGATTGGTAGGCTCCCTGGTCGGACCCAGAGAGTGCCTGCCACCAGGAGGTGGAGCACAATAGGAGACAGAGGCTAGCTAGAGCTTCGCCACTAGCAACCCTAGGTACCCCCTGGTCTTAGGTGGGCCTCGCAGGATCTCCTTGACAGGAAATTCAGGGGTGTGCCCACCATGATCAAGGGTGCGCGGTCAGAACTCAGGCCGGAAGTCTTGGGTGCCTGAGAAGGCCAGAAGAGAGTCTCTGAATGTATAGCAAGGATCAAGGCCAGATTCAAGGAAGTGTGGTCAGCCAATGCAAGGGTCAGAGCCAGTAATCAATCCATGGATAGTCAGGCAAAGCAGAGGTCAGTTACCAGTAGTCAGTCTGTGGATAGTCAGCCAAAGCAGAGGTCAAGTTCCAGGAGGCAGTCAGACGTGGTTGATTTCAGGCAGAGGTCAGTTCCAGGCAGCATGCAGACGTGGTCATAGAAACAGGCAGAAGGTCAGAGGCAGGCAGCAATTAAACATAGTCAAAGGGAAGCCGAGGTCAGTACTGAGAAGACAGTCTGAAAGGTACTACTTGGGGAGACAAGAAGACAGGAGGATGCCGGAACAGGAGGATGCCGGAACAGGACTGGAATGAGACTGGAGCAAAGTCTGGAATGCAGAGGCAAACTAGAAATCACAAGGATCGACCTGATTGCCAAGGCAAGGAAGTCAGGGCAGAAGCTTCCTGATATAGGTCCCTCAATCAGGGCGTGCCGCAGAGCTGAGACCTGCCCCTAGCCCTATAAAGCTCCGGGTGGTCTGTGCGCACGTCTAGGGGCGGGGCCGACGCCACGGAGGACGCCGAGCCCTGCCATGAGGCCTGGCTGGAGGATGAAGGCTCGGTGACCGCCACCGCGGGACACCGAGGCCTAGCCGTGCTTGCCACCGCTGCAAGGGAGGATGACCCTGGACCTCCGGAGGAGCTGGGGAGGTGAACAGGCCATGCGTGGGCCGAGCGCAGACGGGACACGCAAAATCTATGTTTCTGCTCTTGTTGGACCCTACTTTCCGCTTCAGTGAGTACTCGTCTTCTTTCTCTGACTTTCCTCTCTCTTCTTTGCTGTACAATTTCTGTGGTCTTATTCTTCAGCTCACCCAAAAATGTACTAAAGCATTAAAAAAAAAAGGACATAATTCATGTTTGCCACAGAAAAGTTCAGAGAAGCACCTACACACAACACCAGAAAGGACTAAAATGGAACCAGAAATGTGCTCTAACATTTACTCTTGCCTTGACTCAGGCATTAATTTTCCAGTGTTAAAAAAACAAGTGCCAAGATGTCTCCCTGCTAATGTGGCTCTTTACATTGTCCTGTAATAGCTAATACCCTCTTTTACATGTGATTTGCATGCACCTGCGCTAAACATACCACCCATTTTATAGCGTGGTTCTTTTGGCTCTAAAACCCATATTATATGCCCGAGTATGGTTTATCTCCCAAATGATCTAAGCAAAAACCAGAGTAAAAACCCCACGGTAGGCTCAGCACAGCTTATTACATCAACCCCTCCAAGAATTATGCTCCTTTCGTCAGTAAAGAAATATTGCAACTGCACTGTTTCTTCATTGACCTGATGAAGGCAGAATAACTCTCAAAAACCTGTCACAGATGATTTAAATTAGTCCAATTAAAAGGTGTCATCTACAGTTTGTTTGTTGACCCTTAGTTGCATATATCTGCTTGTTACAAATTTGTGTAGCCCCTGGTTAAAGTGGTTTTTTCTCTACTACTACTCCCTGACTACAGATCCCCACTGATAGAACTTGGGGTTTGGCAGGGCAATGACTGGAAGCTTCCTGCTGTCATGGAGAGAGAAGAATGAGAATGTGCAGAAGTAAGCATCAAGCATGGAATCGGTGACAAACCATCTAACTTACTAACTGATCAACCTAAGGCTTCTGTGGGTGTTTCCAATGTACGAAAGGGCAGGAGCAATCCCTAGTCATTCTTGCCCCACTGGCTCCAGTAAGAAAAATTATGATGGCTAGCCCTGTAGCCAACACAATTTTGTTTTCTGGCCACTACAGCATATGACCATAAAAAAAATGGTGCCAGTTTCAGGGCCATGATGCTTGCACCATTTGGTTGTACAGCCATACAACCAAATGGAGCCGGCCTGAGTGCTAGTTGATACCATTTTCCAGCCGGATGCAGGAGGGTAGGAGTGACTGAGAATTGCTTCTGCCTTTTCTATGTCAGAGATCATTGAAGAAGAGGTAAGTGTGGTCTGAAAAGGCATAGGGGAGACTTGGGGGAAGGAATTATCCTTTTTTTCCATTGAACAACAAAAATACCCATTTTTTTTTTTTGGGGGGGGAGGGAGGGTCCTTTTGTTTCATATTAAACTAAATGAAACAAAATGAGAATATTTTAGCAGATTTTTCATTTCATTTAAAAATGAATGCACACCAGTAAGGCAAAGTGAAACCTCTTGTGACAAAGGAGAAAGGATCCTCTGCTCATGAAGACAGGAAATCAACCACATGCTGAAATACAGCGCAGCCTTCACTTACTCCAACAAAAGAGTTCTTTATTGAATGCTTACATCATGGTTCACTGCTTTCACAGAAACAGAGAACTGCAACAATACATTTTTTTTTCCTGTGGAATGCCTTAGAAATAAAAGCAGGTTAGTTTGCAACCTCTCCTGGTGAGTAGTCTACTTATTATTTGGAGTTACATAACAGGGTTGCAGAAGTAACCCTAGAGAAGAATATTTCCTTCACTAGGTAACCCTACCCAAGGTCCTCTACAATCAATTGATGACCTAAGAGATTCAGAATCTTATAGCAATTCAGACATTCACTCTGAAGTAATTGGCTACATTTGGATGAAATATCAATAGAACACAAAGTTTCTCCTGGCCACATATTGCAAACTTCTTTTCCCTATTGAAATTTCAGTTTTCTAGTGTAACCGATGAAAACCCAGAGCTACTATGCCCAAACCATTTTTACAAACCCAAGCATGAAAAAAATATTTTTTAAATAATATTGGTATTGAAATTTCACATTAATGAAAACAATACTAACCATCAAATAAGATTAATAACCTTTAACTCTTCTGGGGCATATACCTTCCCCCAATGTCCATATAATATAACATATTAAGTACTATATTATTGCATAATCCAAAATACATTAGTCTAATGGTTTCCAGATTTCATGGAATTGTTTTAGTCTACTGTATTTCCCTGATACAACTGTTTCATATTAAATATAAATATTAATGCTAAGGAGAACAAAATATCCAGCAATTTTCTTTTTGACAGAGAACTATCAACTTGTTATAGATTTTCATATACCTATTCTGAATAACATATCACATTGTATGCCTAATACATCCCTAATTCTTACCCATACAGCTTGCCATTTTTTTTTAATTTGGGAGCAGTAATGCATTATATGGGAAAAGTTCCCATCTCCAACTGACAGAACCAGCATTTATTATCTTCCTGAATATCAATTTTTGACAACTTACATGGGGTCCGAATTTCACTATGTGCTAAAAACTAAATTGTCTAAATGAGAGAACTAGATAGTGTGATGGTCTTAAAGGGCAATTTCCAAATACATATATTCAAGAAAATAATGACATCCAGGGAAATTGACTAGGATTTGCCCTCACTCAATCAAGCTAAAATTATGTGTAGGTTTCCATAGTACGCATACTGTTAGCTAAGTGGAGGGGAGTTTATTCCAGGGTGTGTATTTTGTTTGGGATCAGAAAATAGCCAAGTAAAATATATTTTCAAATCGTTTCATGTCAATTAGAAATGTTGACGATTGAACAAGTGGGTACAAAATTCTGTGGAACATTGGACCTGTCAGAAAGGCAGATGTCAACCCGGCAGAGTTCAGAGTTTAGATCTTCAAGGTTAGCCACAAAGCAGGCTGATCTTAAAACACCGTAGTAGTAGCTATTTAGCCTACCTGATGGGGCAATCCATGCTCCTGGAAGTTCCTGATTGGACCTTTCTTGACATATCCTTGCTGGTCCAAATGTTGCATGTTTAGCACTTGCTGTGGAAATATTGCATGATTAGCCCTGACTCCAGCTTCATGCCTGATTCCTGATCCCCTTTAATGCCCTATTGCCCTTAACCCACCTCAGCTTAAAGAAACCCTATGGAAACACCAAAACCTGGCCACGGCCTGCACCCTTGGGTTCAACCCATGGGGAATGGCTATGACATCATGTGAAGACCTCATCGTGGTACTTGGCATGGTGGGGTGACTTCCTCACCATACCCTCCATCCTTAGACTTCTGCTTATAAAGGCACTTGATATCCTCCAGACTCCTTTCTCACCCTTTCTAGAGGGGAGTTCCCCTAACAAATTGGACCAGCTCAACTCAGGAGGCCCCAGTAGGAACATCAGAGATTTTGATGGGCTTCAGGGATGCAGGTCAGGTCATACAAGCTGACTCTAGGCCTTGCAAAAATAGGTGGATATTTTTCCAGTGGCTAACCCTGGGATATAGAAATTGTATTCCACAGTCACTGGATCAACTGCAGAGCCTTAGATGCCCCTCCCTAAAAAATTTGATAGGATTCAGGGTAAACTCAAATTGATCAGGTTTCCTTCTGCCAGAAAGAAGAAGTAGTCAAGACAATTGATGGATCTACCCTGGCATCAGGCCTGATGTTTGTCGAGATGGGAACCCTAGCCTTAACCATTGTTCATGGCCTTCAAGAGTAATCTATCTGGTTTGATCTTATTCAAGGTCTGCATTTCTGTGTTATTTTTAGCTAATTTGGTTGGAACGGCACAAGTCCCAAGTCTTCTAGAAGCCCAGACAGCTTATCCTTAACTTGGGGTACTGCCTGCAAACTTGTATGCTTAGCATCAGGTTCTACTCTGAATAAAGCCCCCTGGGGAACCTAGGGTTTGCTATGGTTAATGAAGAGCAGGATATCTTGCCTCAGAAATACCGGGAATATTGATATTTCTTTGACAATGTGACAGCGGATGACTTGCCTCCGCATGACTGCCCAATTGACCTCCAGCCCAAGGGTACCTACAGGACAATCTGAAAAAGGAGTTTATTATGCCCTCAACTTTGCCTGTAGCTACCCCCATCACTTTTATGCCAAAAATGGATAGGTGTCTTCCCTTTGTATGGATTATTGGGTGTTGAATTTGATAACAATACAGAATGACTCTGTGATAACAATCCATTCCTTCTAATCAATGAGCTCCTGGAATACCTGCAAGCTGCATGGATCTTTGCCAAACTAGATCTTTTTGGGGGAGGGCTTATAATCTCATCCAAATTCACAAAGGTGACAAGTGGGAAAATAGCATTTTACACCCACTATGGACATTATGATTTTTTAGTAATGCTTTGTGAACTGCGCAATCACCAGCAACTGCCAAAATTTGGTGAGTCAGGTGATTCAGGTCATGATCAATCAGAATATAGTCATCTATTTGGACAATATCCTAATTTTCTCAGAGGACCTGATCCAGCATGACCAGCATGTTCATTGAGTCTTGGATTGCCTAAGGGAACTCAGAATACATGCCAAACTTGAAAAATGTGAGTTTGATAAGTGGATTATAGAAACATAGAAACATAGAAATGAAAAGGACCAAATGGTTCATCCAGTCTGCTCAGCAAGCTTAAAATAGTAACTGCCAGCACTCTGTGTAGGTTACTCTCATATTTCTTTTATGAATAGTAACTGTTACTCTGTGCAGTTATCCACAAACATTATGATACCCAACATTTTTTACTGGGTGATGAGCTTTCTTGAAAATTCAGACAGTGTGGCTTGACGTGCTTTGCTTATGGACTTGGCCATAGAAGCAGTCCTGTGCTTTTTCCCTTATGGCTGCACATCAGTACCCCAGACCATAGAAGTCAGGGCGCTCTTGGTTGTTGTTTGAATCCAATTCCCATTTTCCCCCTGCTTTTGAAATGGGGAGCAATATTTCAGTTGCATTTAAAGCAGCAGGGCTTACTGTTTAAGGGTAGTAATCTCTATGCTTTCTGCTAAGGGTAGTGACTTCAGCGACATCATTACTCCCGTACACACTTTCTTCATTTCCTTTAGGGCTTTGCTGTTGAAGCAGTCCTGTGCTTTTTTCTTAGGTCTGTGTGTCCATACCCCAGACCATAGAAGTTGGGGCTCTCTTGGTTATTGTCTGAATCCAACTCCCCTTTTCCTCCTGCCGTTGGAGCTGGGAGCAATGTTGCAGTTGCATTTAAAGCATCAAGGCTTATTGGTTAAGGGCACTAATCTCAAATCTTTCTGCTAAGGGTAGCAACTGCCGCACCAGCAAGTTACCCCCATGCACGCTTTCTTCATTTCCTTTAGGACTTGGCTGTAGAAGCAGTCCTGCGCTGTTTCCTTTATGTCTATGTATCAATATCCCAGATTGTAGAAGTCGGGGCCCTCTTTTGTTGTCTGAATCTAATTCCTCTTTCCCCCCTGCCTTCTAAGTGGGGAGCATCTGTTAAGGGTAGTAACTGCTGCACCACAAGTTAACCCTTACACACTTTGCATTATTTCTGTTCCTCTAGCCGTCTAAGCAAGAACAATGTTGCATTTGTATTAAAACAAAAAATCATATAATCTTGATCACACCATAGTTATCTACACTAAAATAGACACTGTGAATCTTTGTTTCAATATCTAAATATAGATTATGTGAATGTTTGTATATATTATCTGAAAGAGACCATCATATACGTCAGGTGGTTTATCAATTCTGAATATAACACACCCGATATTAGGCTTGAAGGTTTATAATCATCAGTCATTCATTCGTGATGTGCTTTTTGTTATTTTTTGTTGGTATTTACATGTTAATCAACAGTCACGTAACTTCAAGGTGCTGTATTGTCCGCAACTTTCTCATAACACTGACTTCTTTGCGTATCCATGCACATTGTTAGGTTCTAGTGTCTTGAACCAGTTCTAGTGTCTTGAACCTTTCTTTCAACAGGGTTTGACACCTTGAATGTGCTGGCTCTCTACAAAGCTGTCTTAGCTTGAGACTGTATAATGATTTTTACATGAGATGCCTGTGATGCTTAAAGCCTTCTCTTACTTCGCTTCACTGTGCATTTTTTTAAAAATAGCTTATTATTAACTTGTTTTATATTTTGCTTTAATTGAGTACTGAATACTCTTTATAAATTATTATCCGCCATGCACATGTTATAGGTAATATGGTGGGCTAGATGTTCTTGCAAATAAATAAATACATGAGTGGTGTGGCAAACATGCAATGCAACAAATGGCTAAGGTATGACCAAGAGTTAGTAAATGCCATAGGTGAAGGAGATTTGGAAAGAAGTTCCCAGAAAATAGGACTTGGGTGATGCCTTTCCCAGTCAGAGGTATGGCTAACTAACTGATCCCACCAGAAGCATATGCTTCTATCAAACTAAAAAGATTGAGCAGTACAGAGCATGCAGGAAGTGAGCAAAGTAATGGATGGCTAGTAAGACCAAGAGTCAGCAAATATTATAAGGGAAGGGAATCCCAAAGATGGCTGGAGTGAGGGATGCCTGTCTCAGTAGGATGAATGTGGTTAATCCTATCAGTGTAGTAGGATATGCTTCTTTCAAACTGCAAATATTGAGACATGCACATGTTATGTATACACAGCTGATACAGTGACAGTATGAATAACTCATTATATTATGCCTCCATCAATTACTTATATAATTATGGGATTATAGCACTGACACCCGAGGTATACAGATTGATGTATCTCAAACAGCACAAAGTCATCAAAACCTCCAAGGCCTGGCGTACAGGAAATAGCATACCGCAAAAGTCATCAAAACCCTCAAGGCATACAGTGTGGGGAATTGCAAATAGCACAAAGTCTTCAAAATCTCTAAGGTTCTACTTAGAGAATTTCATCTTCAGATCACTAGAATGAGGGTGTTTTCAATCATTGGCCTGGGTTTATGGATGAATTACCTAATGAGCTGCGGTGCTTTAAGGAGTACAAGTTATTTTGTTAACAGTTAAAGGTGCATTTGTTTATGTTATGGTGCATTTTTATGTTTTTTAATGTAATTTCTGTATGTTTATGTAATTATGTATTTTATGTATATTTTTTATTGTTCTCCACTAGAGATGTGAATCGGAACCGGTTCCAATTCACATCGTGAAATTTTTTTCATGTGGTCCGATCATTTTTTTGTGTGCGGTCCGATCGTTTTTTTTTATCAGCTGCGCCCGAGCTGATAAACAAAAAACCCACACCATGTGACAGGGTATCCATGCCATTGGCCGGCCCCTGACACATAGTAGGAGCACTGGATGGCCCACGCCATTTTTAAAGATGGCGCCGGCCATCCATTACTACTACCATGTGACACGGGCCGGCCAATGGCCACATGGTAAGGGCAAAGGGCCATCGGCGCCATTTTGATTAGTGGCGGCTGATGGCCTGAGAGCTGGAGATCGCTCCCGGGACCCCCACTGGACCACCAGGTACTTGTAAAATGTTTTGGGGGGTGGGGTCGGGAGGGTAGGGGAAGCTAAGGGATCTGTTTCAAAGGGTCGGGCTGGGTTTAGGGGTTGTTTCTGTGTGCCGTTTTTCCCACCCGCCCCCAAAACAATAAGAGAACCCCACAAACAATTTAGTGGCGTTTTCCTATCGGTTTTGGGGAGCCCCCGATTTCTGATGACTTTGAAAATATCATACGATATTTTCAATCATCAGAAAAACAATCCACATCCCTATTCTCCACTTAGTATGAGGTTTTCTTTATAAGGAGATGAAAACTGATTGTAACTAAATAAATAAGTTGTACAGTGCAGGGAATTACAGACATTGCAAACTCATTAATTCCATCAAGTTTTAGAGTATGGTCTATTGCAAACAGCACACAGGTGTGGTCCATTACAAACAGCACAAAGGTGTCTAAAACACCAAAGCATCAAGTGTAGTCTATTACAAACAGCATAAATGAATCTAAACTCCCAAGGCTTAGCATGTGGTCCACAGGAAACAGCACAAAGGCCTAGATAGATCTTGGCAGGAAAAGGGTGGGGTTATGAGAACTAGGCTGGGATTGTAGATAGGTAGAACAAAGTGAAGAACCAGAAAAGAGGTAGGGTGGAAGCAGAAATTTGCAATTTTTTTTTCTTTTGAATATTTTTTCTGAAGACAAAACATCCTAGTATAACCAACAAAAAGCAGGTTGAGAGAACTAAACTTAGATCCAAATAGAAAACAACATGGAGGCACCAAAAGTCCCATGCTAGTAAATCATAAAAGTGGCAGATAGGCATATTTGCAGCATGATCTCCAAGGTGATATATCAGAGGAATGGCAGGTCAGCAGATTGGTAGCAGCAAGACCCCTAAAGTGATATATCTATGATATGGCAGGTAGCAGAACTGTAGCAGTAAGACTCCTAAGAGAGTACATCTAGGGACTGGCAGGGAGACAATGCAGTAGCAGCAAGACCTATAAGGTGGTACATCTGGAGCAGGGCAGGTAGACAAAGCAGTAGAGGAAAGGCCCCTAAGGTGATATTTCTGGGACATGGTAGGTAAGCAGAACAGAGGCAATAATTAAGAACACTAAGGTGGTATATCTGTGGAATGGCAGGGAGGTAGAGCAGCAGAAAGACCTTCAAGGTACTTTCAGTCAAATTACCACTCACATAGAAATTCTGGAAATCCAGTAAATGCAGGTTGATTTTCACAAAGATTAGCTTTTCCATCAACTCTGATGCTAGTCTTGAGCAATGAGGGCTCACTATGTCCCCTGCCATTGAAAAGACATGTTCAGTAGGCATGCTGGTTGGTGGGCAAGAAAGATAGCACTGAACCATCTTGGCTAGCTCTGGCCAGATTGTGGACTTTTATGGCCAATATGCCAGCGCATCCATGTTCATCTCCTTGATGGGCTCTGTGAGATAGCATGTCATAGAAATTTGTGTTGGGGCCTACTTTGCTGAGGTGAGGAGAGGGTTTCTCTTGCCAGCTGCTTTCGCTGTGGCCTGTGTCAGGCGAGATGGTTCTTTATGGGCAAAGTTGCTTTGGCATATTGAGGTGGGGGAGGAATGGTGCTGCTCCTGCTTGCACTAATCTCTGAGATGGCCACTTTTTCCTGTGTAATATCCCACTGTACCTCTGCCTCTGGTGTTTATGTTCCTTCATGACTGTGAAATGCTGAGACTAGAAGTTGAGACTTCTTTTCACCCATGTGTCACAAAGTATGGCAAGCATGAATGTAATGCCAACCCTCTAGCATTTTTCTTACGGCTGAAAAAATATTACATGAGGTATGGAAGCTATCTATCTCCTGGGTGTGTGGCAAAGCCCACCTGCATTCTGATGCTCCATCCCCACTAAAGCTGCTGTGTGCCACTGCCTTAACCATGTTCTATCAGTGTGCTATCAGGGAGAGATATTCATGTGTAGCATTTGTGCTGGTCCAGATATTGCTGGTGAAAAGCACTCTACTCCCCTCTGCCATAGCTAGCTATAGCACTGGTTGTACAGGGTGGGGCTGACCATACTAATGAGTGTAGTAATTGAAGGGTCTTTGTATTTGGGGCTACCACATGCAACAGATGCTTAAATCCTATGTTCTCCTTATCTGCAGGGGCTGACTATCAATGGCAATCATTTCCCTGATGCTTCTCATTTCTATTTTAGATGTTGCCTGCCTGTTGCCCCTGGATGATGCTATGGAACAGTACCCCATTTCCTCTATGGTGAGTTGCCACTTTGGACACATGGCTGAGGACTGCTGGCCATGGGATACGCTTGGAGAAAAGTGTTCCCTTTTTAAACTCTTTCTTCTGAATTTTTCTTGGATTATCAAAAGGGGGGGGGAGGGGTTGGCACTAAGTAATCATATTACTCCTGTTCTGGTTGAATTGCACTGGCTCCCTAGTAAATGGAGAGTGAATACCAAGTTGTTAATTCTAACCGATAAGTGTTGAATGGAGAGCACACTTGCTCAACAGCCAGCAAGGTGTATTGGTACACTCCGGCACAATCATTACGGTTGACTGCCTCACATTTATTATCCATCCCTCCTTTACATGAGTGCAAATTTCAGCATACCTGAGTAAGGGCCTTATTGTTTGTTGCTTCTTCTCTTTGGAGCAATCTCCCAGTTAATGTGAAAGAGCAAAGTATTAAAGGATTATTTTTTATAGAGGATTTTAACTGAAATAGATGAGTATTTATTATTATTATGAGTTTGTATGTTCTGTTTAAAATTGCTTTATGAATTTATATATGCATATCATTGTTATCTGCACTAGACAATCCAATTGGAAGAGGTGGAAAGCAAGATGTCAAATAAAAATAAATAAATAAATAACGTATTGCCAGCCTATTACTGCCACCCTCCCCTGATGCCAGTGCTTCTGCAGTTAAAGCTGCATACCAGCATTTGTGAGGTGCCCTACTTGCTTTCTTTTCTGATATCCTTCCTGACATTAAAGGGCAAAGCCCAGCTGGCTCCATTTTGAAAGATGGCAGCAGTTGACCCGGAGTCTAGGGGGTGCTACAGGTCTCATTAGACTACCAGGAACCTGCCAGGCTATCAGGGAATCACTTAGACCATCAGGTATGTCTGAAGAGGATGGGAAGGGGGGTAGGGGTTGGAGGGGACTCCTTTTATGGGGGTGGAGGGATTTGGGATGAGAGGGTTATGGAAGGGGTGACATCTTGGTGAAGAGGAGCAGGTTTGTATAAGGGTGGAGCATCACGCACAGCTTTTAGATTCTATATTTTTAACTGTTTGCCTCTAGAAAAGGCAGATGGGTTGGCAAGGTCTCACCAGACTCCTGTGGGAGGTCTTTGAGACATCAGCGAAGGGTGCTTTAGAGCTGCTGCTGGCTCTTTAAGAAGATGATATCCCCAGGAGAAGTAGGCCACCATCGTTAAATGTTATCCCCTTCCCTGCGATATTTTTTCTCATGGATTTTTTCATGAGGAAAAATATCGTGGGAACCCTACCCCCCCCCCCCCCCCCCCCACCCTTCTTGCCATTGTAATTCTCCCCCTCCATGGTAAAATACCTTGGCATAGTAAATGTCCTCTTTTTATTTCTTATCTGAATTTGGTTTTATGTCTTTGCTTCATCTGCCTAGCTTCTTTGTTTGAAATGAGATGTTTCAGTTTTATTATTAAAATGTCATGTCATTCTTAAAATAAACCTTTATTTCTCATAAAAATAATGTAATGGTGTATAAGTATTTTTCCATATGATTTCTGCAAATCATTGTTAGAACTCTAGCAGATTTCTTGCCTCCAATAATGATAATAACACACATCTTTACTGCAGGGAGTTTGTGTTAAATACTTTTGCTAATGTGCTTAGCTGTGCTGATATGATATACAATATGTGCTCATAAGTAAAACTTTCCTTTGAAATAGCACATCTTTTTCATTTTCATGATAACAATAGTAAGAAGGATAATAATGGATTATCTTAGTTATATATAGTATGCAATACATGATGTGAATCAATACCATTTGCAAGGAAATCATGTTCTATAGCTCATAAAAGACAAGTGTGCTTGACTGGGTAGCATAGTGGAGAGTGGCTAGGACTGTAGACACCGCATGAGTGAGAAGACTTAAGAAAATAAGAACATAAGAAAATGCCATACTGGGTCAGACCAAGGGTCCATCAAGCCCAGCATCCTGTTTCCAACAGTGGCTAATCCAGGCCATAAGAACCTGGCAAGTTCCCACAAACTAAGTCAATTCCATGTAACCATTGCTAATGGCAGTGGCTATTCTCTAAGTGAACTTCATAGCAGGTAATGGACTTCTCCTCCAAGAACTTATCCTATCCTTTTTTAAACACAGCTATACTAACTACACTAACCACATTCTCTGGCAACAAATTCCAGAGTTTAATTGTGCGTTGAGTAAAAAATAACTTTCTCCGATTAGTTTTAAATGTGCCCCATGCTAACTTCATGGAGTGCCCCCCTAGTCTTTCTACTATCCGAAAGAGTAAATAACCGATTCACATCTACCCGTTCTAGACCTCTCATGATTTTAAACACCTCTATCATATCCCCCCTCAGTCGTCTCTTCTCCAAGCTGAAAAGTCCTAACCTCTTTAGTCTTTCCTCATAGGGGAGTTGTTCCATTCCCCTTAACATTTTGGTAGCCCTTCTCTGTACCTTCTCCATCGCAATTATATCTTTTTTGAGATGCAGTGACCAGAATTGTACACAGTATTCAAGGTGCGGTCTCACCATGGAGCGATACAGAGGCATTATGACATTTTCCGTTTTATTCATCATTCCTTTTCTAATAATTCCCAACATTCTGTTTGCTTTTTTGACTGCCGCAGCATACTGCACCGACAATTTCAATGTGTTATCCACTATGACACCTAGATCTCTTTCTTGCATTGTAGCACCTAATATGGAACCCAACATTGTGTAATTATAGCATGGGTTATTTTTCCCTATATGCATCACCTTGCACTTATCCACCTTAAATTTCATCTGCCATTTGGATGCCCAATTTTCCAGTCTCACAAGGTCTTCCTGCAATTTATCACAATCTGCTTGTGATTTAACTACTCTGAACAATTTTGTGTCATCTGCAAATTTGATTATCTCACTCGTTGTATTTCTTTCCAGATCATTTATAAATATATTGAACAGTAAGGGTCCCAATACAGATCCCTGAGGCACTCCACTGTCCACTCCCTTCCACTGAGAAAATTGCCCATTTAATCCTACTCTCTGTTTCCTGTCTTTTAGCCAGTTTGCAATCCACGAAAGGACATTGCCACCTATCCCATGACTTTTTACTTTTCCTAGAAGCCTCTCATGAGGATACAAGAAGATGAAATCAATAAAGAAATGGAAACACCTTGCAGGAAGATTAATATGAACAAGATTGGTTATCTAGACAAGAGGAAAAGAACTAATTATGGGGAACAATTTTGAAGCTGTAAACTGGGCTTCTGGCCCCAAAAGAACTTTTTCCCTGTAGCCAGCAAGCCCATTTTCAAAGGGAAATCCTGCACTGGGCCTTCCTTTAAAAATATGGCCTTTCCCCAAATGGGCTCCTGTTTCCTCACAAAAATGTGCTTCTTCTTTGAAGCAAATGCAAAAGTATGCAGGGAACATGTTCATGGGGCTTTCAAAATGGAAGTCCCAAACTTACTCGTTCTCCCCCGATCTCCCACTATTCCATTTCTGCTCCTTTTAGCAATGGGTAAATACATTCCTGCTTTGAACATTGTAGATACTTTTACCCACTGAGTGGCAGAGGACAGTTTTCAGTAGAGATTTGTAAGTGAGTAAACAGTTGCATTCCTGCATGAAAGTATTCATCAATTACCTCCCTAAGACTTGGTAATCGATGGATACCTTTTCAGTAGTGCGCTTAAGTGCAAAGGTAGATGCACACTTTCAAGCAAGGACAAATCAATCCAATTTTCAAGCACAGGGTAAATTATTTTTCAGTAGCAGGTGATTATGAAGCTAAATGTACATATGCATCTTTACTCATTTCAAAATAATAACATAGTTACATGTTGAATTGACATGCTAGTTACATGAATACTTCTGAAAATTAAAGTTTTGATTGTAGATGTTTTTTTTTTAATTTTTCTTCCAAAATAGGGAGAGTAATTTTCAAAGCCATTTTTTCAGGTAAACAGTTCTTTGCCAATGTAAATTGGCTTTTAGAAAATTGCATGTGTAGGGCCTCTATAGAGATGTGCAAAGCCCGAAGCTCCCGTTAGCGCGCACTAACCCGAAAACCAAATTTTCCTGAAATTTCATTGAAATTGCCTAATTCGTCCTAAACAATTGCACATCCCTAGCCTCTATGTGCCTTCTTTTATCAGTTGTGTAAAGACTAAAGAGGCATTCTTGTGGGTAGTTTTCCTAAAACATAATGCCCACACAAATTAGTAGGTGTAAATGTGTGTAGGTAGCTTTTCTGGGATAATGTTTAATTGGAAAGTATGCATATACCTTCCTGTGAAAAATTAAAATCTAAGTCTAAAAAGTACCCTCAGACTTTGCACCAATGTTGGCAGGTATAAAATTAGCCACACAGAATTTACAATGTCTTTCTTTACATATACTGTATAGTATGTAGGAGGGTAATTTTTAAACAGTAAAAATATGCCTGTTAAACCAATTTTCAAAGTGGATTTGCACAAGACAAGAATCCATGATGCATAATGGCAGATGTACAGTAAAAAAACGTAAGAGGTAGAATTCCATCATCATCCACAACTGTTCCTCTGCACCTTTACTCTCTTGAAAATCCTCCAACAAGCAATAGAGGACTCTTGCTTACCTCTATATCAGAAGCAGGTCTAGGCTAACCCTGAAACATATAAAGAACACATTCATAAATAAACACAGGGCCTCATTTACCAAGCATTTTTCCCGAGGTCACAGAATGGGAGAAAAGCCTTAGTAAATCAGGCCCAGAGTTTGGTAAACAATTAGGTTGCATGTGAAAGCACATATGTACATATTTTCAAAGTACAAAAATCTCAATTGGACAGACTTGATGGGCCATTTTGGTCTTTATCTGCTGTCACTTACTATGTTACTATTTCAGATTATTATATAGAAATAAATTGCATTTACGGAAGTTATTTCTGCCTTCAAGAAAAATAAAGGTCAACAAACAAGTTATTTGTAGATGGTACATTTTTATTGAACTAACTCAATACATCTGTGACTAGCTTTCAAGGGCTATTAATAACTAAATAGAGAGCTTTAGACACAGGGTAAAAACACAGCTTGCCAATAAACCGAAAAAAAGCATAATGCTTGAAAGCTAGTCACAGATGTATTGAGTTAGTCCAATAAAAAGGTACTTCTTACAAAGTGTTTGACCTTTATTTCTCCACATTCACGTGGACTAACAAGGCAATCACAGTACTTTGTAGTTAAACCTAATTCCAAAAACTAGAGACAATAAACCAGCAACAAAGTGAATCAAAAACCAACATAAGGTGGGAGTATTTCAAATCATGGTATTGTAGAAAGTGCTAGGCTCTTGTCATATTTAGACATGCAAAACTTTATATGATTTTAAAGAGTAAAGTACATTATTTTAATCATGTACCATTATTTATAGCTCATAGTTATCCCTATATGTCTACAAAAATAGTTTTCATATTTCTGTTTTTAATTTTATGTGCACATATAAATTATTCCAACCATACATTGCCAAACAATTCTCGCCAGGAAGCCCCAAGATGAGTATATCCAAAAAAGTTACAAATTACTTACTTAGCTGTGAAATGAAGGGTAATGCAGGACAACTTTTTAAGCTCATCAGAAAAGCTGTGGAGAGCACCTTGTTGTAAATTATGTCAGCAAAGTAAAACTTGTCAGATCTTTGGAGAGCCAAATGAAAGGCCAACACTGAAACCATTAAGTGTCTGCTTTAGGTGCAATAACAGTGGTACTTATATAAACAAATAAATAAAAATGATATATGTCCATTAAAGTTCTTTTTAAATAGGACATGGCAACTATCAATCTACTTTTTAAACTTCCGAAAGGAGACTGTCTCATATATTTATTTATTAAAGAACGTCTGATATTTCACTTTTTGCCAAGTTTGATCTTGAAGCGAATTACAGAAATAAGACTTAGACAGATAACATGATGCCATTTTATGACATAAGGACCAAGTATGGGAAAAACTTTAATATTCCTAATAGGCTGACTTTGGAAAGGCCTGGTTAAATACATGTGATCATGAATGTAGAAGGCTCAAAGTATTCATAATGACCATTGTAATATAATGATGGAACATCCAATCAACATTCTGCAACAAATATCAACCAATGGGTTCCTTTCAGATTAAGTTTTGCAATTGGCTAACACTGAAAAATAAAATATTATGGGATCTATGGGTAATGTGCCATCGGACTAAATCAAATACAAGAAACATAGAAACATGATGGCAGTAAAGTCAATATGGCCCATCTTGTCTGCCCATCCATTCAATTTATCTAGCTTTACCATTCCCATCACTCCCTCAGAGATGCCCGGTATTTATCCCATGCAATCATGGATTTGGATACAATTTTTGTCTCTACATCAATTAGGAAGCTATTCCATGCATCTACTACCCTTTGTATAAAGACAAATTTCTTAAGATTATTCCTGAGTCTAACCATTTCACCTTCGTCCCATGACCCCTTGTTCTAGAGCCTCCTTTCCGTTGAAAGAGGCTAGCCTCCTGCGCATGGAAACCTTTGAGATATTTAAATGTCAATGTTTAGGTCCCATATGCTTGAGAATGAAGACCACTGATCATTTTATTAACCACTCTCTGGACTGACTCCAACTGGTTTATATCATTTTGAAGGTGTCTCCAGAATTGTTCATAGTATTTCAAATGAAGTCTAACCAGGGATCTGATGGGGCAATATCACCTCCCTTTTTCTGCTGACCATACCTTTCCCTATACAGCCAAGCATCTTGCTGGCTTTTGCCATTGCTTTATCTACCTGTTTGGCCACTGTAAGATCATCAGATGCAATCAACCCCAAATCCTTTGCTTCTTTTCCATTTTGAAGAATTTCACATCCAATACTGTCCTCTCCCTTAAGTTTTTGCAGCCTAAATGCATTATTCTGCATTTTTTAGTGATGTGCATGTGTGTGTCAGCCCACACCCAGGGGCGCGGGCATTTTATAACATATGGGAGCACATGCAAACATGTTATTAAATAGGCTGGCCGCTCACATGTGCACCCAATTATAAGTGGATGCATGCCTGTGAATGCAAATACTGCTTCTGCCACCTAAGTGGGGGGATTTTAAAAGGGCATGCAATGACACCATTGCCACTGAAACCAGTTTGTTACCAATTCATACAGTTAAGAAATAGATCTTCCAAACCTCCCTAGATTAATAGCCTTCCTTCCCTCCAGTTAGCCCTGACCCTTAAATCCCTACCGTTCTGCCTAGCTTTCTTTATTTTATTACTTACAAATCAGCCGTAGCAGAAGTAAAATTACAAGGCAGTGCACCAGGACATGTAAGTATTTAGGAACACATGTTAGGTACATGTTAGGTACATGCCCCAAAACACCCATGGTCTGTCGAGACTATGCTCACGCCCCACTTTCAAAACTTCTGTGGTGTGCATGCTCCAGGAGATATGCATGTATCTTGGCGGCATTTAAAATCCGCTTGGTGCACACGAGCCAGACATATTCACACATCCCCTGCACCGAGCTTTTAAGATTCACTTTTAATTGTAATTAGCTCTTCACGAACATACTGTTCTAAAAATGCATTTATATCACCTCTAATCTTATTTGTATTCCATTTATGTGGTCCTGATCCAGGACCTTACACAGTGAACACCAAACAGAAATATTTGTTAAGCAATTTTGATTTTTCTTCATCAGTCTATACATATTCATCTCCTTCACCTCTGAGTCTCACAATGACACTTATGCACTTCTTTCTATCACTAATATATCTAAAAAACATCTCTGGTCCCCCCTCCCCCTCCCCATTTTACCGTATTGGCTATTTTTTTCATCCATTTGAATTTTTCCATTCCTGACTACTTTCCCAGCTTCTCTTAGCTTTTCCATACATTATTGCCTATCTTCCTCTTTCCATGACCGCTTGTAGTTTATGAATGCTAACCTTTTCTCTCTTACCTTTTCAGGTACTTGTTTAAAAAACTATAGCAGCCTCTTTTACTTTTTCCTTTATTTACTTTTCCAACAAAAAGGCAAGTTGCCAGGTACTTGTAGCCTGGAATAGCCACTGTTGGAAACAGGATGCTGGGCTTGATGGAGCCTTGTTCTGACCCAGTATGGCAATTTCTTATGTTCTTATGTTCTTATATCATCTTCTTTTTGTTTTTGCCAACTGTTCTTCTCATTCCCCTAGATTTTCCCAACCAGCTAACGACTTCTTGAGATACTTCCCCTTTTTAACAAAGTTAGTTTTCTTGAAGTCCAGGGCCTTTGCTTTTGAATGAACCTTTATATCTTGTGCTCTAGTACTGAACAACACTTTGTATTAATCACTAGATCCCAGAGGATCACCAACTACAATATCAGAGATATTGCCCCATTGGTTAACACCAGGTCCATTATCATCTCCTCTCATGTAGGTTCCATTACCAGTTGACAAAATTATTTCTTGCAGAAAATCCAGGATTGCCCTGCTAATAGAGAGACACCATTGCTGGGATGCCTCAATCAATATCTAACTGACTGAAATCCCCTAACAATAGCACCCTGCTTTTCATAGCAATTTTGTGAATATCATCCATTAAATCTTTATCTATCTCCTCTGTTTGTGATGGAGATCTATATATTATATTATCTCAAGTTACATAGGTGTTCCATTCCCTCTTTTCAAATTAACCCACAGTGTCTCCTCCTTACCTCATCGTCCTGAAATTCTGGTGCTTTAATATTATTTTTTATGTGATGCCACATTTCCTCCCTTCCTTCCAATCTGGTCCTTTCTGAATAGATTGTAGCCCAGTATAACTGTATCCCAGTCATGGTTTTCTGTGTACCAAGTCTTCATGACAGTCACTACATCTATAGTAGTTTCTTCGATGACTGTGTCTAGATCTGGGACTTTATTTCCCATATTATGAGCATTAGTGTACAGAGCTTTCCAGATATTGTCTTTTGTTCCCATTTATGTACAAATATTTCATGTTTACCTACCTTAGGACTTTGGTTACCCATCATTGATGATTCTAGTTTAAAGTCCTCCTCAATATGGGCTGGATTTTCTAACAATGCAGGGATTTATGAATCCCGTAATAATGGGGGGTGGGGGGTGAAGCGGGGAGTGGGCCTGCAAAAGCCAGCAGCGATCGCACCACCATGGTGTTATCACTTCTGGCTTTCACACCCAATAGCGCCACCATGAAAGCCCTACTGCATGGCTTTACACAAATGAAAAAGGTGTAGTTAAAATTTGCATTAAAGCCATGCAATACAGCTTCGCAAAACTGTGAGCCCAGCCCACTTGGCCAAAATTCTCACACCAATATCCTCCCCTTTTTCTCATTTGCATCACACCATGCATTATGGTGCTTTCGCACGCATTAATGGTGTTTTTGCATGTGTTAAAGGCATTTTTTGCATGCAAAAATGTCATATAGCACTTTGATAAATGACCCCCTTAGATAGGCAACCAATATAAATTTTTGAGAAGGACTAATATGCTCAGCCCTATTTAAGATTAAACAAGCTATAAAATTTTGCAGCACTTAAGAACATAAGAAAATGCCATACTGGGTCAGACCAAGGGTCCATCAAGCCCAGTATCCTGTTTCCAACAGTGGCCAATCCAGTCCATAAGAACCTGGCAAGTACCCAAAAACTAAGTCTATTCCATGTTACCATTGCTAATGGCAGTGGCTATTCTCTAAGTGAACTTAATAGCAGGTAATGGACTTCTCCTCCAAGAACTTATCCAATCCTTTTTTTTTTAAATGTAATATTTATTAAGTACACTGTTAAACTTACATCCGAGGTTATTGTAACATATCATACAGAACATTAACAGAAGTAACATATATCAACCTTCAATAGTGCAATAAATCAATAAGAGAGCATAGTACGGAGAGCCTCTCTAGTAAGTTCTGAATACCGCCGTACATTGGCTTATTTTTCTTTATTACTACACTCTACCCCGTCCCAATCCCCCTAACCCACCCCGGTACTCAACCCTTATGTCTAGATGCAAGATGTACGTCACATCATAACATACCCTCATTGTGTAACATCTAATATCTTACTGTATCTTAAAGCCAGCAATGCAATGGGAAGCAAACATAGTAGTACATCATGCTGAAACCTAACAGGGAAAATCACATTGAGGCAGTATGAATAGAAGCCATGTGAATGAAGGCAGAGTGAATGGAAGCAGAGTGAGTGGAAGCGGAGTTACTTGCTGGAATACCCCTGACTGACCACAACTCACATTCAGCAGTTCACAGTAGACCATAAATCCTAGACAGTATTCAATAAGCAAGAATCATGAAAAGAACCAAACTAAACGCCCATACTAAGTGGACAAGGAACGTGTTTAAGCTTGCAATAGCATAGAACCCTCAGCATTATTTGCGTAACAGAAGCAACATAACTAGAGATGCCTTAAAAATGAT
Organism: Rhinatrema bivittatum; assembly: GCF_901001135.1. Lineage (NCBI taxonomy): Eukaryota > Metazoa > Chordata > Amphibia > Gymnophiona > Rhinatrematidae > Rhinatrema > Rhinatrema bivittatum. Next base: position 439,408,446 of record NC_042617.1, read on the forward strand.
ATGTATCTAAGGATGTCCCCTTCAAGCCCAGCAGCAATTGTTTTTGAAGTTCCAGTGGTAATGACGAAATGTAGTCTTCCCATACTTGGATTAGATGGGATTTCTTTTTGGAGGTCGTAGAGACAGCCGTTAAATATTCCATATGTAGGAGATTGTGAAGCTTCCTGGTCCAAAGAGGAAAATGATCTGGTGCTGTCTCAGTCCATAAGGTAAGGATAGATGCTTTTGCTATCAATGCCACTTTATCCATAAATAGTCTTTGGTGTGGAGAGCACTAGTCCATCCGCCTCTCATAAATTCCCAATAGCCAAACTTCAGGAGCCAAAGGTATCTGTTGGTGCCAAATATTCAATATGATGTTCTGCACTTCCTTCCAGAAGACCTGTATAATTGGACAAAACCAGATAATGTGTAGGAAGTCTGGTTTAGGACAGGAACACCTCGAACAGGTACAGGTGGGGACCAAGCGCATATAAAAAGCTTGCTGTTGTGCATAATAGGCAAAATGTAAAAGTATGTACTGTTTATCCCAGAGTGGGACGTCGTCCACCATCTGTGGAATCTTCTCAAAACAGGATTGAAAATCTTCACTGGAAATAGATGAGTTCAGTATAGCGTTCCATTTGGTAAGCAATCCGGTAAGGTACTGGGTAGGTCTTAATTCCAATAGCGCCTGATAGTGTTCCGCACATCGATTTCTTTTGCCCGTTAAACCTAAAAACATTTTATGTAATGGGAGAAATTGTGGCAGAGCTGGGTTTATTTGTAATAACTCCTGGATAAAATGTCACACTTGTAAAAATCCATAATGATCCTTATTGGATAGGGAGTATTGATTCCTTAGGTCTTGGAAGCTCAACAAATGAGCCAGTCCATCTCCGGAGCTGAAAAATTGTGAGAGGTTTGTCAGGCCTTTCGTCTGCCAAGTGTGAAAAAGAGAATGTCTGAGCCCAGAGCTGAAGAGAGGACATCCTGTAATCTGCAAATAAGCCGAGCGACTAGCTGAAATACCCAACTTCTTACAAAGAAACTTCCATGCGCTCCGCATAGGAGAAATCACCTTGCTATGCAACAGGTGCTTAGGGAGCAGTTCTGCTTACATGTGTAATATAGAACTCAGTGACCATGGAGCCACCCATTCAACCAGAACTCCAGAGGTGTGAAATAATGAGACCCAAAAAGCCAATCCCTTATATGTCTAAGTAAACACGCACGATTATATAAAGCCAAAACGGGGCCGCCAAGACCTCCCCTTGATTTAGCTTGCATTAATCTGTCCAGAAGTATACGCGAATGTTTACCTCCCCATATAAATTTGCGAATTGCCTTATTTATGTCAGAGAGATCCTGGTGGGTCAGCCATATGGGTAACATTTGGAACAGGTAGATCCATCGAGAAATCTCCATCATTTTTAATATTTGGACTTTCCCGGAAAGGGAGAGAGGAAGATTGTGCCACATTTCAAGGTGTTTAAGTAATTTTTGCTTCTATGGACCCACATTAAGAGCATATAATCTCTGGGGGTCAGCCGGAATTCTCACCCCTAAATATTTAAGTTCAGTGGAGACCCATTTCAGGGGGAAGGTTCTCGGCCATTGACGACTCATTTTCCCGGTTATATCCAATGCCTCCGACTTCTCTGTATTCACCTTTAAACCAGCAAAGTGACCAAAGTTTTAGTACCTCAGGTAAGGAAGAGATTGAGGTAGTTAAAAAAACAAGCATGTCATCCGCAAAGGCGGCAACTGTGAATGGTGTGTGGGTCCCCACAAACCCTTCTATGATCTCCGAGCTTCCCAATTTACATAAAAGAGGGTCCAAGGACAGGATATACAATATCGGGGAAAGAGGGCAGCCCTGCCTCACTCCTCTCTGAATATGTATTGCCTCCGACAGTGAGTCATTAACTATGAGGAATGATTCCGGGGACTTGTATAAGAGTTTAGTCCCCTGCAAAATGGCTCCCTGGATTCCAAATCTTTGGAGTACTGAGAACATATATTCCCACGCCACTCTATCAAAGGCTTTTTCTGAATCAAAACCTATTGCTATGGAGGGTGAATCTGTGTCCCTAGTAGCTTCAATAGCTGAAATAAGTTTAATAACATTAGCTCCAGGGTTTCGGTTCTTAACAAACCCAGTTTGATAGGGGGAGATGAGATCCGAAAGAACAGTGCTTAAACGCTGCGCCAAAATACAGGCATACATTTTTAAATCACAGTTTAAAAGGGAGATTGGTCTGTACGAAACTGCTTGTAAAGGGTCTTTCCCTGGTTTGGGAAGTATCGTTATGAAAGCCCTATTGAAGTCAGAAGGGAAACTTCCTCGCTCTCCAGCTGTCCTGTAAAAGTGACAAAGAGGGCCTGCTACCTGACCACCCAAAATTTTATAAAAATCTGATGTAAATCCGTCGGGTCCAGGGGCCTTATGAGTTTTGCTACTTTTTATGACCTGAAGCACTTCCATTTCCAATATGGGTTTATTTAAACAAGTTAATTGAGATGGGGTTAATTGGGGAAGCGATAACTGACTGAAAAAATTATTTTCATCCAAAGAGGAGCCTGGTCTGTCCTCTGTATAGAGGTCAGCATAAAACTCCTGAAGTATTCTACAGATGTCAGATGTTTTAGTCATAATCTGTCCATTTTTGGCCCTGAGACTACTGATAAAATTCTTCCTCCTCTTGGTAGCAACTAGGCGTGCTAACAGCTTCCCTGCTTTATTGCCATAGTGATGAAAACAGTGTTCCTAGGATTTTAACGCTTTCTGGGCTCTAGCATGTAGGAGGGAATTAAGATGACTTAAACAAGCCCAATATGCTTCCCTACTAATTTTTGATGGGTTTTGTGCCAAATCCTTTTTTTTTCTGCTTAACTCTTGTTCCCAATGTAAGATGGAGCTTAACAACTGTTTGCATTTTCTAATTGTATATGCTATTATATGTCCTCTTATAACGGCTTTACCCGTAGCCCAGAACAGTAGGGGTTGCGATAAATGTTGTTTGTTATTCTGTTCAAAGTCATCCCAGCATTTGACAAGATAATGATGAAAGGCCTTATCTTCACTTAAGTGCCCAGGGAATCTCCAAAGTTTAGACATGGTATCTGCCCTGGAGAGTCGAAGCTCAACCCATACTGGGGCGTGATCTGCCACCACAATGGAACCTATCTCTGCCTTTTCAATTTTTGAAAACAGGGTGGTATCTACTAAGACATAGTCGATCCTGGACAATGTGTCATGTGCACGAGACACATGAGTGTATTCTCGTGCATCTGAGTTTAGCACCCGCCATACATCTAATAGGTCCAATTTTTTACAGATAAGTTGGACTGCAGACTCTTTCGGCACCTTAAAACTAGCGGGAATAGCTGACTTGTCTAGCATGGTATCGGAGACACAGTTAAAGTCTCCTGCTAAGAGCCGGTATCCTTGTTTATGTTCAAGGAGAGTGTTCATTACAGAAGAAAAAAATCTATTCCTGGAAGACCAGCCGGACCCCGTGTCCGGCCGGGCGGCGTAATGTGGGCGCAGGCCCACTTCGGAGGCGAGGCGCATGTGGTTGGGGAGGGGGGGGGGGGGAAGGTGGAATAGACGGAGGTGAGGTGACGTGGGGACGCGAGTAGGGCTGCAACGTGGAGTACGCGACGGGGGGGGGGAGGGGGGATAGAAGGCGCGTGTCATAGGGTCGTGGAATGCAGTGATTGGCTTTAGGTGCGGGGGGGGCAGAAGGGGTAAGCTTGGAGGGCTGGGATAGGCGGGAGGAAAATTCAAACTGCTGGTTAAGCAGTTTTAGTAACGCGGGCTTCAGTCGGTAGTTGGCGAGCGAGAAGGGGTCAGAAGGTTCGCGCGATCTTAACATACCTTTTGTTGCTGGTTTCTGTGTGATTGTTCGTTGGGGACTGTTCGGAGATCGCAAGCAGTTTGCAGCTGTAAACTACAAGTGACTCGTGTGCTGACTTCAGCATGGATAGCAGGCGGCCAGAATGGGAGGAGGAGGAGCTCGATGGTGGTGTAGCGGCGTTCCTGGAGTCAGAGGAAGCCGCATGGGTGCCAGGGGAAGATGCAGTAGGCGATGGTGTGCTGATCCCAGAATGGGTGAGCGACTTTGGCGTTGCAGAGCGGGGAGGAGCACGATCGATAGCTCGGGGGGCAGATAGAGGAGGTGTGGAGATTGAAAGGGAGGGGCCGTTGCTGTTAATTGAGAGGTCTGCAGAGCTTGGTGTGGTGAGGGGGAGGGGTGGTAGAGCTGTGAGGCCCCGGGCTAAGGGGAAGTCTGGAAAGGCAGCTTTTAAGAGCTGTGAGCCCATTCTAGCTGCAGAAATGATTTCTGATGCTGCAGAGCGCTTTCCTGGCCCTGATGAAGGTTCATTTGGTGAGAGTGCTGGGACTATGGGAGCTTTATACAAAACTAGGTTTCGTGGTCGGGGGGGGTAAGGGAGCGATGGTAGGGCAGTCAAGTGGAGCGGAGGAGCGCAGGGCAAGGGGTGCCCGTAGCGTGTTGGGGAGGGGCATGGCTGTGAGAGAGGAGAGGGTGAGTAACACGTTATTGGTTCCAGAACAGGCAAGGGGAATGTTGGGGGGGGTAAGCAGGCACTGCATGGGGCAAAGAGGGAATCATAGATTGACTGGGGGTTCTCGCCGGTGTTTGAATGGAGGGGGGAGAATCGGGAGGGGAAGAGATGACCTTGGTAGAGAGAGGTCAGTGAGCAGGGGATGTGCGAGCAGTTTGGGGGAGTTTGGGGGGTTGGGGTTGGAGAGAAATTGGGATATTGCGCCGGCTCCTGTTCCGTCTCCTGCTCCTGCTGTTTTTCCACAGGGGAATTTGGCAGAGGATGATGGTGAAATACCTGGCCCATCTCAATGGGAGGCTTGGCGCAATGACGTGCCAGTGACGGCAGACAGGGGTCGGCGAGAGCAGTTATACATGGATGATGTGCTGCCTGTGGAGCCTGAGCAGACTGGTGAGTTTATTATTTTCCCTAGACAGGACAGAGGTGGAGTTGCATGGGTGAGGGGGGCAGAAGAGAGGGAGGAGAGGAAGCAGGATGGCAAGGATGCAGGTGGCAGCGAAGTGTTGCCAAGTATTAAGGAAGGGGGGGTGGATAGGAAACGGGGGTCTTCAAAGTCTGGGAAGACTAAGAAAAAGAGAAGGAGGGGACGCTCTAGTTCATCGGATTCGTCCTCGTCGTCGTCGTCCTCTTCGTCATCTTCTGATACCTCTTCGGATTCAGGAGCAGCGGTTCAGGGGGGAGCAGTCGGGGGGGCCACAGTACGTGGTGCCCCGGCTTTGGTGGCTTTTATGGAGTTGTGGGAGGAGGTTCCGCGTTCCATTCACAGACGAATTAGGCGTAGGCAGTTCATTGATATTTTCCAGCTGCTGGAGGGCAGGCGTGGTAAGCGTAAGGATAAAAAGAAGAGGAATAAGAGAGATCGATTTGTAGGGGCCCCGATTAAGGTGGCACAAAATATTCATAATTGGACAAGGGCTTTTCTGCGGCTAGCAAGTGTAGTGGGGAAGAAAGATCCGTCACAGTATGGGGCGCTGTTATCTTATGCAGATGCAATACTAGCGGCCAGTAAGACTTACGAAGGTTGGTCCTGGCTTAATTATGATGAGCGATTCCGGGATCGCATGGAAGAAAATAAGTTTATATCCTGGGGTACTCAGGATGTTGGACTCTGGCTAACGCAGATGGCCGCAAAACCGTCCTCAGGTAGTATGGGGCAGGGGTTAGTGGCAGGTACTGGGCCTGGGAGGTCCTTTCGGAGGGACGTACCCGGCAGTAGTGCAGGAAAGGGGAGCGCGGGACGCAGTGATGTGTGTTGGAGATTTAATCGCTCCACGTGTATTTTCCCGGACTGTAAGTTCCGGCACGCTTGTTCCGTGTGTGGAGCGGGTCGCCCAGTGTCCAAGTGTTCGAAGCGTCAAGGGGACGGACCGGCCACAGCACAGCCTGCAAAAGGCGCCAGTAGACCGGGTCTTTGAGCGAGCACATACACCTATCTGTTTAACCGCGATGTTGCCATGGTTACGGCTGTACCCGCGTACAAAGGTGGCGGGGTTGTTAGATCAGGGTTTTCGTTATGGTTTTAAAATACCGTTTCAAGGACAGGGGGAAGTTGGGGGTGGGGTCAATTGCCCGTCGGTTCGGCGTATGATAGCGGTGGTAAAGGAAAAATTGCTGGGGGAAATAGGACTGGGCCGTATTGCAGGTCCCTTTAATGTGATTCCGTTCCGTGATTTGGTCCTATCGCCTTTAGCTGTGATTCCAAAAAAGGATCCGGGCAAGTTTAGATTAATTCATAATTTGTCTTTCCCCGAAGGGAGGTCTGTGAATGATGGTATCCCGAGGGAATTATGCACGGTGCGATACGCATCTTTTGACTCCGCAGTGCGAATAGTTCGGCAGTGTGGCCCAGGGGATTTGATGGCGAAAGCGGACATAGAAGCGGCATTTCGTTTGTTGCCGGTTCATCCGGATAGTTTTCACCTGTTAGGGTTCTGCTTTCAGCAGCAGTTTTACTTTGATAAGTGTATGCCTATGGGTTGTTCTATAGCATGCTCTTATTTTGAAGCCTTCAGTACATTTGTGCACTGGGTGGTACAGAAGAGGTCGGGATCGAGACTCGTGGTACATTATTTGGATGATTTTCTATTTGTGGGAAGGGCTGGTTCGGGTGATTGTCTCAGTTTGATGAATTGTTTTCAAGAGGTGGCCAATGACTTTGGGATTCCTCTTTCAGTCAGTAAAACGGAAGGACCTAGTACTTCATTGGTATTTTTGGGAATTGAGCTGGATTCGGTGGCTATGGTATCGCGGTTACCGGAGAATAAGGTTCAGCAGTTAAGGGACATGGTGCGTGAGGCTGTTGGTCGGCCTAAGTTGTCTTTGCGAGAGTTGCAGTCACTCGTTGGTAGTCTAAATTTCGCCTGTCGGGTGATTCCTATGGGCAGAGTGTTTTTGCGCAGGTTATCACATGCTATGTCCGGTTTAAGAAAACCGCATCATCGTGTGCGAAATTCTCGTTTTTTGCGGGAAGATCTGAGACTTTGGGATAGGTTTTTGGAGGATTTTAATGGGGAGGCGTTGTGGCAATCTAATCCGCGGTCAAATCATGATTTGGAGCTGTTCACCGATGCAGCGGGTTCGTTAGGTTTCGGGGCTTATTTTCGAGGGGCTTGGTGCGCAGCAGGTTGGCCGGAGGACTGGATTACGTCTGGAGTTACAAAAAATATAGCTTTCTAGGAATTATTTCCAATTGTAGTGGCAGTGAATATCTGGGGCGCTCAGTTGGCAGGAAAGAGAGTGGTGTTTTGGAGCGATAATCAGGGGGTGGTTGAGGTCATAAATAAGAGATCGGCGCGTTGCATTAGAGTGTCAGAGTTATTGCGTGAGCTGATTTTGCGTTGTATGTCCTTAAATGTAACAGTCTGGGCTCGACACGTGCCTGGAGTTTCTAACAGTGTGGCTGACTCTCTTTCTCGTTTCAAGTGGGACTTGTTTCGAGAACTCGCCCCAGAAGCGGAGTCGTGCGGAACCCCGGTGCCGTCTTTCCTTTGGAAATTTGGTTCCCAGAGTCCTGGAAAATGCTGCGAGATTCATTAGCGCCCTCCACGTGGACAGGTTATGTAGGGGGGGCCCGACGAGTCTCAGCGTTTTTGTGTTCCTTGGGCTGGGTGGGGGGTCCGATCTCGGATATGGCATTGATACGTTTCATTGAGCATGCTCGTGCGAGTGGCTGTTCGCAGGCTGCGGTAGGCCGCCAGCTGGCGGGGTTTTCCTTTTTTATGAAGGCGCATGGTTGGGGCTTTCCTTCGGGTCGTTTTATAGTTCGGCGTCTGTTGAGGGGTTGGTCGCGGACAACGCAGAGCAGAATTGATCAGCGTTTGCCCATTACACATGATATCTTGATGCTGTTATGGGAGGCGTTGTCTGCAGTGTGCTTTTCCCCTTATGAGACACTATTGTTTCGAGTTGCTTTCGTATTCGCGTTTTTCGGGGCCTTTAGGATTAGCGAGTTGGTGGCTCGAGCAGCCTCCAGTAGTGATTACCCAGGGATTTTGGCGCGGAATGTGGTAGTCACGAACAGAGCAGTATTGATAGTAATTCCGCGATCTAAGACGGATCAGAGGGGTTGTGGAGCCTCCTTGTTGTTGTCCAGGGTTCCAGGTTTGACGTCCTGCCCGGTTAGAAATGCAGCTGGGTATTGTAGGGTGCGGCTGGAGGGAGCAATGCAATTTCTAGTGCACGAGAACCGGCGGCCATTAACCAAGTATCAATTCAAGACGGTACTGCGCACAGCATTGTATGCTGTCGGTTTGGAGGGGCGCAGGTTTGGAACGCATTCGTTCCGCATTGGGGCCGCTACCTCGGCGGCAACGGCGGGTGTGCCTGGAGGGGTCATACAGAGGATAGGCCGGTGGCGTTCCGGGGCCTATAAGAGTTATGTTCGCCCAGATTCTGGGCATGATTGATCTTTGCTAACTCTAGTTTCTTTGCAGGTGCTGCGTCTGAGCCCATGACAGTTTGGATCATTGGTCATTCGTTTACTTACTGGGGTCACAGACATGCCTGCGGCCGTCCTTACGGCCCTCACTTGGACTTACAACGAAGGGGGGTTCGGGTTATCTGGCTTGGCCGGAGGGGTATGCTGTGGGACGAACTTGTTCCTTATGTTAGGAAGGAACGGGAGCGTCGGGCAGCTCCTCGGGTCTTGGTAGTCCATTTGGGGGGTAACGACTGGGGTAAGATGTCGGGCAAGCACTTCATTAGCAATGTCCGTAAGGACTTAATGACTATATCTATTTTACTGCCGACGACGATCTTATGCTGGTCTGATATTGTGGTGAGGCCTGCTGAATTGGATAACATCAGATGGAAACGGTGTAGGTCCAAGGCAAACCAGCAAATCGGGGCTTGGTTGGAGCGATTGGGTGGTCGGCATATTAAGTATGCCTGGTCATGGGGTAAGGTAACAGGTTTGTTCCGAGATGATGGGGTTCACCTGTCTTTTCTAGGATTAGACTTGTTCCTGAACTCCATTCAGGAGGTCTTAGAGGAGTTATTTCCTCTATAAAGCGAGGCTGCATCTTTGGGGGTCACAGGGCATTGTATGCCTGTGCCTGTGGCGGTTGGTCCGAGCCATAACTGTTCAATTTTGTTGTTTAAGTTATTTGGATTTTGGTAAAGCCGACGGTGGTTGACAACTGAGGGCTGTTGTCAGGGTTTGGCTCCTTGCCGGATGAGGCGGGGGCCGCTTGGCCAGACTCCTTGCAAGTTGGAGGCGGGAGTCCACCTGGGTTGGCTCCTTGCAGGAGAGTATGGCGGGAGTCGGAACCTGGCGTGTTGGGGCCAAAGAGTGTAACAGAGAGGCTGGTTAGGCTATCCTGCCGGAAGGTGGCGGATAGTCTGGTGGGGGGTGGGCAATACCAAAGTCCTAGTTGTTTGTGTTAATGTGTGGATATAAGCTCGGACCACTGAATGATTAAAGCTGCGGCCTTGTTTTACCCACAATGAAATGTATCTGTGATTATTGGATTGTAAGGGGGTGGTTGCGAGCGAGTGAGGTCCTGCATGCCCACATTACTGAATTACTGGGCACATAGATATTACAAATAGTCAGAGGTTGTCCTTCTAAATTCCCAGTTACAATAATATATCTACCATCAGGATCGACTATTTCTTTGGAACCAGGAATGGCACATTTTTATTTATTAATATTGCCACCCCTTTTTTCCGCCCTACTGCTGGGGCATAATGACACGTTGTGACCCATTCTCTACACAATTTTTTACTCTCTAGAAGATTTAAATGGGTTTCCTGCAGACATGCTATGTTAGTTTTTAAACTGGCTAAATGCTGAAACACTTTCTTCCTTTTTATGGGACTTCCCAGCCCATCTACATTCCAAGATACTATTTTATAAATTGTCCCCATCACATCACATCAAAAACATTTTGAACAAACCTTTGTACATTAACATAGAAAGGAGAAGGAGACTCCCAGCCTCGCCTCCCCCTCGTGTGGTTCTCAGAAATTTCTACATTCACTCTCTTTAACCAGGCTGCTTCACACATGACTTCATGGACCATCTATTATCCAAGGTTCTAAATAGAACAGTTGAGTACCTTAATCCCCTGAATCCCTTATTCCCTCCCCCCCCCCCCCCCCCCCCCCCCCCCCCCTTCATCGCTTTCTATGATACCCTCTCAGGCCTATGACCTGCCTGGAGATCAAGTTATCAATGTGAATGGGGAATAGGGCCCCCCCCCCTAACACCATCAATGTTTCGGCATAAGAAAAGGGGACAGCAAAGAATTTATACATCACTTAGTTAACTCAGCTTGCAATAACTTAGTGCTATCTATTTTATATTTGTAGAGGCTCGCTCTGTGTTTTGCATGCGTGACTGAGAAAGAATTCTGTTAGCATGCAGTTTCTTGTAGGGATCTACAGCAGCTTGGCTTGATTTATTTTCATAATAGGAGGTATATTGGTGTTTTTAGGATCTGGTGTAATATTTACAGTATTGCCTTTTCGTAGGTAGGATTGTTAATATTTAAGTGTTGGAAGTTAGTTCTGTTTTGGTATAGGAGAATTATATTATGACTGTAATTCACTTTTTTCAGAGGAGCCATTGCCAATTTGTTTTTAGCATCAAATTAGACAGCATAATTTGTAAATGTATACAATCCTGTAAAATCCAAAGCCTGTATGTAAGTGGCTGTGTGCTGTCCTGTGCTGTGTCTGGTTCACCTAAGCAGCTGTGAGAGCACTAAGAAGAGATCAGTGAAGGGGGTGGATGGCTGATGCACTCATAATATTTCCATAACATTAGGGAAAAATATCAGTGCACCAATAATGCACATGGACACACACAATTAATGGAATGCTTGCATCTAAGTAGATTATGCTCTGTTATTCTTATGTTGCTTCAGGTTAATTTAGGAGTGCCTCACTCATCATTGATGGCCCTGTGATCCATTGGTAAATTGTTCATTGCCACAGTCTTGGGAATGCTAGAATAGAGGGGGGGCAGGTTTAGGGGCAGTGATGGCAGATTTATGCAAACATAGGAAGAGTCAGATTCCCTACCCTACTACTCAAGTATACAGTCCTGGTCTGTGGAAAAGAAGAGAGGGGAAGAGAGCAAAACCAGGTGATAGATGAGGAAAGGATCTTTGAAGTATCTAGCAACACCCCTGCTTATGCTACACCTTGGGGGGGGGGGGATTTCTGGCACTCAGTCTTGCTGCCATTCCTCAGGCTCTATACCTTGGTGTGTTCTTGCCACTATGTGGTCTCTGCTTCACATCTCTCATGGTACTTTGAGGTCTTCATATCACTCTTTGTGCTGTTTTGTTCCACTTTCAGTGCCTGGGATTTTCTCTGTATCTTTGCTACTTTGTTCCCTCTTCATGATGCCTTAGGATGTTCATGCCACTCTTGGCTCTACTTTGTCCCTCTTGTAGGTTCATGCCACTGATATTAGTGAACTCTTTTGAAACTTTGGGGTACTGCTGCTTTGTCTATCTGGCAATGCCTTGGACAATCCCTGCCCTTTTGGTACCTTTTGCCTATTTATGGTGCCTTAGGCTATTCATGACACTTGTGGTGTCACTTTGCCATAGTCTTGGTGCCTTTGAGTTCTTGTCCCCCATTTGATGATGTCTATTTCATTAGAATGAAATAGAAAACCCCAATTTTGAAGCTCAGTATAGGCCGCATTGCTTTCCCTATTGAGTTTAATGGGAAGTTAAAAAATCAATTGAACAAATGAACAAAAACATATTTTTCATTTGAAAGGAACTAAACAAATAGAGGTAACTTACAAAATACATAGTAACATAGTAACCATGACAGAAAAAGACCAATTGGTCCATCCAGTCTGCCCAGCAAGTAACTGTTGCTCCATGCAGGTTACCCCCATATTTCTGTTAAGGATAGTAATATTATCAATCAAAACCAAACACTGTCAAACCCACAACAAAATTACTGCTAACAACATTTTTTACAGGGTGAGCAGCCCTCTAGATAATTCAAACAATGCTGCTTGAATGTGTTTTGCTTTTGGACTTGGCCACAGAAGCAGTCCTGCACTTTTTCCCTAAAGTCTACGTATCAGTATCCCAGATCATAAACGTCAGGGCCCAGCGTTAGCTGTCTATCATCTGAATTATATTCCCCCTTCCCCTCTGCCAAAGCGGAGAATGATGTTGCAGTTACATCAAAATCATGAAAGCTAATAGGTTAAGGGTAGTAATCCCCATGCCTTCTGTTAGGGGGAAGGAGCTGCCAGTTCATACAGGTTACCCCCATGCATTCTTTTCTTCATTTCCACCTCTAGGCTTTAGGGATCCATTATGTTTAGCCCATGCATTTTTTAATTTGTTTACTGCTTTCATCTTCACCACCTCTTCCAAAAGGGCATTCCAGGTATCCACCACTCTCTCTGTTAAGAAATATTTCCAGCTATTGGTTCTGAGTTATCCCACCTGGAATTTCATTTCATGACCCTAGTTCTACTGTTTGCTTTCTAATGGAAAAGGTTTGAGGTTCGTGCATCATTAAAACTTTTCAGGTATCTGAAAGTCTGTATCATATCTCCTCTGCACCTCCTTTCTTCCAAGGTACACATATTTAGATCCTTCAGCCTCTCTTCATAAATCTTCCGATACAGACCTCACACCATTTTGGTTGCTCTTCTCTGCACCGCCTCCATCCTGTTTCTATCTATTTTGAGATATAGGCTCCAGAACTGAATGTAATATTCCAGATGAGGCTTAAACAAGGATACGTACAAGGACATTATCACCTCCTTTTCTTACTGGTTATTCCTCTCTTAAAGCATTCTTTTGGCTTTAGTTATCGTTTGCCACATTGCTTTGCTGCCTTAAAATCACCAGACACTAGACGTGATTTGGCTGAACCTTTCGGTTCAGCCTTCATTATCAGCCCGCTGCGGGAAATTTCGTTTTCCCACGGTTCGGGCGGATTCTTTTCGGCCTCCCCGAATTTCAGGGTTAGTGCGCACTAATGGGGTTAGTGCACTCTAACGCCCATTAATGCATGCTAACATTTCAATGTCCTGGTTCGGCCACCCCAAAAAATGAAGCAGACTTTCCCGAAATTTTGGAAAAATTAGTTTTTCGGGGTTAGTGCATGCTAACTCCCATTAGTGCACACTAACATTTCAATGTTAGTGCGCACTAATGGGGAGTTAGCACATACTAACCCCGTTAGTGTGCACTAACCCCAAAAAATGAATTTTCCTGAAATTCCGGGAACATCCGCTTCATTTTACAGGGTGGCTGAACCAGGACGAATATCACCTCAAGATCACTCTCTTGCTATGTGCACATCAGTCTTTAAACCCCCCCCCCCCCCATTACATTCAGCTCTTTTGTATTCTGTATCTCAGATGCATGACTCTACACTTCTTAGCATTGAATCCCACCTGTCAATCTTTGACTACTCTTCAAGCTTTCTTAAATCACTTTTTATTCTCTCTACTCCTTCAGGCATGTCCAATCTGTTGTAGATCTTGATATCATCCCCACATAGATAACCTTTACCTTCTATCCCTTCCCAATGTTGCACACAAAGGTATTAAACAGAAGCAGTCCCAAAACCAATCCTTGTGGTACTCCAATTAGCACCATTTTCTCTTCAGAGTAAGTTCCATTTACCATTATACAGGCTCCTGTAATTCAACCAGTTTGTAATCCACTCCACCACCTTGGCACTGAGTGCCAAGCTTCTCATTTTATTCAAGAGCTTCCTGTGCAGGACCATATCAAAAGCTTTTCTAAAATCCATGAAAATCACATCAAATACTTCTCCTCAATCCAATTCTCTAGTTACTCAATCAAACAAATCAATCATATTTGTCTGACAGGATCTGCCCCTGGTGAATTCATGTTACTTTTGGTCTAGCAACCCACCAGTTTGTAGATAGTTCATTATCCTTTCCTTCAGCAGTCTCCATTAATTTTCCATACACCAAGGTGATGCTAACTGGCCTGTAGATTCCAGCCTCCTCTATGCTACCACTCTTGTGAAATGGGACCACCACTGCTCTTCTCCATTCACATGGCAGCACTCCAGTCTCCAGGGATCTATTGAACATTTCTTTCAGCCGAACCTGCCAGCACTTCTCTGAGCTACCTCAGCAACCTGGGATGTTCTTCATCTGGCCCCATATCCTTGTCTACTAGGGGTGTGCATTCGGATTGACCGCATTAGTAAAACGCAACTCATATTTTTTTTTTACTTAAAAAATTGATTCGACATAAACGATCGGATTTCCCACATATCGAACATAGATATGTTCGATATGTGGGAAATCGCGATTGTTGAGCCAAAATAAAAATATAAACCCCCTCACCCTCCTTAATCCCCCCCCCCCGACTTACCACAACTCCCTGGTGATGGAGCGAGGAGTGAGGACGCCATTTCTGCAATCCTTGGCGAGAAGCATGTGACGTCGGTGGCACGTCGAGTGACGCCGGCGTCACGTGATTCCCGGCTCGTTCGCGCCGGACGGCTCGTTCGGCCCAAAAAGAACTTTTGGCCAGCTTGGGGGGGTCAGGAGGCCCCCCCAAGCTGGCCAAAAGTTCTTTTTGGGCCGAACGAGCCGTCCGGCGCAAACGAGCCGGGAATCACGTGGCGCCGCGTCACTCAGATGCGACGTCACGTGATTCCCGGCAAGTTTGCGCCGGACGGCTCGTTCGGCCCAAAAAGAACTTTTGGCCAGCTTGAGGGGGTCAGGAGGCCCCCCCAAGCTGGCCAAAAGTTCTTTTTGGGCCGAACGAGCCGTCCGGCGCGAACTTGCCGGGAATCACGTGACGTCGGCGTCACGTGATTCCCGGCTCGTTCGCGCCGGACGGCTCGTTCGGCCCAAAAAGAACTTTTGGCCAGCTTGGGGGGGTCAGGAGGCCCCCCCAAGCTGGCCAAAAGTTCTTTTTGGGCCGAACGAGCCGTCCGGCGCGAACTTGCCGGGAATCACGTGACGCCGCGTCACTCGACGTGCCACCGACGTCACATGCTTCTCGCCAAGGATTGCAGAAATGACGTCCTCACTCCTCGCTCGATCACCAGGGAGTTGTGGTAAGTCTGGGGGGGGATTAAGGAGGGTGAGGGGGTTTAAATTTTTTTTTTGCACATATGTACATATACCCAACTCATTGGATTTTTTTTATGTCCATATTGGCCGCAAGTGGGACCCCCTTTCGGACATAAAAAATATGAACATAAAATTTTGCTCTGCACATCCCTATTGTCTACTTTCATTTTTTCTAGCTCTTCCTATACATTCTCTTTTGTAAACAGAGTTTCATCTACCCCACCACTATTTACGGTCTTCTCAACCAGCAATGGTCCTTTGCCAGGGTCTTAACATAGAAATGAAACATAGAAATGATGGCAGAAAAAGACTAGTTGGCCCATCCAGTCTGCCCAGCAAGCTCCAACACTTATTTTCCCATACTTATCTGTTTCACCAACCACCAAGTTCAGTGCACTTGTTGGTAAATGTTTGATTCAAATTTCCTGCCATCTCCTGCCATTGATGCAGAGAGTAATGTTGGAGTTGCATCAAAGGTGAGCATAAGGCTTAATGGTTAAGGGTAGTAACTGCTGCATCAAGCAAGTTACCCTGATGCTTGTTTAACCAGCCTGCACAGATCAATGCTTTGTTGGATGTTGTCTGAATGTAAATCCTCTTTTCCACATTTATCCCTGCTGTGAAGCAGAGAGCAATGCTGTATATGCATTCAAAGTGATATATCAGGCTTAATTGATTTAGGGTAGTAACCACCGTAATAAGCAAGCTACCCCCATGCTTTCTTTAATGAAAGCCAAAAGGAAGTATTTGTTTAAATGTTCTGCCAATTCTTCATCTCTCTCCACTCATTCCTCCTTGCTCCCTTTTAATTTTGCTATACAACTTCATTATACATTTTCTTTCTCTGATATATCTGAAAAATGTTTTGCCACCTTGCTTTACCTCTTTGGCAGTCCTTTCTTCCACTTGACCTTTTGCTTTCATGATTTCTTTGTTTCCCTCAGTTTCACTAGGTATTTTTCCCTGTATTCCTCTTTTTGGGATCCTTTATACTTCTTGAACGTTGTTCTTTTTGCCTTTATTTTTTCAGCCACCTTCTTTAAGAGACAGATTGGTTTCTTTTTCCTCTTACTTTTGTTTACTTTTCTAACATATAGATTTGTTGCATTTGTAATAAGTCCTTCTCCACCTCACCCATTTTCTCTGAGACCTCTGGTTCTTTCTCCAGGAACAACCTTATTTGACAAAGGGGCAGATTTTCAAAGGGTTACGTGCCGCGCGCTGAGCCTATTTTGCATAGGTCGGTGATGCGCACAAGCCCCGGGACGAGCGTATGTCCCAGGGCTATGAAAAAGGGGTGGGAAGGAGGCAGGGCCATGGGCAGGGCGCCAGTCCAGGGGCGGTCTGGGGATGGGACCGAGGCCTCCGGCATAGAGGCTGTGCCGGGGGATGGCGCGCCAGCAACCGGCCGGCCCGCGCAAGTGGCAGGCGTAACTAGGGATGTGAATCATTTTTTGACGATTTAAAATATCGTCTGATATATTTTAAATCGTCAAAAATCATTAGAGCCGCGATACAATAACAATTCCCCCGATTTATCGTTAAAAAATCGTAAATCGGGGGAAGGGGGAGGGCGGGAAAACCGGCACACTAAAACAACCCTAAAACCCACCCCGACCCTTTAAAATAAATCCCCCACCCTCCCGAACCCCCCCAAAATGCCTTAAATTACCTGTGGTCCAGAGGAAGGGTCCCGATGTGATCTTTTACTCTCGGACCTCCGTGCGTTGTAGAAATGGCGCCGGCGCTACCTTTGACCTGTCCAGGTCAAAGGTAGCGCCGGCTCCATTTTGTTTTTTTGTCCCCCGACGTCAGGAGCATAGGAGATCGCTCCCGGACCCCCACTGGAACCCCAGGGACTTTTGGCCAGCTTGGGGGGCCCTCCTGACCCCCACAAGACTTGCCAAAAGTCCAGCGGGGGTCCGGGAGCGAGCTCCTACCGCGAATCGTTTTTCCGTACGGAAAAAGGATTCGACTGCAGGAGGTTGTTCCGGACCCCCGCTGCACCCCAGGGACTTTTGGCCAGCTTGGGGGGGCCACCTGACCCCCATAAGACTTGCCAAAAGTCCAGCGGGGGTCCGGAACGACCTCCTGCAGTCGAATCGTTTTTCCGTACGGAAAAATGATTCGCGGTAGGAGATCGCTCCTGCACCCCCGCTGGACTTTTGGCAAGTCTTATGGGGGTCAGAAGGCCCCCCCAAGCTGGCCAAAAGTCCCTGGGGTTCCAGCGGGGGTCCAGGAGCGATCTCCTACGCTCCTGACGTCGGGGGACAAAAAAACAAAATGGCGCCGGCTCTATTTCTACAACGCACGGAGGTCTGAGAGTAAAAGATCACACCGGGACCCTTCCTCTGGACCCCAGGTAATTTAAGGCATTTTGGGGGGGTTCGGGAGGGTGGGGGATTTATTTTAAAGGGTCGGGGTGGGTTTTAGTGTTGTTTTAGTGTGCCGGTTTTCCCGCCCTCCCCCTTCCCCTCCCCCCCACTGGACCCCAGGTAATTTAAGGCATTTTGGGGGGGTTCGGGAGGGTGGGGGATTTATTTTAAAGGGTCGGGGTGGGTTTTAGGGATGTTTTAGTGTGCCGGTTTTCGATTTACATGATTTACACGATTTACACGATATTTAAAAAACCCAAACTGCGATGATCCGATTCCCTCCCCCTCCCAGCCGAAATCGATCGTTAAGACGATCGATCACACGATTCATATCTCTAGGCATAACTAATGAAATAAAGGTGTGGGGGGAGGGGATTTAGGTAGGGCTGGGGGGTGGGTGGTAGTGGAAGGAAAATTCCCTCCGAGTGGCCTCGGAGGTAATGGGTACAGCCATCGGGGCTCCCGTAGGGCTCGACGCGCACAAGGTGCACAAATGTGCATTCCATTGCTCGTGCCGACCCTGGATTTTATAACATGTGCGCATGTTATAAAATCGGGTGTACATTTGTTTGCGCTGGATAGCGTGCAAAAATATACCCCGCGCGCGCAGGTTATAAAACCTGTCCCAAAGTCTATATTTTTGAAATTCAAAACTTGGGACTTTGTGTGATGTTTTCCTTTCTTACTTATGATATCAAACTATACTGTCTGCTTATCACTGGTGCTCAGTTGGGCACCTTTGTAGACATTGGAGACATTATCCCATGTGTGAGCATTAGGCTGAGTATCATCATGGGTTCTAGAGATGTGCAGGCAAAAAGTTTTCGTTGCGTACGCGATACGTATTCGTGAGGGTTCAATTCCGTTCAATGCAAACGTATGGCAAATTCAATAAGTTGTCGATTTGTAAATACGTTACTACTAAATTAACTACAACCCCCCACCCTCCTGACCCCCCCCCCAAGACTTACCAAAACTCCCTGGTGGTCCAGCGGGAAGTCAGGAAGCCATCCCTGCACTCGTTTGTGGTTTCTTCACAGCGCCGATAGCCTGTGTCACAGGGGCTGCCGGTGCCATTGTTCAGCCCCTGTCACATGGTCACCGGCGCCATCTTGTGCTCCTACCACGTGACAGGTCACGTGGCAGGAGGTCGCTCCGGGACCCTCGTTGGACCCAACCAGAACTTTTGGCCAGCTTGGGGGGGCCTCCTGACCCCCACAAGACTTGCCAAAAGTCCAGCGGGGGTCTGGGAGCGATCTCCTTTCACGCCGTCCATCCGATCCCAATACTCAAAATGGCGCCGATCGCCGCCATTTTGAGTATTGGCGGGACGGCGATTTTGAGTATTGGGATCAGACGGACGGCGTGAAAGGAGGTTGCTCCCGGACCCCCACTGGTCTTTTGGCAAGTCTTGTGGGGGTCAGGAGGCCCCCCCAAGCTGGCCAAAAGTTCCGGTTGGGTCCAACGAGGGTCCCGGAGCGACCTCCTGCCACATGACCTACCTGTCACGTGGTAGGAGCACAAGATGGCGCCGGTGACCATGTGACAGGGGCTGACCAATGGCACCGGCAGCCCCTGTGACACAGGCTATCGGCGCCATGAGGAAACCGCAAACGAGTGCAGGGATGGCTTCCTGACTCCCCGCTGGACCACCAGGGAGTTTTGGTAAGTCTTGGGGGGGTCAGGAGGGTGGGGGGTTTAAATGTGTTTTTAGGAGGTCGAATACAACGGATATCTGTTGAATACGTGGAGAGTTGCGATGCGTTTCGCCTCCCCACGTATTTTTCAGATTGCAAAAAATAAGTTGCGGATTACAAATACGTGGAAAACAGATGCACACCCCTAATGGGTTCCATTACCATTTGTTTGAACAGAGTTCCTTGAAGGGCATCCACTATTTCTCTACTTCTTATAGATACTCAAATCTACATCTGGCAGATTAAAATCTCCAAGCAACACTTCTCCCTTCTTTCCCACCTTTTGGATGCCTTTGACCTGATCTCTGCCCAACTCTTCTGTGTGAACTGGAAATCTGTAGACCACACCTAAGTAAATGGAAGTACCGTCTTCTTTTTTTAAGACAACCCATAATGTGTCTTCTCTATCTCATGTGCCTTGCATTTCAGTTGCTTGAATATGAATAAGCAAAATGAAAATGTCTCTGCCCATCAGTACTTTCTTTTATACCATTTAGAGAATTTGGCACTATTTGTTATATTCCACCTTACATTGATTTTTGAATTACAACAATGTATCTATAATAAGATATTGATAGATATTTTACTAACCTTATCCTTAAAACCCATCCTTAAGATATAGAAGGGTATTCCTTCCAAGAAGTACAGCTTATTGCAGCTGAAAAATATATAATATTTATTACATTTTGGAAAACTTGGAAACCTGTAGGTCATTATGGAACCCAGCTGCTACAAATGATACCTTTTTTGTTGTACCATTAAATAAAATATGCTGTACAGTATTGGAACATGCTTATGGTTGAGTTAATGTTATGTTCACTAAAATGGAATTTTTGTACAAAATTTATTATAAATTCAATAAAAATATAAGAACAAAAGCACATTTAGGATATTCATCTCCTTGGTAGACGTGCTGAATTACCCTGATATTTTCTCATGTGGTAAATACTCTTTTCCCTCAGTTCATTGATTTTTTTTTCTAGATGCTCATCACTGTATATTTTCTCTCTGTTCATTCTCTTGTTAGATAGGTAGGCAGATATTCTGTAACACTATGCTTTGTCAGCTGACAAAACGGATATCCATTTAAAGTACTGCTTCTCTGTCTTATCAATAACCACATCCAGTTACAGGCTGCACTTGAGTGTAAAAATAGTCAAACGTTATTACAGCATGCATCTAAAAAAAACAATTAAATTAGCAGAAGATCCCAAATCAAAAAGATTGAAAAGAGAGAAATCCTTACATCAGTTTTGCTTTTCATTTCTGCAGTTTGTATGATAATCCTTCAAGTACAACTGCAATTCCTCCTGCTTTTAAAACATTGGCTGTAGCAATATTTAAAGAAAGGTGAGTGGGACTTGCCAATAGAAAGAGAGCTTGTGGAAAATCTCTGGAAGAGTGGCAAGATTAAAATTTGCACTGGGGTAGGGGATTTAAACATACACAGTTAAGCAGATGACAATATGTTTGATGTCTTTTCTAATCTCATAAGACAACTGAAGTTGTAATTAAAATTGCTTCAGGATTTATGATCTGTTCATTATGACCAGTAGAAATCAACAGATTCTAAAGATCCTCAATTCTATATCTCTCAATAGCTCACTAGTCAATCTCTCATGTATACAATTCTTTGCCAAATACCTCCCAAAGTAATAATATCTCAACCATATCAACTAGGAAGGTTACAACCCTGCCTAAGTCCCTCAACATCCCCAAAATTTGAGATTCCTAGCTGAAACGATTACTGAGTTATAAGTGAGGGGATGGGAAGAAATGCATCTGCTACAGCCACAGCCACACACACTATTACACACAGACACTACTACGATCTCATGCAGAGGTGGACACTTGGCCTGAGGTGGGGTTAGCGCTACCTGTGAGGCAAAACCCCCATAGGTCCCCACTGTCGGGAGTCAAGGCTGGAGGGGAAGCAGAGGCAAACAGGAACTTTGCAAATACCAGCGCTTGTTCCCTGCAGGCTGAGCCCTTGGGTGCGGGGCCGGCTGGTCTTAGGTGGGCCTATGCATGAATGATTCCGGGGAATGCCAGGCATGGAGTGAGATGAGGCATGGAGTGAAGATCCAATCCAGGGGCCACAGCAGGCAACAAGAGATGTAAGGTCCGGTCCAGGGGTCAGAGGCAGGCAGCAAACTCGTAGTCGGGTCCGGTCCAGGGGTCAAGCCAAAGTCAGTCCAAAGAGCAGGGTGGAGGAACTAAGGTAGAACAGGGACAGAGACTGGAACTCAGGAACAGGAACAAGCAGGAACAAAGACTGGAACTCAGGATCAGGAACACAGCAACTCAGGAACTATGCTCAGGACAAGCAAGGCGACCTGTTGCCAAGGCAAGCTCTGACTGGCACAGCTTGCTTTAAATACTCAGAACCGCTGACATCATCAGTGTAGGCCGTGGGAGCTTTTCCCATCACGGCCCCTTTAAATCTTGCTGCGTGGCATGTGCAGGTGCCTAGGAGCTGGACACAGAGGAAGGCGGCAGCGGCGGTGTGGGCCACATGGTGGCAGATGCCGCTGGAGGAGAGAAGATGTGGGCCGGCAGAGGGGAACCCCTCGCCATGCCGATTGAACCGGGACACATGGCAGAGGCACGGCTGCGAAGAGAGCTGACCACCGCTGCAAGAGCAGGAGGGACTGAGTTCGGGGCCCCATGTCAGAAGGTAGGGAGTCTTGGCCTAAGGCCTCCTTGTCCCGAAATCATAACAGTTCCCCCCCTTACAGCCCCCTCCTAGAGGTCTGAGTTTCCTGGGTTAGGAAACACGGAATCGCTTAAGAAGCTCCTTATCGAGGATGTTGATGGCGGGTTCCCAGGAATTTTCTTCTGGGCTGTATAACTCCCAGGAAAAGAGGTACTTCCATCTACAGCCTCTCTTATGGATGTCCAGGATTTACTGCATCTGGTAGGTGGCGTCTGTCTTGGAGACAAGAGGAGGGGGCTTTGGAATCTTGTGAGTAGGCCAAGAGAGATTAGAGGCTTCAGGAGAGAGACATGGGAGGTACTGTGTATTAGGGGTGTGCATTCGTTTTGAACTTAAATGGAAAACGCAACTTTATTTTTTTTTTAACTTAAAAAAATGATGAGGCATAAACGATCGGATTTCCAACTTATTCAACATAGCTATGTTGAATACGTTGGAAATCACGATTGTTGATCTAAATAAAAATTTAAACCCCTCACCCTCCTTAATCCCCCCCCCAAGACTTACCAAAACTCCCCAAGCTGGCCAAAAGTTCCGTGAGGGTCCGGGAGCGGACGCGTGGGGAATCACGTGACGTCCGCGTCACTCCGACGTCACGTGGTCCATCGCGGTTCCGCTCCCGGACCCCTCGTTGGACCCAAACGGCACTTTTGGCCAGCTTGGAGGGGCCTCCTGACCCCCCCAAGCTGGCCAAAAGTGCCTTTTGGGCCCAACGAGGGGTCCCGGAGCGAACCCGAGGGGAATCACGTGACGTCGGCGTGACGTGGCGTCACGTGATTCCCCTCGGGTTCGCTCCGGGACCCCTCGTTGGGCTCAAAAGGCACTTTTGGCCAGCTTGGAGGGGCCTCCTGACCCCCCCAAGCTGGCCAAAAGTGCCTTTTGGGCCCAACGAGGGGTCCCGGAGCGAACCCGAGGGGAATCACGTGATGCCGCGTCACGCCGACGTCACGCCGACGTCACGTGATTCCCCTCGGGTTCGCTCCCGGAACCCTCGTTGGGCCCAAAAGGCACTTTTGGCCAGCTTGGGGGGGTCAGGAGGCCCCCCCAAGCTGGCCAAAAGAGGTAAAAGAGGTAAAAGAGGTAAAAACTCACAGTACAAACTTTTTAAATATATCTGAAGCAGAAAGCCTGTGAGGGAGTCAGTTGGACCGTTAGATGATCGAGGGGTTAAAGGGGCACTTAGAGAAGATAAGGCCATCGTGGAAAGATTAAATGATTTCTTTGCTTCGGTGTTTACTGAAGAGGATGTTGGGGCGGTACCCGTAATGGAGAAGGTTTTCATGGGTAATGATTCAGATGGACTGAATCAAATCACGGTGAACCTAGAAGATGTGGTAGGCCTGATTCACAAACTGAAGAGTAGTAAATCACCTGGACCAAATGGTATACACCCCAGAGTTCTGAAGGAACTAAAAAATGAAATTTCAGACCTATTAGTAAAAATTTGTAACCTATCATTAAAATCATCCATTGTACCTGAAGACTGGAGGATAGCAAATATAACCCCAATATTTAAAAAGGGCTCCAGGGGCGATCCAGGAAACTACAGACCAGTTAGCCTGACTTCAGTGCCAGGAAAAATAGTGGAAAGTATTCTAAACATCGAAATCACAGAACATATAGAAAGACATGGTTTAATGGAACAAAGTCAGCATGGCTTTACCCAAGGCAAGTCTTGCCTCACAAATCTGCTTCACTTTTTTGAAGGAGTTAATAAATGTGTGGATAAAGGTAGATGTAGTATACTTGGATTTTCAGAAGGCGTTTGACAAAGTTCCTCATGAGAGGCTTCTAGGAAAAGTAAAAAGTCATGGGATAGGTGGCGATGTCCTTTCGTGGATTACAAACTGGCTAAAAGACAGGAAACAGAGAGTAGGATTAAATGGACAATTTTCTCAGTGGAAGGGAGTAGACAGTGGAGTGCTTCAGGGATCTATATTGGGACCCGTACTTTTCAATATATTTATAAATGATCTGGAAAGAAATACGACGAATGAGATAATCAAATTTGCAGATGACACAAAATTGTTCAGAGTAGTTAAATCACAAGCAGATTGTGATAAATTGCAGGAAGACCTAGTGAGACTGGAAAATTGGGCATCCAAATGACAGATGAAATTTAATGTGGATAAGTGCAAGGTGATGCATATAGGGAAAAATAACCCATGCTATAATTACACAATGTTGGGATCCATATTAGATGCTACAACCCAAGAAAGAGATCTAGGCGTCATAATGGATAACACATTGAAATCGTCAGTTCAGTGTGCTGCGGCAGTCAAAAAAGCAAACAGAATGTTGGGAATTATTAGAAAGGGAATGGTGAATAAAACGGAAAATGTCATAATGCCTCTGTATCGCTCCATGGTGAGACCGCACCTTGAATACTGTGTACAATTCTGGTCGCCGCATCTCAAAAAAGATATAATTGCGATGGAGAAGGTACAGAGAAGGGCTACCAAAATGATAAGGGGAATGGAACAGATCCCCTATGAGGAAAGACTATAAAGAGGATAGGACTTTTCAGCTTGGAGAAGAGACAGCTGAGGGGGGATATGATAGAGATGTTTAAAATTATGAGAGGTCTAGAACGGGTAGATGTGAATCGGTTATTTACTCTTTCGGATAGTAGAAAGACTAGGGGGCAAGCCATGAAGTTAGCATGGGGCACATTTAAAACTAATCGGAGAAAGTTCTTTTTTACTCAATGCACAATTAAACTCTGGAATTTGTTGCCAGAGGATGTGGTTAGTGCAGTTAGTATAGCGGTGTTTAAAAAAGGATTGGATAAGTTCTTGGAGGAGAAGTCCATTACCTGCTATTAAGTTCACTTAGAGAATAGCCACTGCCATTAGCAATGGTAACATGGAATAGACTAAGTTTTTGGGTACTTGCCAGATTTTTATGGCCTGGATTGGCCACTATTGGAAACAGGATGCTGGGCTTGATGGACCCTTGGTCTGACCCAGTATGGCATTTTCTTATGTTCTTATGTTCTTAAATAGACGAGGACTTTGGAGTATAGAACATCCTGGAAGATATCATTCATCATGTGCTGGAAGACCGTTGGAGCATTACAAAGGCCGAAGGGCATGATAAGATATTCATAATGCTGATCCCGGGTGTTGAAGGCAGTCTTCCAAACGTCATCAGGGTGTATGCATACAAAATTATAGGTGCCTCTTAGGTCAAGCTTGGAAAAGATGGTAGCGCCTTGAAGGTGATCAAATGATTCATTAATAAGAGGCAAGGTTTACTTGCCATTGCGAGTTATAGCATTCAAGCCCCGGTAGTCAATACTGGGGTGCAGAGTCCCATCCTTCTTCATGATGAAGACCGCCTTCAACACCCGGGATGAGCATGATGAAGAAGCACCCCGCTCCTGCGGGTGAGGAGGACGCGTGGATAAATCTGTTGGCCAAGTTCTCTTTGATATAGTCAGTCATGGCTTTAATTTCTGGCATCGAAAGTGGATAACCTTGGCATCGGGGAGGAGTTGTCCCTGGTAGGAGATTGATGGCACAGTCAAACTTGTGCAGGGGTGGCAGAATGTCAGCCTTTTGCTTGGAGAAACCATCTGAATAGTCGGCATTGGGCGCCGGACTACCTGGAGATGTGGTGGCCAACTGAACTAGCTGGGAAGGTTTTAATAGAGTCAGACAGGACTGATGGCAGTGGGGGCTCCACTCAGAGAGCTGCAGCATGGACCAATTAAATTCTGGAGAATGGTGTTGCAGCCAGGGTAAACCTAGGACTATGGGATGGATGGATCTGTCCAGGAGATAAAATTCAATTTCTTCCATGTGGAGAGCTCCGATCTTTATGGCGGCTGGTGCAGGAGCTTGTGTGATATGACCTGGAAGAGGATCACCTTTAATCGAGGTGACTCACAAGGAAGTTTCAATGATCCTGGTGGGGATTTTTAGGTGGAGAGCGAGTTCTTTCATCAGAAAATTCCCTCTTGCCCCTGAGTCGACCAGAGCCAGGGTAGGAAGTGAATAGGAGTCCCAGGTCAGGGTCGCAGGCAGAGATAACTGAAGGGCCAAATTAGCAATGCCTAGGGTCATGGCCCCTGCCAGCCCTAGGCTGTGGAGTTTCCTGGCCGGAAAGGGCACTGGGATAGACAGTGTCCCACAGCCCCACAATAGGTGCAGAGCCAGGCCTGCCTTCTGCTCTGACACTCCCCAGGAGAGAGCCTACCACGCCCCAGCTGCATGGGTTCCTTAGACTTTGGAGAAGAAGAAACCCCTGGCATGGGGGAGATCCCCGAGAGCAGAAACCGAGAACATTCGATCACTGGACGGCGAGAGACCCGGAGCTCCTGGCTATGCTCTTGAATCCGGGGGTCAATGTGGCTGGTGAGGTTGTTTAACTCCTCCAGGGTCTTGGGAAGATCACGGGCCATGAGTTTGTCTTTCAGCTGTGGCGAGAGTCTGTCTAGGAAATAGAACACAGGCAGTCCTCCTGCCAGGCCAACTCTGTCGCCAGGGTTCAGAAGTCAATGATATAGTTGTTGAGGGGCCAACAGCCCTGACGAAGATGAAGGAGGTCAAAACTGGCAGTTGCCAGCCTCCCAGGATCATCAAAGGTTCTCCGTAAGACTTCACAAAATGAGACAGGTCTTGGAGGAGAGCGTCTGCACTCTCCCATAGCGCAGAAGCCCAGGACAGGGCTTTCCCCTCCAGGTGAGAGAGGATAAAAGTTATCTTGGTTGTGTCATCTGGAAAAGCTGAAGATTGCAGCAAAAACTGCATGTAGCACTGGTTTATGAACTCTCTGCACAACTTTGGATCCCCGTTAAAACGAGGAGGTGCTGGCAAGGGAATTGATGGCCTGAATGGTGCAGATGGAGCCAGAGGACCGGAGGAGGAAGCCGGTGAGACAACGGAAGTGGGACCTAAGTCCAAACAGGTAATGAGATGCTCAATGGAGGCCTCCAGTGCCTCAAGGAATTGTTGCTGTTACTGTTGCTGGATCTTAAGGGCCAGGCTCAGGATGGCCTGCAGGGCAAAGGCCTCGTCAAGTCCATGGCCTTGGCAACCTGTGCAGAGCTAGACCCTTAGCCCGAGGTGGAGTTAGCGCTACTTGTGAGGGAAGACCCCAAAGGTCCCCACAGTCATGAGGTGAGGCCGGACAGGAAGCAGAGGCAAACAGGAACTTCACCAATATCAGCCCTCATTCCCTGAAGGTTCAGATCTTGGGTGCCGTGGCTGGCTTGTCTTAGGTGGGCCTCTGCATGGATGATCCCGGGGATGGTCAGGCATGGAGCAAGATGAGGAACAGTGAGGATCCAGTCCAGGGGCCACAAAAGAGAAGTCAGGTCTGGTCCAGGGGTCAGTGGCAGGCGGCAAACTCGTAGTCAGGACCAGTCCAAGGGCCAGAGGCAGGCAGCAAACTTATAGTCTGGTCCAGTCCAGGGGTCAAGCCAAAGTCAGTCCAAAGAGCAGGGAGAAGGAACTAAGGCAGAGCAGGGACAGAGAGTGGAACTCAGGAACAGGAACAAGCAGGAACGAAAACTGGAACTCAGGATCAGAAACTCGGCAACTCAGGAACTATGCTCAGGACAAGCAAGGTGACCTGTTGCCAAGGCAAACTCTGACTGGCAGAGCTTGCCTTAAATACTCTGAGCCGCTGATGTCATCAGTGGGGGCCTCAGGAGCTTTTCCTGCCATGGCCCCTTTAAATCTCGGTGCATGGTGCGTACGGGCGCCTAGGAGCTAGATGCCGAGGAAGACGATGGCAGCAGCCCCATGGAATGCATGATGGCAGATACTGCTGGATGAGAGGAGATGCGGGCCGGCAGAGGGGAATCCCTCGCCACGCTGGAGGAACTGGGAAATGCTGCAGCGGCATGGCTGTGAAGAGGGCTGCCTACTGGCGTCAGAAGATAGGAGGTCCTGGCCTAAGGCGTCTATGGCCTGAAATCATAACATTATGTCTCTTTTCAAATAGATCTGAGACTAAAAATGATTTTCACTTTTTATTTTATTGTAAACATTTATAGATTAGTTAGGAATTATTTCCCGTCTCTTAGAGTTTTCATATCCTTTCATTTAGAATAAAGTATCATTAATATCTATAGCATATCCTTGGGATGAGCATTTGTCTTCACCAATGAGGCCATTTTTGGTTAGAATATAAGAACATAAAATATGCCATACTGGGTCAGACCAAGGGTCCATCAAGCCCAGTATCTTGTTTCCAACAGTGGCCAATCCAAGTCACAAGAACCTGGCAAGTACCCAAACATTAAATAAATCTCAAGCTACTATTGCTTATTAATTAATAGCAGTTTATGGATTTTTCCTCTAGAAACTTATCCAAACCATGTCTAAACCCAGTTACACTAAGGGCCGTAACCATATCCTCAGCTATGCACTGAGTGAAAAAGAATTATCTTCCATTTGTTTTAAATGAGTTACTTGCTAACTTTATGGAGTGCCCTCTAGTCCTTCTATTATCTGAGAGAGTAAATTACCTATTTACCTATTCAAGACCTTTCATGATTTTATAGACCTCTATCATATCCCCCTCAGTAGTCTCTTCTCCAAATTGGAGAGCCTTAACTTCCTTAGCCTTTCCTCATAGGCCAGCCGTTCCATGCCCCTTATCATTTTGGTCGCCATTCTCTGTACATTCTCCAGTGCAACTATAGCTTTTTTGAGATGTGGCGACCAGAATTGGACATAGTATTCAAGGTGCGGTCTCACCATGGAGCAATACAGAGGCCTTATGACATCCTCCCTTTTATTTGCCATTCTCTTCCTAATAACAGGTCCAAAAACTGTGTTCTGGTCCTATAAATATTTATCCTCTCCATAGGGGTACCTCCTCTTCCTTTATTGTTTCTCCCTTTGGACACAGATTCTATAAAATCCACATATCTATAACACTTATTGCAGCACTTCATACCTTCATTAGCAACCTCATCCACCACCAGTGACGGACTCATCCACCACCCTAGTATAGCTTCAAGGAATACCACTGCATCAGTAGCCACTACTTTAACATCCTCAGCTACTACACTGTCCATTTTCAGACATATATACCCTAAGGCACACAAACACTGAAAGCAAGAAGGCAAACACAAATTGAGTGACAAACAGAAAATTCAGACAAACTGATAAAGACATAAGGAATGTCAGAAAAGGGACCAAAACAGCAAATAGATAATTTCCTAACAGAGACAATTAATCCAACCAAAGCTACTGAAAACACTCACAAGCAACAAGCAACTCCCAGCAATCAACAACTACAACAATAACCTCCACTCTAAGAATTAGGTCCCAAAAGACAAGTGAGGTTT
This sequence comes from Rhinatrema bivittatum, assembly GCF_901001135.1. NCBI lineage: Eukaryota > Metazoa > Chordata > Amphibia > Gymnophiona > Rhinatrematidae > Rhinatrema > Rhinatrema bivittatum. The sequence continues at coordinate 439,437,667 of NC_042617.1, forward strand.
AAAGACCACAGCTTAAATAGCAGGTATAAAAGCATTTACAAATGCTTGATGACATATACACCACCATTTATAAAACATGCAGATATGTGCATACTTCCAAACCCTCCAATGCTCTTGAAATGCCCTCTTTGTATGTGCACACTGCTGGCAGTAGCAACAGGCACATACTCCCGCTGTTCTGAAAATTGGCTTTCGGTGCACAGAGGCTACTTACATGTATATATGCTGATTTTATGCACACAACCCCTACATAAGTCTTTGAAAATTACTCCCTTAAAGTAGTAATGCATTTAGGTTCATATACAATATCATTCATTTTAAATGCTATATTAAACCCAAATAAAAAATGCTGCACTTTTATTGCATTGTGATTGTTTACTGCACTCAGTCATTACATGGTTTTTATTTAACCATCTTGCAAACAGATATTACATTTTCTATTTTCCTGCCTTCAAATGATATTGACAAAAATATTGACTCGATAAAATTTGGTTGTTTAAGTCTATGTTTTTCATTGCTTTGCTGAGACAGAAATGCTCCGTCATATGCATAACACCACCCTTACATTTGTAAACAACCTTTATGTATCAGATCACTTTCTTGTCATATGATTTATTTGTATTTTTTATTTTGTGATATCTTTAAAGGACCAGCCAAGCATAAAGTTATAGTGCATATGCTTTTGAGATCACAAGAGTCCTATCTTCAGATCTGAAATAGTCACATCATATGAAGCAAGTCAGGTCATTGTTTACTTCACTTTTACTTTTAACTTATTCAGTTTCTTCTTTGTTCTTTACGTTTCATGCAACCATGAAATATCTGAATGTCAGAAATATTTAGCTCAGTAGTAATTTTTCTCTCTTACTGAATTTAAGAATCCCTATTTCAGATCAACAGGAATGGCAATTTGGCTTAGGTAGGGTCCTTGCCTAACAAGTAGTAGAAAAGGCATCAGCTTGAGTGATTAATTGTGGTTCTGGGAAGGTTATTTGGACACGATAATTCTTAATAGAAAATGGGATTAAAATCTGACACTTGTTCAGTTCCTCTTTCCATTGAATCCTTCATCTTTCATCTGCTGGCCAAAACAATTCTGTGGGAAGTCATCCCGAAATTAATCTTGAATAAATTTTTAAAATCTACTGTCCTCTAATATATAATTTGCAATAGGAAAACCCAGAGCAGTCAATCTTTCGTTAGATGCGGGGTGAGGAAGGGTCAGCAGACACTCCTGCAGTACTAAAAATAAAGGCAGCACATCTGGTATGGAATGATGTCTGGAATTGTAATGCATATGCATCCACTTACTTGTTCTGCTAAAAACACAAACTACAGAGCGGCTGCATGTTGAAACATGAACCAGTGTAATAGGAATTTAAACCCCGGGCCAGACTGTTTGTATATTCAGTCAGTTTATTAGCAAATGAGCAGGCCTTTAGAGTTCAAGAAATAGAGTTTCAAATAGATCTGTCACACATTTAACAAGCTGTTTGTAATGTAGTCCATTGCATGCTTAAAAGGGAAAAAAATCACTCCCACAGGCATAAGAAATGCTTAATCCTTTAAACATAAAGTCTGACTTTAAAGCTACTCTAGAGCAGAAGTTGCTTGAACATTATTACTGAAAAGAGATTTTCTTTGTCTACCTGCAATTTCTGAAAAGTAAATGATTTCATAAATATTAAATTATTTAAGACTTTTAGAGTAGATGTGCTAAGGTGTAATAATAGTGTTTATTGTGTGGCAAAGCCATGTACTGCATACTAAACAAATTACCCTCTGTTCTAAACATATATCTAATAAGAAATAGTAACTAGGGTTTTTATGAATGCAATAACATTTACCATGGATATATATGTATATTTGGTAATAAGCTTGCTAATGATGAATAATGTGCTGATAAGGCATTCTGCAGGCATGCATTAAAACAGAGCTTCCCAAACCTGTCCTGGTGATCCCACAGTCAGGATTTCAGGATATCCAAAATAAATATGCACGGGACAAATTTACAGACCTGGAGACCTTGGTATATGTAAATTTATCTTGTGCATGTTTATAGTGGATATCCTAAAACTCTGACTGGCTGTAAGTTTACCAGGACAGGGTTGAGAAGCCCTGAATTAATGATGCCATGTTTATTGTATGACATGTCAATAGGAAAACAGTTGGCAAACTGGAGAAAAGTATTAAGCGCACACCTGGTAAAAATGTTTGCTGATACTACAAGTAGGTTTCTCATTATGATATAGAAGAAGGGACTTGGGCATTGGGAAACTGGAAGCAATAAAAAGCAGAAGGAGTCCAGAAGCAACAAGGGATACGGGAGAAGGCTACAGCAAATATCAGTATAGAGAAGGCCACACAGATAATGCAGATTCAGAACTTTGAGAAACAGTACTGTTGCTTTTGATGGACTGCATGCCCTTCCTGCAGCCCATTGCTCTTACCTCCAGCCTGGGCAAATCCTTGCTGCCTCCTGACGCCACACTTCCCTAGCAGGACGTGGCTGTCTGCCATGCCTGCCTCTGATGCTGGGCCCTCCTCTGAATGCTGCGGGAGGCCGTGATGCTCCAACTGGCTGCACTTTTCCTATGTTTCAGGAAACTGCTGAGACCTTGGGGCCCTGCCTCCCCCAAAGAATGCGCCACCTGCACCAACTGTAAAGGGCCAGCAGTGGGAAACTCTTGGGAGGCACCTCCTGATGATGTCATCTTTCCAGCCCTAGAAGGGATGAGGCCAAGACCCTTCCGGCACCTCGGCAATAGGATTGACTCCTCGGAGAAGTGCTTTACCTCTATGTGTTCCTAGTTCCTGCTTCCTGCTTCCTGGTTCCTGATTCTTGCTGTGTGTCATTCCTGAGTTCCTGTTTTATGTTCCTGGTTCTATTGGCAGTCTGGTCTGTGTTTGAGTTCTTGTCTTCATGGTCAGTCCTGCCCTTGTTTGTCTCCAGCACCTCATCCTGCTCCTGTGGTCCCTGATCCCTCTTCTTCCTCTTCGTTTCTTTGATTGGATTTCTGGCTTTGACCTCAGATCAGACATCAACGCTGCTTGTCCTCTGCCTGCCACTGACCACTGCCTGATTTCATCTCTGATTGAACTCTGTCTGTCTCAACCACTTCCTGAATCACGTTCCTGAGAGAACTCTGCCTGCCTCTGACCACAGCCTGAATCAGACTCCACCTGATGCCTGCCCTGACCACTGCATGACACTGACTCTGCTCTCTTCTAGTGCTGGCCTGTAATGTCTCCTAAGTAATGGATCATCACTACTATAAAGGCCCATGCCTAAGTCCAGCCGGCATTTGCACCCAAGGGCTCAACCTAAGGGGAACATGGGCTAGTATTTGTGAAACTCCAGTTGGGCCTCTGCTTCAGCCAGCTCCATCTTCTGACAGTGGGGACCTGCAGGACTGCTTCTTGCAGGTTATGCCAACTCCACTTCAGCCTAATTGTCCATGTCCACAACAAGAACCACTGATGGATCTTCTCAGGTAGAAGTCTTCCACAGATACACATTGAACTCCGGTGCCATTATGGCCTTCCATGAGCAAATTAAAGATGATATGGCTCTTCCAACAACCAAGTTTCATGCCATATCTAACCTTCTCAAGATCTTAAATTTATTACATTTTCAGACATCTGTGTCTTTTTAGTCCACTATGCCTGTAGTTGTCAGAATGGAGCAGTCTGCTTTCCCCAAGTGTGATTACCAATTATTACAATCCTACTAAGACAAATTAGGAATTATATACATTTTTCTAAGCAGTGATCGCAATGGCAGGACCTCAAATGAGACCTCTATGCCATTACAGGAATATCAAAAAATGATATGTAACATCAATTACACATATTGTATTTGTGCCATCTTGTGAAAGAAAAGTAGCCTAATGCAATTGGAAGTACTTGCATTCCCTAAATACACAAGTAGTTTGTGATGCATGCATTAAAATTCAGAATGGGCTGATTTCCTTGATTCCTGTAATGATTTTGTTTCATGTATTGCCTACAGTGAGCAATTTGAGGATACAGCTAGTAGGTGACTATGCTTCATTTCATGAAGGATGGGCAGCTTCTGTATGAGAAACTGGAAGAATTAAGGATACTTCATAAGCAGCTCATTTAAGATGTTGACACCCATTGGAATTCTAACTCTCGGATGCTGCAGAGTTTAGTGAAGCAACAGACACCCCTTCATGACCTGTTTCTGGAAATGGTCATTCCCTGGGGCATTATGATTGAGTAGTGATGAACAGATACAAGTTGTGAAGCCCTTCAGGGATGCCATGCAGGATCTGAATTCCAGAAGTGCCACCCTGGGTGGGATGATCTCCATAATACATATACTGGAGGAAAGGTTATAGAGTTTCCATGAGCAAAGGGAATGGAAGCAGAGGTTTTTCAGTTTGTGAACTCCTTGTTGTAGCAGTTACAAGAGAGACTGAAACCTTTGATAGAAAACAATACATGCATGCCATGATTTGAAATCTAACGGTAAATGGGAGTGTCACCTTTCAGTCCCAGTGCCTCACTTCCATGAAGGAGATACTCTGTCTAGAGTACATGAATAACAGTACCAGAGGTAGAGGTACAGTGGGTGTATGGTACAACAAAGAGTGGCCACCTCAAAGAACAATGTGAGCATGAGAAACACCATGTCAGCTATCACTTCCTCCCCACTTCAACACAAAACAGTCATGTAACCCCACAGAACCTTCCATCATGATGGAGGCTATAGCTAAACATCTGGCAACAGTAACCCTCGAACCACCCCAGCAAAGGAGACACCAGCAGATATTTCTGTTACGTGCTTTATGACAAAGCCCATTGAGGATAAGGTCACAGATCTGACATATTACAATCAAAAGTCCACAGTATGGACATTCCTGGTCAAGGTGGCTCAACATTATCTTTTCTACCCACTAACCACCATGCCCAGTAAATTGTCTTATTAATGATGGGACTATCATGAGCTCTCATTGTTCAACACTGGTGCAATATTTGATGGAAAGATTGTTCTTCTTGAAAATTGATCTTCCCTTGCTTTGTTTTTCAGAATTTCCATGCTAGACACAGGAAGTCTGAAAACAGCTTAGAGGATCTGCTGCCACACTGCCTTGCTGATCTTCCTTTGCTGCTACACCTTGAGAGTCTTGCTGTCACATTGCCTTGCTGCCATGCCCCTTACACTACACCTTGGATGTTTTACGCCAATTTGCTAGGATTCCATGCCATGATGCTCCATCTAATTTGTTTTGATGCCTCCATGTTGATTGCTGCTTAGACCCCAGCCTACTTTTTCTATCCTACTTCTTTCTTGGTTATTCTTAGGTGTTTTGTCCCCAAAATAAAATACAAATAAACCCAAGCCTCTGTGGTGAATCTCCTTATAATCAATACAAAATCAACAAAATAGGGAATCAATTAAATTTTGCCTAACTCTGATGTGTGATACCACTTCTGTGGGTGATAACCACTCCTCAATTATAACTCAAATAGTGAACAAATACCGTTTTACTCTATATACTACTATTGAATTTTTAATTATTTTGTTTATATCAATAAAATATTGTGGTGTAATTATTCAAAAAGATTTTGAAGTAATATTCAGTTTGTACAACTCTCCTAATGTGAATACATTCAACTTGTGAATTACTAAGTCTCATAAAACTTATCTTGATTGACATTCACTGACTGCAGTAAATTATAACTGTTGTAATCAGAGATATTTGTTTCAAAGTTGAAACTCATGCCCGCCCAACACTGATAGTGTTTCAACGCTAAGCGTCTGCTTCAGGGCTGGAGAGTTGTTGCAGCATTTCTTCATATTTTAATGGTCGCCTTCTCTGTCACGTCCCAAAATGAAATACACAAAAAGAAACAAAATTACAAGTTTCTCCTCCCAGGCCACCTCATTACTGGCTCTGTGCCTTGCTGTCTACATCTGCCACTGTTATTGCCTTGACTGCTTCTGGCTTTCTCATTGTTACTTGGAGAACATCAAACATGACGGGTACTATTTTGCCACTTCAGGATTGCATGCCACTATTGGTGCTGTCTTTGTTGTCTTTTTAGTGCCTTAACTACTTTGAGCTGTTAATATAACCATTGTTATTTCCCTTTGCCCTCTCATGATGTCATGGGGGTTATGATGCCTCTGAGCTGTTTGTGATACCTTGCACTTACTCTGCTCCTTGAGGGGATGGATGCCTTTGTGATGTTTATGATGCTTTGCCCACATTCCATACCTTGGGGGTTTTGATGCCACTTTGATGTTTGCAATATCCCATCTTCACTCTACTCTTGAGTGTTTTGATACCTCTGCTGTTTGCAATACCTTGCCTGCACTCTAAGCCTTGTGGGTTTTGATGCCTCTGTGCTAATTACAGTACCCCACCTGCACTCTATGCCTTGAGAGTTTTGATGCTTCACTGCTGTTTTCAATACCCCACCTGCACTTTATGCCTTGAGGTTTTTGATGTCTATTTGCAGTTTGTGATTTCTTGCAATGTATGACTTTGGGGTGGAGGTGTACTTGATGTTACTTTGTCTCTGTCTCATTCTGTATGTTGCTCTCTTGTTTTCTAATCTGCACCTACTATTAAGTTCAGAGGCAGATTTCATGAAACTTGTCTGTATCTTCTCTGCCTCAGAGGTATGTGTGTGGGCAAAGAATCAGCACAGATACACAGTTTGTGAGAGACATTTTTGAATACAATGTGAAAGTTGTGGGGTGCAGCATTGTATCATATAGCTACAGTATACTACAGAAGCAAAGCCAGCCAGAAGCCAATATGTGCCACTGTCAAGCATATTAACTCTGTTTGCTAAGCAGAGCTTCTCTCCTTTCTGCATTGCTCTACACTTACCATTTGGGATTTTAATTGTCAGTGCCAGTGTTGCTGCTGTTTCTGCTCTAAGCTACTCTTGATACCTTTGGATGGTTCTACCTCTACTTTAGCTGTCTTTGAGGTTCTTATCAAATTCCCTTCCCTTATAGTACTTGCATGTTTCTTGGTCTTGTCCTGGCAATCTGATGCTTTGCATGATGGCTGTACCATTCAGACACCCTTGCACCCTTCATATCAACCTTAACACTGCTTTGCCCCTCTTGGTGACTTGGGCTTTTGATGCTATTCTTCTTCCTGCTTAGCCCTTGCTGTATATCTTGGAGCCTTGCTGCTATGTTTCTTGCTTCATTGCTCTGCACTTACTTTTTTGTGATTTTATTCACCATTGCAGTTGCTGCTGCTGCTCCAAACTATTCTTTTTTGGTAGTTCCTCCTCCTCTGTGCCAGCTATCTTCAAAGTTATTTTAAAATTTACTTCCTTTAAAGTATTTTCCAACTCTTGTCTTACCCTGACAATCTGATGCTTTACACAGACCCAATCCAGTTTTTATTAAAACTCTTGCACTTTTTCTTCAAACTCTTGCACTTTTTCTTCAAACTCTCTTCCCTTATGGTTCATATGATTATTGGTATCACCCAGTATTTAACATTCAACAGATTATACCACAGCAAAATGCAGAGGCAGCAGAAATATAGTGCCCAAGACTAGGAGTACATGCCTCCATTATTACTTCTCAGATAATGGAGAAAGTATTTGCAAAAATGGATTCAGAAGAAAAAATGTATCCTGTAGTCGAGTCAGAAACAGTATTGGAATTCAAAAAGGCATGATCCCTTCAGCTAAAGGATGGTAATGAAGAAATATGGTAACCTATATAAAATGTAGGTGTAACATTTCTACATGTGGGTAACCTGTACAGAGTGGCAGTTTCTACCCTTAACAGAAGGCTTAAGGGTCACTTGCACAAAGCAGCAATTAAAACCATTAGCTATGTTTGGCAGACTGGATGGACCATTTGGACTTTATCTACCATCATTTACTAAGTTACTATATTACTAGGTTAATCACAGGATATTGAACAGCTAGTAGATGAAGAAAATTTGTGGCCTCTAGTCAGTAGCATCTTAGCCTCCAGTGAGGAAGTGGAAAAGTCAGATGATTCTGCTAAGGCTGAGATCATAGAAAGCAAAGGGGAAATCAAAGTCCAAGCCTGAATGACCAGACTCTTTCCCTAATTATGCTGTACAGAAACAACATGAGGCATCTTCCAGGGATTTCCTCTGGCTTCTCCCTTCCTAGAGCTTTGTATCAATTTAGTTGGTACCCTTTGTCCCTCATTTGGTGCATTGGGGTGTTCTTGTCACAGTGGGTGGCTGCTTTGCACCTCTTATTTCTGCTGCTTTGACCCTCTATCACTAACTTGGTGAGTTTTCATGCCTCTTTTGATGCTGTGTTCCCTCTCCATGGTGTCTTGAGCTGTTCATGCCACATTTGCTGTTCGTTTTAGGGATGTGAATTGTTTTTGAATGATTAAAATTATTGTCAGATAATTTTAAAATCGTCCAAAATCGTTAGAGTGCACGATACAATACAAATGCCCCCAATTTATCGTCAGGGGCATTTGTATTGTATCGTTAAATAGGGCACGGGAATTATTTGGGGGAGGGCGGGAAAACCGGCACACCAAAACAACCCCTAAACCCACCCCGACCCTTTAAAACCAAATCCTTAACCTCCCCCACCCTCCCGAACCCCCCCAAAATGTTAAATTACCTGGTGGTCCAGTGGGGGGGGTCCCGGCGCGATCTCCCGCTCTCGGGCCATCGGCGCCATTTTGGCTGCCACTAATTAAAATGGCGCCGATGGCTCGATAAAAAAAAAACCCACCCGACCCTTTAAATCGACCCCCCTTAGCCTCCCCCACCCTCCCGACCCTTTTTTTTTTAGGGAGGCCCGCGCCGCTAAAAAAAAAAAAACCCACCCGACCCTTTAAATCGACCCCACCCTCCCGACCCCCCCAAAACCTTTTAAAATTACCTGGTGGTCCAGGGGGGCCTCGGGGAGAGATTTCCCGTTCCCAGGCTTCAGCTGTTCTAAAAATAAATGGCGCCGATGCCCCTTTGCCCTTAAAGATGGCCGGCGCCATCTTTAAAGATGGTGCCGGCCATCCAGTGCTCCTACCATGTGACAGGGGCCGGCCAATGGCACGGATACCCTGTCACATGGTAAGGGCAAAGGGGCATCGGCGCCATTTATTTTTAGAACAGCTGATGCCTGGGAACGGGAAATCTCTCCCCGAGGCCCCCCTGGATCTCTCCTCTCCCCGAGGCCCCCCTGGATCTCTCCCTGAGGCCCCCCGAGGCCCCCCTGGACCACCAGATAATTTTAAAAGGTTTTGGGGGGGGTAGGGAGGGTGGGGTCGATTTAAAGGGTCGGGTGGGGGTTTTTTTTTTTAGCGGCGCGGGCCTCCCTAAAAAAAAAATTAGCAATGTGAATTGGAATCGGAAACGATTCCAATTCACATATCTTAACGATCAGATTCCCCCCCCCCCCCCCCCCACCAGCCGAATCTGATCGTTAAGACGATCTGGCACACGATTCACATCTCTAGTTCGTTTGCTCCTCTTGAACAGCTTTGGGTGGTTCATGTCACTGTTGTTAGTACCCTTTTCCCTACTTTTGGAGGCTTGGGATGTTCTGGACAAACTTAGTGCTGCTGTGGTCCTCTGATGGTACCTTGGAGGACTCTTGCCACTGCTGGTATTGTTTTGTTCCACTGTGGATCCTTGGTGTCTTGTCTTCATTCCAATTTTGGTTCCACATTGACATAATCTTAATGCATTGTAGTACCTTTATTCTTCTGAAGATGTATACCCAAAAGTATATTAGAAATAATTAGAAAACCCCTATTCGAGATCCCAAAAATAGTTTGTATTGTTTTCCCCATTGACTTTAATAGGAAATGAATGAACAAATAAACAAAATTAATGAAAAATAAATTCATTTGAAATGAACCAAATGATTGTTTGCAACTTATGAACTGAATAAATGTATCAAACCAACATTTTTGTCTCTGCACATCCTTAATGTCTAATTCTAAAATGTGGGTTTCTTTGAGTTTAATGTGCAAAGTTCTTTGCACATTATTGTAATCTATGCATAGCTAATTCAATATTCAGGTGTACAAGTCATATCTACCTTGGGGTTGTCTTGTTGGCTGTTGCTGCATGCAGGCTGTATGAAATGTTTTTGTGTTCTTTAAAGAGTCTGAAATTGTGTTATCTAATGACCATGAGTAAATTAAAGAAATAAGCAACAATAAAAATGATCTTTCAGTAGTAATCACTGGACATTGTTGTGTAGGCTCAAAACTTAAAACACTATTTCAAAATCCAAAGAAAGCCAACATTTTTGCCATTCAAAATTAAAGTAATTATAGGTTTAAATCCTTTGTATATATGTAGACATATTTGAGGTAGTTATTTTATCAATTTAGTTTATGTATTGACACTAGATGATTCATCACTAACAGTTTTATTACATTTTCTTCTTCCAGGAAGCAATTCTGTCAACTTTACTATAGAAGCGATATGAAAATTGGAATGGCTCTTCTTTAGTTTAAGATCTTACCAGTCATAGGCAAAGGACAGTGACTAGTTAAGGAGTGTAATCTGGAAAGGTTGCTCTCTCATTAGATTGTTCATTCTCAGCAGATGATTTATGGAAAGTGTTCCAATAAATCTTGCAGCATTTGAAGTTTCAGCTTCAAAACATTTTGAAGTCAGGTACTGAAAACTATCAAAATCCAAAAGGTCACTCAGTGGTCAGAGAAGTAAGACAGTGAGCTCCAACAATAGCAGTTCCCACTACCAGCACTTTTCTTCTCTGTAAAAGAAAAAAAAATAATGAATATAAAAGGGAGGGGGAAAGACAGGGTTGAGGACAGGAAGGCCTCTGCCATAACACTGACAATCTCTAGCATGTTCTTTTCTAGGTGGCTCCAGTATCAGACTTCACAGCTTCTATAAAACAAAGATAGTACCAGCTTAAAATGAAATAGTAAGTTGTACGAGCATTCTGATCCGGCAAAATATTAATTTTTGCTTCTTTGAATTAACTATAAGCTTCTTTGGCAATAAGGGCAATACAAAAAGGGGGAAATGGACAGAAACATTTCATTTGTTAAATGACTTATTGGAAAGATATGTGGTCATTTTATAAATGCTATAGAACATCTGTAAAACATTTATTGTTAATATTACAACTGATTTCTAGCACAACATATTATTTTTTGCTTATCCCATAGTTCTGTTTTTCCCATTTTCTGTTTCTGTCTTGCTTCTGTTACTCTCATTATTTCCTATGGCACAGATACCATGTTTTAGAACATATTTAATTGAGGCAGTGCAGTAACAGATGTGTAGGAAAGTTTTTTTTAGCTTCATGTACTTTCATCATGCTGATGTCATGTCTTCAGCACGCATTGTGTTTCTTTTCCATCTTATTTCAGACATTAGCAACATCAAGAGAACAACTTTACATATCCAAAATGAGATATTGAGGATCATGCATATTATAAAGACACTGATAATGTATTATACATTACAGATCTTGAACCTGTAGGGCAATGCAAAATAGGGGGTCAACAAGCCAGGACAAAATGCAATATCTCTCTACTTAAGAGGTTACCCAGTCCTCTCATTCACCCATCAGTAACAGTACATTTTTTTTGAGATGCAAATTAAAAAAACAATTTCTTTAAAAAAAATTTGCTACTGATGGGTGAATGATCGAAAGGACAGGGTAACCTCTTAAATAGAAAGGCATTGCACTATTCTCCTGGCTTGCTGACACCCATTTTCTATTGCCTTAGGATGCAATACACTGTTTAATTTTACCTTTTAAGTGTTTGGTTTATGCTTTGTCCTTTGCCTATGGAACATTGGCTACTTAGAAAATACACATGTTCTATATGTTGATTTGTTAGTAATGCACACATAAGCATTACTAACAATGCAATAAAACATGATTAACTCAAACACAATACTAATGAGCTATATTATTTGCAAATGCATTCATATCTGTTTGTTAATATTCAAAGACTTGAATAAAATGAGGGGCGGGGGGCCGAAACGGTGGGAGGGCCAGCACTAGCCGGCAGCGATCGCACCATCGTGGTGTGATCGCTGCTGGTTTCACACCCAATAGAGCCACCATAGGAGGTGTAGCTATTGGGAGCGAAAGCTGCTGCGAAAAGGCACTTACCTTTTCGCATCTTTAAAGATGGCGCCAGCCAGCAGTGCTCCTACCATGTGACAGGGGCTGGCCAATGGCATGGATACCCTGTCACATGGTAAGGGCAAAGGGCCATTGGCGCCATCTTTATGATTGGCAGCCGACGGTCCGAGAATGGGAGATCACTCCCGGGACCACCACTAGAGCACCAGGTAATTTAAAAATGTTTTGGGGGGATCGGGAGGGTGGGAGAAGCTAAGGGGTCATCTTTAAAGGATCGGGTGGGTTTTTTTTTAATCGGGCCATCGGCGCCATTTTTGAGTGGCAGCCAAAATGGCGCCGATGGCCCTAGAGTGGGAGATCGGTCTCCGCGCCCCACACTGGACCACCAGGTACTCGTAAAATGTTTTGGGGGGGGTCGGGGGGGGGAAGGTAAGGGATTAGTTTTATAGGGTCGGGGTGGGTTTAGAGGTTGTTTTGGCGTGCCAGTTTTCCCACCCTCCCCCCAAATAACTCCCGTTAGTGGACACTAACGGGAGTAACGATTTTTCACGATAAATCGTGAAAAATTCTATTGTATCGCGCACTGTACCGATTTTTGACGATTTAAAAAATATCGGATGATTTTTTTAAATCATCAAAAAACGATTCACATCCCTAATATAAGGTAATAATAGACCTCCAGCCCATGGCATGTGCAGACATCAATCGCGGAGACATTCTTACAGGTCTAAGATCCATAGTTCCTCAAGTAGTCCTTCTATTATCTGAAAGAGTAAATAAATGATTCACATTTACCCATTCTAGATTTCTCATGATTTTAAAGACTTCTATCATATCCCCCCTCAGCCACCTTTTCTACAAGATGAACAGCCCTAACCTCTTTAATCTTCCCTCACAGGGGAGCTGTTCCATTCCTTTTATCATTTTGGTTGCCCTTCTCTATATCTTCTCCAGTGCAACCATATACTTTTTGAGATGCGGTGACCAGAATTGTACACAGTACTCAAGGTGCGGTCCTACCATGGAGAGATGCAGAGGCATTATGACATTTTCTGTTTTATTTACCATTCCCTTCCTAATAATTCCTAACATTCCATTTGCTTTTTTGATTGCTGCAGCCTCCAGTTCATGATCATCCATAGGGTCCTCTATTCAGGGGGAACCATTGAGGGAGCAGCATACCCCTTCTGATTATTCCAAGTTATGGAATTCCATTCCCAGGTCCATGCACCAGAGGATTAAGAGCTGTCTGACGGGGTCATGTTCACTGTGTGAGGAGGAAGGAAGAGGCAGCAATTTGGCCTCCCCAGAGGGAATTGATTAACTGGGTTAGATCCTTTGCATGTTTGGCCAAGGTAATCTACACGGTGGATGTGTCTCAGACACTATATTAGGCACCTATAAGTAGTATGAGGGATATGAGGGATATGCTTGGCTCAATTATGATGAAGCCCTCAGGGAAAAATTGGCAGGCAACCCAGAGTTGACCTGGGGAACCCAGGACCCAATCTGCGGCTCAACCACATGTCTGAATAGGCCCATGATGCTAAGGTCCTCAAGGAGAGGCAAGTGCTTTGTCCCCTTTGGATCCTCACCAGCTACAGTTTGCAAGCTAGAGGGAACTCATCCCTTGTGAATGTCTGCAAGCAGTTCCATAGATGTGTTCACTCTTCGATGCCACTTCTAGCATGTGTGCACCTGGTGTGGTTCTTCCCATGTATTTTTTGAGTGTTTTATATACTGTCATTGCATGCGAGAATCACTAGATCACAACGATGAACAGGTTTAACACTCATAGTCAAAGGATAAATTACAAAGGCAGGCATACACGCAGGTAAATGTTGAAGGTAGACATTCCAAATCTAAGGGTGACCTTCAAAGATAGACATATAAGATGCATGTGTAATCATTAGAGGTGGTGGATGAGAGTATGGGGTGATGTGCAGGACATAGCTGGTTATCAGAGAGAGAGGGAATTGGTTATACCAGTCAGAGAGTAGGCATTATCAAATAGCCAAGTTTCCAGTTCTTTCTTACATTTCTTAATGTCGGTTTTTATTCAAAGATTCTCTGGCAATGAGTTCCATAGCATTGGGTCTGCAATTGATAACCATTCTCCAAATGCCCAAGGAAGGGTGGGACTAATTCCAGAAATTAAGGACATGCTGGTCTCAAGGGCCTTCCCTGGTTAGGTGGAGGGCCATGGAAGCATAGTTCTTGAGTTAGCTGGACTCGCAGATGGATAAGACACTGTTGGATGGTTTTAAAGATTGTTTTCAAATCCCTTATGAAGGACCACTTTCTATGTCCAACCTTCCAAACTCCAGGTCTGCATGTCACCTTGTGACTGTCATCAGAATCAAATTTGAGAAAGAAATCTAGTTGGGACCTATCTCCACCCTGTTTATCTCCAGGCCCTTCTCCGATAAGATTATGTACTCCCATAGCAGTGGTCCTGAACAGTGAAGTAGAAATATTTAGACTGATACACAATCTATCTTACCCTGAAGGATTCTTATTAGAGGAATGTATGGTTCATTGGAGGAATGTATTGTTCATTATGCCTCTTTTGACTGGGCTCTGAGGCTGCTGAGGTATTGCAGCCATGGTGCCCTTAAGGCCAATGTGGACATTGAGGTTGGCCTTCTACCTGCTTCCTGTGCACTCCCAACTGATTTTCTCTTTTACGGTTCCACTTTGAAGGAGCCTAATATTTTGACAGGTGCATGCCAGTGGAGTTTTCCATCTCATACATCTATTTTGAAATGTTTATTTCATTTTTACTTTGGGTAGTCATTCACGGATGTGGGCCAAATATAGTGTCCACTACCTGGATGACTTCCTCTTTGTATTTCCACAGCCAGTATGCCAGGTGGTACTTTGTATGCCCACAGCTGTTTCAGCTGTTCCTCAATGTCATGCAAGACTTTAGCTTTCTACTGGCTATGGATAAGTCACAGCCCCCAGCTAACAATATTACCTTCTTGGGCACTGAGCTTGACTTTGGACACATGATGTCCAGGTTACTGGGTGACAAGCTAGAGTCTTTAGTTTGCCTGGTGTGTGAGATGGCCCCATCTGTACAATGTCACCCTCAAACATATTCATTTCTTGATTGGTAGCCTGGCTTTCACTACCAGAGTCATACTCATGGGTTGTGTTTTTCTCCAGCCTCTTATCCTGTTGACTAAGGATGTTTTGCATGATTATCACTGCATCTTGTTAGCATAGCCCTTAAGGTAGGCCCAGAAAGCTGGTCTCGCTTCTTAGAGGGTTTCAATTTTGTGACAGTTTGACTTCTCCCTCCAGTCTCTAGTGAGGACCTAAAGCTCTTCTTTGATACATCAGGGCAATTGATTTGGGGCATTACTTCCAAGAGGTCCAGTGTGCATCCCAGTGGTCACCAGATTGTTTTCAGCATGTGTTACACAGTCACACAAAGCATTACTTTCTTGAAATTATTAACAAGTGCAGTGGCTCTGCACATTTGGGGCAGTAGCTTGAGCAACAGGAGGGTGAGGTTTTGGTGTGAAAACACAGCTGTGTTTGAAGTGATAAATACTCTGTTAGCCAAATGCCCCTTGATGGCACAGTTTCTCTGGGAATTTGTGCTGATGTGCCTGAGCTTGAACATGGTAGCTAGGACTTACCATGCCCATGGCCCCAAAATGAGATTGCTGATTCTTTTTCTCATTGCAAGTGGTCCTGAATCTGAGAATTGGTACCAGAGGCAGACCTTATGGGGCAACCCATGCAGAGAAGCCTGTGATCCTTTGGAGAAAAGATGCATGGGACATACTGCAACACTCTATTGCCCCCACTACCTGGAGAGCATACACCAGAGGATTTGATGCTGTGATATCCTTTTAATCTGGCAGGGGTTGGGGTGTAGGAGCCGTTCTCAAGTCATTATTGGTGGACTAGATACTGGGGGCCAGGAAGACCTGCATCCCTAGTTGTAAGATCACGTCTAGTGGGTGTCCTTTTTCACCAAAGCAAGGAACTAGCCAAATCCTACATCTGCCTTTATGGTGAAGCGAGTAATGGAGGAATGGGACCATGATGAGGATTTCACATCTGGATGGGCATTGACCCATCACTCATGATCAGTTTGCCCTTCTATGGCAGGCTCTCCATAGTATAATGGTCCTCGCCATATGAAACAGTGCTCTTTCACACAACCTTCACAATAGCTTTCTTTGTGGAACTCCGGTTGAACAAACTTGTAGAAAGTACTATTTAGGTCTCTGGCCCTAGCGGTTTGGCTGTTTCTTTGGTCACAGATTCTGAAAGCCAGTTGAACCTACTGATGTGGTGTTCCAAGAGTGACCAGAATGGCAGAGGTCGACATTTCTCACTGAGAGCTGTACTCATTCTTGTTACTTGCTCAGTCTCAAATGTGGCCATCTACCTAGCAGTTTGTCCAGCTGTGTGGGGGGGGAGGGTATCATTTTCTCATTTTCTCATTCATGAGAGTCTCCAGCCACTGACCCACTTTCATTTCGCTGCTGTCTTCAAATAGTTGCTCATGGGTTCAGGCTTCCCAGCTTCCCAATATAGCACACATTCCTTCAGGATTGGGGTAGCCAGTAGCAGTATTGCTTAAGGAGTCCCAGTGCAGGCTATTCAGTGCCTTGAGAGATGGCACTCCTTGGCTTATATTTTATATATAAGGCAGGAAGATGGTACTTCTGGTGGTGTCAACCAGCATTATAACTAATCTTTGTTGGTTTTTGTTCTTACTAGATGTCTTCAAGAAATTCTGGACGGTCTTGTGTTTGGGTCATTTCTTTATATCCATGGCTCAAAGAGTTCAGCCCAACTTATTGACAGGCCTTGAAGTGAGTGGCAAGCAACAGTATCTGAGGGTGCATTGGTTTGGCAAGCTTTGCATACACTGTATGGAGCTGGTGTCTTTTGTTTGTCAACAGTTATCTGATTTACCTCACCTGGAAGATTATCCTATATCATGGTTATAAACCTTGGAGGTAATGACATGGACAAATATTCTACGTGTCAACAGCTACTGAAAAGTAAGATCTGTGACTTGGCACTCATTTTATCCTGGATACTGAAATCCAGCATCATCTGGTGCAAATCATTCCTCAATTTAAATTTGTGCATTCGAGTTTGGAGAAAGGAGATAGCCAGGATCAATCATCAGGTGGGCAAAGAAGATGTCCTGTTGCGTGCTTTTCATGTCTGGCATGACTGGATGGTCATCTCTTGTGCCAAGCTCTACAAAAAGGATGGGTGCACTTGTCTGAGATGGGCATAATGCTATTCTTGATTTTGTTTAGGAAGGTTCTGTTGCCCCTTATCTTATTTTTGTGTTAGACCGCATGGGATTTCACAGGCATTGGGTGTGCAGCTCCCCTTCAAAAGTGTGGGCCCGCACTTTTGGGTGGGAAGGATCACCTATGGTGGGTATCTGAGCCTTTGGGGGAGGGCAAGGAGGGGTCATGGTGGCTCATTTTAAGGTCTGTTATTGGTGTAGTGAGCCAGTGTGATATACGCCTCAGTGTAAGGCCTTATATTACATAGCTTGCCTTGGAAAAGGAAGGGGCTGCAGGAGCAGCTAAGTCAGGGTGCATTGCCTTGACAACCCTGGGAACAGCTCCTGGATTGTGGGGTGGTAGAAGACACACTCCCTGCCCCCACCTTCAGTTGGAATTTTAGGGGAGGCAATGGGAAGGTAAGACTCAGCACCTGTACCTGTAATTTTTAATCATCAATAAAGCTGCAGCCAGTAATTCCAAAGTGATTCACTGGCTCATGTCGATTTGTGCATGATTCTGAAAGTCAGTTGCTGACCATGTAGGGGGGAGGGGATGGTCCTGTTAAAACAGCCCCAGAAATGAATAAACAAACAATGTGAGTTTTGGTATCATGAACCTTAGATATGTGAGTAAAATAAGTCACCTCAGGATATAAGATTCTTCAGGCATTTACCAATTGCAGAGTTTTACACAAGAATTGGATACATTTATAATAGGGGGCTGGGTTTCTGTCTCAGTATTTGGAAAAAATATTCCATTCCAGATCATATGCACAATGAATTTGGTAAAAGAGGCATGGTCAGATTGACTAGGTGCATAGACAGAAATAAGAATGATTACTCTGCCAAATAAAGATTCCAGTAGAATAATAACTCAGCCATTAATAAAACTAAACTGCCCGTTTAGAGGCAAATTTTAAAAGAGCATGTGCCCATAAATATCCATATTGGGCACGCGAACAAAAATAAACTTAATTTTATATTGTGTGTGCAAGTACACATGTATCTTTTAAAATTAGGGGTGTGCATACATTTTTTTTTTTTGTTGGGGTTTCGTTTTCGGGTGCGGGGCAGACCATTTCAGTCCACTCCCTGGATCAGAAAACTTTTTTCGTCCAGTTTTGGGAAAACAAAAAAACCCCACCCCAACCCTTCAAATTTAATTAACTACAACCCCCAACCCTCCCAACCCCACCAAGACTTGCCGAAAATCCCTGGTGTGGTCCAGCGGGGGTCCCGGAAGCAATCTCCCGCTCTCAGGCCATCGGCTGCCAGTAATCAAAATGGCACCAGTGGCCCTTTGCCCTTACCATGTGACAGAGGCTACCGGTGCCATTGGTCAGTCCCTGTCACATGGTAGGAGCAATGGATGACCTGCACCGTTTTTTAAGATAGCGCCATCTGTCCATTGCTCCTACCATGTGACAGAGGCTGGCCATTGGCACCAATAGCCCCTGTCACATGGTAAGGGCAAAGGGCCACTGGCGCCATTTTGATTATTGGCAGCCGACGGCCCAAGAGTGGGAGATCACTCCCGGGACCCCCGCTGGACCACCAGGGACATTTGGCAAGTCTTAGGGGGGGTCAGGAGGGTAAGGGGGTTGTAGTTAATTAAACTTTAAGGATTGGAGTGTTTTGTTTTTTTTAATAAATGTGCTCTTTCTCCCCCCCCAAAAAAACAATAGGAAAAGCACACAAAATTTTGTGGGTTTTTCTTTCATTTTGTTCACTCCCCAAAATTCAACTAAATAGGAAATATCGTCTTTATTTCCTATTTCATTGCGAACGAATGCACACCCTTATTTAAAGTATCCCTTCCACACATATGCGTGGAGCCTTTACACACAAGTGATGGGGGGGGGGGGGGGGGGCGGGAGAGAAGGAGAGAGAGAGAGATACTCTGTTAGAGAGACAATCTGACACCCTATATATCTCCCAGACTCTATATATCTCTCTATAGACCTTTGCACCCTAGGCAGAGCAATGTAACCCCCCAAAATCCACCCTGAGTTGAAATTGCCCCTCTTACAGTGGAAGATATATAAAGTGTCAGATTTCTCCCGTCTCTCTCTTTCTCTCCCCAGATCCCTCTGGCTCAAAATCTCCAGACTTGCATCTCATCAGGACCAGTAACAGTTACACAGGTAACATGGTACAATTTGCCATGTTAACCTTGCAAAATATGATGTGTGCACAGGTATGTACGTGCATACTTCCCGGCTTCGTAGAATTTGTGTTGCACGCAGCCCAGATACGCATGTATGGGGCCGTTTTTACACTGGAAATGCTTTCAAAATCTACCTGTTATGTTTTAACTTCAGATGTTCCTTGTCTGGCAAATGCTTTTTTTTAATAGGAAGAAACCTACAAAACAAAAGTTGCAGGGGATATGTATCCACAGACAAAAATATTAAACCAAATTTAAATTCTAATTATTTTGATGTTTGTTTTTAAGAAAATAGTATCAGATGCTAGGAGTGTAATGCCACTGTCCTCCTGCCTGTGATGGGCTTCAAACAGTATCAGTATAAGGTAGGGATGTGCATTTGTTTTCAACAAATGTGGCATCCGCAATGAATATATCCATATTTGTTTGATTCGTGGGACTGCAAACTGAATGGCAATCCCCCATGAATGAAACATATCATATTAGTTTCATTCATTTGGTTCACAGTGCTTTCTTTGTAGCCTTTTGAAATAGGAGAAGGTCATGTGGGAGTATCCATAGCAACACCAGCCCTTTCCTGTGACTCATAAGTGACCTCACAGCCCTGTCATAGAATGGGTCAGACAGGTTGGCAAGGAGGCCAGAAAGCCAATGTATCAGAGCAAAGCTTTTTTCTAATTCAGGCAATCACTGCTCTGTGATGCTGTTCCTGCTGTATTTTCTACCTTGAGCAAATATACCACAGTGCACTATCTTCTTGGGTATCTTATAAAATCCAAGGTCGGCGCACGCAAGGGGGTGCACATTTGTGCAACTTGCGTGTGCCGAGCACTGCGCGCGCTGACCGTTTTCCTCCGAGGCCGCTCCGAAATCGGAGCGGCCTCGGAGGGAACTTTCCTTCCACCTCCCCCCACCTTCCCCTCCCTTCCCCTATCTAACCCACTCCCCAGCCCTACCTAAATCCCCCTACTAACCTTTATCCGCAAAGTTACGCCTGCCTCCGGGCAGTTGTAACTTACGCGCGCCGGCTGTCTGCTGGAGCAGCAGGCCCCGACACAGGCTGCTGTGTCGGGGCACTTGGCCATGCCCCGGACCACCGCCACGCCCCGAGCACGCCCCCAAGCTGACACCATGCCCCCTGGCCATGCCCTGACCGCCCCTTTTTGCAAGCCCCGGGACTTATGCGCGTCCCGGGGCTTGCATGCGCCGCCGAGCCTATGCAAAATAGACTCGGCGCGCACAGGGGGGGGGGGGGTTTAAGGGTTACACTCATAGCTTATGCGTGTAACCCTTTTAAAATCCGGCCCTAAAAACATTAATGTCTTTTAAAAATAACTTTAGCATATAGACATTAATGTTTTTAAGGCCGGATTTTTAAAAATTGTATTTATGCTGATTCCATATTATTACACCAGAACAACCATTAATGCAAGAAACATCCCATGATGAAAACCAGATGTAAAACATTGCACGATGAACAACTTGACATCACCTTTCTTAAAAAACTATCACAGGCATCATAGGTCCCACAATAAAACAAGGCACAATCATTCACTCTCCATTAATACCCAGGGCAGATGTGAAAGTGAAACATTGTCCATACAATAGATTAATTAAACTCCCTAAATTTATCTTGTATACAAGTAGGTAAGTGACAAAAAAAAAAGTTCCCAGCTATGGCAGTAATCTTTGGTCTCATTCCTGAAAGTTAAAATAATATCTAATTGCTCTGATTGCATCCAGTCACTCATTTGTTGGTACCATTTTTGTAGTGAAGGTGCTGTTTCCTTTACCCAATGTACTAAAACACAATATTTAGCAAAAAGAACAGCAATCTGTACAAAAGTTTTACACCCTGCAGGAAGAAACAGTGCCTATGAAAGAGACCACAACAGTAACCATTTACCACAGAAAGGAGATTTATGACAGACTACTTGCTCTATGGTGAAGAGAACCCCTTCCCAAAAGTTATATAACTTAGTACACAAAACCATATTATGAACTAGAGAGCCTTTCTCAATATGGCGGTTTATACAAGAATCTAAATCTTTCAGTTCTCATATTAAAAGTCATAACTCTATCTCTATGTACATGATATAAAAGTTTAAACTGCATCAGCTGTAATCTCACATCAATAGAAATTCTACCAACATTGAGAAAAAAGCAAGAAATGTCTGAACAGGTGACTTCCTGGCCTAATATTTTGTTCCAGTATTTAGTTGAGTCAGTCAGATGTTGAGTGCCACACTTAACCAGTCTTAGTTTATATCAATGGGACAAATTATTTCCCACCAGTCATACACAGAAGGAGAACTCATTCACAGAAGGAGAAGTCCAATAACTGCTATTAATCAAGTTGACTTAGGGAATGGCCTCTGCTATTACTGGCATCAGTAGCATGGGATCTTCTTGGTGTTTGGGTATTTGCCAGGTTCTTGTGACCTGGTTTAGCCTCTGTGGAAACAGGATGCTGGGCTTGATGGACCCTTGGTCTGACCCAGTATGGCAATTTCTTATGTTCTTATCTCATCCTCCAGCACTGAAGGCTGTAACAAACTCAGATGCAAATGTTTAAAATGTGAAGGTAGTGCCTAGCCTGTAAATATGCAGAAAAATGATTATGAGGTAAGCCAAATTTTCCTTCACCTGATCAAAGGAAAAAAAAAATAATACCACGTGCTTTATTAAAAAGATCAGAAATGGTCTTTATTCCCTGAGAATGCCAATCCACAAAGACTCTTCCCATTAGGCTTGGCAGAAACTCCCCATTCCCAGTAAGGGGTAAACATTCATAAGCTATCTCTGATGTTCAGAACCACTTACAAAAATATTTCCAGGGCATAGCACAGGAAAAAAAGAAAGGATAACACCTCTAATCAGCTATTAAAGCCGAATCTTTCATATGTATAGCAAATAACAGTGAAAGCAGGGATGAATAACATTCCATCATACCAGAATTATAGTAGCAGAAAATATCTACTCCCCCAAAAAATGCAATTGGCATGCAACATTATAAAAAGGAATATTCACCCAAAGATTTAGGATACATGAGCTTACAATAACTAATCCTAGCCAATTTAGAATGTCATTAAAGTTACTCTAAACAGAACTTAATAAAACAACATTGGCATTTGAAAGTTAACGTGGCCATTTGCAAACAATGAAATAATCTAGGATGAAGTATAATTTTGAAAAGGGTAGGCCTCCCCAGCAATACTATGAATCACTGGTGCAAGTCTGCTGGAATACAGATACCTGAATTGTAATAGCCCAAACCAAGATGGGCAGCTGTGCGCTGAGCAGATTTTAAAAGCCACCCATGTATATGCTTACCATCTACTGTGCACAAAATGAAAAGTTCCAAAAAGGGGTGGAGTATGGGCATGGTCTGGGTGGGGCATGGGCTTTCCTGAATTTCAACTTGAAATTAACATGCACAAGAGTGGAGCCCTGCCGCGTAACTTTATTTCTGCAAGTTGTAAAACAAAATAATATAGACAGATCAGCAGGATTGTAAGGGTTGGTTCTAACAGGGGAGAAAGGAGGCTATTAAATTAGGGTGGGGTTTGGAAGTCCTGTCCCTTAACTGGGTGAAATGGGAATGAACTAGGAAATGGGCTAATGGGGTTGGTGAGCGTGGATTATATAATCCCCCCAATTACGTGCTACAAGCGGCATTTGCATGCATAGGCACGTATCCACTTAAAATTGTGCACACATGTGCGTGCAGTCAGACTATTTTATAACATACATGCATATATGTGCATATGTTATAAAATGGCTGCTTCCCCTGGTGAGGGCCGATGAATGTGTGCAAATATGCACCCGCATGCCTGTTTAAAAGTTACCGTCTTAATATACTTGTTCACCCATCTCAATAGAAATGCATCTCACCAATTCTGCTAAACCCTACCATCTTTAGGTAAAGCCTCAGTCTTGTCGTAATTAATTTTCAATCCAGCAAAGGAACAAAAAGAATCAAAAAGAGACAGCACCAAAGATAATGAATTGTGAGGATTGGAAATAAACAAAAACATATCATCTGTGAAAAGGCTAATTCTATGCTCATGGTTACCTATCCAAATCCATGAATGTGGGTGCTGACCTCAGTTTAATTACTAATGGCTCTACAGCTGAAATATAGAGCAGTGGGAAGAATGTATAGCACTGCCAGGTACCACTCTGAAAACCAAAAAAGGAAGATACAGTACCATTTTTAATAATCCCACACATTAAAAAAGGTGGAAGGAAGGCAAAACGATTATTGGCATGGTTAAAAGGTGAGGTGAAAGAGTCTATTTTAGCCAAAAAAATATCCTTCAAAAATTGTAAGAAGGATCCATCTGAAGAAAATAGGAAAAAGCATAAGCATTGTCAAGTTAAGTATAAAACATTGATAAGACAGGTGAAGAGATAATTTGAAATGAAGTTGGCCATAGACGCAAAAACTCATAATAAAAACTTTTAAAAATATACCCAAAGCAAGAAACCTATGAGAGAGTTGGTTGGACTGTTAGATGACCGAGGGATTTAAGGGGCTCTTAGGGAAGATAAGGCCATTGAAGAAAGACTAAACTAATTCTTTCCTTCCGTGTTTTTTAATGAGGATGTTAGGGAGATATCAGTTCCGGAGATGGTTTCAAGGCTGATGAGTCATTTGAACAGAACCAAATCACTATGAACCTGGAAGATGTAGTAGGCCAGATTGACAAACTAAAGAGTATCAAATCACCTGGACTGGATGGTATGAATCCTAGGGTACTGAAGGAACTCAGAAATGAAAACTCTGATCTATTAGTTAAAATTTGTAACCTATCATTAAAATCATCCATTGTACCTGAAGACTGGAGGGTGGCCAATGTAAACCCAATATTTAAAAATGGCTCCAGGGGCAATCCAGGAAACTATAGACCAGTAGGGATGTGAATCGTTTTAGGACGATTAAAATTATCGTCCGATAATTTTAATATCGTCTTAAACCGTTATGGAACACAATACAATAGAGATTCTAACGATTTATCATTATAAATCGTTAGAATCGTGAGCCGGCACATTAAAACCCCCTAAAACCCACCCCCGACCCTTTAAATTAAATCCCCCACCCTCCCGAATCCCCCCCAAATGACTTAAATAACCTGCGGGTCCAGCGGCGGTCCGGAACGGCAGCGGTCCGGAATGGGCTCCTGCTCCTGAATCTTGTTGTCTTCAGCCGGCGCCATTTTCCAAAATGGCGCCGAAAAATGGCGGCGGCCATAGACGAACACGATTGGACGGCAGGAGGTCCTTCCGGACCCCCGCTGGACTTTTGGCAAGTCTCATGGGGGTCAGGAGGCCCCCCACAAGCTGGCCAAAAGTTCCTGGAGGTCCAGCGGGGGTCAGGGAGCGATTTCCCGCCGCGAATCATTTTCGTACGGAAAATGGCGCCGGCAGGAGATCGACTGCAGGAGGTCGTTCAGCGAGGGTTCCGGCGCCTCGCTGAACAACCTCCTGCAGTCGATCTCCTGCCGGCGCCATTTTCCGTACGGAAAATGGCGCCGGCCATACACGTATGGCCGGCGCCATTTTCCGTACGAAAACGATTCGCGGCGGGAAATCGCTCCCTGACCCCCGCTGGACCTCCAGGAACTTTTGGCCAGCTTGTGGGGGGCCTCCTGACCCCCACGAGACTTGCCAAAAGTCCAGCGGGGTCCGGAAGGACCTCCTGCCGTCCAATCGTGTTCGTCTATGGCCGCCGCCATTTTTTGGCGCCATTTTGGAAAATGGCGCCGGCTGAAGACAACAAGATTCAGGAGCAGGAGCCCGTTCCGGACCGCTGCCGTTCCGGACCGCCGCTGGACCCGCAGGTTATTTAAGTCATTGGGGGGGGGTTCGGGAGGGTGGGGGATTTAATTTAAAGGGTCGGGGGTGGGTTTTAAGGGGTTTTAGTGTGCCGGTTTTGCGATTTTTCGATTTTTCGATTTTTCACGATTTTTCACGATATTTTACCCCCCCAAACGGCAACAATACGATTCCCTCCCCCTCCCAGCCGAAATCGATCGTTAAGACGATCGAGGACACGATTCACATCCCTATAGACCAGTGAGCCTGACTTCAGTGCCAGGAAAAATAGTGGAAACTATTCTAAAGATCAAAATCATAGAGCATATAGAAAGACATGGTTTAATGGAACACAGTCAACATGGACTTACCCAAGGGAAGTCTTGCCTAACAAATCATTTTTTTGAAAGGGGTTAATAAACATGTGGATAAAATTGAACCGGTAGATGTAGTGCATTTGGATTTTCAGAAGGCGTTTGATAAAGTCATGATGAGAGGCTTCTAAGAAAATGAAAAAGTCATGGGATAGGAGGCAATGTCCTTTCGTAGATTATAAATTAGTTAAAAGACAGGAAACAGAGAGTAGGATTAAATGGTCAATTTTCTCAGTGGAAAAGGGTAAACAGTGGAGTGCCTCAGGGATCTGTACTTGGACTGATGCTTTTCAATATATTTATAAATTATCTGGAAAGGAATACAATGAGTGAGGTTATCAAATTTGTGAATGATACAAAATTATTCACAGTAGTTAAATCACAAGCAGATTGTGATACATTATAGGAGGACCTTGCGAGACTAGAAGATTGGGCATCCAAATGGCAGATGAAATTTAATGTGGACCAGTGCAAGGCGTTGCATATAGGGAAAAATAACCCTTGCTGTACTTACACGATGTTAGGTTCCATATTAGGAGCTTCCACCCAGGAAAAGGATCTAAGCAATGCATCATAGTGGATAATACTTTGAAATCAGCGGCTCGGTGTGCTGCAGCAGTCAAAAATCAAACAGAATGTTAGGAATTATTAGGAAGGGAATGGTTAAGTGTTATAATTAGTGAGGTTGGGTGGACCCTTGGACACTGTGGCAGCTGACCACGCCCACGGGGGGAAGTCCCGTGAGGGGCCACAGGTCAGGCTCAGCTTAAGACACACAAACACAGAGATTGATCTTTTATTAGACAGTGTGGTGAAGTCACCAGAGGTGGCAGTGGTGAGCAGCAGAAGTAGCCCGGCTGGCCTAGTATTCCTTAGGTGCTGAACAGCGACTCCTCCGATAGCAGTGCTGTAGTGGAAAGAACTGAGAATAATGAGTACAGTGGAATATGCACAAAGCCCCAGTATGGAGAACCCCAGGAAAGGGAGAGCAGGCCCTCGAGGAGCGAGTACCTGATCCCTGAGAGCTGAGAGGCTTGAAGGTAATGTACTCACACAGCAGTTCCACGTAGGAGATGGCACCAGGGCTGGAACGGAGGCAGGCCCTGGAGGAGCTAGTACCTGGTTCCAGGGAACAGCTCTAAGGTGAAGTTGGTAGCACTCACTGGTGTTGAAGATAGCGAATCCTTCCAGGCAGAAGAGAAGGTAGGAGCAGGAACAAGTACCAGTTTCCTGATAGCGACCTGAAAAGCAAGTGAGGCCCCCAAGGAGCAGGTACCCCGTTAGCATTAAGAGTCCAATGGAAGATTGGAGAGGCAGAGTAGCTGGGTACGGAGAGCGAATCCCATCCATAAGATTCCCCTTGCTAACTCAAAGGCTAGCAAACATCGCAGGCTTTAAATATCCGGGCAGCGTGACATTATCACAGGGGGATGCCCCTGAGGTTCGTGCCAAGTAGGAAATAAGAGTGAGGGCCGCGCGGCACGTGCACCCTAAGGTACCAGCGGAGCATGGCGGGAGGCAGCACCCAAGCCGGTCCGGGGACACCAGAGAGGATGGCAGGCAGATGCCGTGGCAGCCAGGCATCCATCCACAGCGAGAGGAGGTGCAAAGAAAGAAAGGTAGGCGGAGTGAAGCCGTCAGGAAGGGACGGTTGCAACATTAAGAAAATGGAAAATGTCATAATGCCTCTGTGTCACTCCATGATGAGACCGCACCTTGAATACTGTGTACAATTCTGGTCACCGTATCTCAAAAAATATATAGTTGCAATGGAGAAGGTACAGAGAATGGCAACCAAAAGGGGATAGAACAGCTCCCCTATGAGGAAAGGCTGAAGAGGTTAGGGCTGTTCAGCTTGGCGAAGAGACGACTGCGAGGGGATATGATGGAGGTCTTTAAAATCATGAGAGGTCTTGAACGAATAGATGTGAATCGGTTATTTACCCTTTTGGATAATAGAAGGGCTAGGGGGCACCCCATGAAGTTGGCAAATAGCACATTTAAGACTAATCAGAGAAAATTCTTTTTCACTCAAAGCACAGTTAAGCTCTGGAATCTGTTGCCAGACGATGTGGTTAGTGTAGTTAGTGTAGTTGGGTTTAAAAAAGGTTTGGATAAGTTCTTGGAGGAGAAGTCCATTAACTGCTATTAATCAAGTTGATTTAGGAAATTTCTTCTGCTTGTACTGGCATCAGCAGCATGGGATCTTCTTGGTGTTTGGGTATTTGCCAGGTTCTTGTGGCCTGGTTTGGCCTCTGTTAGAAACAGGATGCTGGGCTTGATCGACCCTTGGTCTGACCCAGCATGGCAATTTCTTATGTTCTTATGTTCATAACCCTAGTCTGAGGAGAGCTATATAAAACTCTAATCCATTTTAGGAGGAGGTTTCTTTACGAATGAGTGACAGTTTGGGTAATTTAGATTCTTTCAACTGGCATCATTCAGATCATCAGTTTCGGCAAAATTTGCCATCAGATTTAAAAAGAATGCCTGCTTTCATCAGTGAGTATTTGAAGTGAATGCGTTCATGTGGTAACTTGTTGAGAAAGTTTACAAGGTATTTTTATATTGATTTGCAGATGCTTAAATTATAAGAATTGAACAACTGTCCCTTGAAGAAGAGCTGGAGAGGATCTTGAAACACAGTCCCATGTTGGGGTTTGCAGTCGACATTCAACTACATAATGGATTACGAGATAAGCGATTTGATCTTCTGACTTTGATTCTCTTTGGCTTATGTTGCTTGCAAAGTTGAACTTTTAATTGCATTATGAAAAATCAAACAAAATAACTAAAGTATAATGATCACTGAAAACAAAGTTGCACTTTCACAGTGTTATTGACCAATGATTATATAAAAGGCTGAGCCATAAGGGGTTTACTCAAGTTGATGAAGTCTAGTATGATGGTAAATCAATCAACTTTGCATCTGCTGTATTAAGTTGTGGTTTATTATTAGAGGAGTGGAGGTAATTTTTGATAGTGTAGTTGTTATCAGAACCCCACCTCAACATTAAAATTGTAGTTGCAGTGGTACAATTTTTGGTTCGTTTTTAAATGGATGTACAAACAGGCAATAGGACATACATGCCATAAATGTGCCTGCATACCAAGTGAATAATTTTATAACACCAATTTCCTGGGTATAGCACCGTTTTACCCATGGAAATGCCTTTGAAAATTACCTTTTTAAATAGTATGTTAAGTAGCTCTTCCCCAACCACTGAAAAAACAGGAGTAATATTTAAAAGTCAATCAATGAGGGTTACCTTGATCATATATCAATAAGTAATAGGGATGTGAATCGTTTTTTGACGATTTAAAATATCGTCCGATATATTTTAAATCGTCAAAAATCGTTAGAGGCGATATATAATAGGAATTCCCCTGATTTATCGTCAAAAATCATAAATCGGGGGAAGGGGGAGGGGAAGGGGGAGGGCGGGAAAACCGGCACACTAAAACAACCCTAAAACCCACCCCGACCCTTTAAAATAAATCCCCCACCCTCCCGAACCCCCCCCAAAATGTCTTAAATTACCTGGGGTCCAGTGGGGGGGTCCCGGTGTGATGTTCCACTCTCAGGCCACGGGTGCATTGATAGAAATGGCGCCGGCGCCGGCGCTACCTTTGCCCTGTCTGACCCCAGGTAATTTAAGACATTTGGGGGGGGGGGGTTCGGGAGGGTGGGGGATTTATTTTAAAGGGTCGGGTTGGGTTTTAGGGTTGTTTTAGTGTGCCGGTTTTCCCGCCCTCCCCCGATTTACGATTTACAAGATATTTAAAAAAACAAAACCGCGACGATCCGATTCCCTCCCCCCCCAGCCAAAATCGAAGACGATCGATCACACGATTCACATCTCTAATAAGTAAGTAGTTTTGAGATGATGTGCTGATGAGCTCCTATGGGATGGCTGCCTGAAGGATAGTTTATGCAGACAGTCCCTTATAAACGATGGCATTGTACTTCCTTTCTTTTCAGTATCTGAGACCTTTATTGCCATGTCATCAAACAAGACTTGAAAAATCAAAGTCTTTCTAGCTGAATCAGAAAACAGGAGTAAAGCACAATCCTCCAGTGCTGGAGAAACAGCCCCCCCTGGCATAAACAAGGAAGCATCTATCTTCTCTTTCATGGAGAAGTTTCAAAATCTCAAGTCAGTACTGGCAAAAAAAAAACTCATGCATCTACTCAATGTGTTAAAACTGAGGTACCTTTAACAAATTCTAAAATTACAGTGTTTCAATTCAACTTGGAATTGCTGGTAAAATATACAAGCGAGTTGGGAAATCTTAATTTGTGACATGAATAAACCACTTAAAATGGTGACTGGGGCTTTCGTAGGCTGGAGAAGTTGAGTAATGGAAATTGCCACAATATTTTGAGTTAGGAGTATACCAGAGGATTTTAAAGCTCAAGACCCACTTATGGAATGACTTTTGCCTTTTGAGACTGAGCATGCACATCAAGTTCTATCATACTCTTGTCCAAATATGCAATTTTCCAGGCTGTTCGTGTTAATAATCTTACAGTATACTTTAATAAAAATGAGAAGCTATATGGTCCAATAAAAAGGTTTTTAACCAAAATATTAATGAAATAAAATTCCATATGTTGATATAGCAAAAAAGAAAAATAAAGTATATGTGTACATAATATCCTATTTACATACATCTATAAATCCTAACTTTAACCTCTATATATATCTGCATTGAAAAATATGAATTATAGCCCTCAAAAATGAGAAAGCTATTAACAACGTATGCTGTGTTTCACTCAAAATGAGCTGCCTCAGGGGTTATGAATAATTAAGCATATGATCCACAACATATTTAATAGGGATGTGAAGAGTGAAACATTTTGTTTCGGTTCATTTATTTGTTTCTTAGGTCACAATCATTCGTTTGGTTTGTTTCACACAAAAAATAATGTATTGTTTATTTGTTTTATTCATTCATTTGTTTCCCATTAAACTCAATGGAGGATGCAATGCAGCTATTTTGAGATCCCAAATTGTTTTTTGGGTTTTTTTATTATTTCTAATGAAACTTGTGGGTATACATCATCGGAAGGGAGAAGGCACGCCAATGCATCAGATGATGTCATTGTACACCAAAGGTAGTATGCATAGCCCAAGGACCTGCAATGGAACAAAACGCTACCAGCAGTGGCAGAAGTTCTTCAAGGCATGGTCAGAGGGGCAAGGCTGCAACAAGAATGTCCAGAAAACCCCAGGGATCCAGAAGAAGGACTAAGGGCACCATGAAGAACACATCGCATTTGTGCCACTTCTCCAGCTGCTGGTTCCTGCCTGCTTGTTGCTCCCTAATGGTGACTGGGATGGGTCCCTACCTCCCTGAGCACAACTCTCACTATCTGCTTTCCTCCTCTTCCCCTCACCTTCCCCCTGCACTGACACTCTCCCCATGCTTTATTTTCCCTTCCCCTACCTCTCTCTGCCCCCACTAGCTTATGCATGCTCCTCTCTTCCTGCCCCATCTCCCTAGCTACACTCAACTGACTCATGCACCTCACTCCTCTTATCCTGTCTGTCACCACTCGCCTGCCTGTCATATTCATCCACTTCCCCACTCACATCCCTTCTGTGACACTTCATTCTCTCCATAGCTATGAACACCCACTCTACTCTTTTAGGAAGCTAAGCAGAAAAGCAGACAGATAGACAGACATTCACAGACCAACAATCAGATGCACTTTAAAGATTCACTCCGGAAAACAAGCAAAAAATACTAAAGGTTGGGAAAGAGCAGCACAAAAGAAACAACTCAGCAATCAAAAAGCACCAAGAACAACAATCACCACTCCTACATCAAGAAGCAACTTCATCTAGTCCAGAGCTTTCATAACTCCACTCAGCACTGACAAGATGGCCATGGAAGAAGATGCCTTTTATTTCCATGTGAGGAGCCATGTCCAAGAAAACAGATGGACATCTATGCACTACCAATCACACCAAAGGTCAGCATAGGTCACTTCTCTCAACAAACAGAGAACACTGCAGTATTTCTGCTAGTAATGGTAATTTTTTACCACTGTTTTTACTATGTTTTTCTACATGTCAGTTTTAATGCCAGTTTTGTATGGTTTTTGGGCCTACCATGGATTTTATGCGCTTGTTTGATTTGCATACAATTAGGGGTAGATTTTTAAAGTTATACACAGGCGTAGATTTGTTTGTACAACCTGGCGCGAACAAATCTACGCCCGATTTTATAACATGCGCGTGCTGCCGCGCGCATGTTATAAAATCCAGGGTCGGTGCGCGCAGGGGGGTGCACAATTGTGCAATCTGCGTGTGCCGAGCCAAGCAGCCTGCCTCCATTCCCTCTGAGGCCACTCCGAAATCGGAGAGGCGTCGGCGGGAACATTTTTTCCAGCCCCCCCCACCTTCCCCTACCTAACCCACCCCCCAGCCCTAACTAAATCTCGCCCCTACCTTTGTTGAGCCCAGGGACTGGTTCGGAGGCCTCGACCACGCCCCCAGAATGCCCCCGGGCCGGCACCACGCCCATGCCCCCGCCCCCAGAATGCCCCCGAATGCCGCGCCGCCCCCGACACCCCCCCGACATGCCCCCGACATGCCCCCCAAGCAAAGCCCTGGGACTTACGCGCATCCCGAGGCTTTGCGCATACCATGGCCTATGCAACACAGGCACGCCGGCACGCAAGTCCCCTGCGCGCGTAAATCCAGCTGGATTTATGCGCGCAGGGCTTTTAAAATCTGCCCCTTAGCTTATAGCATAGAATGTGGCTGCTGGATATTAAGTCACATGTGGTGTTGTTTTTAGCACAGGTTTTAGTACATCAGCCCCTAGAGTAGAAGAAAAGCTAAGCTTTTGAAAAGAAGGCAATAGTTTTAGCAAATGGCTTTTCAGATAGTCTCTGCTGCATTTAGTACTCACTAACTGTGGCAGAGAGATAGGCACAGCTTTCTGTCTGTTCACAGAGGCAGGGTAGGACTGGAGAATAAAGCAGAGAAGACTGAATTTTTTAAAATCTGTCTGTCTGATAAAGCACAAATGAGCAAAGTGCACTGCAACATATTAAAGTGAAGAGAAACCCAGCCTTGCCAGCCATATTGGTTCTCTTTTTAACAGTTTTTTTGTGTGTTCAAAAGGAGTCAGTCAGCAATGCACATATGTGCACTGTATATGTGTGAGATAGATACATTTTTGGACACACTGAGAGAGATAGCCCTTAAAAGAAAGAGACTAAGTTTGAGTGCTACCAAGCTTGTAACTCAGGGCCTGATTTACTAGTCTTTTCTCCCATTCTGTATCAATGGGAAAAATGCTTAGTAAATGAGACCCTCTGTTTGGCAGTTTGACAGTATTTGTTAAGCCCTGGCTGGAATTCAGTCTGTGAATTTGATTTCTTTTGAGAGATAAATGTATTCAGTAATACTAGAGTGATACTGGTGAGTGATATAAAAATTCTCACGAGCTGGTTCAAATTCAAATTCCATCATGCTACTGTAAGGAAAGAGAAGGGATGGGAATGACATGGGCAGAGGATTGTTTGTTGCTGCAGAGCCAGCCCTGCTTGTCAAAAGTACAAGTAGTACTAATAGCAGTGAGAAAAAAGTCACTGCTTGTTGCAGCGGGTCTGTGTGAGACATAATACACTCTTCGGACAGAAGATATCCTAAAAGATCAAGAGGATCATCTGGGACAGCATCGCCAAGAATGTCTGCAGCCTGTCAGTGACTACCCAGATGGTGGAACAGTTGAAGGATTGATGCTGGGATAACAGGGCAGCTGTTAAGACCAAGCTGGCACAGACAGAAAGGTACAAACACCGGACAGGAGAAGGTTCACCATATGACGTGCAGCTAACACCAATGGAGAAGCTGGTCTGTGGACACTTATTCTTCAGCTGCAGGGTGTTTAATTATTTTGTATTACTGTGCATACATTGGCTGGCAGAGGACATACTACTATCAACTGACTGTAAGCATAGATTTGCCAATGCACTACTTAGAAAGACCTCTGTTACATGTGGTATATTCCAAAATGTCTGCAGAATAATATTGCAAATATTCCTTCATGGGTATTGAAAATGTGGCTTAAAGGCTTGTCATGGGCAAAGACCCATGTTACATGTGGTATACTCCTAAATGTTTGTAGATCATAAGAAATTTCCATACTGTGTCAGACCAAAGGCCCATCAAGCCCAGCATCCTGTTTCCAACAGTGGCCAAACCAGGCTACAAGAACCTGGCAAGTACCCAAATACTAAGAAGATCCCATGCTACTGCTCCCAGTAGTAGCAGTGGCCATTACTTAAGTCAACTTGGTTAATAGCAGTTAATGGACTTCTCCTCCAAGAACTTATTCAAACCTTTTTTAAACCCAGCTATACTAATTTCACTAACCACATCCTCTGGCAACAAATTCCAGAGCTTAATTGTGCATTGAATGAAAAAGAATTTTCTCCAATTAGTTTTAATTGTGCTACTTGCTAACTTCATGGAGTGCCCCCTAGTCCTTCTATTATCCAAAAGTGTAAATAACAGATTCACATCTACCCATTCCAGACTTCTCGTGATTTTCTCTCCCATATCCCCCCTAAGCCATCTCTTCTCCAAGCTGAACAGCCCTAACCTCTTTAGCCTTTTCTCATAGGGAAGCTATTCCATCCCCTTTATCATTTTGGTCGCCCTTCTCTGTACCTTCTCCAGTGCAACTACATCTTTTTTGAGATGCGGTAACCAGAACTGTAAACAGTACTCAAGGTGTGGTCTTACCATGGAGCGAAACAGAGGCATTATGATATTTTACATTTTATTCACCATTCCCTTCCTAATAATTCCTAACATTCTGTTTGCTTTTTTGACTGTTGCAGTACACTGAGCTGATGATTTCAATGTATTATCCACTATTAGAGATGTGAATCGTTTTTTGACGATTTAAAATATCGTCCGATATTTTTTAAATCGTCAAAAATCGTTAAAGAGTGCGATACAATAGAAATTCCCCCGATTTATCGTGAAAAATTGTTAATCGGGTTTGTGTCCACTAACAGGAGTTATTTGGGGGGAGGGCGGGAAAACCGGCACACCAAAACAACCCCTAAACCCACCCCGAGCCTTTAAAACTAATCCCTTACCTTCCCCCAAAAAACATTTTAAAATCACCTGGTGGTCCAGTGGAAGCCCCGGGACCGATCGCCCGCTCTCGGGCCGTCAGCTGCCACTAATAAAAATGGCGCCGATGGCCCAATAAAAAAAACCCCACCCCGACCCTTTAAAACTGACCCCTTAGCCTCTCCCACCCTCCCAACCCCCCAAAAAATGTTTTTAAATTACCTGGTGGTCCAGTGGGGGCTCCGAGAGCGATCTCCCGCTCTCGGGCCGTCGGCTGCCACTAATAAAAATGGCGCCGATGGCCCTTTGCCCTTACCATGTGACAGAATATCCGTGCCATTGGCCGGACCCTGTCACATGGTAGGAGCACTGGATGGCCGGCGCCACTGGACCACCAGGTAATTTTAAAACATTTTTGGGGGGGTCGGGAGGGTGGGGGAGGCTAAGGGGTCAGTTTTAAAGGGCCAGGGTGGGTTTTTTGTTTATCAGATCGGGCGCAGCCGATAAACAAAAAAACAATTGGGCCAGACGATAAAAATTATAAGATTTGAATCGGAACCGAACCGATTCCGGTTCCATCTCTATCCACTATGATGCCTAAATCTTTTTCCTGGCTGGTAGCAACTAATATGGAACTTAACACTGTGTAACTTCTGCATGAGTTATTTTTCCCTATATGCATCACCTTGCACTTGTCCACATTAAATTTAATCTGACATTTGGATGCCCAATCTTCTAGTCTTGCATAGTCCTCCTGCAATTTATCACAATCCCCTTGTGATTTAACTACTGTGAATAATTTTGTATCATCCGCAAGTATGATAACCACACTCATCGTATTACTTTCCAGATCATTTATAAATATATTGAAAAACACCGGTCCAAATATATATCCCTGAGGCACTCCACTGTTTACCCTTTTCCACTGAGAAAATTGACCATTTAATCCTACTCTCTGTTTCCTGTCTTTTATCCAGATTGTAGTCTACAGAAGGACATCGCCACCTATCCCATGACTTTTTATTTTTCCTAGAAGCCTCTCATGAGGAACTTTGTCAAATGCCTTCTGAAAATCCAAGTACACTACATCTACAGGTTTACCTTTATCCACATGTTTGTTAACCCCTTCAAAAAAGTGAAGAAGATTTGTGAGGCAAGACTTGCCTTAGGTAAAGCCATGCTGACTTTGTGCCATTAAACCATGTCTTTCTATATGTTCTGTGATTTTGATCTTTAGAACACTGTCCACTATTTTCCCTGGCATTGATGTCAGGCTAACTGGTCTGTAGTTTCCCAGATTGCCCCTGGAGCCCTTTTAAAATATTGGGTTTACATTAGCACCCTCCAGTCTTCAGGTACAATGGATGATTTTATTGATAGGTTACAAATTTTAACTAATAGATCTGAAATTTCATTTTTTAATTACTTCAGAACCCCGGGGTATATACCATCCAGTCCAGGTGATGATTTACTACTCCTCAGTTTGTCAATCAGGCCTACCACATCTTCTAGGTTTACCGTGATTTGGTTCAGTTCAAATGAATCATTACCCATGAAACATTTTCCAGAATGGGTATATCCCCAACATCCTCTTCAATAAACACCAAAGCAAATAAATTGTTTAATCTTACTGCGATGGCCTTATATTCTCTAAGGGGTAGATTTTCAAAGGGTTACATGCATAATTTACGTGTGTAATCCCGAAAACCTGCCCCTGCGTGCGACGAGACTATTTTGCATAGGCTCAGTGGTGCGCGCAAGCCCCAGGATGCGCGTATGTCCCGGGGCTTTGAAAACTGGGTGGGAAGGGGCGGGGCCGTAGGTGGGGTGCCAGTACAGGGGCGGAACCAAGGCCTCCGGCACAGAGGCCGTGCCGGGGGAAGGCACGCTGGCAGCCGGCCAGCTCGCGCAAGTAACTCCTGAAACAAATTTAGGGGGGGATTTAGGTAGGGCTGGGGGATGGGTTAGATAGTGGAAGGGAGGGGAAGGTGGGGGGGGGGAGCGGAAGGAAAGTTTCCTCTGAGGCCGCTCCGATTTCAGAGCGGCCTTGGAGGGAACGGGGAAAGCCATCGGGCCTCCCCTAAGGCTTGGCGTGCGCAAAGTGCACAAGTGTGCACCCCCTTGCGCGCGCCAACCCCGGATTTTATAACATGCATGCGCTTCTCTTAAAATCTACCCCTAAGTGCCCTTTAACCCCTTGATCATCTAACAGTCTAACTGACTATATTGCAGGCTTTCTGCTTTGGATATATTTTAAAAAGCTTTTACTGTGAGTTTTTGCCTCTTCAGCCAACTTCTTTAGCATGATATAAAATATGTTTCCCATGCGTACATGTTGCACACCAGATTTTAATGTCTGCATGCACATGTATGGGTGTGTGGCCACCTTCACCTGTGTGTGTGTGTGGGGGGGATTTTAAAAGGCAACACTTGGTGACACAAGTAGGGCATCCCCATTTCCCTATAACCTTAACTCACCTTCCTACCCTTTCCCCTCTCCTCCTCAACCCCTAACCCCTTCATAGCTACCTATGTTTTTTTTTGTTTTGTTACTTACTGCTCCTCTGGAGCAGAAGTAACCTTCGCACGCCGGCTGGCTGCCGGCACGCACTTCCCCGGGACAGGGGCTATTGGCACTTTCTCAGCCCACCCCTTGCCCTGCCCAGACCATGCGCCTGGCATGGCCCACCCCTTTTGCAGGGCACAGCACTTCTGAACATAATGGAGGCTACGCATGTGTCTGGGCCCATTCTAAAATGCGCGCGACACACGCAAGGCCTGGCCACGTGTGTAACCCCCATTTTTTAGGTGCACGGACCTTTTAAAATCAAGCCTTAAATATTGAAATTCAACAGTTCATTCAAGTCAAACTAAGTCCCCCAACACCATGGCCGGCGCGTCCATTAGGCAAACTTAGGTGGTCACCCTTGGTGCCGATCCTATTTGGGAGTCGAAGCGCAGCTAGGTGGTGCCGCGAGTGGAGCCGCTTGTGGCAAAGAGGAGATCAGGTTTGTCAGGCCGTGAGCAGCGCTTGCTGCTCGTGACCCTGAGAAGCATACAATGGGTGGCGCAAAGAAGGTAGGAGGAGTCGGGCCCGAGACTGGCGGGGGCGGTGCGAGCGGAGAGGGGGGGGGTGCAGTCCACATGAGCGGGGGGAAATAGGCACAAGCCAGAAATCATCTAGGGCACCCATTATCCTTGTACTGGCCCTGCCTGATACAGCATTGTTTCACCAAGTGGCTTCTTCAGGAGGGACATATTTGTGGAGACCTCTTGAAAAAGGAAGAATATAGGATAATCACCATGGGGTAGATTTTATAAATCTGCGCCCGCACGTACTTTTGTTCACACACCAGGTGCAAACAAGAGTATGCGGGATTTTAATGGATACGTGCATAGCTGCGTGTATCCATTAAAATCCGGGGTCAGCGCACGCAAGGCTGCCCAAAATTGGCAGCCTGCGTGCGCCGAGCTGCGCAGCCTGCCTCCGTTCCCTCCGAGGCCTCTCCAAAATCGGAGCATCCTCGGAGGGAACTTTCCTTCCTCCTCCCCCCACCTTCCCCTCCCTTCCCCTCCCTTCCCCTACTTAACCCACCCCCGCAGCCCTATCTAAACCCCCCTACCTCTTGTTGTACAAGTTACGCCTGCCCAAAGCAGGCGTAACTTGCGCGCGCCAGGCTGGCTGCCGGCGCACGATTCCCAGGCCAGGGAGCCATTTCGGAGGCCTCGGCCATGCTCCCGAAACTCCCCCGGGCCGGAACCATGCCCGCGGCCCCTCCCCCAAATGACGCGCCGCCGTGTCATGCCCCCCCGACACACCCCCTCCAGGAAAGCCCCAGGGCTTGTGCGCGCCGCCGAGCCTACTCAACATAGGCTCGGCGCGCGCTGGGGGTACTTTGGCCAGGTTTTCGGGGGGGGTACGCATGTATCTTACGTGCGTACCCCTTTGAAAATCTGGCCCTATGTTTCTAACATCATTTAAATATAGGATAATTTTAGATGCTGTTAGAAACAGTCATTATCCTATATTCATACATTTTACAGAGATATCCACAGCTATGTCATTCCCAAAGAAGCCACTCATTAAAACATGGCTATGTCAAGGAACAGTGGAACCTGCCCAACCAATAGTGCAAAGACCAAAGCTGTAACCCTTTCCTCAGCAGGCACTGAATACTGAGTTCTCGGTCCTCCTGACTACTGATATAAATACATTTCCTTCTGTTTGCAGAATTGTGCTTAAAATAATTAAAGAGAACATATGGATAGGATAGCAGATGTGTTCTATCTATGCTTAGGCATGTTATTTTCAGAATATTTATTGAAGTGCAATAAGATGCATCTACGTAATACATGTAGATATGCATTGGCTGAAGTTTTCTTTCTTCT
Organism: Rhinatrema bivittatum; assembly: GCF_901001135.1. NCBI lineage: Eukaryota > Metazoa > Chordata > Amphibia > Gymnophiona > Rhinatrematidae > Rhinatrema > Rhinatrema bivittatum. The sequence goes on from NC_042617.1 coordinate 439,476,889, forward strand.
GCTTCCTGTATATTTTACAAGCCAACACAGGATTATGTTCCTGGTATATAGAAACATGTAGGGCACCCTGTCTTCATGCTACTGGGTCAAAGTCACTTCACCCTCCATTGCTTGAGATACAAACTTAAAGGTGAATTTTCAAAACCCTACGCATGCCAAAGCCAGAGATACATGCAGAAGTCGGGCCAGCACACGCAACATGGATTTTAAACAGCATGCGAGTATGTGTATATCTCTTGGTATGTGTACAACATTTTTTTTTCAAAAAAGAGGCAGGGAATTGGTGTCGTCTGGGCAGGGAATTGGGCATTTCTAGATTTCTAAATGAAATCTGCGTGCAAGTATTTACCCACACAAGTGTGTGCCAGGCATGGCTGGTATTAGGCCTTTTGCTGTCCTGTGGGAACAATGATTGTGCTGCCCCTCCCCCCATCTCCCCACGCCTTGCAAATGATTGTGCTGCTCATCTTCCTGCCCGATTCTGTGTTCTTACACTTAAGTTTAAGCATTTTTCCAATAACCAAACATGCAATAGAAAGGGAAGAGGGCAGTGCAGGATATTTCCCTGTTTAACTCACCATACAAAAAAAAAAAAAATTCAAATTCTGGTGTTGTCTAAGTAACAGTAACACAAAAGCTCTCCACTACCAGGCACATTGACACTGTGAAATAATACAAAATCCTGCAAAGAGAAGACAAACACTCAGGACATGTGCAGCCAATCTCAAACCCGCCATAGCAATGCTAAGTCACAGGATTCACAAGGCAACAACTCTACCTATGAAAGAGCAGCACCGCAAAAATTACACTGGGAACTACAAAATACTCCTCCTGTTGGGAATACACAATGCATAAGACTGCTACAGATCCCTATACACTAACAGAATAATACATCATCTCACCTCGATCACACTTGCAGAGCAGGACACAGAGAGACCCTCACCAAATACAGAATTGTTGACCACAAATTACAAATTACAAATGTCACCGCCTCACAGCCAAACAGCCAGCTTGTTTGGCTGTGAGGAGGTAACACAGTGCACAATCAATATTTTAAAATCAAAGCACAATACAGTAATGTCCTTTGAGCAATAATTCTTTTTTGTATTGTATTTGATTTGCTACTCAAAGATGCAGAATTCCCCCCGGAAGTGCAGTAAAATTACATCAGGCATAGGTAACACAGGCACGTTCCTTGGGCGCCAAATTCTGAAGGTACCCACAAACTGGCACTTCCCCTGCTGCTATCCGATTTCTGGGGACAAAATCTTCCACTCCTGGTTCTTTGTACCGTATGTGCACCATAATTTTAAATCTGATCCTGCTTAAAACACCCCACAGCCATCAACATTTCTTCTCCCCAAGGTGAAACTCATCTCATTCCACCTCTCCCGCCTCAACTCCCAGCTTCCTCCCCCCATTCCCAGGCCCTATCCCTCTCTCAGCTAAATACCCTGTTTGCTCCCACCCTCCACTCAATGTGCTGCCCAGTTTGTTTCCTGCCCTGTGCCCTCTCCCTCTGCTCAATAATCTGCTCAGTTTGATCCCTGCCTAGTTCCCCCTTCCTCCACTCAATGCCCTGCCCAGTTTGCTCCATGACCCCCCTCCCCAGATTAATGCCTTGTCCAGTTGGCTCCCTGCCCCATGCCCCCACCTCCAGCTCAATACTCTGCCCAGTTTTCTCCCTGCCCCCTTCCTCTGCTCAATGCCCTGGCCAGTTTGTAGCATGTCCCGTGCCCCCTCCTTCTGCTCAATACCCTGCTCAGTTTGTTTCCTGCCCCATGGCCCTTCCCTCCACTCAATACCTTGCCCAGTTTGCTCCATGCCCAGTTCCTGCCCCTCCCCTCTCATAGTTTAATAAGAAAGTTTACAAAGGAAAAGATTAGCAGCAGTCAGCAGCTTGAGAAGCGACTGAGCCTGCCAAAAGTGCATTGTTAAACTTTAAGAACGCTGCAGCATCCAGTTTAAATCTCATACAGTTATTTTGTATTTTGGCTTAAGGTATGTTCCCCTCTTTTTACAATCTATCCAATTGTATATCTCAAGCTTGTCCATTTTACTTTTTTATTTTGATTTGTTTTTGTAATCAACTTCCTGTTTTTCTCCCACAGAACAGTATACCGATAAATCGCAAAGAATTGCACATTTTCAAATTATTAACCTTAAAGTATGTTCTTGTATTGTGTACCTTCAATATAGATTCTTTGATGAATCTGTATAGTGCAATTAGACCTTCTCTTAAATATATCTTTATTTTCTACCAGGCAGTAGAAAGGCGCACTCACTTTAAAATGAATGGTAATCCACTCTAAAGCAGGCGTTTTTGTTTAGGGGTTTTTTTTAACCTCCCATAAAATGGACAATCCCTTCTGAAAATCCCCAAAATTTTAGATTGTTTTGGAAAATAGTGCTCAATATTTGTAAATATTGTGTGCTATTTTCTGAAATGAATAAAAACAAAACTTGAAAAAAGCCAACAAAGCAAAAAAACAAAATTTAAAATAAAATTTAAAAAATGAACTGAAATTGAAAAAACCCTAAAATAAAAAAATGTTCATGCATTTCTCTGCAGGTAGTTTTCCTTCTGATCCTTTGAGCGTCTCCAATGATGGTAGGCTGTGCTGGGTAGAAGAGAGAGTCCCGGATATAGACTCGCAGCGCTGAAGCTGGAGGTGAGACAAACTGAGAAGGTTAGTTTACTCACTGAATAGATAGCTGTATTTGTTGAAGGCAGGCAGAAGTAGTTGGTTTGCAGGCACCAAGGCAGGGAGAGCAGGCCCTCGAGGAACGAGTACCCGATATCCCAGATAGGCACCTGAAAGAAAGCATAGGGTCCCCAAGGAGCGGGTACCCAGGTTAGAGGTGAATGGCCCCAAAGGGCAGAGAAAACTTCCAGTGGCAGCAAGGAAGCGGCAGAGTAGCTTAAACCGGAGGCATTCCAATCCTTGCTAACTCAGTTTGTTAGCAAACGAAGGGCAGGCTAAATACCTGGCTGGTGTGACATCACTCAGAGGGACCACCCCCGAGGTTCCCGTCATGACATGGATAAAGACATGGGTGGTGTGCGCAAGCACACCCTATGAAGACCTCAGGAGAAACATGGTGAACCCCGTCACCGTAGCTGTTCCGGGGACGCCGGAGAGAGTGGCATGATGACGCGGCAGCAGCCATCTTCCCAAGGCTTGTGGAGAGAGAAGGAAGAAAGGTGAGGCACAGAGGTCAAAGCCGTCTGAGACCGACGGACGGAACAGTACCCCCTTCAAAGGGCTCCCTCCAGAACCCCTACCTGGTCTTGGTTTGAGGATGCGATCGATGAAATTGATGAAGCATCTCTTTGTCCATGATATTAGCCAATGGTTTCCAAGAGTTTTCTTCTGGTCCATATCCTTCCCATGACAGGTGGTATTCCCAAACTCTGCCTCTCTTACTTACATCAAGGATGGCATCAACCTTGTACTCGATGTTTTCTTCTGCATCAACAGGAGTAGGTTCAGGTGTCTTGGTGGAAAACTCGCTAAGAAAAAGCGGTTTCAGCAGCGAATCATGGAACGCATTATGAATCTTCATAGTTGGAGAAAGTTTCAGACTGTAGGTAAGTGAGCCCAATCGTCAGAGGATGGGAAAGGGTCTAACAAAGCTTGGAACAAATCGAGCAGATGGAAGCTTGAGTCTTAGATGTTTAGTAGCAGCCAGACTTTATCACCAGGCTGAAATTCAGGAGCTTTGCAATGGTGAGCATCATAGCCTTTCTTTGCTCTTTGTCCTGCTTTTTGGAGCACCTCTTTAGTCTCTCTCCAGAGCTGCTGTATATCTTTGGCAGTAGATTGAGCTGCCGGGGACGACACTGAAAGTGGAAGTGGTAAAGGTGGTAAGGGTTGTCGTCCGTAGACCACTAAAATGGTGTAGATCCAGTAGATGATGCTGGATGCGAATTGATGGCGAATTCAGCCCAGGGCAACAGTTCAGCCCAGTCATTCTGTCGTGTACCAACATAAGCAAAGAGGAACTGTTTGAGAGTTCTATTCATTCTCTCAGTTTGGCCATTCGACTGAGGATGGTACACAGAGGTGAAGTCAAGTGTGATGTCGAATTTCTTACACATGGCTTTCTAAACTTGGCTGTAAATTGAGCTCCTCTGTCAGAAACAATGTGTTTTGGCATGCCGTGTAGGCAAACGATGTGACTGATGAATAGTTTAGGAAGTTCCATGGCTGAAGGCAAGCTGGGGAGAGCCATGAAGTGAGCCATCTTTGAGAATCGATCCATTGTCACCCAGATGGCATTGCTACCTCCAGAAAGTGGCAGGTCCACCACAAAGTCTGTTGCAATGTGGGTTCAGGGCTCGTCTGTTACTGGCAAGGGTTGCAGCAGGCCCCAAGGATGTCCGGGCGGAGGTTTCTGTCTGGCACAATTGGAACAGGAAGCTACATACGCAAGCATGTCTTCCTTCATGGTGGGCCACCAATAGATCTTCTGTAGCTTAGCCAGTGTTCGCCGTTGACCAGGGTGTCTGGCCAGTTTCAAGTCGTGAGCCCATGCTAGCAATTTCTTTCTTAAATTGCGAGGTATGATGGTCTTGCCTGCAGGTACCAGATGTGTAGCTGCCAGAATAACTCTTTTTGGGTCAATGATATGCTGGGATTCATCAGGTACGTCTTCAGAGAGAAAAGAGCGAGATAGAGCATCAGCTCTGACATTCTTATCACCAGGGCGATATTTCAGCACAAAGTCAAATCTGTTGAAGAACAGGGACCATCTCGCCTGTCTATGGTTTAGGTGTTGAGCGTGACGGAGGTACTCCAGATTTTTATGATCAGTAAAGACAGTGATCTGATGTTGTGCACCTTCAAGCCAGGGGCGCCATTCTTCAAATGCCATCTTTATTGTCAGTAGTTCTTTATCCCCAATGCTGTAGTTCTTCTCTGCAGGTGAGAAGCGTCGGGAAAAGAATGAACAGGGGTGCAAGATCTTAGAGTCACTGGTCTGGCTTAGCACAGCTCCTACACCCATGTCAGAGGCATCAACCTCCACAATGAAGGGTCATGTAGGGTCCAGATAGTGAAGACATGGTTTGCTTGAGAAGGCATCTTAACTTCTGAAATGCTCTCATGGCTTCCGTATACCAAGTGGCAATGTTGGCTCCCTTCTTAGTCATCACTGTTAATGGAACAGTCAATGAAGAGTAATCTTTGATGAAGGTCCTGTAGTAGTTTGTAGTAGTTTGTAAATCGCAAAAATCGTCTTAGAGCTTTTAAGCCAGTGGGTTGTGTCCATTTTTGAATACTCTCAAACTTCTGAGGGTCCATCTGGAAACTTTTGTTTGAGACAATGTGCCCTAAGAAGGGCACGGATTCCTTGTGGAATTCACATTTAGCCAACTTGGCGTATAAGCGGTTCTCACAAAGTCTCTGCAGAACTCTTTTGATATCCTCCTGGTGGGATTGCAGGTCCTGTGAGAATATCAAGATGTTATCTAGGTAGACAATAACACATTGGTAGAGTAGATCATGCAGAAAACACATCTTGAAAAGATGCATATTGAGGCGGAAACTCAGGCAACAATGGGGTAGTTGGCATGCATGATATAGGAGAGACTCCCATCAGGCATTTGCCATGGCAATCTAGACCCCAACGTGAAAGCTCCAAAGTGGCCCAGTTGAATTGTGGCATATGTTTCTGCAGCCACGGTAACCCAAGTAACAAAGGGTGCATGGCCTTCTCTAGCACAAAGAAGGAAATAGTCTCTGTATGAAGAGCACCTGTATGTAAGCTTACTGGTTCTGTAAGCAGGGTTACTTCACCCGGTAAGGGCTCTCCATGAATGGAGGACAGGAGTAGAGGAGACATCATGGTAGTGGTGGGGATCCGCAAATGTTCCACTAGACGTTTCAAACTGAAGTTTCCCCCTGCCCCAGAGTCCACTAATGCAAGGGTCTGGTATTCTAGAGGTCCGCAGATCAAGGATACTGGAAGAGAGCGTGGAGGAGAGGGTGCAGTTAGACCTAAGAAGAGTCCTTCCACAGGACTTAGGTCTGCCAGTTTCCTAGACATATAGGGCATGTTTGAACAGCATGACCAGCTTGTCCACAATACATGCATAGTCCCAATCTCTTTCGAGTTTGACTCTCTTTAGAAGTCAAATGACTACGGCCCAATTGCATTGGTTCTTCTTTGCCAGCAACAGGACCTGGAGGTATAGGCCTGGGTACAAACTTGACTCGCATCTCTCCCTGAGCTGGTCTTCTGGGGCTCTTGACCTCTTGAACCTTGTTGCAAAGTTGGCAATCAATCCTTGTTGCCAACTTCATCAGTTCTGCTAAGATCTCAGGCATCTCCCGAGCCACCAGCTCATCCTTCAAGTGGGAGTTCAGGCCTTCAAAGAAGAGAGTCTTCAGGCATCTAGGGTCCCAATGTAATTCAGAAGCCAACATCTTGAATTCTATGGTAAAGTCTGGTAAAGGTTTATTACCTTGTTTCAGATGAACCAAAGTGGATCCTGCTGTAGTATACTGGGCAGGGTCATCGAATACTGATTTAAACCGTTCAAAAAACCTGGCAAGATCATTCAGGATAGGGTCATTGCGCTCCCATAGTGGTGAGTCCCAAGCCAGCGCTCTTCCGTCCAGATACAAAAGGATATAGGTGGTCTTGGCATACGCAGTAGGGAAATGTTTAGGTTGCAGAGAAAAGTGCATGCAGCATTGATTGATAAATCCTCTACATTTCCACACTTCATCCAAGAAGCGTGTTGGAGCAGATAGAGGCACTGTAGTCTTGACCATCACTTCAGGCGGTGTAACTTCTTTACCTGCGGTAGTTGGTGTATTCATCTGTGCGTATAGCTGGTTAAAGGCAACAGTCAGGTTATTCAACGAATTCTGTTGTTCGGAGATTCGCTGGGCCAGGCCCGGAATGGCCTGCAAAGCGGTGAGCTGAGCCAAATCCATGGAGTTAGCAAGCTGTTATGTTTTCAAGGTGTTTGAGTGGATTATTGGGCACTGCGGAGATGGCCGCTCCCATGGAGAGGAGCCCCGTGAGGAATCGCAGTACTCTCTCTCTCTCTCTCTCTTTCTCTCTCTCGCGCGTCCAAACCTGGGCTAACAGTGTGCTCCACCAGAGCACACTGTACTGTTTGTCAGTTTTCGGAAATATGAGTTTCATATTTCTTTGTATTTTGCCTAGTGCAGTATGAATTGCCTGTTTCTAACTCTTCAGTGTTGGACTGCATGTAGAGTGTGACTTCTTGGGATTTCCATTTCAATGTTTTTCTACAACATCCTTATTGTACACTTCAGCATTACTGTCAGAACAACTCTGGAAGTAGCTGAGTAGGTAAGAAACTACAATGCTCCAAGCTGGGGTTTCAGGTGTATGGGGGAGGGGGAAGGTGAAATAAAAGGCGCAGGTGGTTGGGAAGGATGGGATGGGAGCAGGAAAGCCTCCTGATTTTCAACAAAGCATCAAAGAAGGAGGGATAGGGCAGGCCTTGGTGCTAGTAGCACCTACTGCTTTTTGTTTTATTTGGTAGGTTGGGGGCAGGGAGTGATCGAGCTGCACCCACATTTATTTTAAAATGTTTTCTGGGGTGAGGGGCTGGAGGCTCAATATTTTTTTGTTAAGTTTTATTTTGAATCCACTTAGTAGCTGTTTATTTTAACTATGACAGGCAGCTTGAGTTATATGCTCTTTTAATTTTATTTTGTCAAATTTTTATCTTCTTTTTGAGATGTCACGAAATGTTACTGGAATGATTGTTTTTTTTTATTATGCATGTACTATTATTACCCATTGGATTGTTGTGGGATAAATATCCTTTTAAATAAATATATAAGTAAAGTAGCCAGTTATCTGGCTACTCATGGCCAAATAACTTTCAAACATAATTAGTTTTATTTGAATGGTGATCTGGCTAAATGTAGCCGGCTAACTTTAGGTGAATATATTCAGTGGAACATTTATCCCACTGAATACCAGAAACAAGTTATCTGGCTTACTTCAGCCAGACACTTGTCTTCTCCCTGGTTTTCTGAAAAGTTTAAATACCGGAATATAATGCACTTTGAAGTATTACAAAAAGGTGGAATATAAATAAGAAAATATTGCTATGCATAAATTTAAACAAGAAAAAGAAAATATATAATTTAAACCTGTTGATTCTCAGAGAGGGAACACCGAGGATCTTAAATCTATAGCTCTTTGTCAAAGCAAAAGGAAACATAGATAGGAGAAAGCATGGTAAGCTGCTGCCTTTTGTCACTGTGTCATAGATGACACTGTAATCTCTACCATATCAGATTCACTGGGGTAAGAGCTCCCTGTATGGGAGTGTTAGTCTGTAATCTCTGCAGCACAGGTACAGAGAGATCTGTGTTTCACTCTCAAAAGTGGCATACCCTGCTAGGCATGGAAACATCTGCTCCCTCAGTCTTTCTGTTTGCAAAAAGGAGTCAGTTCATGCACATTTTCATTCTGTGTGCATGACTCTTGCATAAAGTGTCGCTTAGTGTAAATCTACAGTCAGCAAGCAGACAGCATTGTGTGTTTTGTTTCTAACAAAAGTGAATGTCTTGCTACTTATGTGTGTCCACACTACTGGGTGTAAATAATTGTAAATACAAAAACCTCTAGCAACTAGTGATCTCTTTAAAATTCCATCATGCCACCGGCAAGGGGAGAGGAAGAAGAAATATTCTTCCTCCACAGGAACCTGGGACAAGCACAAACAGCACTGATGAAAATAGTGATAGGATCAGAAGTCCTCAACCAAGACAAAGAGAGATGTTTTCAGCCAAAGAAAAACAGCTACAGAGGTAGGGTTGGGTAAGAAGCTGAACAGCAGCTGCCTATTCCCATTGTTCCTGTGGTGCAGAAGGAAAAGAAGGAAGAATCAATGGAGGGTGTCAGCAACAGTGTGTGGGGGAATTGGGGGAGGGGGGTGGTAGAGGGAAAACACTAGGAGTGGAGCAGACAAAACTAGTATAGTGCTCCCCTCCCAGTTTTCTCCTGAGCAGTGTCTGCAGACGATCTTTAGAAAAACTACTGATTCGGTTCATTCATTTCAGGGATTTTCAGACTTAAAAGGATATTGAACATCTAAATGGCAAATGTAGCATATTCAATTACTTATCCATCTAAATTATAGCTGGATAAGTAGTTACCAGGCTATATTTTAGACAGATAAAAAAGGGGCATTTTGGGGGCATTCCAGGGAGGGGCTGAGATATCCAGTTAACCTAGCCATGTATTGAGTGTATCCGGCTAGGTTAGCCGGACCTTGAGGCCATGTAACTAGCTGCTTAACCTCACTCCCAGCATGGACTGTGATGATTTGGGGGAGATTGAAGAGGGGTCCAGAGAGGGGGATCTGGGGTGGGGGTGTTGACTGGCCACATTTTAAGCCATGGATGGGTCAGAGGCTCTGGGGAGGAGAAGAAGATTTACGATTATTTTAAATCACTTACAAGGTTGCTGGGCCCAGGACATTTAAATACAGTTTATTGGGTTTTGAGGGGGGGGGGGGGGAGGGGAGGCAGATGCAAGGCCGACAGGGCCTCATTTATAATTTCATCAAGGATTCAAAAGAAATGGAGCACAGGCCCCTTTACATAAATATATTTTTTTCTTTTACAGATTTCTATTTAACCAGATATTTTCAAAATCTAACCGGCCATATTCAAACATAGCCAGTTCGGTTTATCCCGCTGAATATACAGGACAAGATATCTGGCTAACTCTAGCCGGATAACTTGTCAATTAAACGCCCTCTGCATGACGTGGGGGCTCTGATTTTACTCTTCTTGCTGTCTTTCTTTGCACCAATGTTTTGGAGATCTAATGCCAGTGCTCCTGCTGCTTTATGTCTCTCAGGTGCAAACATTGTCTTCATAGTTTTACTGCAAAAAAAATGTTCAATAATAAAAAAAACGAATTCACTAAAAAAATAAAATTTAGGAAAGTATCTGACCATAGCTTGTTCTGCCAAATGAGCTATATTAGACTATGGAGGTAAACCTTTGCACTGGCCAGCTCTGATTGACATTAGGATATGGCTATGATAGGCTCATATGAAAAAAAAATGATATTTGCAGCACATGATCAACAGAAGGATTATGATTACATATTGGGTGCACTTATTCAATCTGTAGCGATCCATCTGTAATTAGACTGGACTATTCCTGCTGCTTGAAATTATTTTTTGTGCTGTATTGTCATGATTGGTGTTAGGATCAAAAATGGTATAAGAACACTGACTATTTTTGCATTTTACATTATATTCGATGTCTGCTGTTCATTCTATGTATTTTCAAAAATCTTCAATACAAATAAATACTCAAAACACAACAACAACAAAAAAAAAAGGTTTTGCTTGTTTCGCTTTCCAATTGTCACCTCACTGTAGGATATGTATTGGAGTTCCAGCACCTATTGAAATATTTGCATTACTGTCTTTTTATAAGTAGAATTGTGCGTTGTTGGTGTTTGAGTCCTGGGGATTTGTGCTGTTGTGGTGTGCTAAGTCAGCAACGTAGATGTCGAGTGTGTTTTTTGAAGGTTTTCTGTTACTTCATATAGGGGTAGATTTTCAAAGGGTTACGCGCGGTAACCCCGAAAACCTGCCCCTGCGCGTGCCGAGCCTATTTTGCATAGGCTCGTCGGCACGGACAAGCCCCGGACGCGCGTATGTCCCGGGGCTTTGAAAAAGGGGCGGGAAGGGGGCGTGGTCGTGGCGCTGGTCCGGGGGGGCGGTCCGGGGGGTGGGACCGAGGCTTCCGGCACAGAGGCCATGCCGGAGGCTCGCACGCCGGCAGCCAGCCTCGGGCAAGCGTAAATAATGCAACAAAGGTAGGGGGGGGGATTTAGATAGGGCTGGGGGGCAGGTTAGATAGGGGAAGGGAGGGGAAAGTGGGGGGGGGGGGCGGAAGAAACGGGGAAAGCCATCAGGGCTCCCCTAGGGCTCGGCGCGCGCAAGATGCACAAGTGTGCACCCCCTTGTGTGCGCCGACCCCGGATTTTATAACATGCGCACGGCTGTGCGCGCAAGTTATAAAATCAGACATAGATTTGTGCGCACCAGGTTGCGCGCACAAATCTACGCCCACGCGCATGTTATAAAATCTGGTCTATAGTGTCTAGTAGTGGATGTTTATATTGCTGTCACTGAGGCAGCACCAAAAATTGAGTCTTCTTTTTAGTATGATATAGCTAGTATAGCATGGTATAGCTTTTTATCTGAACCTCCACAAGGATGCAATTTTTTTGTTTAGAGAATAGGATTTGCAGGGTTTCTATTGAAGTTCTTTCCTCTTCTGTATGGGTTAATGATGGATCTAGACTTCACTCCCAGACAGAAGAATTAGCTGAATGATGCTACCACATGATTTCTATAGTATTTTTTACTGGGAGTAGAGTGGGGAGGTGGAAATTGGTCATGGGTATTTTCATTGCATGGCTATTTCTTGTAGTGTTTTTATAGCTGTTTAAAGCTACCAGATATGCTTATTGTCAGAAGCAAGTATGAATGGTGTAACGTGAGCTCTAACTTTTGGTTATTTTGGTAAAATTTGAATTTGGGATAGAGAAGATTTTGGCTTTTCCTGAAAATACAAATCAGAATTTGTGTCTTGTCCAATTCACCTGTAGTTATAAAAGCAAAGAAAGTGAGAAAGGGAGGTATGAAAGGAGGGGAGAAAAAACCATGCCAGCAATGGCTAAACTAACCAGCTTACTAGAAATAAATATCTGTTCACTGAAGTAGAAAAAAGGCTGCAACAATTCTGGAGGAAAACCTGCTGGAATGTGCAAAATCCTTTGAGTCCAACAAAACTCTGCTTTTCAGAAAGTGTTAGAACCTGTTGCATAATAAAACCCTGCATTGTGCTACATTCAAGTCTATTGTGAGACACATACCTCTGAAACCCCCTACAAGCATTTCAAAACCAAAGTCCCTTAAAACCAAGGTCAAATGAAAGACCTACAAAGAATTCAATCTGCACATTTAAGTAAGAAAATTAGAATTATTCATTTCTTATCTACTGCTAGCAGACCTGGCTAGAAATATCTTGAGGACTAAATGCCAAAATATAGTCTCCAAAGGAAGGATTTGATTTGATTATGGAATCACTTGTTATACAATATGAATAACTGCAGATACTGCATAGTTAGAAAGTATTGGCACTGACAATAAAAACAGGTTTTAGTCAGGAATTAATACGTTAGGGTAAAACAATGTTAGTTCATACAATTCTCCAGTTTTGGATTGTAAATTAGAACACTGAAAAGATGCAAGGAATTCAAACACACTTCATAACCAGTAGTCCGGGAACCAACAAATCAGCTACAGAAAATGTATTACAGAAAATGTTATAGCTGTATCAAAAACTGTAGAATTACTTAGGGGACAGGACTGAATCTGTGGGACAGTTTCTAATAACATGAGATGTGCAAGCAGATGCAAATATAACACAATCCATACAAAGCCAAGATTAGATAGCATGATATGCATATTTTCTCTCAGTTGACTTTCTGAAGTAGTGTGAATAAAATTCAAGCCAGTTTGATTTAGTTTGCTATATTTTTATTTAACCCTGACTAAATTCTGATTTCTATTTTGACTTGGCTTATCAAATCTGGATGGCATGGTTTATAAGCCAAGTGAAAACAAAATATAACCCACAAATAACTATCGGGCCGATTCAGTAAAGTCCGTGGGAGAGCAGACGAATGCCTGCTCTCCCGGCGCACGCACAGGCCACTCGCCTGTGCGCGCAATTCTGTATTTAAATTAGGTGGTGCGGTAGAAATGGGCAAAAGGGGGCGCTAGGGACACCAGCGCATCCCTAGCGCCTCCTTTAGCCCGGAGCGGCGGCTGTCAGCGGGTTTGACAGCCGACACTCAATTTTGCCTGCATTGGTTCTCGAGCCCGCTGACAGCCACGGGCTCGGAAACTGGACGCCGGCAAAATTGAGCATCCGGTTTTCGGCCCGACAGCCGCTGGCCCATTTAAAAAAATGTTTTTATTTTTTTTTTTACTTTTTTTACTCTTCGGGACCTCTGACTTAATATCGCCATGATATTAAGTCGGAGGGTGCACAGAAAAGCAGTTTTTACTGCTTTTCTGTGCACTTTCCCGGTGCCGGCAGAAACTAGCGCCTACCTTTGGGTAGGAGCTAATTTCTTAAAGTAAAATGTGCGGCTTGGCTGCACATTTTACTTTCTGTATCGCGCATACATACCTAATAGGGCCATCAACATGCATTTGCATGTTGAGGGCGCTATTAGGTGCTGCGGGTTGGATACTGAATAAGGGGTAAGGGAAAATGCACGTCCAAGGGCAGGTTAACAGTGCGCTCCATTGGAGCGCACTGTACTGTATCGGCCTGTATGTAAGAGCAGGTGTGAGTTACAGCGCTAAAAGAAATAGCCAGTGATTCCAGAGATGATATGTGTGATTGTGTCATATTTTAAATTGATATGATATACCAACGTGCTTATGCATTATAGAGCAATTTTCAAAGGGATTTCTTCAGGTAAGCTGGTATTTACTTGCAATGGGAGGGGGAAAACCCTTTGAAAATTGGAATTGCCTCATCTCTCTGTAGGAAGAAAGGGCTGGCACTGGGGCAGACTTAAGGCAGGACTATGTATGTATGTGTGAAATCCCAACAAGTTGTTCAACCTGCATATTTTACACCTGCAAAGTATGTGGGGTAAAAAAAATCTCCATGACACCGGCAGCTGCCAGATTTTCAAAGGGAAACTATGTGTGAGGGGAAAATGCTGACAGTGTGGGGTCAGCATGTCAGTTTCATGATTTTTTTTTTATCTCTTCATTATGAGGAAGGAAATGTTTTGTAAACAAAACTGGTTGTGTATATAGATGGGACTATTGTATGTGATTCGTAATGATTATATTTCTGTGAGACAATCACACCTATAAATTGCATCATCACTGATTGTTTAACTTAGAGGTGTCTCTCCCATCTGCAGATTTTTTGTGATGGCTTGTATGTCTGATATTAACTTGAGGTTCTATTTGCCCCAAAAACATTCTGGCATCTAGGAAACAAGTAGAGGCAAAATAAAAAAATTAGCAGCTATCACAAGAGCACATATTTGGGTGATACTGAACACAAAACTAATGTATTCATCAGAACCCAATAAAAGATAAAGGTAGCAGAGTTAAAACAAATCAAAGAAAGTATTTTTCACCCAACACACAAGCAAGCTGTGAAATTTGTTGCTGGGATCAAAACAGGTTTGGACAAGTTGAAAGTCCATAAGCCATTATTAGCCAGATAAACTTGGAAAACCACTGCTTATCCTTAAGAAAAGCAACAAAGAATGGATCTATTGTTTGTGATCCTGCCGAGTACTTATAACCTAGATTGGCCACCATTAGAGACAAAATACTGGGCTCATTGGACCTCTGGTTTGAGCAGGACACATCTTATGTTCTTATAATATTCAAAGCACAAAGGAAGGCGCTGCAATATACATTTCACTTAAGCCCACCATTCAACCAACATTCATACGCTAAAACAAACAGATTCATCCAAGTACATAACCACTTTGTATTCACTTCCTGAATAAATACTCCTTGTCAAGGCTGGCATAAGCCCAGATCAGATCTCTTCTGCTGCTGCTTCAATGTCTATTAATTTACAATACAAAGTTGGGCATTTTAAAACTTTTCAACACTACATGAAAAATAAAAACTAGCTGGAATACGCTTCCCTTCTTTTACTCCATATGGTAAGACCAAAAACCTTCCCATACCTTTAAACATTATCCAAAATTGTTCTTGAAATACCCTTATAAAAAGCAAGTACTGCATTTTCCACTAAGGATTGCTGTGCTGGCCTTTAAAAAAGTGCTTTCATTCACCCTAACATTTATACCATCTTTTCTTATTAGAATGTAAGAATTTTTTTCTTTACATTCTTTCATAACTTATAGCTTATCTCAGTTCCACACTCATGTGATCATACTTTGTACATTTGCAGGTGTATTATATACACGTTCAACATAAATTAAAACCCTTTGTACTTTTCTTGGTGTTGGTGTAGTGCTTCAGTTGGGAATTTTAAATGCACATCAACCAAAAGAGGATTAATATCAACCAGGCAGACTGGATGGGCCATTTTGGCTTTTATCTGCCATCATTTACTATGTTACTATCCGGTCATTCATCAAATCGCGACTGGGCCTTATCGTGTGCATTTCATAATTACCACATTGCAAACCTGAATATTTAAATTCCAAATTTTTTTTTATGTCAAAATGGTTTATTATTGAGATATTCAACAAGAAAACAGGAGTCACTATGATAACAAGAAAATCAACATTGGCAGACAGTGTGGTACGTGACCAAATACATCCATTAGTGTCACTCATTTTGGTGTAAGGACATAACCCCCCCTGCTATTGCTTCCCAACCTATAGCCCCCCCCCCAATCTCATCCCCCCCCCCCTTTTTCCCTCTCCCATGGCTTACCAAGACTCAAGGACCAGATAATGCTATCCAAACTAAGAAAATATTGATCTCCACATATGGTCAGCACCTCAAGGATGGAAGGTATATAAAATTAAGCTCCGGGGGCGATGTGGCAATGCTTGAATGTAGAGTTCCCAAATAGACAAAAGTTTTTGTCGATGATGAGGTGAGGTGAGGTGTGGGCCAGCTCCGCCTCCAGCTGCATCAAGTCATGTAATTGATTGCGCTAGGGGTATGCATTCGTATTGAACATAAATGTAAAACGCTACTTTTTTTTTTTTTAACTTAAAAAAGTGATAAGACATAAACGATCGGATTTCCAACTTATTCAACATAGCTATGTTGAATAAGTTGGAAATCGCGATTGTTGATCCAAAATAAAAATTTAAACCCCTCACCTTCCTTAATCCCCCCCCAAAGACTTACCACAACTCCCTGGTGATCCAGCGAGGAGTGAGGACGCTATTTCTGAAAGCCTTTCAGAGGAGCACGTGACGTCGGCGCCACGTCGGAGTGACGCGGCGTCACGTGATTCCCCGCGGGTTCGCGCCCGAACGAGGGTGCCGGAGGGAACTCGCGGGGAATCACGTGACGCTGCATCACGCCGACGTCACATGATTCCCCGCGGGGTCGCTTCCGGGATCCTCGTTCGGCCCAAAAGGAACTTTTGGACAGCTTGGGGGTGTCAGGAGGCCCCCCCAAGCTGGCCAAAAGTTCCTTTTGGGCCGAACGAGGATTCCGGAAGCGACCCCGCGGGGAATCACGTGACGTCAGCGCCACGTCGCAGTGACGCGGCGTCACGTGATTCCCCGCGAGTTCCCTCCGGCACCCTCGTTCGGCCCAAAAGGAACTTTTGGCCAGCTTGGGGGTGTCAGGAGGCCCCCCCAAGCTGGCCAAAAGTTCCTTTTGGGCCGAACGAGCGTTCCGGCGCGAACCCGCGGGGAATCACGTGACGCCGCGTCACTCCGACGTGACGCCGACGTCACGTGCTCCTTGCAAAGTTGGTCAGAAATGGCGTCCTGACCCCGCTGGACCACCAGGGAGTTGTGGTAAGTCTTGGGGGGGGGGATTAAGGAGGGTGAGGGGTTTAAATTTTTATTTGCACATATGGACATATACTCAACTCATTGAATTCTGTTTATGTCCATATTGACCGCAAATGGGACCCCCTTTGGACATATGGACATATGAACTTAAACTTTTGCTCTGCACATCCCTAGATTGTGCCATGTCCAATAAGAGGGAGGATCTGGTAACCGCCACTGCAAAAGAATAATTTTTTTCCCCACACAAAGGGCCTTACTCATAAACATCTGAGGCCCTCATTTACAGATTTGCAAGGTGGGGATGGAGCCAAAAAGGGTTAATTGTGGCCCCAAAGTCAAAGTAACTGACAGCAAGCCAGACAAATATTGCAATAGACGTCCCCAGAATCTCTGTATTAAGTAACATCCCCAAAACATATGTAGGAAGGTGCCCGTTTCCCGTTTACATTTCTCACAACAGACAGCGGCTCCAATTGCATAGTGAGCCACCCTAATAGGTGGAATATAGGTGCACCACAAAAATTTAAATTGCAATTCCTGAAGATACACATTTATGGCCACTTGGGAGATAGTTCGGAAGCCCCGCTTAAGTTGCTCGCAGGTCACTAAATTTGCAGCATCCCCATTCCACCGCGTGGCCAGCAGCGCGAACATTCCCTCATCAGAAGCAGCAGTGAGCTGTTTGTACCAGTATGCTAACTAAGGGCTTTGGGTCTTATTAACAGCAAAAAGCGTAGCCTGGGTTTCAAAATCCTGAGGGGATTTAGAGTCGGCAGGCAGGGTACCAAATAATGCCGCAATTGCAGGTAGGAAAAAACATGTGACTGTGCCAATTCATATTGCGCAGAGATGGAAGTGAAAGGTAGCAAATGGCCCTCCGCATCCATCACTTGCCCCGGGTACACAAATCCTGCTAGAGGACCACTCCCGTAAGCCCGCTGTGTGACAGCCCAGCTGAAACTCCACATTGCCTCGAATAGGAAGGAAATAGGCCCATTGTGGAGAGATAACAGCCGTGTGACCTGTCGCCACGCCCAATGAATTGGGAATAGCAAACGGGCCAGGGCTGGTGAAACACTGCGTGCCAGGTCAGTGGCTTGGAGAGCATAGCGAGTGTCCAAACATCCAAGTAAAGTTTGTTCTGTTGCTATATTAACATAACTCAACTCACCCAGCAATCAATCTCTGGCCACACGGAGATTCCCGCCCACATTATATAATGTAAGATTGGGAATATTCAAGCCACCCCCTCCCCCAATGCACTTGAAGATATCAGAACTGAATACAGGCTTTCCTCCCCCCCCCCCCCCCAGAGGAAGGAGTGTGGCTCCTTTTCCAGGGATCAGAGGTCCCGACGTTAATCATCAAGGGCAAGTTTTGAATTAAATACAGCCACTTGGGCAGTAGGATCATCTTGTATAAATTTACTCGCCCCATCAAAGATAATGGGAGTGATTTCCACGTGGTCAATCGCATCACAGAGGATCGAAGAAGGGGAAGCACATTCAAATCGTAGAGCTGATGGAGCTTAGTTGAAAAATAAATCCCTAAATTAAATAGGCCCACTTCAAAGGGAAGAGTTTTCCCAATTGGTATGCAAAGAGGTTAGATAAGCCAGTGCCTCCGACTTCCCAACATTGGGTTTGAGACCTGAAAATCACCCAAAATCCTCAAAAAGCTACTGGAGGGTTGGCAAGGAATGTGTTAAAAAAAATCTAAAACGTCATCCGCAAAAGTGGCATACTTAAAAGTTTCTGAACCGAACCACACTCCCCGATTCGCCTGGATGGCCAGCAAGAGCAGCTCCAACTGTAAGAAAAATAACAATGGTGACAGAGGACAGCCCTGGTGGTTGCCTCAGGTTATGCTAAAGGGCTACACCTAAGAGGCATTAGCCACAAGGACTACCATGGGAGAGTTGTAGAGTTGTAAAGCATTGTAGAAAAATCCCGTAATACCAATGGAGCACAGCACAAAAAACAAGTAATCCCACCCTACACAGTCAAAGGCCTTTTTGGCATTAAAACTAACCATAAGGTATGGCTCACCTACCTGCTGGCATAGTGCTATCGCTGCCAAAATTCTCCTAATATTGCAAAGCCCATATTGCTTCCGCACAAACCCGACGATCCGCCCTAATGAGAAGGGGCATTAAACCGGCTAAATGGTCTGCCAGAATCTTAGCCATAAATTTATGATCTACGTTAAGGAGTGATATTGGCTGGTATGACTCTGGACACATAGGGTCCTTACCGGATTTCGCAATTAACGTGATATGTGCCAGGTTTTCCCACTCCGGGTAAGCCATAACTTCTATTAAGGCATTAAAAGTACGGATTAATGGAGTCATAATCGAGGCAATTAGGCTCTTGCAAAATTCTGCCATAAAACCATCAGGTCCCAGTGCTTTGCAACGCTTAGCTTGTTTAATAGCCAAGTGAACCTCGTCTTCCGAGATCGGAGCATTTAAATAAAAACACTTGCGCCTTAGTTAATGTCGGCAATGGGTGGTGGCAACAGAAGAGGTCTCGTTCTGGCGTAGCCCTGTTAGTGGCAGAGTACAAACGCGCATAATAATCCCTGAAGATGGAAAGAATAGTAGGGGTGTCCCGAACCATCCCCCCCCTCCCCCAGGGGACTGCAGAGCCACAATTTGACGAGGTGCCTGATGAGAGCGAAGAAGATTCACCATCATTCTACACGGTTTGTTAGCATATTGAAAGAGGCAAAATTTATAATAAAAATACTTTTTTTTGCATGCTGGTGCAATGCTGTGTTGAGGGCGCTCTGGGTGGCAAAGTAATGTGCCCGATTCGCAAGAGTGTTGGCCTGGAAAAGAGCTTCTCGAGCGCGCGTCAACTGAGTATCCAAAGTAAGAATTTGCTTGTTAATCAAGGCCCGGCAGCGTGCAACATAGGAGATAATTTCCCCTCGGAGGACGGCCTTAGCAGTGTCCCAAAACAGAATGGGATCTGCAATATGCTCCTGGTTAGTTTGTGTGTAAACCTCCCATTTCCCATGCAAATATTCCTGCAAGTGGGGATCATCAACAAGAAAATAAGGGTAGCGCAAGGTCCTACACGGCAACAATGGTGGGATCCAGTCAATGTCAAGCCAAATTGGAACATGGTCAGATATCACCACCTCACCTATCTCCGCCATATTAACCTTAGGAAATATGCTAGTGCTAATTAGGAAATAGTCAATCCGAGATTGTGTGGCATGCGCACGGGAGATATGAGTGAAATCTCGGGCAGTAGAGTTCAACATGCACCAGGGGTCCATCAAATGTAAGGAGTGCTCTAGAAACCCAATGCCCTTCCCAGGCAATCCAGGCTGCATGGTACCAGGGGCTCCCGCCCTATCCAACTGAGGATCTCGAAGGCTATTAAAATCACCCCCCAGGAGTAGTGCAAAGTCCATATAGGGAACCAAGTGACTATATATAGATTGGAAAAACTCAAGTTTGGGATTATTGGTAGCATAAAGATTACACAGCACAACCGGGATCTGAAACAATTAGGCAATCAGAATAATATATCTCCCTAATGGGTCCTTGAGTTCCTGTTTGATCTGGAGTGGGAGACTTTTATGGACCAATATAGTGACCCCTGCAGAGTGCATATTAGCTGAGGCATAATAAACCTCACCCAACCAGTTCGAGCGCAACTTTTGATGTTCAAGATCACTGAGGTGGTTTCCTGCAAATAAGCCACAGTGGCTGATTGTTTTTTTTAAGGCAGACAGAATTTTCTTCTGCTTGATAGGCGAGTTAACACCACACACATTCCAGGAAAACAAGCGGAATCCACACTTAGCCATCCCCAATAACTTCCAAATTAATCAAGACCAGTAGAAATATAAACCATGTGGTAAGCAGGGACCCTCCCAGCCAAGGCCCCCACTCCAGAGTTGTGATAGCATAAAATAAGGCATAGTGATGAAAGACCCCATACACATAACAAGAATCCAGTGAGAAGCCATAGGAGAAGCGCCCACCCCCTTTCCCCATCCCATCCCATCCCCAAACCCCCTTAAACGCCCCCAAACCCATTTCAAAACACCCGGCCTAACAGAGTCCACTAGGACTCTCGGAGATCACCATGGAGCAAGCCAGTCCCCCCCATCCTCCACCCACCCCTAACCCACATTACAGTGAGTAAAAATGGTGATCAGAGGAACGTCTACCATGACTACGAGCATGTAGAAACAAAAAATACACATGTTCATAAGCTATAGTTATTATTAAAAGATTCACAGCTTTATGGAAAAATGCAGTTAAGGTCCATGCAACCGTCGACTGCAGCAGGCCCGATCTCAGCATCAATGAAAGTTGATCTCAAGGTGCACAATATCTCAAGTACCCCGAAACAACGAGTCCCCACAGCCCAAATCAGCTGGTAGATTCTCGGCAGGGCTAGAAATCAGTGCGGCAAACACAGATTCGCATTGAAGAGATGCCCTTGAAGATCAAACGATTGGGATATGAAACCATCGGTGGAAAAGGAAGGAAGAAATTGAACTCCCACACGCAGACACTGGCGCAAGATACAGGAATGCGCACAGCAGGAGGCGATCTGTGTGAGCAGAGCTGATGAGTGCAAGATGCCACATCGGTAGGCCCGGAAATAGCGCCAAATGAGTCATAGAATGCGCAGAGCTGATGAAATCTGCAACAGAGAGTACTAACAATCAGGCCGCATATAGAGAAGCAAAAAAGAGAGGTGGTAAAAAAAAAAACTCGCCAGCAGGGAGGCTAAACAAACACAACCCACCAACCTGCAACTCAGGGTCTTCTCTGGGCAATAACAATGTTAAATGGCAGTAGTATCAGACTCGCTTATACTCTCAGCATAACTCCGATGACCGAGGCTGATCTTTTTCCCGTTCAGCAATGTATTTTTGCGCCGACTTGTCATCAGTGGACCAGCATGAGCCAGAGGCAGTAGCCATGCGAATTCGAGCCGGGTATAACAAAACCGCCTTTTCACCCAGCGCATACAGCTTGGAGCATAGTGGCGCCATTTTCCCCCTCTGTTGTGCCACAGCTGCCAAGAAATCTTGGAAAATCAAAACTCTGCAGTTTTCATACTGAAGTGATTTGCCCACTCGAACAGCAGCCATAATTGCAGCTTTGTGGGAGAAACTTAGCACCTTGGCTATGACCACGCAGGGACGATGAGCGGACGGATGGGGCTGGCCCAGCCTATGGGCACGTTCAATGCATAGGGGGCCCGAGGTAAGTGAGAGGCCTAATGCATAAGGCAGCCATTCCTCCAGGATCCCTGCCAGTTTGTTCTCCTCTAAGGTCTTGGGCAACCCCACGAATCTCGAGCGACGAGACCTGTTCTCCAGGTCTTCAAGTCGCTCCAAGTGTTTGGCCAGGGAGGCTTTAATTGCAGAGAGATCTAAAAGCATGGACTGGTGGCCATCCTGTAAATCCGAGATGTGTTACTCTGCAGTAGCAACCCTCGAATCGTAGGCTGCCAGTGATGTCAAGAGCTCTGAAAGTTTAACTGATATAACTAAACGCTCAGGGTGGAGGATTTCCTGCATCGCAGATTTTATAACAGCGAGCATGGTCATCGGCGCCATGTCTGGGGCCTTGTCAGCATCCTCGGTGGGGATGTCAGTTGGACAGCTCTGCTCCCAGTCTTTTTCTTTACCTTTCTGTAGTTAGGAGGTCATTTCAACAGACCACTGCAACCCTGGTGTAATCCCGAATATAAAAGAGACAGAGTGAAGCGTTATAAGTCCTCAAATAACAAGGATGGGGTCAGATGGGCAGTGAGGGGGAAGCCGAGAAGGGAGGACATATCTGATGCCTTCACTGCATCATGTGATCTCTCTAAATTTCAAATTTTAATAAAACAGGGAAGAGTTTGGGTGGGGTTTGGAATAATGAGTTGTCAGTAGCACGGTGGGCGATAATGTTTCACACATAATCGCTGGCAGTAGCGCTGTAAATACCTACAGATTTTCTACTGGTCTTATGGGGGCGATTGTGTGCAGCGTGGCCGCAAATGTGGCAGGCAGAAAATACACCGCCGTGATGTGGCCACCTGCCCATTATCGCCCCCGCCCCTTTTTTTCCCCGCAGAATGATGAATCTAGGCCTATGTTCCTTATCCTCACTCCAGTTATACTCCTGAGCCATCTCCTCGCTCTATCCCTGATCCACTTACCCTCTCCTCCCCATTATAATCTCTCCTTCTGCTCTCCTTATCCCAATCATTTTTCCCTCTCTTTCTACTCATACACAATTCCCCATCCTTGAGATCCCTCTTTCAACTTGGCCCCGTGGATCAATCCTACCTCTCCCTTCTGCTCCCCACCCCCATTCTGATCCTTATGATCTCATCCCCCCATGAAAACCTCCTTTCCCAAGAAGAACCAAATCTATTATCCAGGCACAAAAAGGGTTAGTAATGAATTTATCTTTTATAATCTAAAAAATAAAATAATGTAATATATAAACTATGCAAATCTGCCACAGAATTGCTGTATAATTTCAAAAGGTTTGCTGCAGAATTTCCAATCTTCAGAATCTACTCTTAGCTGCAACAGAAAATAGTAAAGATGTGAATCGTGTCCTTGATCGTCTTAACGATCGATTTCGGCTGGGAGGGGGAGGGAATCGTATCGTCGCCGTTTGGGTGTTTAGAGTATCGTGAAAATTGTTAAAATCGTGAACCGGCACACTAAAACCCCCTAAAACCCACCCCCGACCCTTTAAATTAAATCCCCCACCCTCCCGAACCCCCCCCCCCAAATGCCTTAAATTACCTGGGGGTCCAGCGGCGGTCCGTAGCTAAATCGGGGGAAGGGGGAGGGCAGGAAAACCGGCACACTAAAACACCCTAAAACCCACCTCGACCCTTTAAATTAAATCCCCCACCCTCCCGAACCACCCCCAAATGACTTAAATTACCTGGGGGTCCAGCGGCGGTCTGGAACGGTCTCCTGCAATTGAATTGTGTTGTCTTCAGCCGGCGCCATTCTGTGCCGCCATTTTGCAAAATGGCGGTGCAAAATGGCGGCGGCCATAGACCAACACGATTTGACTGCAGGAGGTCGTTCCAGACCCCCGCTGGACTTTTGGCAAGTCTTGTGGGGGTCAGGAGGCCCCCCAAGCTGGCCAAAAGTCCCTGGGGGTCCAGCGGGGGTCCAGGAGCGATCTCCTGCCGCGAATCGTTTTCCGTACGAAAATGGCGCCGGCAGGAGATCAACTGCAGGAGGTCGTTCAGCGGGGGTTCCGGACTCCGGCTGAATGACCTCCTGCAGTCAATCTCCTGCCGGCGCCATTTTCCGTACGGAAAACGATTTGCGGCAGGAAATCGCTCCCGGACCCCCGCTGGACCCCCAGGGACTTTTGGCCAGCTTGGGGGGGCCTCCTGACCCCCACAAGACTTGTCAAAAGTCCAGCGGGGCCCGGAACGACCTCCTGCAGTCAAATCGTATTGGTCTATGGCCGCCGCCATTTTGCACCGCCATTTTGCAAAATGGCGGCGCAGAATGGCGCCGGCTGAAGACAACACGATTCAATTGCAGGAGACCGTTCCGGACCGCCGCTGGACCCCCAGGTAATTTAAGGCATTTGTGGGTGGTTCGGGAGGGTGGGGGATTTAATTTAAAGGGTCGGGGGTGGGTTTTAGGGGGTTTTAGTGTGCCGGTTTTCCTGACCTCCCCCTTCCCCCGATTTACGATTTTTTGACGATAAATCGGGGGAATTGGTATTGTATCGTAGCCCTAACGATTTTTGACGATTTAAAATATATCGGACGATATTTTAAATCGTCAAAAAACGATTCACATCCCTAGAAAATAGGGCTATAGACTTTGATGGCTGTCGTTAGCTAAAAATACTGCAAACAAAATGGAAGTGATAAGAATTATAATGTTAAATTAATTGGACGAATGGGCAGATTGGATGGGCCATACAATATTTTTCTGCCATCATGTTTCTATGTTTCTAAATTACATTAATTTTCCTCCCATTCCCTAGATCACAAATTATCCCAAATGGATACTTGCTGTGTTACAATCCTGCTCATGGACCCCATCCCGCGAGCAAGTCACCAGTTACCCCCAGGCTGGCCCGATGTTACTGCGCCCTTTCATGCAGGCCAGGCCCGCTTCCGGACCTGGCTGCTGCTGCTACCTCCAACACCGCGGATGCCATCTTCATGGCCTAGCCGCTGCCGGGACCTATCTCGATGTGGCAGGGGTGCTGCCACCGACTTGCTGCTCCTTGCTGCTGGGAAGCCGCCGCCACTGACTCCTTCATCTGGGGTAGGAGCACCGCTGCCGGGACATCTATGCAGCAGGAAGCTGCCAATGAATCCTTCTTCGCAGCCTAGTGCCGCTGCCCGGCCCTGCTTTCTTCTGTGCAGCCCCGAGCTGCCACCGAAGTTCTCCTCGAGTGGCAGGGAAAGCCGCTGCCGTCCCGACATCATCCTGCGGCCTGGATGCCACTCCCGAGGCCTGCCTGCTTTCTCTTTCATCTGTGCAGCATGGACGCCGCTGTCCAAGGTCCTGCTCCTTCAGGGCCCTCCTCTAGGCACCGGCACGCACTCTTCAAAGATATTTAAAGGGCCAGCAGTGGGAAAAGCCTGCTGCCCCACCGGAAGCCAGTCTTTCTTCATTTCCTGGTCCAGCCCTATAAAAGGGCTTCTCTTCAGTCACTCTGGGCCTTCGGATCGGGTGTCCACAGTTGTCTGTGCTTCGTGACCGGTCCATGTCCTCCATGGTCTTCATCTGTTTAGATGGCTTGGTGTTCAGTGTTTTCCATGTTCCTGGTCCCGATGTTCCTGGTCTTGTTCTGCGTCGGAGTTACTTTGTTGCCTGTTCCAAGTCCTGATGTTTCGGGGTTCCGCTCCTTTGTTGCTTGTTCCAAGTCCTGTTGTTCCAGATGTCCTGATGTTCCATAGTTTCGTTCCTGAAAGTTCTGTTCCAGATGTCCTGATGTTCCGTGGTTCCATTCCTGGTGTTCCAGAGGTTCCGTGTTCCTGATGTCTTGGTCCTGATACCTTCGTCTTCGCCTCTGCAATCTGTTCCCAGTTTCCTGTGTCCACCTTTCCTGGCATGACACCGGCGTGGTCTGTGACCAGCCCATGGGGGCTATGTAGGGCGCTTCTTGGTACAAGGCCTTCTTCTTGTTTGCAGCACAAGCCTCCAGAGGGTCATCCTTGCCTGAAGCCAAGTCCCATCTTGGTCCTGTGTCTTGAATCTCCCTGTTTGAAGCCAAGTCCCGTCTTGGTCCTGTGTCCTGAATCTCTTTTGAGCCCTCGGATTCCCTTGTGTCTGCTGCGTCCATGACCAGGACTTTGCCTGAATCTGCTCCACTCTAGCGTGGTCTGCAACCAGCCACAGGAGGCTGTGTATGGCGCACACCAGTGCAAGTCTCTACTGAATCTTCGACATGTTCCAGTCTCAAGTTCCACTACTTCTCCTGGAGTCTGCTTCATGCTTAGCATGGTCCGCGACCAGCCATGGGTGGCTGTGTAGGGTGCGCTGCGATGCAGTTCTCACCCAGTAGTTTCATCTGAATCCTGAATCCTTGTTCCGAGTCTGCTGAGTAACCTGAGTCCTTCAAAGTTCCAAGTCCTCGTCTGAGTCCTTCCAAGTTCCTGAGTTCCTGTCTTGTCTTGTTCCTTTCCTCAGCCTCCGTCTGGCCTCACATACTCGTTGTTGCCAAGTGACGAGTCTGAAAGAGCTATCGAGTGGCCGGATGGCTACTCTCATGACCAGCATAGCGTTGCTGGGTCACACTGATGCGTGAAGGTCCAGCGGAGGGCAGATTCTGCTTGTCCTGATCCAGACATTCCTTGTCTTGTTCCTGTATCACCCATGCTGGCATCCGCTCACCTTTCGTGAGATTCTTGGGTGGCTCCTCCCTGGGCCGCATTGTGATCCAAAGGCTCACAATCCCTTGCTCGAAACGAATGCGCCTCGGCACTTGCAACAGGATCCGAAGGCTCCTAAGCCCTCAGTCGCAACATGCTGAATCTGACTTAGCTCAAGAACTAGGTAGTAGGTAGTAATTTCACTTAATACTTCATTGTATTTCTCATGTCTTAGTTTAATGGCACCTACAATGTTTATGCATTTTGACATAAGTGTAATAATAGTGGATTAGAAGTAATGTTGTCCTTATCAGAGTCACTATGTTATCATTTTTAATCATCTAAATCAATTGTTAAAAATCTATCATGTACTTTACTAATGAACTTGAGTGGGGAGTGAGATTTTAGAGGAAATTCTGAAAATATGAGCACTTCTTTATAAAAGAAAAACATAAAATCTTTGAGGAAAGGTGAATTTCTTTAAAGACAGGAAGAATAATAGATTAAATATTTAAGTCTCTACATACATAGAAATTATGTCAATAATGTTTCAAAAAGTAGAGTCGAAATCACAATAAATCTTTATAGTTTGAAATAAATTGATTTGACACTAGAAGAATACTTAAAATACTTACAAGGCACCATACCCAGAGTGCTTTACAATAGCACAAATAAAATGGTACACAATATAATGTTTGATAGAAATGAATAAAGGAATTGAATGTGGGGATTAGGCACTTGGAAAGATTGGCATAAATCTGTGTGCCTTTAATTTCTTTCTGAAAGAAACCAGGAAAGGGGGCCATTGAAAATCAGGTGGGAGGTTGTTCCATAAAACAGGTGCAAGAAAAGAAAAAGCATGACTAAGAGACGACCATTTAGCACAGAGAGCACATAGGAGAGTGCAAGACAAAATGAAACAGCATGAAGTAGAATAGCAGCAACCTAAGGAATAGAGATAATGAGGGGCTGAATCATGAATACATTTGTAATTAATAACAAGATTGAAAATTAACTAATCCTTAGCTGGGAGCCATTGCAAAAATAGAGTAGCTATGTGACATGAGAGTGACGTAGAAGATGGAAGAGGATGCAAACTGCAGCATTTTAAAGGAGTTGGGGGGGGGCAAATAGAAGAATCAGGAAACCTGCCAGAATGCTGATAGAGAAGTCAAGATAGGAGTACAACATGTCATGCATCAAAAATATGAGAAGCACACATTTTAGAAATATTGTGAACATAAGAAATAAGAACATAAGATATGCCATAGTGGGTCAGACCAAGGGTCCATCAAGCCCAGTATCCTGTTTCCAACAGTAGCCAATCCAAGTCATAAGTACCTGGCAAAACCCAAATATTAGATAAATCACAATCTACTATTGCTTATTAATTACAGTAATAGCAGTTTATGGAATTTTCCTCTAGGAACTTATCTAAACCTTTTTTAAACCCAGTTACACTAACTGCTGTAACCACATCCTCTGGCAATGAATTCCAGAATTTAACTATGCGCAGAGTGAAAAAGAATTTTCTTTGATTTGTTTTAAATGAGCTACTTGCTAACTTCATGGAGTGCCCCCTTGTCCTTCTATTATCTGACAGAGTAAATAATTGATTTACATTAACTCGTTCAAGTCCTTTCATGGTTTTGTAGACTTCTATCATATCCCCCCTCAGTCATCTCTTCTCCAAACTGAATAGCCCTAACTTCTGTAGCATTTGTTCATAGGGCAGCCATTTCATGTCCCTTATCATTTTGGTCGCCCTTCTCTGCACTTTCTCCAGTGCAGCTATATCCTTTTTGAGATGCAGAGACCAGAATTGCACACAGTATCAAAGAGCGGTCTCACCATGTAGCGAAACAGAGGCATTATGACATCCTCTTTTTTATTTGCCATTTCCTTCTTAATAATTCCTAACATTTTGTTTGCATTTTTGCACCAGCACATTGGGCCAACAATTTCAATGTACTAGACATTATGATGCCTAGATGTCTTTCTTGGGTGGTAACTCCTAAGATAGAACCTAACATTGCGTAACTACAGCAAAGGTTATTCTTCCCTATATGCATCACTTTGCATTCGTCCACATTAAATTTCATCTGCCATTTGGAAGCCCAATCTTCCAGTCTCACAAAGTTCTCTTTCAATTCATCTTGATTCACTTGAGATTTAACTACTCTGCATAATTTTGTGTCATCCACAAATTTGATCACCTCACTTGTTGTAACCCCTTTCCAGATCACTTATAAATATATT
The DNA here is from genome assembly GCF_901001135.1 of Rhinatrema bivittatum. Lineage (NCBI taxonomy): Eukaryota > Metazoa > Chordata > Amphibia > Gymnophiona > Rhinatrematidae > Rhinatrema > Rhinatrema bivittatum. Next base: position 439,505,532 of record NC_042617.1, read on the forward strand.
AAAAAGCACCGGTCCAAGTACAGATCCTGAGGCATTCCACTGTTTACCTTTTTCCACTGTGAAAACTGACCATTTATTTAATCCTACTCCCTGTTTCCTGGCTTTTAACCAGCTTACAATCCACAAAAGGACATTGCTTCCTATCCCATGACTTTTTACTTTTCGTAGAAGCCTCTCATGAGGGGCTTTGTCAAACGCCTTCTGGAAATCCAAATACACTACATCTACAGGCTCACCTTTAACCAAATGTTTATTCACCCTTTCAAAAAAGGGTAGGAGATTTGTAAGGCAAGACTTCCCTTGGGTAAATCCATGTTGGCTGTGTCCCATCAAACCATGTTTATCTAAATGTTTTGTGATTTTATTCTTTATAGCAGTTTCCATGATTTTTCACGGCACTGAAGTCAGGTTCACTGGTCTATAGTTTCTCGGATCACCCCTGCATCCCTTTTTAAAAATAGGGGTTACATTGGCCATCTACCAATCTTCAGGTACATCAGATGACTTTAATGATAGGTTACAAATTAATTGAAATAGATCTAAAATTTCATTTTTTAGTTCTTTCAGAATTCTGGGGTATATACCATCCAGTATAGGTGATTTACTACTTTTCAGTTGGTCAATCAGTCATACCATATCTTCTAGGTTCACCGTGAATTGGTTCAGTTGATCTGAATCATCACCTATGAAAACCTTCTCCAGAATGGAGGAGTAGCCTAGTGGTTAGAGCAGTGGACTATGAACCAGAAGACCAACGTTTGAGTCCTGCTGTTGCTCCTTGTGACCTTGGGGAAGTCACTTTACCTTCCATTGCCTCAGGTATAAACTTAGATTGTAAGCACTCTGGGGATTTTATTTATTTATTTAAAGTTTTTATATACCGACATTCATCATAGGTATCACATCGGTTCACAGTGTAACACGAACAGACGCCTGGAGTACCGTTTTTACATCGAACAGAATTCAGTTATAACACGGCAACGAGATAGTAATTGAGGGAGGGGAAATATAAGGGGAGATTTGAGTATAGAATTGAACGTTATGAACAATATATACAAATATATACATTATGAGCCGGGAATTATGAGGGGAGATTTGAATATAGAACATTCAGTATCTGAATGTAATCTACTTTGAAGCACTGAAAAAAGTGCGAAAAGCGGAATATAAAATACATAAATAAATATTCGTCAGTAAACACTAAAACAAAGAAATCATTTAATCTTTCCATGATGGCCTTATTGTTGAGCTGGAGGTGGACCCTTGGCCTGGTGCAGGATTGGTACTGCCCTCTGGTCTGACCCAGAGAGCACCTGCCACCAGGAGGTAGAGCACACGAGGAGACAGATGCTAGCTGGAGCTTCGCCAATAACAGTCCGGGGTTTTCGCAGGTTGATCCCTTGGGTACCCGGACCACCTAGACTTAAGTGGGCCTCAGAGGGTCTCCTGGAGAGGTGTGCCCACTACGAGTAAGGGTGCGTGGCTGATGCAGAGAGAAGGGACCAGAACTGAACCGGAGACCTCATGGAGGTAGCAGTTCAGGAAGGCTTTCTGGGTGGAACAGGCAGCTCCTCTGGGTCTGGTCAGATGAAGGCCACAGTCAGAGTCCAAGCAGGTCAGCCTGGTGGTCACAGAAGGCAAGAAAAAGGTGTCAGAGTGAAGTGCAAGGATCAAAGCTAGGGTATCCATTCAGAAGTGGTCAGCCAAAGCAGGGGTCAAATCCAAGATCAGTCTGAGCATAGTCAAGGCAAACGAGGGTCAGGTCCAGGCAGCAGTCAGTCATAGTCAGGCAAGCAGAGGTCAGTACTAAGAATCAGTTTGAAGGACACTACCAGGGAATGTGGAGCAGGAACAGGACAGATGCTGGAAGACACAGAGGACCACGGGAACACTGGTACATGGAGACACTGGAACAAGAAGACGCCGGAGCACAGGATCAGGCACAGGAGCAAGGAAGAGGCAAACTTGAAACACTGAGGTATCAACCCGATTGCTAAAGCGAGGTTCTGGGGACAGAGCCTCACCTTATATACTGGGGCCGTGATGTCATCAGAAAGCATCCGAGCTGGGTTTCCCATGCTTGGCCCTTTAAAGGTAGAGATGTCGGCCGCACACGCGCCTAGGGGTGGGGCCGAGGAGATGGAGGACGCGGAGCCCCTACTGGAGCTCCGCTGAGAGGCCTGTGGTGTGGAAGCGGCTGATGATGCCTGGGGAGCGCGTCGTGGAAGTCGAGAGCTGGCAGCTGAGGCAAGGCTGGAACTGGTGGAGGGCCGTGCGAGGTGAGCAGATCTGACCGCGGCACCAACGTGGCCGGGACGTGCAACACTTACTCTAAGTGCCCCTTTAACCCCTTGATCATCCAATGGTCCAACTGACTCCCTCATAGGCTTTCTGCTTTTAGATATATTTTAAAAAGTTTTTATTGTGGTTTTTTGCCTCTATGGAAAACTTCTTTTCAAATTTTCTCTTAGCCTTTCTTATCAATGTCTTACATTTAGGTTGCCAATGCTTATGTTTTATCCTATTTTCTTCTTATGGATCCTTCTTCCAATTTTTGAATGAAGATCTTTTGGCTATAATAGCTTCTTTCACCTTACCTTTTAACCATGCTGGTAATCGTTTTGCCTTCCTTCCATCTTTCTTAATACATGGAATACTTCTGGTCTGTGCCTCTAGGATGGTATTTTTTAACAATGTCCATGCCTATTGCACTAGAAATGAGCTTCGTTTTTCCATGTCGGGTCGGGTTTCGGTTTGGGTGCTTTGTGGGAAAATTTCGTTTTCCTGCGGGTCGTTTTTTGGCAGTACGGATCGGGAAAAACGAGTTGGAAAAAACCCCCGAATCGGCCTGAAAGGAAGACATTGCTCGCAGTACCCCGCTGGACCACCAGGGCTTTTAGTAAGTCTTGGGGAGGGATCGGGATGGTGGGGGGGGGGTTGTAATAAAGTAAAATTGAAGGGTTGGGGTGTTTGTTTTTTTTTAATAAATGTGCCCCCCCCCCTGCACTAACCCAAAAAACGAATTTTCCCTCCCCGGGGGGCTGCGGGGTTCCAGTGGCGAAGATCCAGTTGGCTCTGCTCCGACGTTACGTCTCTTCATCCTCTCAACGGCTGCCTCAGTCTTCAACGCCGAAGGGCCAGCCAGTCCCACCTTCTGTTCTGCCTCGCCACCCGATGGGGGAACCTAAGGAGCCATCTCCTAAGGTGAATCAATCTCCCGTCAGTCCAAGGGTTCACAAATCTCCTGATCATAAAAGATTGCCAAGTCCATGAACCCGGCGGAGGCATCTGCTCACCAGGCCATCCCTGGAATGGCCCAACGTATGATGGACCATCAAAAAATTCTTGATGCCCTTTTCTCCGCGGTGGAGGGCCTGAATCAGCGCTTCGAGGCGTTAGAGCCCATGAACCCCACCTTGTCATCCCTGTCCATGGCTTCCAGGGGCCACTCAGTAATCTGCCTGCCTACACCGCCACGCTTTTCTGGGGAACCCCGGGCCTGCAGGAGTTTCATTAACCAGTGCAATATGCACTTTCACCTGCAGCCAACCCTCTTTCCCGACGACGCTACCAAGACCACCTTCACTCTCTCTCTCCTCGAAGGGAAGGCCCTGGAATGGGCTTCCTCCCTGTGGGAACGGGATGACCCCATCCTGAGTAACTTGAGAGAGTTCTGGGAGCTCTTCCGGATGAGTTTCGGTGACTCCACTCAAGAGGTTTCCGCCGGGCCCAAACTTCTCCAACTGCGTCAGGGTTCAAGACACTTGCCGAGTTTGCCATTGAATTCCGGACCCTCTCTTCAGAGCTCGGCTGGGGCCCAGACTGCCTACGAACCATCTTCCTACAGGGACTCAGGCCCAGAATCAAGGATGAGCTCACGGACCAGGAGCTACCTAGGTTGTTGAACGCCCTCATTGACCTGGCAGGGTGTATTGATAGACGCCATCAAGAACACCGTCAAGAGGCTCAGATGACCACGAAAGCCTCGACTCCTTTGAGACGTCCTCGTCGCTCGCCTTCCCCCAAAGGTGAATTGGGAGCCTCCCGGACATCGGCCGAAGAACCCATGCAATTGGGCCAAGGGAAACTCTCCATGTAAGAGCGTCGATGGCGAATTAGAGAAGGACTCTGCCTTTGCTGCGGCGTGGCGGGCCATCAAGTGGCCGCATGCCTGGTGCGGCCAGGAAACTCCTGGGCCTAGGACCTGAAGGAGGTCTCTTCCTGGGCCTAACATCACCTGCACCTCCCCTAACCCTACCAGTTGCACTGACATCCGCGGACGGTGAGTTCCATATGTTAACCCTGGTAGATTCAGGAGCCGGGGGCAACTTTATCATGAAGAGACTAGTGGAGCACTTAAAATCCCACAGGTTCGTGCCCAGGCCCCATTGGTTATCTCGTCTATCCAAGGCAAGTCCCTCCCAGGGCGAGTGACACACCTCACAGAACCCGTCCAACTGCGGGTTGGTCTTCTTCACCTCAAACGGATGTCCTTCCACATCCTAGAACACTCCATACACTTCCCTGGCTCCAAAAACACTATCCCCAGTTCGACTGGAGAACCCTACATTTAACCCAATGGGGGCCAACTTGTCATGACAATTGCCTCCAAGCGGTCCTCCAGTGCAATGCGCGACCGCTCTTGCCAGTCTCCCAGGCTTGCCGGCCTCCTATGCTGCTTACTCGGATGTTTTTTCCAAGCGGAAGGCCGAGACACTCCCGTCTCACCGACCATTCGACTGTGCCATTAACCTTCTTCCCGGCACAGAACCTCCTCCGGGCTGCACCTATGCCTTTTCATCCTTGGAGACTCAATCCATGTCCCATTACATCAAGGAAAATCTAGAGAGGGGCTTTATCCGCAAGTCGACGTCCCCGGCGGGGGCCGGTTTCTTCTTCATTGGGAAGAACGATGGAACCCTTCGCCCTTGCATTGACTACCGGGGCCTGAATGCCATAACGATCAAGGACCGGTACCCCTTGCCCCTAATCTCCAAGCTTTTCGATCGCCTTCAAGGCACAAAAGTCTTTACCAAATTGGACCTCCTGGGAGCCTATAATCTGATCCGTATCAAGGAGGGAGACGAATGGAAGATGGCCTTCAACACCAGAGATGGCCATTATGAATACCTCATAATGCCGTTCGGGCTCTGCAACGCCCCAGCGGTGTTTCAAAAAACCATGAATGAGATCTTCCGAGACCTACTATATCATTGTGTGGTCGTATACCTCGACGACATCTTGGTTTTCTCCAATTCGCTCACCTCTCACCGCCAGCATGTTATCCAAGTATTACAATGACTAAGAGAAAATCAACTCTACGCCAAGCTCAAGAAATGTCTCTTTGAGCAGGAGTATCTCCCATTCTTGGGTTACATTGTCTCCAGTGAGGGATTCTGGATGGAACCCCAGAAATTAAAGGCCATTCGAGAATGGCCTCAACCATCTGGGTTGAAATCGTTCCAATGGTTTCTCGGGTTCGCAAATTACTACCGCTCATTTATCTCCCATTACGCTTCCATCATCACACCCTTGATGGCCTTAATCCAGAAAGGTGCTGACCCCAAGAACTGGCCCCCCAAAGCTTTCCTCTGCCTTCCTCCGTCTGAAGGAGGCGTTCCTTTGCCAGCCCTGCCTTCACCATCCAGACCCTCAATGCCCATTTATTATCGAGGTGGATGCATCCTCTGAAGGTGTAGGAGCTATACTGAGTCAGAACTTGACCCAACACAAGCCGTATCCATGCGCCTTCCTATCTTGCCAATTCTCCCCCATAGAACGAAACTACGCCATTGGCGATAAGGAGCTGTTGGCTATTAAAATGGCCTTAGAGGAATGGCATCCTTGGTTGGAAGGAGCTCAACATCCGTTCACGGTCTACACGGACCACAAAAAGCTTGAGTATCTGCATCGGACACAGCACCTCAACCCCAGACAGGCACGATGGGCGTTATTCTTCACCCGATTCAATTTCATCCTACGTTATAGGCCAGCCGTCAAGAACCTTAAGGCCGACACCCTGACCCAGGTCTTCGAGGCTACAAATACCCCAGGCCCTCCTCAATTTATCATTGAGCCGTCACGAGTCCTGCTATCCGCCACCATGGCTATTCCTCCCGGGAAGACTTTTGTCCCACCGCACTTTTAGAAACAAGTTCTGGCATGGGCCCATGACTCCCGTTGCTCTGGCCATCCAGGACAACATTGAACCTTGCAGGCCCTTCGCCGCTACTATTGGTGGCCCAAGGTCAATAAGGATGTCCGATCCTATGTGGAATCCTGCCATTCGTGTGCCCATCATAAAAGGATTCCAGGTTTGTCTCCAGGCTTGCTCCAGCCCTTGCCAGTACCCACCGAACCTTGGACCCATCTCTCGATGGACTTCGTGGTCGACCTACCTTCGTTCAGTGGCAACACTGTCATTTGGGTAGTCGCTCATCGATTCAGCAATATGGCACACTTTATACTACTCCCTGGGTTGCCTTCTGCGCCACAGTTGGCCCAGCTGTTTGTCCAGCACATATTCAGGCTACATGGACTACCTGAAAGTATCCTCTCAGATCAAGGCCCCCAATTTACCGCAAGATTCTGGAGAGCCCTCTGCCATAAATTCAATGTCATCTTGGATTATACCTCTGCATACCACCCACAAACCAATGGTCTAGCAGAGAGGACGAATCAAACCCTCAAACAGTTCCTTCGCACCTATGTGAACAATAAACAAGATGACTGGGCAAGTCTACTTCCATGGGCCGAGTTCGCCCTCAATTCGCATTCCTCCACTGCCACCGGATCTTCTCCCTTCCAGTTGGTCTATGGAAAGCAACCACGTCTGCCGTTGCCTGTTCCCATCACCGTCACGTCTCCGGTGGCCCAACTCTAGGCAGACGAACTCCATCGTCTTTGGATCTCTACATGGCACGCACTGCTCAAGGCCAGCCAGATGGCGAAAAAGTATGCAGACCGCCGACGGAGACCATGTCCGCCGCTGAGACCCGGTCAGAAGGTATGGCTGAGTACCCAATTTATCCGCCTGAAATTACCTTCCGCAAGACTGGCCCCATGGTTGATTGAACCATTTCCCATCCTCCGTCGGATTGGTGCAGTGTCCTATCAGCTTCGGTTATCACCGTCACTTAAGATCCATAACAACTTCCATGCCTCTCTTCTGAAGCCCTTGGTGCTGTCTTGGCCTTCCAGCACACCTCCAGCACCCCAACCCATCCTCTCCGACGACGACCTCACCTATCAGGTCCGAGAAGTGCTGGACGTTCGGAAACAAAGGAAGAGATGGGAATACCTAATAGCCTGGGAGGGGTTTGGTCCCGAAAAAAATACATGGGAACCACTAGCCAACATCCTAGATTGGAACCTTCTTGCTCAGTTCCATCGGGACCATCCGTCCAAACCCAGACTTCCTGGGAGGCACACTAAATGGGGGGGTACTGTTGTTTGGCACGGCCACTTGTGGCCGCAACCCTCTACCTGAACTGTGGTGTCTGGCCACCATGGCAGCACCTGGGAATCCAGCCCACTCATCCCTGCATCTTGCCGGACCTTCCCGCGGCAAGTACAGACAGGGGAGACGACCCAGGCCTCCCCTCGCAGCGTCAGGCCGCTCTACTGGGCTTCCGGGATCCAAGATGGCTGCCTCCTCCTTAGGCGCGAAGCCGCGCCTCCTGTGCTGATTTAAAGGGACCTCATCCTCCTTATTGCTTGCACCTGCTCCTAATGGACTAGACCAGGGGAAGTATAAAAGGAGACTTCCTCTGCTCATTCTTCGACTTGGCAACTCATTGCTACAATTATGCTTGCTTTGGTGAGTTTTCTGGTGCCTCGGGTTCCTGATTCCTGGTTCCTGCTTCTTCTCGGTGATTCCTCGGTGTGTGAATTCGGACTGGCAAGTGGTAATTCCTCGGTGTGTGACTTTGGACAGGCAAGTGGTGATTCCTCGGTGTGTGACCTCGAACTGGGAAGCGGTGATCCTCTGGTACTCGACCTCGGACTTCTTCCGGACCTCCCGTCTTCAAGGGCCCAACTAAGTCCCAGCGGCCCGGGTCCCTATGGACCCTATGAATAGTAGTAGACTTGAAGATTTTCTGCAAGCAGACACACTTCCTGGGATAACATGTTTAGCCAGATAACATGTTTAGCCAGATAACTTATTATTCAACTAAAATTTAGACAGATTACTTAGGTGTGTTCCAGGGTGGAGTTAAACTAGCCAGCTAAGTTATCTAGCTAACTCACATATTCAAAGTTAGCCAGATAAATTATTCAGCTAAGTCTGGTCATGCCATAAAGTAATCTAGCTATCTTTAAGATAGCCAGTTATATTCAATAGTACGGTTGCACCACTAAATATCCCTGCAAAGTTATCCAGATAAGTTTATCCAGTTAATTTTACAATCCAGCCTAGTGACTGAATATTACCTCCAAAGATTCTGATGTTCCTCAAACTTTTATATGTCTAACCCAAGGGCAGTGGTGATTCCCAAGGCCCACCTCTTCAGAGGAAGGTGAAGTGACTTGCCCAAGATTATAGTGGGAGAAGCATAATTTGAACCCTGGCTTTTCTGTTTCATAGCCTGCTTCACAAAAATATTTTTCACATATGGATCCAATGACCTATTCTTACGCAACTTGACTATTGCTTTTTTTGCAGTACGTCTGGAAAATACTTTCAGTCAGGGATGCATTAACAATTAACCACAATCCTTCTAAGAAACCACCTGTTGCTGCTTTTATTAAAACAGCTGGACAAGGGTCAAATTCACAAACTGTTTCCTTTATTTTTCACAAAACAAATTTAATATGCTCTACTGAAACTGAAGAAATATGTTCCCAGTAATGGACTTTGTAGAGAAACAACAAGACCAGTGGCTATTAGAAAATAGAGAAACTAAGCTCATCAAAGAACCACATAATGAAGATAGGATCAGGTCCTTCCATATATTCCAACATACTGTGGATGTTACTTCCAAGGAAATGGAAAATAGGATACAGTATACACAAACACAAAAAAATGAATGTGCTGCATAATGCTCAGTAGAGATGCTACCATTATGCTAAGATAGTGCCAGATGTAACTACCATATACAAGCTTCATCCGGCTCATTACCTTGCATCTTGAAAAACTTGATACCTATCCAGAAGGACTGGATTTGAATTTTGGGTTGCAGTTTTGAAGGGTTTTCAGTATCTTGTTCCTGATTCTGAAAGAGGAGAGGACTGTAGAAAAAAAAAGACAGTCCTTTGTTTTCTCTCTGTATATTTGAATATGTTTTTTCATAGGTTCCAGTTCCTAGGGATATGCAGCAGGGACGGATACGTTCGATTCGGTATTCGTATTCGTCGGGACCCAAATCTGTAACATCCGTTTTCGGGGGACCCCGATTCATCCATTAGTTACATATGGTATTCATTTCCCATTAAAGTTTAAAAAAACCCCAACCCAACCCTTTAGATTTAATTAACTACAACCCCCCACCCTCCTGACCCCCCCAAGACTTGCCAAAAGTCCCTGGTGGTCCAGCGGGGGTCCTAGAGCATTCTCTTGCACACCGGGCCGTCGGCTGCCGGTGTGCAAGAGAATGCTTGCCGGTATCGGCGCCATTTTGAATACCGGCAGCCGACGGCCCGAGTGCAAGAGATCAGTCCAGGACCCCCACTGGACCACCAGGGACTTGGGGGGGGGGGGGGTACAGGGCAAATTGTGCATCCCTAGTTCCTCCTCGGCACAGCCATGGGTTAGGAAAATGGACGCTTATAAATTAAGCATCTGTTTTCCTAACCTGATCACCATCAAGACATTATTTTTTAAATATTTTTTTTCACATTGCTGCTTTCTCTGGTTCCTCTGACGTAATATCACCACAAAACTAAGTCATGGAACCACAGAAAAGCAGTATTTTCTGCTTTTGTAATCTACTTTTGGGGCTCCTCAAAACAACCCCAGCTCCAGGGCTGTCATTCATTTTTGAGGGTTAAAATGTGTGCATCAGGCACACGGTTATTTTTTACATTGGCGGATAATAGCTAATAGCCTTATCAACACTGCATTTACATGTGATGAACAGAACACTGTTAGGTATGCCCTGGTTTGGACTCACATTTTGGATGTGCTGATCCCCTGATTGCATCAGGGGTTATGGATGCTCATTCAAAACACACGTCCAACCGCGGGTTGTCCTTTGTACTAGTCTGAGCGCATAGTATTGCATCGGCTTGACACTATTTTAACTTGTGTATATGTATCTGTTGTGGAACAATAAAACAGAGTTTCCCCAAACTGTCATGGGGAACCCACAGTTAGTCAGGTTTTCAGGATATCCACAATGAATATGCATGAGATAAATTTGAATGCACTGGAGACTTACACGGGCGGATTTTAAAAGCCCTGCTCGCGTAAATCCGCCCGTATTTACGCGAGCAGGGCAATGCGCGCCTATTTTCCATAGGCCTGCCGGCGCGCGCAGAGCCCCGGGACTCGCGTAAGTCCCGGGGTTTTTTGTCGGGGCGTGTCGGGAGCGTGTCGGGGCGGGGCCGATTGATGCAGCGTTGTGTGGGCGGGACGCGGCGTTTCGGGGGCGGGCCCGGGGGCGTGGTCGCGCCCTCTGGAACTGCCCCCGGATCGCGTCTCGGCGCGCCAGCAGCCCGCTGGCACGCGTGGATTTACTTCTCCCTCCGGGAGGTGTAAATCCGTGGACAAAGGTAGGGGGGGGGGTTTAGATAGGGCCGGGGGGGTGGGTTAAGTAGAGGAAGGGAGGGGAAGGTGAGGGGAGGGTGAAAGAGAGTTCCCTCCGAGGCCGCTCCGATTTTGGAGCGGCCTCGGAGGGAACGGAGGCAGGCTGCGCAGCTCGGCGTGCGCCGGCTGCCCAAAATCGGCAGCCTTGCGCGCCGATCCTGGATTTTAGAAGATATGCGCGGCTACGTGCGTATCTACTAAAATCCAGCGTACTTTTGTTTGCGACTGGTGCGCCAACAAAAGTAAGCGAACGCGCAATTTTTAAAAATCTACCCCACAATGTACAAATGTATCTTATACATATATGGCTCCCCCTTGATTCAGCCACTATATGGCCCTAGGTCCTTGTTTAGAACCTTTATATCTATGAGCCTTCCTTCCCTCTCTGCTCCTCCTAACCTGGAAGGTTTGGATTGGATGCCTCATCCTATTTAGTGCAGCCCTTTTAGTATTCGGTGTGGTCAGTTTTTGAAAGCATCTTAACAGTGAGTATGTCTTTTTTCAATCTGTTGAGGCCTCCCAGCTTCATCATGCACCTTAAGTTTGAAGATATCCTTCATTGTGCACACTCTGCCAGAGGGTTCCTCTTCTATTAGTTACAAAGAGATATATTTTGGGCCATAATCTCCCTTTTGAGCTTTCAGTCCAGAGGACTGAAAACCCATGAGCTCCATTCTACCCTCTAGGTAGACAAGTTCAGTGACAGCTCCTTCTGAGAGAGATTTTGATGGTTGATGATGTATCCAGTTTTTCTTAGAGAAAGTATTTTGGGCAATTACTTTGTGGGGAGGATCCAAAGCTGGAATAGCCTGGTCACCTCTTTCTAGATACAAGAGAAGTCCCTACAACAAAACTAAGGAGAATGATCAAGACCAGGAGACCTCAATCGGATCTCCACTTATGTCCAAGAATGAGATGGATTCAGGTAGGACTGTTTTTCTGTGTTTGAGGAAACCCCTCCAATAGGATTCCTATTTAGCCACTGGGAGAGTTTTGTGCACTTAACATCACCATGGGAAGCTTCACCCAGATGCCTATAATAAAGGACAGCTACCTAATGAGAAATACACATTTGTACCATCAGCAAGTTGTAACTTCAATGTTATGGATAAATTGGACTTTAATGTGATTGTTGCTAAATCAGTAAACTTTATTTTAACACTCAGAGCTTTCATGAAAAACGTGTATGGATGATTTAACATGTGTAGTGGGATAAATTTCAAAGTAGACTAAACGCGTATGAGTCCACTTTGAAAACTGGTGTAATAATTTCTTAGCACTTGATGATATATGTCAAGTCTGGCATCATTCTGCTTCTGTGAAATATGACTTTGGGTTTTTGTCATACAAATATATCTAGTATAATGATTGCATTTTTTTTTTTCGTGTTTAATAAGGGCAATTTGCAAAACAACATGGGTATTTGCAAAGTCTGCAAGCACTTTATCATGTAGACTTTGTACCATTTCTCAAAGGTAAAGCACAAACTTATTTTTATCTTTTACAATTGCCTAGGAAAAAAAATATCCATAGAGATCTGCTCACATTTTTATTGCAGATAATTTTTCCCTGCCAAAAAATGTGCATATTTTGAAAATGTGCAGCTACGCACGTTGCAGCATCCATCCTCACCCCACCTCTGCTGAGTGTAGGTGATAGGATGTGTGATGTGTAACAATGCATGCACTTTTATCTGCAAGGATGGTGGGCAATTTTCAGACTCTTACACTCTTTACACAGGTAAAGAGTCATTTGCCCACATAAATGACTTTTGCAAACTGCTCTCAAAATGACAACATTTTGAAATTGATTTTAATGTCATTATTCTAATTAGTTTTCTTTAAAAACAAACACACACACATCTTTTCCTACATGATCCCATTCGCTATAGATAAAGACAGGAACTAAGGCTGACTAAGTTGATGGTGATCCTCAAAATTTGCTGATGCCATATGACTCAAAAACAAATTAACCATAGGCAAATGTATTTAAATGAGATGTCTAACAAGCTTCCCTGCCATTCATTCATTCATTCATTTATTCATTTAATAAATCTTTATCATATGCCTTCTTCATCTCAGAAGCCAAATATACAGTATATTCATCAACCCTCGTGGGCCAGAAATTGCAAAAATCATAAAAAAAAGCATTTGCTAAATATATAGCATAAACATAAGTACTATCATCTATATGGTGTTAGTTATCACTCCTAGAATATTTAAAACTATTTAAAAAATATAAATAAAATAGCATAAAACTTTCCAAAGGCAAATATATGTTTTGTTTTTTTTAACTTTTGTCTGTTATCTGCCTGTTTTGTATCATCTCCCAGCTGGAGAAATCTAGTCTCTTCTCTCCCAATCCTGTACTGTAGTAGTTTTACATTTTTTCTGCAACAATCTCTGTTCCCGAGTGCTCCTCACCCCGAAAAAGAGGGAGGAAAAAAATTTGCACTGCTCTAACTCAAAACCTGTCAGAAGGAGGAAAGGGAATGCAGTGAGGGATTTACAGCAAAGAAAAGGTTCCAGGGATGTTAAAGCAGAAAGAAGAAATTTAACGAAGAAGTGATGCAGTCTCTGGCATGCTGTGTTTCTCCAATGACTAAAGCTTGCAGAAGAAGGAAAAGGAAACCATTCAGTTTAATTAGATTGTGGGAGAGCCGAGCAACTTTCCCAGGCTGCAGACACAGAGACTCAGCACTCCAGCCTTCCTTCATGCATGTTCACTTTATTCAACACTTGCAAACATAAACATACTGTAAGTAGACTGCCTATCTTCTTCCAGCAGTGTACTGATAAAAAAAAAAAATCTTTATCAGATCTGTCTACAGGAGCTGCTCTCCTGGAAATGCGGGAGGTCTCTTAATCCCGGCTGGGCTCCAGTGTGGGACTAAAGGGAGGAGGGCAAACGGGGCAGCTGCCCTGGGTGCAGCACCACAGGGGGCGTCGGCGGGGGTCCTACCAACCTTGTATTGTGTGGCTCTGCAGGGCAGGCATCAGTGTAGCTATGGGTGTTGGATCAGGGAGGACTGCAGGGGCCAGCCCTGACAAGGACAATGACTCTGCCTCTGCCCCTTCCCTCTCCCCTCTCTCCTCCTGTGCTTGTGATCAGAAGGGTGGGAACAGCAGCAACAACAACTCCCACTACTCCTAAACCCTTCTGCTTGAGCTACAGCTTGCTGGCAGGGGACTTTACATCTTAAAGACCTAACTTCCTGCAAGCAAGTTTTAAAAGGGGCCTGGAGCATGTGCAGGCCCCTTTTTGCTTTGGGTGTGCACTCTGCTGACCTGCCGAGTAGACACTGCTGGGACTCAGGAGGGGCTGCTGCTGCTGCCCTGGGACCGGAAATGGAGCTCCCCTTTGAACCCACAGAGCATTGCATCTCGGATCACAGCCATAAAGTGAGTTCTGAGGGACATAAAGCGGCGGCAAACCCAGATGCCCTGCTAGCTGCCTTGGGCCACTGTCACTACCTCTCTCTCTCTCTCATCGCTCCTGCCTGCAGCTCCACTCTTCCCTTCTGGGTTTGCCGTGGGCTGCCATGTAGCTCTTCAGGGACTTCCCCAACTACATGGGGAGCCCATTGGGAGCGTTCTCACTGCTTATCTGTCCCTTGGAGGTGGGATGCTGACTCTTGTATCTGCCAGCCTCTCTCTCTCTCTTGCCTGGGAAAAAAAATACAAAACATCCGGGTGCTCCAAGCCTCTGCCAGCTCAGGGCTGAATGGGACACCCACCATAAAAGGGGGCGCTACCTTGCTCTGACAAGTGAGTAAATAGGATAAAACAATCATTTCTTAAATGTACGTCTCAGGCGGAAGCCCATGGGAGTTTGAAAGAGGAGGCCAGAGGAAAGTAAGAAACAGGGAGGGGGCAGGGAAGTTTGCGAAACTGCTGAAGGAAGGAGAGACTGAGAGAGGTTAGGCAGACTGTGAAGAGACAGCGTGGGAGTCAGAGCGGGGGGGGGGGGGGAGGTGGGTAGTGAGAAAGAGAGAGAGGCTGGGCAAAGGGGGGGAAGAAAGAAAGCCTGAGTAGCCTTTGGAGGTGCTGGGCAGAATGTGGAGACTCAGAGTTAAAGTGTGGGGATAGGGAAAAGAGATAGAGGCTTTGCAGAGTGGGGAGAGAGAGAGAGGGTGGGGTGAGGGGAGTGGGAGAGAAACTGAGGGGCTGGCCAGAATGTGGAGAGGGAGAGAGGAAGAAACTGGGCCTAGGCGGTGGTGGGGAAGAACATAAGAGAGGCTGGGCAGAGTATGAGGCTGAGGGAGACAGGCTGGGCAGAATGTGAAGAGACAGAGTGAGAGAGAGAGAGAGAGAGAGAGAGAGAGAGAGAGAAGCATGAGAGGCTGGGCAGAGTGAGGGAGTAGAGGAGAAACAGAGAAACATGATAGCAGAAAAAAGACCGTATAGCCCATCCAGTCTGCCATACGCTCTGAGGGGTAGGCTGGACAGCGAGTAGGTACTGGTAGGGATAGACAGAGACTAGAGAGAGAGTGTAGAAAGACAGAGTGAAAGAGGCTGAGCAGAATGTGGGCTTGGGGAGTTAGAGGGACAGAGAAACTGAGCAGAGTATTCAGAGAGAGACACTTGGTAGAGTGGGGTGGATGGGGGAGAGACAATCTGAGCAGAGTGTGAGGGGTCAGGGAAGAGACAGGCTGGACAGAGTGTGGAGAGACAAAGAGCAAGAGGGAGGTTGGGCAGAGTGGTGGATGTGGAAGACAGAATGACAGAGAGGCTGGGGAGATTGTAGGGAGAGACAGGCAAACCGGTGGACATATGGTGGGAGACACACACAGTGGTATGGTGGGGGGAGGGACAAGGACAATTTCTGATCTCTTCAAAGGGTCTTTACTGCTGTGTGTCCTGGTTTTGTGGTTATTCATGCATAAGACATGCCACCCCTGGCCCAGCCTGTTATTGCATGGTGCTGTATTGCACCTGATTATTTTCTTGAATAAGAGTGTATTCTGGGCTGGCAGTTCTACTGGTGTGACAATAGACTTAAAGATGTTTCCCTTTTGCAATAACTTATTACTGTTACATTATACTAGTTATAGCAGTATTAAAGGCTCACTGCCATGTGTAATGCAAGATAAACCTCAAAAAGTGCGTGTGTGTGTGTGAGTGTGTGTGCTTGCGAGGGGGGAGGCCATAATTCTGAATATCTGCCCCAGGGGCAGAAAAAGCTGGTCCAGGCTCTTCTGGGTTCACATTCTTATCTTGCCAGCAGGATACCACCCACAGAGCTCTCTCCCTATAGGATTCAAAGTGGATTAGGCTAAATGCCTGCTCCAGCACAAGTTAAGAAGGGGAAGCAGAGCCACTTCTTCTCATAGCACCTATAACTTTTCATCCCCAGGGGGAATTTAACCTTGCTTTCTAAGTCCTGAGAATTTATAAAATACAAAGGATCTGAGAAAATGCCCTAGCTTGGATCTCGGCCTGCTGGTCTGACCTTGATGTCTCACCACCATCTTAAACTCAAAATGGCCAAGAGAAAGCTACTTATGTTTCACCCCAAGCCCACCTCCCCTCTTCCTCCTTTCTCTGTTTCTGTGGATAACATGGTAGTCATCCCAGTTCCATCAACCCATAACCTTGGAAACCTCTTCAAATCCTCTCTCTCCTTCACTATGCTTTTCCAAAACACTGCTAAAATATGTCATCTCTTTCTTTATGACACTGCCAAAATCCTTTCTTTCCTTGCTGAACACACTACCAGAACCCTTATCCACTCTCTCATCTCCTCCCGCTTAGACTATTGCAATCTACTCCTCACAGGTCTCCCGACAAATCATCTCTCTCCACTGCAATCTGTCCTAAATTCAGCTGCATGACTTATCTTTTTCCAAAGTCGCTATGCTCACATAACCCTTCTTCTGAAGTCACTGAATTGGCTCCTTATCCACTCCTGATTATAGTTCAAGTTCTTCTTTCTAACCTACAAATGCCTTCACTCTGCAGCACCTCACTACCTCTCCTCTCTTATCTCTTTACACCCCTGCTCATGCTCTCCGCTCGTCGGATAAGTCACTCCTATCTGTGCCCTTCTCTTTTACTGCCAATTTCAGACTCCGTGCTTTCCACCTGGCTGCACCATGTGCTTGGAATAGTCTTCCTGAACTGGTGCGTCATGCTCCCTCTCTTGCCATGTTTAAATCCCATCTAGACCCATCTTTTTTAAACCACTTTTAATTCTTATGCCTGATTGTCTGCTTTCAGTCTTGTTAACTAACTTTCTTTTCTTTCCTTTTTAACCATTGTCTTGCTTTATGAAATACCCCAGGTCTCTTGTCCTGTATGTTTGTCTTGTTAGATTGAAAGCTCTATTAAGCAGGAACTGACTTTTTGTATGTTTGTATGGCACTGCATATGTTGTGTAGCACTATAGAAATGTCAGTAGTAGTAATAGTAGTAGTAGCTTGTAGTCCATGCAGAGGTATAAAATCAAAGCCAGTCAAATGACTTAAGAAAACATTATAAAGCCTAAAACATGATTTTAAAAAATCATGGTGAAATGTAGTACCTGGTGCAACTGTTTATTTTTATAAATTATAGATGTGAAGCAATTATGAAACAATGGTGGTTCTTTGAGTTTGTGTAGCTGCCAGGATCTGACAGCCTCAGGTTAATGGAGCATGGCACATCATTTTTTTTTCAAGCTGGTGTTGCACATACACTACTGTGCACTTATGACCCTATGCCTCTGGTTGAGGATATTTCAGGTTTCAATTGTGCTTTTATATCTAGTGTGACAAAAATTAAAATAGGGAGAGTGCAAAATGAAGAGGTTTTAGGTGAGCTACTTTGTTTTATGACAACCATACTGTTTATATCCAATATTCAACTCTGGAATACTGAAACCTGACTACTCTCATATTAGACCAGCTACTATGAGGCCAAAACGAAGTAGCTCACCCATGGTAAAAGTGGCCATGTTAATGCTGTGTATTTTCTGTGCTTTAATTTGGTGATGAAACTTTGGTCTTTTTTTTTTTTTTGTGCCAAGCAGTTTTCAAACTTTTATGAGTCTAACTTGTACCTCTGATTTTGTAATGTACAGTTTTGGAACACTTCCCTTGAACTGGCTTTTTGCACAGCGATTTAAAATATAGTTGTGGAAGCTGAGAGGAGAAGGAAAGGAGAGAGAAGGCCTGGCAGCCTTTCCGGGGTTTGTGGCTGTATTCCACGGCCCTGACAGAGGTTACAGCCGGGTACCTTGCACCGTGAAGTCATTCGAGGGCAAACCCCAAGAGGGGCTGATTTTATGGGTCCCTTGGGCGTCGCCCTCGAATGACTTCACAGTGCAAGGTACCCGGCAGTAACCTCCGTCGGGGCCGTGGAATACAGCCACAAACCCCGGAAAGGCCGCCGGGCCTTCTCTCTCCTTTCCTTCTCCTCTCAGCTTCCACAACTATATTTTAAAACACTGTGCAAAAAGCCAGTTCAAGGTAAGTGTTCCAAAACTATACATTACAAAATCAGATCAGAGGCGTGCGACTTTGTTACAACTTTGCTACAATTTTGGAATAACTTTTGTTATTAATTGGAACATTACCTTGATTTGTTACCTCTCCTGTTCCTTGGAAGCTCCCACAGATATTTTGGTGGATCCGAGAGATTGTACCAGTGAGGTGTTTGTGAGCGCCCCTTTCATTTGGAGTAGTTTCCTGAAAATTTAAATGCCTCATTCGGCTCGGAAGAGGAGAGCCAAGGAGCATCAGGCCTCGAACGCAACAGTGGCTATCCCATCAGTGGGCCCAATGGATGCTCATATTCGCCGAGGGATGGAATTGGGGTATGAGAGTTCGCTGAGCGCTGAGAGGGGGGAAGAAGAGCCCTCTGATGCTCATAAACTAATGACATCACTCTCCCCTGGGCAGAGATTGCCGCTGGTTAACCCAGCCATTAGGGTTCCTGTAGAGCAAGGAGACCTGGGACTGACCAAAGGTGTTAGTGCGGACTCTCCCATGAGGCGAAGAGACCATCAGGAATACCTTAAGGCTTTGAATAACAACCAAGGAACTGATGAACTTCCCATTGGAGCTGCAATTGCGGATCCTGGAGAGAGCAGGGCCGAATTCCCACTACTACAATTTAAGTCTCTGGTAAGGCCAAAATCATTTTCCTTAGAACTTATTAGAGATGAGCTTCATTTTTCTGGCTCAGGTCGGGTTTCGGTTTGGGCGCTTCGTGGGAAAACTCATTTTCCCATGGATCATTTTTTGCCAAAAACGAAACTGGAACCCAAACCTGAAACTGGAAAAACGAATAAAAAAAAAGAAAAACACGAATCGGGAAAAAAAATGCGAATCGGAAAAAAAAACCCACACCAACCCTCCACATTTACTTTCTTGTAACCCCCCCACCACCACCACCACCATCCTGATCCCTCCCCAAGACCATCTTGTGCTCCTACCATGTGACAGGGGCTGACCAATGGCACTGGTAGCCCCTGTGACATCCTAAGGGCAAGGCTATCGGCGCCATTTTGAATACTGGCAACCGAGGGCCTGAGTGCAGGAGATCGCTCCGGACCCCTGCTGGACCACCAGGGACTTTTGGCAAGTCTTGGGGAGGTAGGAGCATGTGACAGGGGTTGACCAATGGCACCAGTAGCCCCTGTGATATCATAAGGGCAAGGCTATCGGCGCCATTTTGAGTCATAGCAGGCCTAACAGCATGGAGGGAGAGATCACTGTCAGGACCTCGCTGGACCACCAGGGACTTTTAGTAAGTCTTGGGGAGGGATCGGGTTGGTGGGGGGGGGGGGGGGTGTGGTGTAAGAAAGTAAAATTGAAGGGTTTGGGTGGTTTATTTTTTTTTGTTTTTTTTAAATAAATGTGCCCCTCCCCCCGCACTAACCCGAAAAACAAATTTTCCCCGAAGCTTGGGGAAAATCTGTTTCATGGTTCAGGTCCCCTCGAACCACAACAAAATAGGCAATTTTTTTGAAATTGCCTAATTCTTTATAAACGAATGCACATGTCTAGAACTTATATGGGAAGCTATCAATGACTTGAATAAAAATATGGGATTACAAATTTCTGCAATGATGGATACACTGAATAATGTAAGATCTGAAGTTGTAAAAATGGAAAAGGAGAACTTGCAATTTAAAAATAGTTGGTAAAGGTAAAGCCTAACTTAGGAAAATCAGAGGAATTGCAAGTTGCACTGATAAAAGAACATCAAACCCTACATTTAAAAATGGAAAATACTTTAAGACGCAAGAACATTCAATGTATACATTTCCCTAAACTCCCTACTCAAACACATATGCAGATATGGAGGAGATATTTGATGGAGGTTTTAAATTTACCTGAGGCAACATTACCAATAATTTCTAAGTTATATTATTGCCTCCATTAAAGAAATCCTCCAGCCTGAAAAAAGAAGGGGACAATTTAATGCAGGAATTGCAGCAAAGACAGCCAGCCCAAGAAGCAAGCCTTAATATTTCGGAGATTCTGGAACAAACAGAGATTAATTTAGTGAAGTCTTCAACATTAATACTGTCATTTATGCTTGAATATGATAAAGACTGGGTTTTCGGGAAATACTTTATGAATAGGTCTAAGGAGTTCTTGGGCTGTAAGGTCCAGTTATTCCCTGATCTATCACCATTATCTCAAAAATGTAGAAAACAGTTTTTACTGTTAAAACCGCAAGTACTACAATTAGGAATGTATTTTATTCTCAAATTTCCATGCAAATGTGTAGCAAAGTTTAGTAGTAATTCTTATATATTTACTCAACCGACACAATTAACGCAATTATTGTTAGTAGGGAGAAACCGGCTTTGTGCTCTATACCAGGACCCACATAATGTGCTCCCTATATGAGAAGAGCTCTCTCAATAAAAAGTGTATCATCTATAGCTAGGATTGTTTAGTTAATTCACATACGTGTATATTTTACCTTTAAATTGTGTAGTCTTGGATCCCCATTGTGGGTGTGATTTATTTGGTATGTATGTAAAAATTATATTTATCATCCCTGAAACCTGTAATTCAATTCAAGTAGTGACTGCATTGCTTGATATTTAAATTGTAAAATGCAATAGACAGATAATAAAAATAAATAAATAAAATATAGTTGTAACTTCTTTCTTGGGATCTTCTCATTAGAAAGGAGCACGCATTTGGATACTACTGCGGCCAACAAAATAACATATTTCCAGTGGTTCCTCAGGAATGTGAGGAAGCAATTGATTCTAGGCCCTTGAGCTTCAGGTTAATAATACATCAAATAATGAAATATGCAAAATAATGAAAAATGCAAAAACTGGTCAAAATGACAGAGGACAGACATACTTCTTCAGAAATAAAGTCCAGTAAAAACACAAAAACAGTCATAAATACAAGTTTCTGAAATTCCATTGGCCTCCAAGATTTCACTAAGAACAAATATGGGATTTGCTTTTACTCTTACGGGTGCTCTTTTTGAATCTGAAATCTTCGCAGCTTCTCAAGGGGACTCCCATCTCCTTAGAAAGGGAAGGAAGAGCTTCTCAGTTTGCAAATCTCTTCACTTCTTGACAGATATTGGGGTGAATTTTCAGTTCCACATGCGAAAACAGCATTTACGTGCATATGTGAAGCATTCACATGTAACCCGTATTTTCTAAACAGGTCACATGTACGCATACATCTACATATTTGTACACATGAAAAATAGTTTGCCCGTGTGCGCATAAGTTGTTAAATTATAAACTACTACTCGTGAATGTCATCAACATTGAGAAAATAGATTACTCTAGTTATTTTACATGGCGAGTTTAAAATTGCATAGCATTTCTCAACTAGGTGTCTGGCAGGCTAGCTTCTCCCAGTGAGTGGACATGGCAGCAGGCTAGGAGGTGAGGCAAAGAGGATGGGGATTTACTAACAGGCAAGCCCGAATGGTATATGTTATAAAGAAAAATTTGGTCAGGAGTCTCATTCAGAGCTTTGAGGGAACAGGTCACTGAATTGCATAGAATTTCAGTTAGGGGTGTGTGAACATGACTGGAATAGACATGGCCATACTGGGATGGGGAGTGAGTGGTGGAGAATCAAACTTCAAAATGATTGTAATAGGCTTATGGATATTTACGGCACAACCATTGAGGAGGGAATGAAGAGGAGGACATACCCTTTACAGAGAGTATACAGAAGTAAGGCACAGTTTTTGGATCTGTCAGAGCAAGTCTTGTGCAGGTTCAAGTTCAACAAGGAAACCATACAGTACCTATTCCTGCAGGTAGAGCAGGACTTGTGCCTTTCCATCTGCAGGCGTCAGGCCTTGCCAGTACACCTCAAGGTCACTACTGGAATTTTTGGTCACTGGCACCTTCCAGACACCTGTACAGGTCATGGCTAGAATAAGTCTGTCTGCCACATTCATATGTATCGATCAGTTCCTGGCTGCATTTCTCAGGAAAACATGTCACTATCTATCTATCTATCTATCTATCTATCTATATATATTAGAGATGTGAATCGTGTCCTCGATCGTCTTAACGATCGATTTCGGCTGGGAGGGGGAGGGAATCGTATTGTTGCCGTTTGGGGGGGTAAAATATCGTGAAAAATCGTGAAAAATCGTAAAAAATCGAAAAAAATCGAAAAAACGTAAAATCGCAAAACCGGCACATTAAAACCCCCTAAAACCCACCCCCGACCCTTTAAATTAAATCCCCCACCCTCCCGAACCCCCCCCCAAATGACTTAAATAACCTGCGGGTCCAGCGGCGGTCCGGAACGGCAGCGGTCCGGAACGGGCTCCTGCTACTGAATCTTGTTGTCTTCGGCCGGCGCCATTTTCCAAAATGGCGCCGAAAAATGGCGGCGGCCATAGACGAACACGATTGGACGGCAGGATGTCCTTCCGGACCCCCGCTGGACTTTTGGCAAGTCTTGTGGGGGTCAGGAGGCCCCCCCCAAGCTGGCCAAAAGTTCCTGGAGGTCCAGCGGGGGTCAGGGAGCGATTTCCCGCCGCGAATTGTTTTCGTACGGAAAATGGCGCCGGCAGGAGATCGACTGCAGGAGGTCGTTCAGCGAGGCGCTGGAACCCTCGCTGAACGACCTCCTGCAGTCGATCTCCTGCCGGCGCCATTTTCCGTACGAAAACGATTCGCGGCGGGAAATCGCTCCCTGACCCCCGCTGGACCTCCAGGAACTTTTGGCCAGCTTGGGGGGGGCCTCCTGACCCCCACAAGAATTGCCAAAAGTCCAGCGGGGGTCCGGAAGGACCTCCTGCCGTCCAATCGTGTTCGTCTATGGCCGCCGCCATTTTTCGGCGCCATTTTGGAAAATGGCGCCGGCCGAAGACAACAAGATTCAGTAGCAGGAGCCCGTTCCGGACCGCTGCCGTTCCAGACCGCCGCTGGACCCGCAGGTTATTTAAGTCATTTGGGGGGGGTTCGGGAGGGTGGGGGATTTAATTTAAAGGGTCGGGGGTGGGTTTTAGGGGGTTTTAGTGTGCCAGCTCACGATTCTAACGATTTATAACGATAAATCGTTAGAATCTCTATTGTATTGTGTTCCATAACGGTTTAAGACGATATTAAAATTATCGGACGATAATTTTAATCGTCCTAAAACGATTCACATCCCTAATATATATATATATATATATATATATATATATATATATATTCCTTTGGAGCACATAGAAACAACAACAAATAATGATTGATTTTACCAAATTGCATGCTTCTCTTCTATCTTGGGAGCTATCAGTTTTACTCACATCCTCTCATACAGGAATTCATGATTGCTGGAATTTCATGACTGCTGGAATTTCATTTCATGACCCCTAGTTCTATTGCTTTTTTTTCCAACAGGAAAGGTTTGAAATTCATACATCATTGAAAACTTTTAGGTATCTGAAGGTCTGTATTATATCTCCCCTGTACCTCCTCTCTTCCAGGGTATACATATTTAGATCCTTCAGCCTCTCCTCATAGGTCTTCTGATACAGACCCCACACCATTTTTGTCACCCTTCTCTGGAACGCCTCCATCCTGTCTCAATCCTTTTTGAGATATGGGCTCCAGAACTGAACATAATACTCCAGGTGAGACCCCACCAAGGATATGTACAAGAGCATCATCACCTCCTTTTTCTTACTGGTTATTCCTCTTTGCAGCCAAGCATTCTTCTGGCTTTAGCTAGCGCAGGCTGGTTGACTCCTCCTCCTCCATGAAAACCTGGTGAAGCCTTGCAGATGTGTGCCCATCTGCATGCCTCTCCTCCTCTTCCTCATGTTCCTCTTCATGGCTTTTGGGTAGCACCCATGAACACTGCCTTGCTAATCCAAGACCACTGGGTCCAGGAGCATTGGAGTCATGACCTCCCCTGCAAAAAATAAAAGTTTACAACTTTCAATATATTCCCTGTTGCACTTGGTAGATCTTGGGCTCTTCCCACAAGCTGCCACACTTACCTCTGTCATTGAAACTCCATGGAGCTGCCCTGATGCCGGTGTCCTTCACCAAATGTGGCAATAGGCTGTGCCGCAGCGTGACCACATGCCAGTCTGCACACATGTCAGGATACAACGGACTCTGGACTGCGTTGTCCTTAGGGCGGGCACACGCCGATTACGCTGAATTTAAAGGGCCAATGTCAGGAATCAGAGAGAGGTACCTCTTGTTGACATCACCCCTCTGCATTCTAAAAGGCTGCATTGGCGCCCCCTCCAATGCCTCGGCAATGTGTCGACTTCCTTGAAATAGTGCATTGCCTCAGTGTGTTCCTGTTCTTGGCTTTGTATTCTTGGTCTGTGTTTCTGAGTTCCTGATTTCTGTTCCTGGTTCCTGTGTTGATAGTCCGGTCTGTGTTCCTGAGTTCTCATCTTCTTCATGGTCAGTCTTCAGTTCCTGGTCTTCTTCATGGTCAGCCCTCAGTATCTCCACTCCTGCTTGTGCTGTTCCTCGTTTCCCTATCCTCTCTCAGCTCCACGTTGCCCTTTGGATGGATTTCTGGTGTTGACCTTGGCCTGTACTCTGACTCTGATTGCACTCCACCTACCACTGACCATTGCCTGGACTCCGAGTCTGATTGTAACACCTGGTTCAAATCTGCCTGCTTCAGATGATGTGGAACCTGCAGCTAACCCACATTCATATACAATATCTTACGTGTAAGAACAACAAGGCATTTTTGTATTTTGAGCTTTGTTTTTATCCATTACACCTGTAATTTTATCTATTAGGAAGAGAAACTTCATTCAGAAACAAGCATTATATTTGGAAAGTGTATATGTCCTATGTGTTAGAATAAATCAGGCAAAGAGTTTCTACTGTGTCTCAGTAGCTACATCTACCTTACAAACTCTATGTAGTTTAATTGTTGTCTGGATGGGAAGTAGCTGAGGGAAAATATAGTTCTGATCCAGCTTCAGATGATAGCCAAGCTCTGAAGGTGTATTGTGTCAGGGTGTTTCCTGATTACAGGTGAGTAGGTGAGGGGGCAAAGTCATGGAAACATCAAAGTTTCCCTGTTAGCTCTCAGCTGGGAACATTTGGCTGAGAGCCCTTAAATATGACTTTATCCTAGATGTCTTGTAAGATACAGGGCAAAACAGTCTTCTGGCAGGCAGATCTCCATTGAATGGAAGGACTTTCTGAGATACAAGTGAAGAGATTTACAGGTGGAAGCTGGGAGACTTGTGGAGTTAATCTGGGCCTTATTAGGAGGATAGCCAGTTTGAACAAGGAGAAAAGTTTGGTGCAACAGTAATGTCAGACACCTGCCTTACTCCAGTAGGCCTTCATCACTGTGGGGTAAGAATGATTGTTTTTCATTTTATTGATATCAGCAGCTTTTAGGATAAGAGTAAAGAATTATAACTTGCTGCAAACAGCTTCAGGTGAATGGAGTTCCTACTAGAAAATTTATAAGATACCTCTTCTCTGCTGGAAGTTGTGCTGTTGTTGAAAAGGCCACTTCATGTATGCTCCTTATCTTCTTAGTAGTGGGAAAGCATACAAGATATTTCTCTCTATAAACTATACTTTTGCTTGTGGTTTAGCTGCATTTATAACTCAGGCACTTTGAGGAGTTAAGAGGTAAATGTTGATTTAAAGCTCTGCAGTGTTGTGGCCATTAAAGGAAGATCATTCAGGGCAGCTAAGTATAGAATGAATACTGAAATAACACGAAGGTACACACAGGCAGCTGTAAGAATTCATGAGTGGAGGATAGAGATTATAGGACAAAGCTGCATGGCGAGGTACATGCATGACAGTGTATGGGTATGAGAGCAATTGCATTAGGCAGTCTTGAAGGGGTGGAAATGGATCTTAGCATGCAGCCAGGAGGCTGATGTCATCTGGAGGTGCTGCTCAGGGATTCCCAGCAATGGACCCATATTATGTGCACATGTGCGTGTGTGCACGCCTACGGGAAGGCGGCGGTGGCCTGGCCGGGATGGTGGCATCAGCAGTTGTCGGTGGCATTTGCACCGCCGCTGACGGCACCATCCTGGAACGCCACCGCAACGGGATGGCAGCATGTGCAGTGGAAGAGGTGAGTGCATTGGCTCAGAGGTCTGTCCCTTGAGCCGCCAAACATAATAAAAATGTACAACATCCTAATTTAGATGAAAAATACTACATATATATTATTCCCTAATACTTTATACCTAGCTAAAATAATCATATGTAAAAGCAACAAATTAATAAACATATTGTAAATTAAAATAAAAGTAAATCATGAAAAATAGTGGTCATGGTATTCTAATTGCAGACCAACACGTCACAAAAAAAAAAAAATCTAATTAAAAGAATGCTCTGCAATCCGAT
Source organism: Rhinatrema bivittatum (assembly GCF_901001135.1). Lineage (NCBI taxonomy): Eukaryota > Metazoa > Chordata > Amphibia > Gymnophiona > Rhinatrematidae > Rhinatrema > Rhinatrema bivittatum. The sequence continues at coordinate 439,532,068 of NC_042617.1, forward strand.
GGCAGTTCCTTAGATAAAACCTTCAGAATAATTGCCCATTCTTTAAAGATCATATGAATCCACCATGAAAACAGAAGTAAACTACTATTTATAATTTTTCTCACAATTAGAAAGATTGGAGAGGCAGGAATAACATTAATAATGAAGCTATTGTTCACAGCGGGTGAACAACAAGGTTTTGCATTTATGGTGAAACAGAGAGTAATGGTCTGTTTTCTTCAAATTAAGTGGAAGCAAATTCCAAAAGCTAGGTACTACTCCTAGTCTCTCTAGTCTTAATAAGGTGCAGTGCTTTTAATGAAGGTACAACACGTCTCCTTGCTTGACTTGAAAGAAGAAGCTGTGCCAGTTGATACCAGGTGAATTCATCTGTGAGATATTTTGGACCCATCTATTTTGTAACATGGAATGCTACATATAAAATTTTTGAATGTTATTCAGAAAGAAATTGGAAGCCCAAAGAAGGAATTCAATCCTGGGGGGTGTCTCCCTCCTATAGGCCATGCCCCAACCCTACTCTAGCATCTAGGTTCAGTATAAACTGCACTCTAGTCACTGCTTTTTTAGTCCGTCCCATATAAGATGAATTACAATAGTTTAAATGACCAAGCACTATGAACTGCATCACTATTCAGAGAAATTCAGTCTAAAATAAAAAAAAAACCAAAAAACTAATAAAATGACTGACAAGTTTCAAACATCAAAACACTTTCCTTTTGACCGTGGGCACTTGTATTTCTATTGAAAAGTCAGAATCAATGACAACTCCTAGACTTTTGACTGAAGATTGAAAACAAACATCATTAAAAGCTTAAATCTGAAACATTCTTGGGGATTGCACGCAGTCAGAGCCAGAGGAATTCCGTTGACTTTTTCTTAAAGATATATGTGGCAAATAGAAGACTTTTCAATTGCAATTCTAAAATGGGATTTTGCCATCCTTTGTTTCTTTTTTTCTAAACTTTCTATTAGTCGATTATCAGGCACATCAAAAAACTGGACTATTTTAAAGATAATTATCACAGTATATTCTAGCACAGCGGTTCTCAACAGGTGGGTTGGGACACACTGGTGTGTCACGAGGTCCTGGGAGGTGTGTGACAGGGCCAATAAATGGCTGACTCCTTATCAGCCCAGGTGGGAGTTGGCTGACTTCTCTTATATTGGGCCTCATGGGAGGCTACTCTCTCACTTCCTTCTCTTTTTTTGTCCCAGTGAGAGGCTGTTTCCACCTCCACCCAGCTCAGAGCAAGACATTCCCAGCTCCTGCTGTTCTAGGCCTCATGTGACTCAAACTTTATTTTTCCCTGCTGAGTGTGGGAGTGACGCTGCTGATGATCTCTTCACCCTGTGGAGGGTGGGGGAAAGGAGGCTGGGGATGCTGGGAAGATGAAGGTGGAATGGAGAGAGAGTGTGAGGCCTGCTGAGCAGGAAGGGCTGGGAAATAGGGGGGTCGGGGCAGCTGGGCAAGCAGGGAGATGAGATGAAGGGGGTTGGGAGAGTCAAGCAGGGGATAGAGGGAAGACAGGGAAGAGGATGCAGGGGGTCAGGAATGCTGGGCAGGGATGAGAGTGTGAGCGGATGATTGAAAGGGAGTAATTGGGAAAAGTGAAGGATCATGGAGGCATGGAAGGGGAATGACAGGGTGCAAGAGCCATAATATGTCAGTTTGGGGAATGTGCATTTCTTCTATCTTTGTACTTTGCTTACTGTAGAAGGATATGTATTTCTGTTTCTAGCTCTCCAATTTTGCACTGCATGCAGAGTGGCTTTTTGAGATTTTCATTCCAGTTTTTGTCTTCACATTTGTAATTAATTTACATTTTTTTTTATTCTGTATTTGGTAAAGGTCGGATCTGTATGTGTGACTGAGGTGAGGTATTATACTAGGTCGGGATTTGAATCAATGTTCTTTGTTGCGCTTTCTCATTCTCAATAGGACATGCATTGGTGCTGCACTGCTCCTTTCCATAGGAAGGGCTATTGCTATTTCTGTTCTTTGAATTAGTGTTGCAATGGTTATGGAAGGTTTGCTATACATGTGCTGAGTGGGGGGTTTTTTTTTTCCAGGTTTTGAATTTTACAATGCACCTGGTAGTAAGGGAGTTTGGGTTTCTGTTACTGAGATAGCACCAGAATCAGAATATATTTTTTATAAATCGAGTTGTATTTGAAATATCCTAATTCTGCTCTGCATCCATTGTTTAGGGATGGGGAGGGGGAGTGGGTGGGCTGGGGCGGGTTCCTGTGGATGCAGAGTATATGTTTACATTTAGCCCCGTGATGGTCAGGTGTTCAGTGTGTCACGCCTGTAAGCATTATCTGCCAGGTGTGTCTTAATAGAGAAAAGGTTGAGAACCTCTCTTCTAGCATATTAAAAAGAAAATAAGAGGACATTTCTCAATCCATCTATTTATAGGTGTTGGAACAGGGTGGCCATCCAGGCCTTGGCCTAACCAACTTTTTCATTCTCACAGTCAAGGTAGTGTTGGTACTGGCCAGCACCACACGATTCTATGCATTCTCAGTCAGAAACAGAGCTACGTGGGTGCCTGTAGTCTTGTGCTGATCTGCTTGTCTCACGAGATCAGCATGAGAATAGAATACATAGAATACATATAATACACAGAATGTCTGTTGGCACCAGTACTTCCAGGATAATATAAGAGACTGCAGGGTAAGGGAGGTAAGCGGGCTAGAAGGGATCCAAGGCTAGAGGCTGGCTAGGAGGGGGTGGAGTTTGAGGCTGCAAGCTGGCTGGGGTGGAGGGGTGTCTGAGGCTGAAGCTAGAGGCTGGCTTAGGAGTCTGAAGTTGGATACTGGCTTAGGGAAGACAGACTCTGGAGGCTGCTGTGGTGGAGGACTGAGGCTGAAAGCTGGCTGGTGGAGGGGGTCCAAGGCTGAAGAGAAGACATTTTTACTTGAGGAAAATTAATAAAGTTTAAGTTCTTATATCAGGACCCATGTTCTAAAGAATGAATTCTGATGCACAAATAAACATTTGTCTTTAATTAAGGCACAATATGATCTTTGCTAAGAGGAAATATGATTTTGGTAAACCCTTAGTTTTGAAACTGTAATCCTCAAGCAGCACATTCTGAAACTCAACCAGGACTGCAGCTCCAAAAGAAATCTTAAATAAATCAGAAAATCATCCAGAAAAGACATTCTCTCCATCACATGTCATATCTCCTCAGGGAGACACTCTTAAGGACTGGCAGTGTCTTCCCTGAGGTTTATCGAGCTGTGTCCAAGTGTGCAGGACTGGGATTATCTTTGGGGTTTTAACAAGCATAACCCTGTGGTTACTTTTGGCTCTGCCTAGGAAGCCTCCTCATTTTCTTGACAAGTGAAGAAAAAGCAAACATCCAGAACTCACACCAACTGAAAGTCCCATCAAACCCATATTCACATGCACTTTGCCTCCTCAGAATGCATTCCAAGCTTCATTTTTATTAGAAGCTTCCAGCTTTCATTTTCAACTACACCAGTCCAATAACACAACCATTTGAATCTAGGGAAGGTAAAGAGAAGATGCTGAGTTGAGAAAAACTCTCCAGACATTGTAGCAGAGTTCTTAAGCCTGGTTTTAAGGTGAAAGGACACTAAGGGGCGGATTTTAAAACCCCTGCACGCTGGCGCGCGCAGAGCCCCGGGACGCGCGTAAGTCGGGGGCGTGGCGGGGGCATGGTGGGGGGCGTGGCGGGATGACGTGGCGTTTAGGGGGCAGGGCACGGCGTTTTGGGGGCGGCGACGTGGGCGTGGTTTCGGCCCGGGGGCGTTCCGGTGGTGTGGCCGCAGCCTCCGGAACAGCCCCCGGGATCGGACCACGGAGCGGGGCAGCCGGCCGACGCGCGCAAAGGTAAGGGGGGGGTTTAGATAGGGCCGGGGGGGTGGGTTAGGTAGGGGAAGGGAGGGGAAGGTGGGGGAGGGCGAAGGAAAGTTCCCTTTGAGGCCGCTCCGATATCGGAGCGGCCTCGGAGGGAACAGGCAGCGCGCACTGGGCTCGGCGCGCGCAGGTTGCACAAATGTGCACCCCCTTGCGCGCGCCAACCCCGGATTTTATAAGATACGCGCGTATCTTATAAAATCCAGCGTACTTTTGTTCGCGCCTGCTGCGCGAACAAAAGTACGCGCTCGCGCAAGTATTTAAAATCTGCCCCTAAATGTTTTAGCACACACTAAAACAGTTACTGCTTACTAAATAAAGTTAGCATGCATTAAAACATGTTAACATGTACTTAATGGGTTTTAATATGCACAAAAAAACATTTAGTGTGCAATAAAAATAAATAAAAAAAAAAATACAAATGAGAAATTTTTAACTGTATACCCTTAAGCAGCACTCTGATACTCCCAGTGAAAATCATGAGACACCATAGTGCTCACAAAGGCATCCTACTATGCCCTCTTAGAATCTTCTAGATTCTGATAACAAAAACAAACAAAAAAAAAAGAAAGTAAACCAATATCATTCAAAGGTATATTAAAGTCGGTTATCTACTAAACAAGCCATCCTGGAGTACCATCTAGTCATTCATGTGTTTATGATATCCACAATGAATATGCATGAGATATGGCAGTGCATGCAAATCTACCTCATGCATATTCATTGTGGATATCCTGAAAACCCATCTTCAGAGAGATTTCTTAAGGACCAGCTTGAGAAACACTGAACTAAACTGGTGTACAAAATTATACTTATTTTTTAGAGCTAAAATTGTACTATCAGTTACATTTTGAATAAATCTAAAAGCAAATAATCACTCTTTTTAGTATTTGAACTGTTCTTTGTGGGGCTGGATGAGTTCTAGCTGTAACCAGTTCCAAACAATTTTAAAAGAAAGTTATTCACTAAAGAAGACAAAAGAAGTAAAGAATTTCTAATAAAATGGCTAAGCAACATATTTGAAAAAAGGCTCAAATATTTTGACATCTTAGTTTCTGTGCTCTCGCTGAAAGTTTATAGTGACAGTAAAACCTGGCTAGAAGACAATTTTTGCTAGGCACATGCCTTCATCCTTGAGCTTATTTTGCTTAGTTAGCATTTTTGCCTGCTGTGAGGTGTTTTCATTGGATGGCTACCTACAAACACATCTCTGACCTCAATGTGCTTGAAGCAGACCAGCAGAGACAAACAGAGCCAATTGGACATGCTCTATAAATCACCACCCACGTCCTTCCAGCAGCAAAATCTAAAAGTAGAGGGAGTTGGGGGAAGCCAACTGGCAAGTGTTATACATGAGGAACTGAAAGCTGTTCAGTATCACCAGCTGGAAATACTCAGGAGCTAACTTAAAGGTGATTTGCAAACAGGTTTTGTCTGTTTGAATTGAGAGAGGGATTCAATTGTGTGTTTATAACAGAGGACCCTTTTTCTGCATGGTAGCTGTGTAATGTTGCAGACTTTTCATATGTAACAACCCTTGGCCAGAAAGGAAGTAGAGTTTGGAGGAATACATAAACCCTGATCCTTTTAATTCAGCAAACTCCAGGTAATTAAATTCTATAATAAAAGCATTCTGTGCTAAAAAAAAAAAAAAAAGTTATACATTTTCAAATCACCTTTAACATAAACTCATAAAAATCTAACCACTAATTGGGGAAATATGTGGGATATATATATATATATATATATATATATATGTGTGTGAGTATATGTTTTTATTTATTAAACCTCACATTTGTAACAACACTGATTGGAGTGGAGGATTAACCGAGTGGTTACAGCAGCAGGCTGAGAACCAGGGTAGTTAGAGCTCAAATCCTGTTTCTCCCACAGATAATCCTTGTGACCTTGGGCAAGTCACTTCACTCTCCATTGCCTCAGGAATGACTTAGAGTGCAGGTCCTCATGGACAGGGGAATGACTAAGATACCTGAATTATAACTCACTTTGAGCTTCGAGAAAAGTTGAATAGTTAAATCTAAAATCCAAACTCTGCATTACACAACTGCAAATGGGATTAGTTGAACAAGAATCAATTGCTCAATGATGACATAAACATCTTTTCCTTGTAAAGCACTTGCAAAAATTATACCGCAAATATAGATAACCACATGTGATCCATAGTGTTACATTTGTCAGCTCACGGGTTGCCCTGTGAGCCGGCTCACTTGCGTGCCACTGCCAGCCTGCCGACATCACAACCTGCCTCGTGGCCAGGACGCCGCTGTCATCGCCCACCGGTGCTTCCCCTCTAGGTATGCACACATGGTGTACGCCGGCCTATGCATGCCCTGTGGTGATAACTGCATCCTGATGACATCACACGGTCAGGTATTTAACCCTGGCCATGCAACTGTGTTAGTGTTAGGTGCTGCATTCCTGCTTGATCCTGCTTTCATCTGTCTAAGCCTGCCTGATCCAGCCTTCTCTGCTCACCTCATCTCTCCAACCTTGCCTTCCTGCACTATATCTCCAGCCTTCTCTGCCTGTCTTATCTTTCCTAGCCCCTCCTTTCCTCGGAATGACTCTGGGATTGACCACATCCTGGACCTAGACCACTCTCACCTGCTGCCTGCCTCTGACCTCAGTTGAACCATGACCATCCATGTCTGCTGCCTACCTCGACCCTAGCGATGATACAGGACTTCCCCCATTCTATTCTTCATGAGACTATTGCCTAAGTCCTTCTGGCCTCCGGAACCCTAAGGGGAATGGGGCTGGTAAAGGTGAAGCCCTAGACCAGTCTCACCACCAGCCCAGCATCGCCAGCTGTCAGGGAGGACCTACAGGGCTTTCCCTGTAGGTTGAGTCAATCTCCCCACAGCTCAAGGATCCAAAATCCTTACAGGTTGCTGATGCCACAGACCCAGCAGTCTTGTCATCACTCCAGGCCACCCTGGACCTGGCCCAACATATTCAGGAACGACGGTCCATCTTGAACCAGGTTATCGCAGCCTTAGAAAGACTCGCCATCCATATGGATGCCTTAACCCCAGCACCAGCTCCACCGGTGCCTGTCACCTCTTCTCATAATGCTGCCACAGTACGCAGCCTAGTACCTCAGCTTCCTGTGCCGCCTTGCTACATGGGCGATACTAAGTAGTGGTGAGGATTTCTTAAAAAATGCAGAATGGATTTTGAACTCCAGTCCAGCCTGCTCCCAACTGATCACAACAAGGTCCTCTACATTCTCTCGCTCCTTGGTGGTACAGTGCTAAATTGGGCTTCTCCCATATGGGAAATAGAGGAACCTTTTCTCCACAGTCTATAAGACTTTCTTTAACAATTCAGGCTGGTCTTTGAGGAGCCCAGGCAAATATCCTCATTAGCCACTGAGATCCTGCAGATTCGGCAAGGGGGGGGGGGGGGGGTGTGCACCTCAGTGAATATGCCATAGGATTTCACACATTGGCCTCTGAATTACACTAGGGAGAGGATAGCCTTACGGCTATATTTCTACAAAGCTTATTGGGCAAGATTAAGGATGAGCTAGTGTGTTGAGATGTCCCTTCCTCCCTGGATGCCTTAATCAATCTTGCAGGCTGAATAGACAGTTTTCAAAATAATTTTAAAGAGAATAAACTCACCTATTGGCTGATAACCCTGGCAACTCATTTTCAGTGGTCTGTGTTTCCAGCACCGACTTCAGACATACAAGCACCAAATGAGCCCATGCAACTGGATAAGAGTAAACGTCCTCCAGAGAAGAAACTCCACAGGAGACAGATGGGTCTATGTTAGGGATGTGAATCGTTTTTTGACGATTTAAAATATCGTCCGATATATTTTAAATCGTCAAAAAATCGTTAGGACCACGATACAATACCAATTCTCCCGATTTATCGTTAAAAAATCGTAAATCGGGGGAAGGGGGAGGGCAGGAAAACCGGCACACTAAAACCCCCTAAAACCCACCCCCGACCCTTTAAATTAAATCCCCCACCCTCCCGAACCCCCCCCCCCAATGCTTTAAATTACCTGGGGATCCGGCGGTGGTCCAGAACGGTGGCGGTCCGGAACGGCCCCCTCAATAGAATCGTGTTGTCTTCAGCCGGCGCCATTTTTCAAAATGGCCGCCGCAAAATGGCGGCGGCCATAGACAAAAATGATTCGACGGAGGAGGTCGTTCCGGACCCCTGCTGGACTTTTGGCAAGTCTTGTGGGGGTCAGGAGGCCCCCCCAAGCTGGCCAAAAGTTTCCTGGGAACCCCCGCTGAACGACCTCCTGCACTCGATCTCCTGCCGGCGCCATTTTCCGTACGAAAACGATTCGCGGCAAGAAATCGCTCCCGGAACCCCGCTGGACTCCCAGGAAACTTTTGGCCAGCTTGGGGGGGTCTCCTGACCCCCACAAGACTTGCCAAAAGTCCAGCGGGGGTCCGGAACGTCCTCCTCCGTCGAATCGTTTTTGTCTATGGCCGCCACCATTTTGCGGCGGCCATTTTGAAAAATGGCGCCGGCTGAAGACAACACGATTCTATTGAGGGGGCCGTTCCGGACCGCCGCCGTTCTGGACCACCGCCGGATCCCCAGGTAATTTAAAGCATTTGGGGGGGGGGTTCGGGAGGGTGGGGGATTTAATTTAAAGGGTCGGGGTGGGTTTTAGGGGGTTTAGTGTGCCGGCTCACGATTTTAACGATTTTTCACGATAGTTTACACACCCAAACGGCAACAATACAATTCCCTCCCCCTCCCAGCCGAAATCGATCGTTAAGACGATCGAGGACACGATTCACATCTCTAGTCTATGTCTCTTCTGTGCAGGCCAGGGGCACATGGTTTCTACTTGCTCTGAGAATCAGGGAAACTGTCACACCTAGGGTTGACTGGGGAGGCAAACCTAGGCTGTACACGCTCCTCCCCTCAACTCCTCGTACCCATCAGGATCACCACAGGTGAGACCCAGCTTCATTCTGAAGCTTTCCTTGACTCTAGGATGGAGGAAATTTTATTGGTCCACCAACATAAGATTCCTACCATTCCACTGACACCACCTGTCACCATCTCATCTGTCTATGGGGATCCCCTGCCAGACCAACTTTCTAAGATAACAGCTCCTGTCTTCCTCCATACCAGACTCCTTCATTTGGAGACTATCTCACTCCAAGTCATCCCACGGACAGTGAATCCCCTCATATTGAGGCTACCTTGGCTCAAATAGCATCAGCTTGTGATCAACTGGGCTTCTCTAGAACTGGTCCAGTAAGGCCCTTTTTCTCCACCATTTGTCTGATGCCTGTCCAGCCTTCAGTTTATCTAACCAGGACAGCTATCATGCCCAGACTTACTCTGCAATACGCCAATTACTGTGATGTGTTCTCCAAACAGCAAGCGGAGATTCTACCACTGCATTGTCTGTATGATTGTGACATAGAACTCCTCCCTGATAAGATTCCCTTGAGGAGAAGAGTTTACCCATTATCTTCACCAGAGACTGAGGCTATGAGCAAACACATTAAAGAAAAACTAGCCCAGGGCTTCAATCAACCTTCCTCCTTTCCTGCAGGAATGGGATTTTTCTTTGAGGCCAAAAAGGATGGAACACTTTAATCTTGCACTGACTATAGAGGCCTTAATGCCATTATAAAGAAAAATTGTTATCTGCTGCCCCTCATCTCTGAATTATTTGATCACCTGCAGATATTCACCTTTCTGGACCTGAGAGGCACCAAATATCTTAATTGCATCAAACAAGAAGATGAGTGGAAAAAAACTTTAACACCCATGATGGACACTACAAATATCTCTTTATGTCCTTTGGGCTTTGCAATGCTCCAGCTGTGTTCCAAAACATTGTCAATTAAATTTTCAGGGATCTTCTTTGTTCCTCCATTGTGATCTACTTAGATAGTATTTTCATCTGTTTTCTATCTCTGGCCTCATATTTACATCATGTATGCCAAGTGCTTTAGCACCTGCGAAAACATCATCTCTACGCTAAAATAGAGAAAAGCTGAACAGGAACAGCTTCCCTTTTTGGGCTATATTATTTCTTGAACTGGCCTTTTGATGGACCCTGTGTAACAGAAAGCTCTCCTGGATTGGCCCTGGCAGTTGGCCTTTGGGCATTACAATGCTTCCTGGGGTTCACTAACTACTACCACCAGTTCATCCCTGGATATTCCACCCTAGCTTCCCTGCTTACTGCCTTGACCAGAAAATGGGTGGATACCCAGAATTGGTCCCCAGAAGCCATTGAAGCCTTTCAGGAGTTAAAGCACACCTGTGCTCAAGGTCCCTGCCTGAAACACCCGGACCTTGAACATCTCTTCATTGTAGAGGTAGATGCCTCTTCCTTTGGTGTAGGGGCTGTCCTCAGTCAACACAATTCCAAAGGAACTTTGCTACCTTGCTTCTTTTTTTCCAGGAAATTCTCTCCCACAGAGAAAACTTACACACTTGGAGATCGAACTTCTAGCAGTCAAGTGCTTTAGCCAAGAGAAGAGACTTTTAGGAATGGTAACACCAGATTACACAGAAGAGACTTTTAGGAATGGTAACACCAGATTACTATCTATTCAGATCACAAGAACCTGGAGTACCTCCAACAAGCCCAATAACTCAACTCCAGACAGGATCACTGGTCCCTTTTTTTTTTTGTCGATTTGACTTCAAGGTCCGCTACTGACCAGCTGCAAAGCATCTAAGGGCAGATGCGCTCTTCTGCTCCTTCCAAATGGAAGATGTAATGGAAGCATCCTACCACATCATCGATCGTAAAATAATTATCCTCACTTCTGCCACCTCTGTCCCCACGGGGATGATGGTTGTCCCTAAGAAGCTTTGGGAAAAAGTGTTGAAATGGGTGTGTGACTATCATATGGTTGGAAATCCAGGGATATCCTGAACCCTCAATCTCCTTCAGTGTCACTATTGGTGGTCCCAAGTAAGAAATATATGAAGGACTATGTTGATTTCTGTTCTGCTTGTGCACAGAACAACCCTGTTTGTGCCAGACCCTGGGGGTTGTTGCAGCCGTTGCCAGCCACCCTGGAACCTTGGACCCACATTTTCACAAACGTCATTGTGGATCTCCTTCTCTCACATGGCTCCACTGTGATGGGGGTCATAGTGGACAGATTCTCTAAAATGGTTCATTTCATTCCCCTCTCTGGACTGCCTTTGGCTCCTGAACTAGCATGCCTCTTTGTTCAACATGTGTTCAGATTACATGGCTTACCTTTGCACATCCTGTCTGAGAGGGGCATCCAATTCACTACCCACTACTGGAAGGCTCTCTGCCAGAAGTTTGGCATCAATTTATACTTCACCACAGCCTACCACCCTCGGGGCAATGGGCAGACCAAAAGGATCAATCAGGACCTCAAGATATTTTTCTTAGTATATGTTAACAAAAGGCAAGATGATTAGGCCATCCTACTTCCTTGGGCAGAGTTCTCATATAACAATCATGTGAGAAGTGCCACTGATTTCTCTCCATTCCAAGTTGTCTATGGAAAACACCCTCGAGTACCACTTCCTCTGCCTCTCATGGAAGATTCACTGCAGCCTGTCTCACTGCCAAAGAGATACACCAACCTCCTAATCTCACAGGCAGCGGCTCAGGCCAAGAAATATGTGGACACACGACATCGACCAATGACACAATTCAAGGTGGGTGATCTCGTCTGGCTAAGTATCCAACAATTATGCCTTCATATCTCCTCTCCCCATTTGGTACTCTGATTAATTGGACCCTACCTACCTAACAACAGGTAGGACATGATATGTTTCACATCATGCTACTGAAACCGATGATCCTTTCCTGGCCCTCTAGGAAGCCTCCCACACCTATGGATATAACCTCAGTAAAGGATACACAATATGAGGTACAAGAGATCTTGAACACACATATACTGCGAAATAAGCTAGAATACATCATCATTTGGAAACACTGGTCCAGAGAAGAATTTCTGGGAACCTGCCAATAACCTCTAAGCTCTGCTCCTTGTAAAAGTTTTCCACAGACAATTCCCTTCCAAACCAAAGCCTCAAACCCTCAGGAGGGGGTTAAGAGGATGGTACTGTTATGTTTGCTGACTCACAGGCTGCCCCTGTAAGCCAACTTACTCACTAGGCACCACCAGCCCTGCTGACACCATGCCCTGTTATGTTTGGGACCGCTAGGAGAGCGATCCCAACTTGAGGGGAATGTGTGCCCTTGGGCCTCGGCATGACCCCATACGAATCCAAGACAGCATCGAGGGTTGGCAGGGCATGTCCCAGCATGGATGAAGACTAAGCCTGACCCTCTGCCGGACCTGCATGCTTCTGGAAGCCAACAATACTATGTTGGTATTTGAACAGTCCTCCGACTGTTCCCAGCCCTTTCGGACCTGCCACTAGGTGTCGGCAAGAAGCAGCAGGCCAGACTGAGAATGAGGGCAGATGGAGGTCTTGTGACACAGAAGACTCAAGATGAGACAAGAAGACTCTGGAAGTGGATGAGGATCTTGGAAGACTCTCAACGAAACGAGGAACTTGGAAGACTCTTGAATGAGACAAGAAGCTGGGAGGTGTGGACATTGGCATTGTCTCTCAGAGTGCCCTACACAGTCCACCCGCGGGACTGGTCGCAGACCACCCTGTCCCACTGCGTGCCCTACACAACCTGGAAAGGCTGGTCATAGACCACGTGGAGAGCGGGACAAGCGGAGGAAGGGAATCCAGCTGAGACGAAAACTCCAATGATGAGAACAGGAACTGGCAAGACGGATTTACCCTAACAAGGAGTAATCTGGAGAACCAAAGGAGCTTGAGGGTCAAGAGGACTCGGAACGAGCGAAGAAGGAGCAGAACCTCAGAACATCAGGAAGCCTGGAACATCAGGAAGCCTGGACTAGGAACCTCAAGACATGAAGACATGGAACATCAGGAAGTCACAAACACAGGAAGCAGACGAGACATGGAGCTCCAACGAACAACGAAGACCTGATGGAGTGCTGGAAGATGAGACTTCCAGGAGCAAGAAACTCCAATGCAAGGCAAGGCAGAAGTGTTGGAGAAGCCCTTTTATAGGGCTGAGACAGGAAACAGTCATCAGGTGGGGCCCAGGGCATATCCGGCCATGGGCCCTTTAAATCTTGTGAAGAGACACGGCCCGTGCCTTAGGAACAGGAAGCAGGAAGTTGTGCAGGATCATGGCCAGTGGCCATGCTGCTGCTAATGCCGAAGAGCAGGGCAGGGCCGAGGAACAGGCCCAGCATTGTCGGCAGCTCTCAAGCCGCAGAGGGCAGACTAGGGATGTGCAGAGGGACCGCATAAGTTGCATTTGGTATTCGTATTCATGGGGGGGGGGGGCAGATCGGGGCCCCCCCTTGCATTCAGCAAGAAGGGGCCCCGATCTGTTCATGCGTTCCATTCTTATTCGTTTCCCAGCTAAAATTTAATTTACAACCCCCTACCCTCCTGACCCTCCCAAGACTTGCCAAAACTCTCTGGTGGTCCAGCGGGGGTCCAAGAGCCATCTACTGCACTCACGCTGTCGGCTGCCTGTATTCAAAATGGCGCCAATAGCCTTTGACCTTACTATGTCGCAGGGGCTACTGGTACCATTGGTTGGCCCCTGTCACATGGGAGGCGCAATGGACGGCCGGCGCCATCTTGTGCTCCTACCATATGACAGGGGCCGATCAATGGCACCGGTAGCCCCTGTGACATAGTAAGGGCAAAGGCTATCGGTGCCATTTTGAATACTGGTAGCCGATGGCCCGAATGCAGGAGATGGCTCCAGGACCCCCGCTGGATCACCAGGGACTTTTGGCAAGTCTTGGGGGGGACTCCTGACCCTCACAAGACTCCTGACCCCCACAAGACTTATCAAAAGTCCCTGGTGGTCCAGCGGGGGTCCTGGAGCCATCTCCTGCACTCCGGCCGTCGGCTGCCAATATTCAAAATGGCGCTCATAGCCTTTGTCCTTCATATGTCATAGGGGCTACCGGTGCCATTGGTCAACCCCTGTGACATAGTAAGGGCAAAAGCTATCGGCGCCATTTTGATTACTGGCAGCCGATGGCCCGAGTGCAGGAGATCGCTCCCGGACCCCCGCTGGACCACCAGGGACTTTTGGCAAGTCTTCGGGGAGTCAGGAGGGTGGGGATTTTGTTTACATTCACTCCTTTAGATGGCCGAATAATTTGGTGAAGATTCATTGTATTCTTGGGAATCGCAATACGTTTTGCTTCCCCACGAATACAACGAATATGGCCCTATACATTGCAGATTGCTAATACGTTGCAAATGAATGCACACCCCTAGGGCAGACTGAGGAGCAGCTCCAGCCGTAAAAAACACCAGGGACTGCGGCCTCCAGGCCACGGGGCAGGCAGAGAGAAGGTAAGAGGCTGCCTCTTTGACAAGATGCCACTGCCATAGCCCACCAGCCTATGTAGGCCCTGTGGCAGGAACCACTCTCCCCAGTGCACTCTGACGACATTACTTGGCCAGATATTTAAACCCCAGCTGTGCAACAGAGCAATATCTCAGCAATGGGGCAACTACCGTAGATAGAGTTAGTTCCAGCATTCTTGCCTGATCCTGCTGCATCTCTCTAAGCCTGCCTGATTTAGCCTTCTCTGTCCACCTCATCTCTTTAGCCTTGCTGCTCGCCTTGTCCCTCCTAGCCCCAACTGTCCTCAGACTGACTCTCATATTGACCACAGCCTGGACCTGGACCTGGACCATTCTTACCTGCCGCCTGCCTCTGATCACAGCCTGAACCACGGTCATCCCTGTCTGCACCTGCCTCCAACCCTAGCCATGACTGGGACTCTCCCCCCCCCCCCCCCCCCACCATTCTATTCTCCATGAGACTATTGCCTAAGTACTGCTGGCCCCCAGAATCCAAGCGCTCAACCTAAGGGGAAAGGGGCTGGTAAAGGTGAAGTCCTAAACCTGTCTCCTACCAGCCCAGTCCCTCCAGCTGTCGGGGGAGGACTTACAGGGCCTTCTCTGTAAATTGAGTTAACTTCCCCACAGCAACAAGGGTCCACAATCCTTACACGTAGCAGAAAAATATACTGCCTTACAAAGGGTAAAGCAATCACTTTTATGTTGCTACAATCTCCTTGGCAGCTTTCAATATGAGCCTTGTTGTTATAAAAATATATATCTATATTTATATATATATAGACAGATATTTTTATAATAACAAGGCTTGAGATATATATATCAAAATAGTGATGTAGAGATATAGATCACATGTTTCTGTAGTATTTGAAGTGTGCTTACTGTGATCTCTAAGCATAACACAAACATTTACAGCATATATGTCCCTTTGTGGCATAGTTCTGAAGTAAAATGCATTTTCTGATTGTAGATAGGACTCCTATACCATATCAGGTTCACTGGAAAAGGGCATTTTTGCTTTAATCAGTTTTTCAAAATCTTGGGCCATATAATCAGGGAACTATTCAGACAGATGATGTCATATGAACATATTAATGTTATCTTATACAATTATCTAACCTGACTCACTTGCAAAGGGAAAAGGGCTCCTCTTCAAATCCCTGGCTACATACATTTCAATGAAATCTCACCCTTTCTGTGGCCTCTATTCAGAACATAAAATAAAACAACTCCACCTCCTTTCTAATCCTTCCCTAAGAGCACTAATCACTAACAAAACAACCTATTGATAAATCTTCAGAAATCCTCTCCTTCCTCCCCTCCTCCATTCTTGGTTCAGATTTCCATTGACACTCAAGGACTGCAGAAGCAGGCACTATATGTGCTGATCAATGATGGCAGTGATATTTGTCTCACCGCAGTCCATGCTAATGGAATAATGAAATAAAAGGCATTATATCACTAAATGTATATAATAAGGCTGTAGTCTTACTGAGGGTAAAAGGTCTATTAGTTTGGAAAAGTCTCCAAAACCTTGAGAGGCTTTTATAGTCTTATTGTGTATGCAACATGATGTAAAAATCTACCCCCTGGAGGCACTTGTCCCTCACCATCATGCAGAATGTGGCTTCAGCTGGTCTGAGTGCCCTCAGAATGCCTGGGATCTCATCAGTCCCTGCCCATAGGTGTGGTAAAGAGGAGCCAAATTCATTGGGAGAGGGTAAAATAGTGACATAAAAACTCCAGCTCCCAACAGAGTACAGGGATTAGGCAGTAAGGAGAGGAGTAGGATTCTAAGCCAAGTCCTGAGTGATGGTCTAGAGCCCTCTCCCTCAGAGAGGCTACATATAGGGCCTCTCTCCCATTGAGCAGATTCCAGAGATTTTTAAGAAGAGGAGTAAAATTCCAGGGTGGAAGTTCGTAGGAGTTCAGAAGAGAGCGAGAGAGAGAAAGAGAAGTTCTAGTAGAATTAGACCAGTATATCGGGAGACGCCAGGAGAAAGGGTAACCTGCCAGGGAAAGATCACCAAAGTCAATACCTGATTCAGCCCAAGACTCACAGAAGACTGAAAGGAATAGAAAAGGACACTGGAGAAACAGATTGCATCTGCCAGACATGAACTGGGAGGGCTCAGGGTGAAGGAGAGTGCCTTCCCCAAAGAGCTGATCTATTTGAAGGAGAGGTGGAAAGAGCCTGGGATTTTGTTTGTTTGCTGTGGAATTTAGTTGCAGTGCTGGTGCACTATCCAGTGAGTGCTGTTTTTTGGATTTGTATTTTTTTTCATCAGTTTGAGTAAAGACTTTCTTTTGAACAACAATGCTGAAGTGAAGAGCGATTATTGTAGGACCTGGGCTTCCATTAGGCAAACTAGGCGGCAGCCTAGAGCGCCAAAATTTTGGTGATAGCAAAATCCTACCAGTACAAGACTCAGCCAATACTTCCAAAGAAGGGAGAACTGTGTTGGAGCTGTCACCAATCGGTAAAGGTTCGCCTAGGGCACCAAATACTCTTGCACTGGCCCTGAATTTTTGGAGTGACTGACTGGTGTGCAGAAGAACCCCCAAGAGACAAAGCCCTATCGGCATTGAAAACTGTGGTTTTGCACCCTGTGTGTGAACCCTGGGAAGTTCATGGGACCTCGCATGGTCCCTGGCATTCCCCATAACGCTGACCAGGATGGGGACTCCATTTACTTTTAATTTGTGGTGTTATGCTATTGGTTATTACATTTGGAGAAAACTGATCTTCTTTCTTCCCATGCCTTACTTTATATCTCCCACACTGCAACATATCTTTCTGACTTCCCTTTTCCTGCTATAACAAGTTATATTCATTTAGAGAAAGAATCGTAATTATTACAGTTTCAACATTTAGGGGATAGTTTTGTAACATCCTGCATAAGTTAGCTGGAAAGTACACAAATAAGAAATATCTATTTTTAAGGGAAAAAGTTTCACTGAGACCACCTGCACGTAATTACACCTGCTAAAACATCTAAGAAAATGTACTTGCATACTTTCAAATATCCAAAAGTATGCCTGTAACTGGAAACCCCTCTCCAACCGCACCTCTAGTAATAGCCCCGCTCAGTCCAGGCAAACTTATGAATGAATGCACATTCCTGCATAGATTTGCCCATGCATTGGGTGGACAATTTTGTAGAAGGATATTTCTGCAGGTAAAACACTGTTTTGCCCATGGACATGCCTTTGAAGATTACCTTGCCTGGGCCCAATTTACCAAGCATATTTAGTTTGAAAGGTGTTTTCCCATAGAAAGAGATTGAGAGAGAAGTATCAGTGAATCAGGCCCTTAATACAAATTTGAAAATGATCCTTTTTTTTTTTGGCCCAATTCACAAACCAAATGATATGTAGAGTATTGCATGTCCTGCATAACACTAGTTTTAGCATTTACCCTGCATTAAGGTGCCTAAAATAAGAGGGCTAGTTAGAATGTGGAAGCACCCAGGCCACACATTTTGTAAGTAGATTGGTTCTTTATAACAAAATTCAAGTAATAAGCACAGGTAAAGTGGACCTTTACCTGCCTCCAAATACATACATGTAATACAATTTTCTAAAATATTTCATTTTCTAGGGGTTTTGTAAATGTGTCTTCTAGGAGTAGAGGGGAAAATAGAGGATGCAAGTCACAGTACCAATTCCATATTGCATAGCAGTTTACAGTTCACCAGAAGAATGGCACATGAACAGAATAATAAAGAAAACACCAGTAGGAAAAGAGGAATTCATACAAAACTTTTGAGGATTTCCTTTATGCAAATGTCCCAGGCTGGGTACTGCATAGTGCATATGGTTACCTTTTCATTTTTTGCTTTCTTAGATGAGAGAGACACTAGAACTATGACTCAGACATGATTACAAATAACGGTGAAGACATGATCCAATGAAATATCTCCATGCCGGTGTGTGATGGAGCAGTGCATGAACAGAAATACTATGTATAGCTGAAGGAATTAGCTCACCAGAGAAAGTCCATAAGAAAGAAAGAAAGAAAATGAGGTCAATGAAGGAAAGAACATGCTGGAAACTGTAGTCCCAAAAGATTTTTGTGTCAAGACTGCCAAGAAAAGGCAATGGCTGGCAGTGGGAAGGAGCATTGCTGGAACCAGGCAAATCTGAGAGCTTTTGTGGCTTTCAGGGAGGTCTCTGCATCAAAGCTGTCAGGCAGGCAGATACTTTACATTTGCCAGAAAGTCAGAGACCAGAGGCTATAGAGGAACAGAAGTCTCGGAAGCTGCTAAAAAGGCAGACAACCCACTGCTGCCCAGAGTGCAGTTTCTTGAGGCGATGGATCCAGGAGTGGAAGGAAAGGCAGAAGCCTTAAAAGCTGTCATGGGAGCAAAGGCCCAGAGCCTGCCATGAAGGTAGAGACCCAAGAAGTTGTCAGGAAGCAGACCCAATTAATGAAGCAAGGGGTGTAAGAGATGATAATCTGGTAAGGAATATCTCTGAAAGGGCCTGAGCTTTGGAAGCGAAGGAAGAGTAAACCACTGAAGGTGTTTTAGGGTTGTTACATGATAAAGCAGATGCCATCTTTTATTAGGAAAGCCCATTTTGCTTAGAGGCAAGATCATGGTGCCACAGAGGCCTAAAACTGAAGTTTCGCCTATGAAGAAAACTGTTTTCAAGTCATTGCTCATGTGGGTGGTTTCCTGCTAATAGAGGATTAGTTGACTTGTCCCACAGGCAGTGATTCTTCACACAAAGGAGAGAAAACTAAATATAATGGAAATAATTAAGGAACTATTACATATTATACATGGTGATTTGGGATGTACAAATCTCTTCAAAAGAGGTTTGCCAACCAATCTGAAAAACCTGCAAAAAAGCTATTCGTTTTGCTAAATCAGTTGATGAAACTATTTTTTAAATCAAAATCCACATTTTCACTACCAAAGTATCCATCATTCCATAAGGACAGCAATGACGTTAACATTTTAGCGCATACTAAAGATTTGGGCTTTGCACATCACTAAAGCATAGACAAGTTCAAGTTGCGATGACTATATGAACATGGTGAAAGGTTGAGTTTAAAAGCCCTATATGCTCGAAAGCCAGGGGATACGCACGTGTCTTGGGCCATCACAAGCAGCGCAAATTTTAGAAATTGCATGAGTACATGTGTATCTCCCAATATGCGCACAAATCAAAAAGTTTAAAGAAGGAGCACAGCATGGGCATAGTCTGGGCAGAGCATGGGAGGAACATGGGTGTTCCAGGAAGTTACCTTGAAATGTGCACGTATTTACACACACAATTCTGTGCCAGGGTCGCTTACTGCGATAAGAACATAAGAACATAAGAAAATGCCATACTGGGTCAGACCAAGGGTCCATCAAGCCCAGCATCCTGTTTCCAACAGTGGCCAATACAAACAGTCTAACTTCAGTTAGTCAGCCTGAGTGACTCACTGCTCTCTTGATTAACAAATGTTGGCCCCTATTCAAACCCAATCACACTACCTCAACACCTTTCCAAGGTGAGTAACTGAGCTGAACTATTCAACTTTTTTACTTAGGTATACACTGCTCCTAGCTTATTTCTAGCTTCTGGCTACTTTTTGGGTTGGTTTTTTTTTTTTTGTGGTTTTTTTTATTTCAATACAAACACTCAGTTAGTATTAAATACAAACACTCAGTTCTTTAAATGTCTGGAGAACACTCAGTTCTGCAGACTTTTAAAAATAAACACACTACCTACTGCAACCTTATTGACTGACTAAAAATACAAACAGTCTAGCTTGTTTATTCACTGCCTACCTACTGCTACCTTATTGACTGACTATTTAAAAATACAAACAGTCTAACTTGTTTATTCACTGCCTTTCTGACTATTAAAGGCACAAACACACAAACACACTAAATAATATTCCCAAATAGTTAACTTTGCCCCAATACTTTTAAAAAAGACAATGTCCCAAGCAAAACCTTACTGATTCCTTTCAGCCACCAGCAAGGTGATCCTCTCCTCTCAGTGTTCCCACTCTCTCACCAGAGGGCTTGATGATCCTGTATGCATTTTCTTATGTTCTTATGTTCTTATCTTATGCATAACTTTACTTCAGCTATGGACGGCGTGTAAGTATTAAAATAAAAAAAGTAGGTGAGTCAATGGGGTTTTAAGGATCGAGGTTAAAAGGGTAAAAGGAAGGCTATATAACAGGGAGGATTTAGGAAATCTGATTAGTTAACAGGGAAAACTGGGAGCAAAGTGAGAAAAAAGGCTATTGTGTTGGCTTGCGTATCTAATAAAATTCCCCCACTTACATGGTAGGGCCGGCATTTGCACACACATGCGCACATCCATATTAAATTGCATGCACATGTATGCTCATACTGCTGATTTTTCTATCATACGAGCGTATATGTGTGTATACTATAAAATGGACGTGTCTCTGGGCGTGAGATGGCATACGCAACTACATGTGTCCCCACGCGGCTGTTTAAATGTTACTAAGTGTTTCTCATCTGCCCAGTTCCAATATTGATGATATCATAAGTGGGACTTCACATATCAAGAAATGGATAATGAGGGTCATACATCATGGATGCAGTTCACTCAGCTGAAGTCATAATGGAGCCAATGGTAAAAGCTTTATCAGGAAGACCAGCCAATAAAAAGACCTGCAATTCAAAGCTTCAGCAGAGGCTGGGCAACAATCTGAATAGCAGTGAATTATGTGATAATAATCATATAATGAAACATATGGGGTCCATTCAACTGTGGGTCATGGAATGCATTATTAGCCTCATGACAAAATGCATAACTTCAATCACTCCTTTTCAAATATGCAAAGTACATTGGGTAATATCAGTCCCCTTAGGAAAATGGTGGGGAAAACATATTTCAGTTTCGTTTGGTTTGTTTCCTTGATTTACCACAAAATTATTAATAAATATCAATATAATGTTCTGTATAATAAATTAAAGTAACATTACTAAAAAAAATAGCATGGGTTAAATATTCAAAATTTACAATCACTTAAAAGTGTATGAGCCTGACATCAATATGAACTAAAGTTAAGAAACTAATATAGAAACAGAGAAAACTGATGGCAGAAAAGCTCCATTACACCCTATCTAATCTGCCCATCCTCACATGTTATTCAGCTTTACAATACCTACCACTTTCTCAGTCATCTGGGTTTATCCCATGCTTTATTGAATTCAGGTACTGTTGTTGTCTCCACCACCTTCACCAGGAGTCTGTTCCATGCATCCATTACCCTCTCTGTACAGAGATATTTCCTTTGATTACTCCAGAGTATACACCCTTTCACCCTCATCTCATAACCCTTTTTTCTACAGCTTCCTTTCCATTGAAAGAGGACTACTTCTTCGGCATGGAAACCTTAGAGATATTTAAATGTTTATCATTTCTCCCCTATAGTGCATACATCTTTACATCTTTAAATCTGTTGACAGATCCTTAAAAACAGTCAACAGATCCTGGATCAACTCCAACTGGTTTATATTCTTTTGAGGATGCACATTCCAGAACTGTATATAAAATTCCAATTGAGATTTCATCAGGGACCTACACAGGTGCAATATAACATCCTTTTTTTGGTTGATCATTCCTCTCCCTGTATATCCAGACATCTTTCTGGTTTTAGCCATCACCTTATCCACTTGTTTGGCCACCTTAAGAATATAGATGCAATCACTACCAGATTCCACTCTTCTTTCATACTTAGAATTTTATCCCCTATATTTTACCTCTCCCTTTGTTTTTTCAATCCTAAATGCATAACCCAATTTTGCATTTTTTAGCATTAAATCTCAACTGCCAGACTCTAGACCATTCCTTGAACTTCGCTAGAATCTTCCTCATATTTTCCATACCTTCCTGGCTGACAATCCTGTTGCAGATATTGATATCATCAGCAAATAGACAAACCTTTACCTATAATCCTTCTGCAATGTAACTAAAAAAAAATGTGGAAAAGTACCAATCCAAGGACTGATTCCTCTGGCACACCACTAGTAACATCCCTTTCTTTGGAGTGAGCTCCGACCTTCGGCAAGTCACTTTACCCTCCATTGCCTCAGGTACAAAAACTTAGATTGTAAGCCCTCTGGGGATAGAGAAATACCTACAGTACCTGAATGTAAACCGATGTGATATCTCAATCAAATGTCGGTATATAAAAATAATAAATAAATAAATAACATAATTACCCTTTGTTATCTCCTCTCAACCAGTTTCTAACCCAGTTAGTCACTTTGGGGCCTATACTAATTTATTTATAAGTTGCTTTTGCAGAAACATGTCAAAGGCATTACTGAAATCCAAGTATATTATATCTAGCATTTTCCCCTGAATCAACTCTATGGTTACCCAGTCAAAGAACTTAATCAGATTTAATTGACATGACCTTTATCTGCTGCCTCAGATCTTGTAATCCATTGGATTCCAGGAAATGCATTATCCTCTGTTTTAGAAGTGGTTCTATTAATTTGATTATGAAAGAGGCCCAACTAACTGGGCTATAGTTCCCAGCCTCCTCCTTATTTTAAATTTTCTGAATAGGAACCACATCCACTTGTCACCAGTCCTCTGCAACTGTTCCCAACTCTAAAGAAGCATTGAAAATATCAGCCACAAAAACTGCCATAATTTCTATAAATTCCCTTAAAACCCTCAGATGTATCCCTTCCAGCTCCTTTGCTGGAACACACTTTTCCAAAAAATCAATTAAGGTTTACCTTACTTCCACTACTAATTGTGGTCAATTTATGTCAGTCTGTTCCGGGCCCTTCCTATTTGATAAGCAATTTTACATTTTCCTTATCCACCTCTACATATTTCTCGCCTTAATCTCTGAGTTTCATAATGCCACTTTTGTACTACTTCTAAGGATATGCAGGCTCAAAAAATTTGTTTTGGTTCATTGGTTCATTTTGTGGGTACCTCAAATTGCTTCATTATTTTTGTAATGAAAATAATTCATTCATTTATTACATTTGTTTGTTTTTCATTTCACATTAAAGTCAATGAGAAATTCACTGTAAAAGAAAAATGGGTCAGGCCCAATGCCGGGAACTGATCCGAGGCTGAGTCTCTTCACTGAGGCCAGATCCCGGTCATTAAGATCCAGGCCTATGCCTATATCCAGGCCTGATGCAAGGGTTTGTCTGAGGCCAAGTCTTAGTTGCCTGGGCATGGACCTAGGCCAGATGCCAGAGCCTAGCTCAAGGCAATATCCAGTCACTGAGGTCCAGGCCTAGGCCCAGGGCCAATGTCAGGGCCTGGCTAAGGTGGGGTCCTGGTTACTGAGACCTGAGCTTAAGTCTAAAAATGGATCCAACATCAGAGCCCAGCCAAGGCCAAAGATGTTTAAACATGTTTGTGGGTATTAAATGTATTTGTGTGTTTTGAAAGACATTTTCATATTGTATATATATATATTTCTGTGACAATATTTATTGATGTAATGTCTATCTGGTTCATTTCTTGTATGTACAAAGTTGTTCCCAATATGACATGCCAAATGTATTTGGACCATCATAATAAGCAGTGCCAGGAGGGTTCTGGAGCAGGGCTAACATTTACGTAAGTTGCTATTTTATAAGCAATTTAAACATGTAGATTCTGACAGCTTACTCACATATATTTACACCTGCTCTATATCTGGAGTAAGTGATAATAAACATCTTATAACTGAAATACTGACTGGTTAGGGGGTCTTTGTGAAACTGGGGGAGCTGAGGCTAAAGATCAAGGAAGATTTTGATGACCTGCAAATGGACAGGGAGAATTGGTAGATTATTGTAAAACTGGTAATTTCATTGCTGCACACCTGTTAGAAAATCTCTCGACTTACTCATTTAAAACTCGACTTACAACGGCTTAATATGTGTAAATTACACAGGTAAACTCCCCAAGCTTATATTTTTAAAATTCAGTATAATAATATACAGGTATTGCAGTTGTGCACCACCTTTCTGGATAAATTAATATTTATCTGGCTATGTAGTGGCACTTATCTGGACAAGTTCTGATTTATCTGACTAGGTAGCTGCTAGGGATGCACAGGAGTAAAAATTAGTTTGTTTTTTTTTAATACTGGCAGCCGACGGCCGGTCATAGGAGGGACCCCCAAGACTTGCCAAAAGTCCCTGGTGCTCCAGCGGGGGTCCAGGAGCAATCTGCACTCGGGCCGTCGGCTGCCAGTAATCAAAATGGCGCCGATAGCCTTTGCCCTTACTATGTCACAGGGGCTACCGGTGCCATTGGTCAGCCCCTGTAACATGGTAGGAGCACAAGATGGCGCCAATGGCCATGTGACAGGGGCTGACCAATGGCACCAGTAGCCCCTGTGACATAGTAGGTCAAAGGCTATCGGTGCCATTTTGAAACCGGCAGCCGAGGGTGTGAGTGCAGGGGATGGCTCCCAGACCCCCCGCTGGACCACCAGGGAGTTTTGGTAAGTCTTGGGGAGGTCAGGAGGGTGGGGGGTTTGTTTAAATTGGCTCCTTTAGGCGGCCGAATAATTCAGCGAAAATTTGTTGTATTCATGGGGAATCGTGATACGTTTTGCTTCCCCACGAATACAACAAATAGGGCCCTATACATTGCGGATTCCCAATTCATAGGGAACGAATGCACACCTCTAGTAGTTCCTGCATTGCCCCTGGAGCCATTTTTAGATATTGGAGTTACATTAGCCACCCTCCAGTCTTCAGGAACAATAGATGATTTTAATGATAGTTACAAATTTTTACTGATAAGAACATAAGAACATAAGAAAATGCCATACTGGGTCAGACCAAGGGTCCATCAAGCCCAGCATCCTGTTTCCAACAGTGGCCAATCCAGGCCATAAGAACCTGGCAAGTACCCCAAAACTAAGTCTATTCCATGTAACCATTGCTAATGGCAGTGGCTATTCTCTAAGTGAACTTAATAGCAGGTAATGGACTTCTCCTCCAAGAACTTATCCAATCCTTTTTTAAACACAGCTATACTAACTGCACGAACCACATTCTCTGGCAACAAATTCCAGAGTTTAATTGTGCGTTGAGTAAAAAAGAACTTTCTCCGATTAGTTTTAAATGTGCCCCATGCTAACTTCATGGAGTGTCCCCTAGTCTTTCTACTATCCGAAAGAGTAAATAACCGATTCACATCTACCCGTTCTAGACCTCTCATGATTTTAAACACCTCTATCATATCCCCCCTCAGTCGTCTCTTCTCCAAGCTGAAAAGTCCTAACCTCTTTAGTCTTTCCTCATAGGGGAGTTGTTCCATTCCCCTTATCATTTTGGTAGCCCTTCTCTGTACCTTCTCCATCGCAATTATATCTTTTTTGAGATGCGGCGACCAGAATTGTACACAGTATTCAAGGTGCGGTCTCACCATGGAGCGATACAGAGGCATTATGACATTTTCCGTTTTATTCATCATTCCTTTTCTAATAATTCCCAACATTCTGTTTGCTTTTTTGACTGCCGCAGCACACTGAACCGACGAATTTCAATGTGTTATCCACTATGACACCTAGATCTCTTTCTTGGGTTGTAGCACCTAATATGGAACCCAACATCGTGTAATTATAGCATGGGTTATTTTCCCTATATGCATCACCTTGCACTTATCCACATTAAATTTCATCTGCCATTTGGATGCCCAATTTTCCAGTCTCACAAGGTCTTCCTGCAATTTATCACAATCTGCTTGTGATTTAACTACTCTGAACAATTTTGTGTCAATGGCAAATTTGATTATCTCACTCGTCGTATTTCTTTCCAGATCATTTATAAATATATTGAACAGTAAGGGTCCCAATACAGATCCCTGAGGCACTCCACTGTCCACTCCGTTCCACTGAGAAAATTGCCCTTTTAATCCTACTCTCTGTTTCCTGTCTTTCAGCCAGTTTGCAATCCACGAAAGGACCTCGCCACCTATCAAATGACTTTTTACTTTTCCTAGAAGCCTCTCATGAGGAACTTTGTCAAACGCCTTCTGAAAATCCAAGTATACTATATCTACCGGTTCACCTTTATCCACATGTTTATTAACTCCTTCAAAAAAGTGAAGCAGATTTGTGAGGCAAGACTTGCCCTGGGTAAAGCCATGCTGACTTTGTTCCATTAAACCATGTCTTTCTATATGTTCTGTGATTTTGATGTTTAGAACACTTTCCACTATTTTTTCCTGGCACTGAAGTCAGGCTAACCGGTCTGTAGTTTCCCGGATCGCCCCTGGAGCCCTTTTTAAATATTGGGGTTACATTTGCTATCCTCCAGTCTTCAGGTACAATGGATGATTTAATGATAAGTTACAAATTTTTACTAATAGGTCTGAAATTTCATTTTTTAGTTCCTTCGGAACTCTGGGGTGTATACCATCCGGTCCAGGTGATTTACTACTCTTCAGTTTGTTAATCAGGCCTACCACATCTTCTAGGTTCACCGTGATTTGATTCAGTCCATCTGAATCATACCCATGAAAACCTTCTCCATTACGGGTACCTCCCCAACATCCTCTTCAGTAAACACCGAAGCAAAGAAATCATTTAATCTTTCCGCGATGGCCTTATCTTCTCTAAGTGCCCCTTTAACCCCTCAATCATCTAACGGTCCAACTGACTCCCTCACAGGCTTTCTGCTTCGGATATATTTAAAAAAGTTTTTACTGTGAGTTTTTGCCTCTACAGCCAACTTCTTTTCAAATTCTCTCTTAGCCTGTCTTATCAATGTCTTACATATAACTTGCCAATGTTTATGCTTTATCCTATTTTCTTCTGTTGGATCCTTCTTCCAATTTTTGAATGAAGATCTTTTGGCTAAAATAGCTTCCTTCACCTCCCCTTTTAACCATGCCGGTAATCGTTTTGCCTTCTTTCCACCTTTCTTAATGTGTGGAATACATCTGGACTGTGCTTCTAGAATGGTATTTTTTAACAATGACCACGCCTCTTGGACATTTTTTACTTTTGTAGCTGCTCCTTTCAGTTTTTTTTCTAACAATTTTTCTCATTTTATCAAAGTTTCCCTTTTGAAAGTTTAGCACGAGAGCCTTGGATTTGCACACTGTTCCTTTTCCAGTCATTAAATCAAATTTGATCATATTATGATCACTATTGCCAAGCGGCCCCACCACCGTTACCTCTCTCACCAAGTCCTGTGCTCCACTGAGAATTAGATCTAAAATTGCTCCCTCTCTCGTCGGTTCCTGAACCAATTGCTCCATAAAGCTATCATTTATTCCATCCAGGAACGTTATCTCTCTAGCGTGATCCGATGATACATTTACCCAGTCTATATTGGGGTAATTGAAGTCTCCCATTATTACTGCACTACCAATTTGGTTAGCTTCCCTAATTTCTCTTAGCATTTCACTGTCCATCTCACCATCTTGACCAGGTGAGATAGATCTGAGATTTCAATTTTGAGTTCCTTCAGAACCGTGGAGTGTATATCATCCAGTCCAGGTGATTTACTACTCTTCAGTTTATCAATCAGGCCTACCACATCTTCTAGGTTCACCAAAATGATAAGACAGACCATGAAATGCTAAGAGAAATTAAGGAAGCTAATAAAATTGGTAGTGCAGAAATAATGGGAGATTTCAATTACTCTTAGTAGAGCGCAGAATTTCGTGAGAGAGGTAACGGTGGTGTTGCTGCTTGGCAATAATAATCATAATATGAATTAATGACTGGAAGTGGAACAGCAAGTAAATCAATGGCTCTAGCACTAAACTTTCAAAAGGGAAACTTTGATAAAATGAGAAAAATAGTTTTAAAAAACCTGAAAGGTGCAGCTACAAAGGTTAAGAGTGTCCAACAGGTGTGGACATTGTTAAAAAAAATACCATCTTAATGTTGCATGCCCCATCTGCACCTGGCCTGTGCATGGGCCTGCTCACCTCGCTAGCTCCTCTGCAGATCACGGGTCAGCCTCCCCAGTGGCAGCCGCAAGCTCCTCCAGGCCTCGGTGTCCCGCGGCGGTGGTCACCGGGCCTTCCACTGCAAACCAGGCCTCATGCCGGAGTTCGGCATCCTCAGTGGCATTGGCCACGCCCCTACACGCACACGTGGACCACCTGGCCTCTTGTAGGGCCGGGGCGAGTCCTAGCTCCGCAGCATGCCCTGATTGAACGTACGATATAAGGAAGTAAGTGTACTAGTTTGCTTCCGCGTTCACAGTCTTGTTCCAGTCTTGTCCAGCATCCTTCTGTTCCAGCGTCCTTCTGTTCCAGCGTCTCCCCAGGAATTACACTTGGATTGTCTCTCTGGTACTGACCTCGGCCTGCTCCTTGACCATTCTGTTCGCTGCCTGGATCCTGACCTCTTCCTGCCTTGTAACCTCATCTGACCTCTGGAACCTGACTCCTGCTTCGTTGACTACTCCTCGGACTGATCCTTGGATTCTAACCCCGGCTGCATTGATCACGTCTCCTGATTCTGGCTTTGTCCCTTGCTGTTCAGGATTTGCTAGAGAGTTAGCAATCTGTAATATATCTGTTGGAAATCTGCTAAGGAGTAGCAATCTGATGTAAATATGTTAAGAAAGCTGGGCGTTAGATGGGAGGAGCAATCTGAATGAATGGCTCCTAAGAAGGAGGAGTCAGCTATCTTGTAGCGTCTCAGATTCTGTATATTCCGCTATGCTGGGAGTAGCAATTTGTTAGGGTTCTCCGTGAGGAGTTAGCAGTCTATTATGAATCTGAGATAGTAGTGGTGAATCCCTGGGCCGGTGGCAGCTGACCACGCCCCCTGGAGGATACACCGAGATGGACCACCGGCTAGGCTTGAGTATGGAGACAGACACATTAGTTCTTTTATTAAACAGGTTTTTGGAAACCACCAGAGGTGGCAGTAGTGAGCTGATATGCCCAGCAGGGCTGTTGTCCCTCAGGCACTGGAACCGTGATCCAGGATGGCTGAGCTGTTGAGAAACTGTAGAAAGTGAGTAGGTAGAGTAGACAAGGTTCATGAACAGAACTAGATGATAAAACTCACATAAGGTCTCAATGAAGCTCAGGAGCTGGAAAGGTTTAGGCCCTCGAGGAGTGAGTACCTGGTTCCAGGGAAAGCTCTGAGAGAGCGATGATAACTCACAGTTGTTTGTAGCAGTTATAGCTTCCATGCAATAGAGAATCTTCAGAATGTCCAGGAACATGGGCCCTCGAGGAGCGAGTACCGGTTCCTATCTGTAATCTGAAAGTAAAGAAAGAGCGAGGCCCCTGAGGAGTGGGTACTTCTGGTAAGTCCGAGGAGGCAGAGTAGCTTGGAGGAAATGTAGCCGAATCCGTATCCGAATCCTCTCCTTGCTAACTCAGTTAGTGAATTAGAGACCTTTAAATATTGGAAGTGGATGATGTCATCTCAGGGGGATGCCCCTGAGGTTTGCACCTTGATGGTACTTCAATCAGAGCGTGCATGCGCGCACCCTAGGTCATCAGGCAACATGGCGGATCTGCAATGTCGAGCCAATCCGGGGATGCCAGAGGGAGATGGCATGGAGACTCCGCAGCAGCCAGCTGTCCATCAGACCCGAAGGGAGTCGCCACAGAGTTAAAGAGGGCGGAGTGAGGGGGTCGAGCAGCGATGGACGCAACACTTGCCTTGTTATCGCCTATGCTGTACTGGCCTTCCTCGCTTCTCCAGACCTACAGCCTAGTGACTGACTGCGCTCCCTTACTGCTCATGGGCATGCCTCTCTACTACCTCTCCAGGAGATCCAGCGAGGCCCACCTAAGTCCAAGCGGCCCGGGTCCCTATGTTTTCTACTCCCCCTCTACATTGTGGACTAAGCTTCATACTACTGATTGATTATTTTGTTTTGATTTCTTTGTGATTATTGCTATTATACTGAAGTTTTCTTGACTTATTTTGGTGAATCTATTTCAGAAATTCTATAAATAAAAAAGAAGATAAAGCAGCTTTTAAACTAGAACATGGGGAAAGCCAACAGTTGCCCAGGAGCTCATGGTTCAGAGTGTGATATCTTCAAAAGATACTAACAAAACAGGGAAGTTAGAGCATCCTAACAAAGAGGAAATCAGTTGGAAAGTAAGATGGTCAAAGGGTAAAATGGACACTTAAGGAAGACAAGACCATAGCAGAAAGTCTAAATTAATTCTTTCCTTCAGTGTTTACTGAAAAGGATGATAGGAAGATATTCATACCAGAAAGAATATTTAATATCATAATTTGGAGGAACTGAAAAAAATTACTGGTAAACCTGGAAGATATAATAAACCAACTGACAAAACTAAAGTGTAGCAAATCTCCAAGACAAGGTGTGATACACCAGAGAATTCTGAAATTTGCAGACCTATTGATAGGAAATTTGTAATCTGTCATTAAACTCATCTATTGTACCTGAAGATTGGAGAAAAGCCATTGTAACACCAGTATTTAAAAAGAGCTCCATGGGTAAACTGGGAACTATAGACTGGTAGGCCTGACAATGCAAAAAAAAAAAAATCATAGAAACTGTTCTAAAGAACAAAATTACAGAATATATAAATAGATCAAATTTAATGATCTATTTATAGAGTAAAGCCAAAATGGATTTACTCAAAGGAAGTAATATCTCACCAATCTACTACATTTTTGAAGGGGTTAATGAACATGTGGATAATGGTGAGCTAGTAGATATAGTATATTTAGATTTTCAGAAGGCTTTTCACAAAGTCCTTTGTGAGACTCTGAAGAAAATACAAAAGTAATGGGACAGAGTCAATGCCCAATTGTGAGCTGGTTAAAAGAGAGGAAACAGAGAGTAGGAGCAAGGCAAATAGTAGAGTGTCCCAGGGATCTGTACTAGGATTGGTGACTTTTAACATATTTATAAATGATCTGGAAAAGGAAACAATGAGCGAGTGATTAAATTTGCAGACAACACAAAATTATTCTGCGTGGATTGCGAGAAATTACAGAACTTTATGAGACTGGGTATCCAAATGACAGATGCAATTTAATGTGGATAAGTGCAAAGTAATGCAGATAGGGAAAAGTAATCCAAATTATGGTGATATGGAGGTACATTCCATTCTAGGAGTCACCACCCCCAAAAAAAGATCTAGGTTTCAATATGGACAATGCATGGATATCTTTGGCTTAGTGTGTGGTAACGGTCATGAAAGCAAACATAATTTAGAAACTATGTATTTCCACTGCCTAGCCTTTATACATAGAAACCATCCTGGTTGGGTCAATGCAAACTAAGCTATTTTAGAATCTTGGGCATCACTAATCTCTATGGGGTGATAAACACCCCCCCCCCCCCCCCCCCCCCCCCCCCCACCCACAAATGAACTCTTGAAAACTAGATGGAATAGAGTCACATTTGTCAAAATTTGATCATAGGATCTTCTCAAATGCTGCACATCCCTGTTAATTTTTAAACACATTTTATCTTTGTTTAGTCCCTGTCTAGCTACATTCTCATTTTAAGTAAAATCTATCCCTTTAAAATTCTTTTTAATGTTCAATGGCACATTTGCAGATCCCCCCAACATGTTGCCCTATACAAGTTGTGGATTTTCTTGGTGTATTTAGGCAGTTTTAATGCACTAAAAATATTAGAATTGCCTAGGTTAATTTAAGGGCTCTAAAAAATTTTAATTTTTACTTTTTCTTATTTTCAACTTTTATTTTCACTTAATCTGAGCTCCGTGACATCATCACTTCACTTCCTGTCCTGCTGCCCAGTTTCTCCTCCTGCCAGGGGCTTTCCCAGGTGCTATCATTAGCTCTGACATTGGTTCTCAGGTATCTTACTTTAGCTGTGATCACAGCTATAACTCCCCACCCCCTTCCTTCCATGCAGCTTCCTTCCAAGCACAGAGAAGTTACACAGCAGCATAGAATCAGCTGTTCTTCTCCCTCCTTCCTCTCATCAACACCATGGGAAGGAATGAGCACAAACCCACAATTCCTACTAACTTTCTTAGCATTCAGCAGTAGCTGCTTTGTGCTGAGGTTAACAGAGCTTCTCCAGCCATTTAACACTGCCTTTCTGTCTTTACAGTCAATTGGAAGGGATGGGCATTTGGGAGAAATAAAATAGGAAATTAGACACAACATTTCCTATTTTTTTTTTTTCATTTCATTTTCAAAGCAAAACTTTGAAAATCCAACAAAATTTCATTGGCTTTTACATTTTGTTTTGAAAACCAAATTGATCCTTCAGGCCTAGGCCCAGTCCCAAAGCCAGTCCCTCGCCTAGGGAATAGGACATGGCTGAAACAAGAGCCGCAGCTGAGGCCTGAGCATGATGCCAGGGTCTCAGCTTAGGCCCAAACCCAAATCAGGGGCCTTGACCAAAATCATCAAAATGGAAAAATATTATCTACCCCAACGGGGATCCAGCATCCTAGTCTAAGCCTAGGCCAAGGCCTGACCTGGAGACTGGGTCCTGATACCGGGGCCTCAGCCCTGACCCAGGACTAATGCTGGGGCTACACCTAGAAGCCAGGTACTGATGCATGAGCCTCGGCCTAGGCTGGGGTCCAACGCCGTGGTCGGATAAAAGGTACAAGTCCTGATGCTGGGGCCTCAACCCAAACCCAGACTATAGGCCAGGTCCTGACACCTAGACATTGACCTATGCTAGGCTCAGGCCCAGGCCCAGTGCCACAGCCCAGTCCTGAGACCAGGTCCTGGGCTTTAAGGCCTGGGTACAACACTGATGCCTTGACCTAGGCTAGGGACCAGGCCCAGGCCCGATGCCCTGGCCCTGTCCAGAGGCGAGGTTATGATGCCAGGGCCTCAGCCTTGGCCTAGGAATGATGCCACAGCCTAGCCCAGAGGCTGGATCCTGATGCTGTGGTCCAGACCAGAGGCCAGGTCTTGATACTGCTGCACCAGGCCTGACCTAGGCCCGAAGCCATGGCCTAGTCCAGAGGCCAGGTTCCTATTCCAGAGCATTAGCCCAGTGTCAGGCCCAGGCCTTGGAGATCTCCTGGCTAATTTTGCTGCTGAATATCAAAATGGTGCCCTCCACTGTGGAAGAAGCACTGGGATTAATTAACTCCAGTACCTTTCAAGTGGATGGCATCATTTCACCGCTGAAGAAAGAAGAAAAAAGATGGGCCAGAATACCTCTGAAACCTGGGAATAAGGCTTGCCATTGAATCAGGTGCAATTGGCACAGGAAGACTGAAGCTGGTGCCATTTTGTTCAGCAGAAATGAGCAATGGCGTCAGACTCATTCTTCTGGCACCATTTGTTTTTGACTCATTATTGGAGCAGGAGTGGCGTGGAATGACATGTGTCTGCCAAGAAAATTTCAAGCAACTAAGAGGGGTGGGCAAGGGGTTTGGAAGAGAGTCAATAGTGAACAAAATTTTGCTCAATTTTTTGGCCTGAGTTACACTTGTGGCGGCACCAATCCTGAATGACTGTGTCATGTAGTCATCCTTGCTCACACCCAGGATCCAAATAACCTTCTTAAGGACCCAGTAAACTGATAATAAGCCAATGGAAATTCGTCCTTATGCACTACTTTCCACCTGTCAGATGTGCAGCCACAAATGCCTGAACGCTGACCACTGGGCATACCACCCTATCCGTCATTCTATATAACTTAATCACTTCTCCTTACCTCTTTGATCCACTTTGCAGTGATCAATATGCAAGATTACACACCCATCCTGCACCTAAACATTCTCCCATAACAAATCTGATAACTCAGGCTTGGAGGCCAATGTTACAACCAACTCACCAACTTGCAAAACTCCAAAAAAGTGCAAGAACAAATGCTGCTTTAAATAAGGTAACTATTAAATCTAGACCAGAACATTTTATATAAACGCATAACAATCACTATAAAATCCTTGAACAATATGGGGTGCCATGCATCCAATGTTGCATTCCCCAGCAAGCTCCTAGCAGGAAAACAAATACAATAATTATCAAAGCCCTGCACTTTCTGTAAAAAAGAAAATCCAGCTACATGCGTCCTCACCAACACCAACAAAAAAACAACCCTTTTGGCATGCAAAATGTATCCCATCATGGCCCAATCTGACACCAGACCATCAGCCCAATGAAGTCCAAGTTCTGAAATTGCATCTCATCCTTTCATGTAAGCCGTCCAGGTCAACGGAGACAAGGATGCCCAGACAAATCCCATGCTTCATCATTCCTACTTGCCACAGATATTCCAGAGCCACTATCCACAGCTTAGCTGCCTGCAAAGCCAGCCTTAAAAAGACTTCCCACTTTGATTAAGAAAGAGAGCATCCGTGACTGAATTCTGAACACCTAGAACATGTGTAGCCCTTGCCATAATATTCCATTTTAAGCACGGAAACATGAATTCCCACAAAGCACCGACACTATCTCAAACCTAGCTGATAGGTGATTGTTAACCTCTACTACACCATGGTTATCACATCAGAACAAAACATTCTTGTCACGCAACCCATCCCTCAATATGTCCATTGCCTCCACTAGGGGTGTGCATTCATTTTCAACGTATTGTGAATCCGTAACGTATATGCCATATTCGTTGTATTCGTGGGGGTTCCGAAACGTATGACGAATCCCCACGAATACAACGGATCACCAATGAATAGGCCCCCCACCCTCCTGACCCCCCCAAAACTTGCCAAAAGTACCTGGTGGTCCAGCGGGGTTCCTGGAGCAATCTCCTGCACTCGGGCCGTCGGCTGCCGGTATTCAAAATGGCGCCGATAGCCCCGTGACATAGTAAGGGCAAAGGCTATTGGCACCATTTTAAATACTGGCAGCCGACGACCCAAGTCCAGGAGATCGCTCCAGGACCCCTGCTGGACCACCAGGGACTTTTGGCAAGTCAGGAGTCCCCCCCCCCCCCCCTAAGACTTGCCAAACATCCCTGGTGGTCCAGCGGGGGTCCTGGAGCGATCTCCTGCACTCGAATCATTGGCTGCCAGTATTCAAAATGGTGTCGATAGCCTTGCCCTTACTATGTCACAGGGGCTACCGGTGCCATTGGTCGGCCCCTGTCACATGGTAGGAGCAACCGACCAATGGCGCCGATAGCCCCTGTGACATAGTAAGGGCAAAGGCTATCGGTGCCATTTTGAATACTGGCAGCTGACGACCCACATGCAGAAGATCGCTCCAGGACCCTTGCTGGACTACCAGGGACTTTTGGCAAGTCTTGGGGGGGGGGGTCAAAAGGCTGGGGGGGTTGTAGATAAATAACTTTAAAGGGCTGGGATGGTATTTTTGGGGGGAACGAATGCATTTTTGACATATGAATGGAACGGGGGCCCCTGAGAACATATGCAATGGATTTGGGCCCCTACGAATCTGAATCCCGAATGGGACAAATCCGTCCCTGCTGCACATCCCTAGCCTCCACCAATGGAAAGAGCTCCAGGAAATCACTATTCCCTGTCAGACCTGACTACTTCCAACTGTTCAGCCAAGTTGCCGTGCACCATGCCCTCTGTTAATAAACCTGAATCCTTTGGACACCGCTGCTTCTGAGTACAACAAGGCAAGGATTTACAATTTTGGATCCCGTTGGCACTACATTTGGAAGCTCTCTCGTGGGGGGGGGGGGTGTGGAGGCTGGTGGTGAGTGGGCAGGAGATGGGGGCAATTAATGATTAAAAAGAGATGCAAATATTGCCTTCATTACACCATACCCAGTACTTCTTTCTCCATCCCTTCCTCTCCCCCCATTAACACACCATGCTCAGCACCCTTTTCTCCTTTTCTCTATCCTCCCCTTAACACATCATGACCAGCATCCCTTTCTCCCTCCCTCCTTCCCTCTCCCCTACTACACACTAGGGATGTGAATCGTTTTAGGACGATTAAAATTATCGTCCGATAATTTTAATATCGTCTTAAACCGTTATGGAACACAATACAATACAGATTCTAACGATTTATCGTTATAAATCGTTAGAATCGTGAGCCGGCACACTAAAACCCCCCTAAAACCCACCCCCGACCCTTTAAATTAAATCCCCCCACCCTCCCGAACCCCCCCCAAATAACTTAAATAACCTGCGGGTCCAGCGGCGGTCCGGAACGGCAGCGGTCCGGAACGGGCTCCTGCTCCTGCATCTTGTCGTCTTCGGCCGGCGCCATTTTCCAAAATGGCGCCGAAAAATGGCGGCGGCCATAGACGAAAAAGATTGGACGGCAGGAGGTCCTTCCGGACCCCCGCTGGACTTTTGGCAAGTCTCGTGGGGGTCAGGAGGCCCCCCACAAGCTGGCCAAAAGTTCCTGGAGGTCCAGCGGGGGTCAGGGAGCGATTTCCCCGCCGCGAATCGTTTTCGTACGGAAAATGGCGCCGGCCATACGCGTATGGCCGGCGCCATTTTCCGTACGGAAAATGGCGCCGGCAGGAGATCGACTGCAGGAGGTCGTTCAGCGAGGCGCCGGAACCCTCGCTGAACGACCTCCTGCAGTCGATCTCCTGCCGGCGCCATTTTCCGTACGGAAAATGGCGCCGGCAGGAGATCGACTGCAGGAGGTCGTTCAGCGAGGCGCCGGAACCCTCGCTGAACGACCTCCTGCAGTCGATCTCCTGCCGGCGCCATTTTCCGTACGGAAAATGGCGCCGGCCATACGCGTATGGCCGGCGCCATTTTCCGTACGAAAACGATTCGCGGCGGGAAATCGCTCCCTGACCCCCGCTGGACCTCCAGGAACTTTTGGCCAGCTTGTGGGGGGCCTCCTGACCCCCACGAGACTTGCCAAAAGTCCAGCGGGGGTCCGGAAGGACCTCCTGCCGTCCAATCTTTTTCGTCTATGGGCGCCGCCATTTTTCGGCGCCATTTTGGAAAATGGCGCCGGCCGAAGACGACAAGATGCAGGAGCAGGAGCCCGTTCCGGACCGCTGCCGTTCCGGACAGCCGCTGGACCCGCAGGTTATTTAAGTTATTTGGGGGTGGGGGATTTAATTTAAAGGGTCGGGGGTGGGTTTTAGGGGGTTTTAATGTGCCGGTTTTTCGATTTTTCGATTTTTCGATTTTTTAACGATTTTCACGATTTTTCACGATATTTTACCCCCCCAAACGGCAACAATACGATTCCCTCCCCCTCCCAGCCGAAATCGATCGTTAAGACGATCGAGGACACGATTCACATCCCTACTACACACCATGCCCAGCATCCCCTCTCCCCCTCTCCCCCCCATTAACAATCTATTCCCAGCAGCCTCTTCTCTCTCTCCCCCCCCCCCCATTAAGAGACCATGTTATGTTCAGCATCTTTTTCCTCTCTTTTACTCCCTCCATGGTTTTCCCAGCATCATCTCCTTCCCTTTCCAACCTATTCCACTCTCTCTCACGCTCTCTCTCTCTTCCACCCTCCTGCTCAGTCCAGCCCTACCCCCTTCCTTAGTGGGTCTGTGAAACTCATTAGCTGGCAACTGTGCCTGATACAGGCAAAGTCCATGGTCTCCTCATTTTGACAGTCCTCCATCATGCAGCGCTGATAGGATCCTTGATACTTGTTTCTGGCCAGGCACTAGAGTAGACATGGCTAAATTTTAAAAGCCCGGCGTGTACATTGTTTGGGGGAGGGGCGCATAAGCTGGGCTGGCACATGCCAACCAAATTTTAAAAGCCACCCAGATACACAAGTATCTCCCGCTGTGCGCACATCTCAAAAGTTTTCAAAAAGGAGTAGGGTGTGGGCGTGGCATGGGTGGAGCATGGGACTTTCAGGGCATGGCCAAGGGATGTGCATATAAATATTTACGCACCTGAGCTCGCACCCAGGTTCAGTGGCACATAAGTTTATTTCTGCTAGGGACTAGGTGTAAGTTAAATAATAAACAGAGCCATTTCTCAGGGGTTTAAAGGGTCTGGGGTAACTGGAGGGAGTGCAGACTATCAATTCAAGGTGATTTGGAGGATCTAGCTGTTAACTGAGTGAGCTGGTGGACAAACTGGTGAAACTGGCAATGGTGTGGACACAAACTCCTTTTAAATTTCCCTGATGTATGCGGTAGAAGGGTGGTTTACGCGTATAGGAGTGCCCACTTAAAATTGGGTGCACATATGCGCATGGTCGGGCTATTTTGTTACATGCTCACAAGTTATAAAATGGACATCTATCTGGACAAGAGCTGATGCACATGCACCAAAGAGTTTCCTGGTTAGAAAGTTACCATACCTGTTTGTGTCTGAGGCAAGAGGGTTAAGTGGCTTGCCTAAAGACACAAAGAGTGGCTTTAGGATTTAAACGCTGGTTTCCCTGGTTTGTAGCCCACTGCTGTAACCACAAGGCTGTAACTATACTTGAATATATTCGACCTAAAAGAGTTGGAAAACAAAGGTGGAAAATATCTCAAAAAGGCGTATGACATGAAGCACCCCATAGACAGACGATGGATGAAAAAACTTGCCTCGAATAGTGAAACCCAATGACAGGAAGCTGGTTGGATGTAAAGGCAAAAAACAAAAGGCAGACTGAATATTTGCCTTTGCCATTTTGTCCCTTTTCCAGCTCTCCTAACCAAGGCCAATGCTGATTGAAACAATGCATAATGCACTGAGCAGGTGACTTGGGGGGGGGGGGTGAGTAAATTCAAGATCAGCCTGTATTTGCCTATCTTCTCTTTGGCATTACAGCCAGAGGGACAAATACATCAATTCAAAAGGTGAATTTTTAAAAGTCCCTGCAATTCAACTCTTTTACAATATGGACATTAACTTGGCCAATACCACCTCCTCAAATTACTGGACTGATTTGAAGTTGACACCCCTTCCACATATCCCAGACCAAGTATAGTATGTTAAAACCCAAAGCAAACACTCAAACTCCCAGCTGCTGCATTAGTTGGGTACTTCCAAAACCATCCCTACATGGCATTCAGTCTAATTGGAGTTGGGGTCTTCATCTTCAGAACCTCATGGTTTGGTTCCCCCCATCCCAGCCATAGGATGCTTGCTACATTTAGAGGAGGAGTGACCTCTCCTTGCCCTCCTGGACATATCTGCAGCCTTCGATACCATATGCCACAATCATCTCCTTTCACGCTTAGAAGGCATTGGTATCTCCGGCCTGGCCATAGCATGGCTCAAGTCCTATCTATCTAATAGAAAATTCTCAGTCAAAATCGGCAATGCAACCTCCACCTCTCACCCCTTGCAACAAGGTGTCCCACAAGGCTCCTCCCTCTCTTCCACCCTCTTTAATATATACCTCACTCCTTTATGCCACCTCCTAACCGAGCTCAAACTTAAATTCTATCTGTATGCAGACGACATTCAGATCATTATCCCCATCCATAATTCCGTTTCTGATGCCCTGAAGCACTGGGAAACCTGCCTCACCCCTATAAACGCTCTCCTAACGAACCTCCACCTCGCCCTGAACACTAACAAGACTGAACTCCTGCTTGTCTCTCCTCATCCTTTTCCCAAACACCTGTCTTCGTCCAACCCTTCTTCCAATCCTTCAAACCCTTCTTCCAATCCAACTTCCTTCTTTTCCCATTCAGACTTTCTTGTATTCAGAGCACGAGTTTGTATATACCTTCCTCGTTTTTCGTTTCTATTTTCATTTTCGTTATTTGAATTAAATTATTTTTTAGTTATTTCCTGTTACATCCTTCTCCATATGCTAGTTGCATATACTTTTGTTTCTCAAATTGTTCTATGTATCATTGTTTCGTTCCAATGTAAACCGGGGTGAAGGCATGTGCTAAACCTCGGTATATAAAAGCTTCAAATAAATAAATAAATAAATAAACTACTAATCAACCCTGTGTAAGAGACCTTGGAATCTACCTAGACAATCATCTAAACATGAAAAAATATGTGAGCTCCATACTGAAAGACGGTTTTTACAAACTCAACGTGCTAAAAAAACTTAAACCCCTGTTACACCCCCAAGATTTCCGCACTGTTGTGCAATCTTCCCTCTTATCTAAACTCGATTACTGCAATTCCCTATTCCTAGGACTCCCTTACGCGACAATCAAACCCCTCCAAATGTTGCAAAATGCAACAGCCAGAATCATTACCAACACCCGGAAAACTGACCACATCACTCCTATCCTGAAAGACCTACATTGGCTCCCCATCCCCTCTCGAATCCTCTATAAAACACTAACCACCATACATAAATCTTTGTTCTCTCACAATTCCCACTGGTTGGACATACCATTCAGCGCTGTCTCACTGAATCGTCCTACAAGAACAGTTCACAAAGGAACCCTGCATGTCCCGTCCTTAAAAACAGCACACCTCACATCAACCAGGGAACGAGCTATCTCTATTGCAGGCCCCACACGCTGGAACTCCATGCCCACGATGCTTCATCTAGAATCCTGCCCAATTAAATTTAAAAAGAAACTAAAAACATGGCTGTTCCAGCAAGCCTATCCAGACTAAGCCCCCCTCCCCTCCCTACCTCTGCCCCAAATGCTCCCCCCCAGATCGTCCTGGATCCTTTGTAAATACTCTACTGGTGCTGTTTCCCGTTTCAGTACATCTCTAATTTATAACCTGTTGAATTGTATTACCTAGCTTCTGTTAACCAGTTGTTCAGACCTATATTTTCTTGCCTTCTCTGTTGTTGTTATTTTCCCCACCCACCGCCCTGTTATAATGTATTTTCCATTCTTTTGTTGTTATGTGAACCGGCATGATGTCTCCTACTAATGCCGGTATAGAAAAGTTATTTAAATAAATAAATAAATAAATACTGCAAATAGAGCAGACATGTCTGAATTTGCAATAAGGGAGCAAACAGGATGACTGTCCAGCAGACATCCTGCCCACTCCCCACTTTTCCAACTTCCCCAACTTCCTGTGAGGAATGAAAGGAACTACCCAATGGACCCTGACCCACTACCTTATACCCAGATATGTGACCATTGTTACTCCTCTGCATCAACAATAAATTGATGTCCAGTATCCCCCAAGACATAGAACATTCTCCTCCATCATATCCCTAAATCTTTCATCATAATTCAACCATACCCATCCTTCATAATCCTTATAAGCCTCCCAAAAAACTATTGGCGTGTAACCTCATCCATGGGTTCTGGTTGCTGTCTGATGAGGCCATAAAAGAATGAATTGCACTATTTGGTGCCTGAACCTCCCCAGGCTAGCTTAGCACAGTCTCTTATTGCAGGGCCTGGATCTTTTGTCAATTGGGGGGGGGGGGGGGGGGGAGAGAGAGAGAGATGCTGCCAAGGTCCTCTCTGTGTCTTTGCTCTTGGTCCCTAGGTAATCAGTATGGGTCTGTTCCAATGTGTACTCATGGTGCCAAATAAATGGCTGGAGTCACTGTGCTAGTGTCCAAAAATAATTCTTTACTGTTGACAATGTATGAAAATGGCATTACGTTTGATCCACAGTAACACAAAAGAATTGGTTTATTACAATTTTCTCCTCAATCTGTGCAGGAAGGGCTAATGCCAGCCAGAGGAATTCCTACCCACCAGGGTTTGGAAAAATAAGGTCCCCAGGTGGGCATTGTCTCCTTTTTGCTGGGCAGAACCACCCTTTCCAACTGGCAGGGATCCAAAGTTACTGTCTCTGTACAAAGAGATAAAGCTCTCTCTCCCCAGGGTTTGTAGAAACACTGGTAGGGTGTCCTACAGATTGTTAGGCTTGGCTTTTACTCATTCAAACCTTATTTGTTCTAATGCAGTCTTTTGTTCTTCTTTTTGAATCCCTGATGGAAGGAATCCCCTGAAGCAGCTCTTTCTGTACTTCAGCTAGAAAGAAAGGGCAGTCAGAACCTCCTCATGGGTCTTTACTTAATTTCTTCAAAAACTGAGAATAACACCCGAGTGTATCCTTTCAGCAGATCACCATCACATCTGGGGCAGGTCTTCCCTAACCTGCCCAGACCCGGACTCAGGGTTCCCCATTCCCTGGGTCCAAAAGCTGAACAGGATCCAGTAAGATTCCTACTTAAGTAAAAGTACAAATTCCCCAAAAACGTAACCAGAAAGAAATATCCAGACCAGCCAGGTTGTGAACTGGAATAGAAAGATCGCTCCCAACCCTGGTCAAGACCACCAAAAAGGGCTTGTTTGGCTCCTCTGACTGGTCCTACAAAATAACAGAGGATAAGTGCCTATCTGGCTCTGAACTCTTGGTCAAC
Organism: Rhinatrema bivittatum; assembly: GCF_901001135.1. Classification (NCBI taxonomy): domain Eukaryota; kingdom Metazoa; phylum Chordata; class Amphibia; order Gymnophiona; family Rhinatrematidae; genus Rhinatrema; species Rhinatrema bivittatum. The sequence goes on from NC_042617.1 coordinate 439,574,438, forward strand.
CTAAAAGGACTGCCTCCTGAGCTGTAGCAAGGGAGCTGTTATATAATCTTACATGTGGGATGGCCATTCCAGACCCCGCAGAAGGAGGGGCCGTATTCCAATGGAAGCTCCCCATACTTCATCTTGCACTAGCTGATCTCTAAGAATCCAGGGCTTACTGGTAACAGAACTGAGTGTCTGTTATAGGCGTATGCTGGCAATGGGTTCATAATGACCCACCACATGCGCCATCTGGAAAAAAACATCTAACCCAGTTTAATATATTTCATGGAAAGTTCTTCTGAAATCCCACTGTCTTGTCCTTGTCCTTCTTTTTTTTTTCACCTTGTCACCTCTATTACCCTCTAACAACTTGAATGTATAGATCAGGATGCAAGGGAACATGGTCAGCTGCTGCATTCTGGCATTCAGAAGCTCTCTATCCCGACACTGTGGATTGTTCCTGTGCCTCTTTTTTTCTTGGATCTCCCCATCCAACTAGTCCACTCATTAGTGAACAACAAAGCCTGATGAAAAGAGGAATGAACATAAAGGAAAGGAAATCTCTCATTTAGAAAAGGGGCAATTAAATCTTCTCAGTGAAGTGTCCTCATGGGAATCCAACCAACTAGGGTTAACTTTGGTCTCGTGTGATTCAAGTTCCCACAAGGACACTGGGGGGAAACCAAGGAAGGAAGGGAAGTATGATGGATGAGGGAGGTCATCTAACTGCCTAATCCTCTTGGACACCAGAACCCCATCAAAGTCCCAGGCCAGTTCATGGGCATGGTAGGAGGATTGGGGGAAGTCCTGTTCCTCGCCATGTTAATGGCAGCAGACAGGGACTCTGCTCTCTCTCCCTTAATATGTATGATGGTGATCCCCCATTCTGAACAATTTTCTGACCCTACTTGAGTATAGTCGAAATGCAAAACAGAGCACAATACAAATATAACTGACATTGCATGGTGACAGGATAAGACAGCCACTGAAGGAAAAGGCATAGCAATATAGTGCTTGTCTATTCTAAATATTTGTTTGCTTTCATTTTTAACAGGGTACTTTAGCAATACTGCATATTCACACTAAATATTTAACATTAGTCATAAAAATAAGTTGACCGTGATGAACTGTTGCCTTAAAAAATGAAAAAAAAAAGTATTTTATTCATGACTAAATTTAAGAAACTGTTTTAATTGGCATCAGGGAATTCTGAATTTAAATTCTGAAGTAAAGTTCATCATCTGAAATGTGGGATATTTATGTTTCAGCCCAATTTTCCACGTCATCTACACACTTCTGGTATTACTCACTTTTCCTGCTCTGAGTTCTTCCTCTAGTGGGACTTTCTGAATACACACTGAATCAGTTAGTTAATGACAGGAAGAGAGAGAAGTCAAAATTTTGCTATTTGTTGTAGATGTCAGTTCTATAAAAGATCACAGAGAGTTCACTGCTTGGTTACAATGTGGTCCTGTGTTTTCAGTTCATTCTGTCTATTTTAGTTCCTGTTCCAAATCCCTGGTTGCAGGCTAGGTTCAAAATAATTAGAACTTTCCATCACTTATGAAGCATAAAAATATATAAAGCTTTCATGCATGATATATATCTATATATGTATAGATAGATACTTTATATGGCTCAATAATTTATAGTACTATAGAAAGTTTTCGAACTCCGGATATTAAGTCAAAGCTCAGAACTGTCTAATTTCTTTGCAATCAAGAATAAATCAAAAACATTTACTTCAGTTTGATTTTTTTAAAAGAATGCTATCTTGCCTCTTTCCCATCTAAAATCCATTCTTCCAGATCTACAGTAATTCCTTGCCTTAAATGGCGTCATACCACATTTCTCTTCTTTTAAACAATATTTTTAAAATTCTTTATTTAAACTGAGAGACACAGGTACAATGACTTGTCTAGGACAAGTGATTAGCAACACAAAATCATCATGAATGTGCATTCTACAGGCTCTTCAGTATATAAGTATAAGTAATATTATAACACATAAATCTTTTGCTCTGTAGACCCCTTTAATTACACACATAGAGTCAGCACCCCATTGAGCCTACTGCTTTGGCATTCAAATACAGCCAATAGGGATCCCAAATTTTAACATAAAAGAATATATTTTTCTGAAGAGAGAAGGTCAGCTTTTCAATTAAAGTGATATTGTGTACCTTTTTATACCAGTGAGAAATTAACAACTTAGGTTTCCAATGCGATGCATCATAGTGAATAATACCGTTACAAGTGTGGATCCTTGGACCGAAAGGAAGTTGGTCCCACCAGTGGGGAGGAGCCCCTGGGTGCCCACCGTCGGCAGGCGAGGCCGATGATGCCTGAGACCCTGCTGGAGCTTCACCAATACCAGCCCTCGTTCCCCTCAGGTTGATCCCTCAGGTACTGGGGCCAGCTGGACTTACATGGGGTCTCAGGGAACTGGTCGAGGTCAGGTAGGCAAGAGTCTTGGCAGGCAGTGTATCTCGTGGTCAGGCAGGCAAGAGTCTTGGCAGGTGGTGTATCTTGTGGTCAGGCAAAACAGGAACTCAGGAACAAGTAGAGAAGCTTCCAGGAACAAACAGGAGTCAGGAGTAGCCAAAGCAAGCCCTTAGGAGCAGGCCTTGCCTTAAATAGCCTGAGGCCTAGGAGGAGGAGTCAATGCCCCTCCCACGGGTGACCCTGAAAAGGGGTCACGTGGCGCACATGCGTGCCTGGGAGTCCAGATGTTAGCTGGGAGGCCAGCATGGGGCCTGATCGTGGCCTGGTCGGCACGTGGCATCCCAGCAGTGGCCTGGTCGGGTCGTGGTGGCACAGTGGGAGAGCTGGAGAGGAGGGCATGCAGCAGAGTGCGCCTGCGGTGGTTCCCGGCCACCGCGAGGCGTCCGAGACAGGTCAGCTGGAGGCTGCGCCGGTAAGTGAAGGAAGCCGGCTGCGGGCCTCTGCCGCTCATTCCCGTAACAAATACTTTTAAATCGTCGGTTCAGTGTGCTGCAGCAGTAAAAAAAAGAGCAAACAGTATGTTAGGAATTATTAAGAAGGGAAGGGTTAACAAAACAGAAAATGTGATAATGCCTCTTTAACGGTCCATTTTGAAACCACACCTTGAATATTGTGTAGAATTCTAGTCGCCGCATCTCAAAAAGGATATAGTTGTGATAGAGAAGGTACAGAGAAAGGTGACCAAAATAATAAAGGGGATGGAACAGCTCCCTTATGAGGAAAGGCTGAAGAGGTTAGGGCTGTTCAGCTTGAAGAAGAGATGGCTGAGGGGGGATATGATAGAGGTCTTTTAAATAATGAGAGGTCTTGAATGAGTAGATGTGAATTGGTTATTTACACTTTCAGATAATAGAAGGACTAGGGGCACTCCATGAAGTTAGCAAGTAGCACATTTAAGATGAATCGGAGAAAATTCTTTTTAACTCAATGCACAATTAAGCTCTGGAATTTGATGCCAGAGGATGTGATTAATGCAGTTAGTGTTGCTGGGTTTTAAAAAGGTTTGGATACGTTCTTAGAGGAGTCCTTTAACTGCTATTAATCAATTTGACTTAGGGAATGGCCTCTTCGATTACTGGCATCAGTAGCATGGGATCTTCTTAGTGTTTGGGTACTTGCCAGGTTCTTATGGCCTGGTTTGGCCTCTGTTGGAAACAGGATGCTGGGCTTGATGGACCCTTGGTGTGACCCAGGTTGGCAATTACTTATGTTCTTAAATCTTGCCGCATGAATAAGATAGATAATACAGTTTACATTGGAAACCAGTTAAAGGTAGGTCAGCACAAATCCAAAGAAGAAATGTTGATGGCGTAAGATGCATGTTATCACCCAGAATGTCAGCAATTTTTAATTCCACCCTATTCCAATAGATCACATGATCACCAGACATGAATGTACGACCTACTTTCCCACACCTTTGCCAACAAAGTTGAGATGATTTTAAACACATTTTTTACTTCTCTGAAAATTTACTAGCTGCTGAAACAAATTATGGCTTCTGACAAATCCACTGTAATATGGCCTCAAGCGTTCTCTGGTGCTGCCTGCTCAAACACATTAAGATTCCTGTAGGTCAGTGAAAAACAGTAAAGAATGCACACACTAGTCCATCTAGGTTTTGCTTTTGGACTAAAGATGTAGGGTTATGTTAGGGAGGTGGAGAGGGATTGTTTTCTTTTTAGATTAAATATTTCCAAATTCAAAATTCTGAAATTATCCTGGTCTTGACAATTTATTGACCAACTTGACTGACCTTGTGTGAACTTATACTGACATGCTTTCTCTTGTAGAATGCCTCTCCCACACTATTTAATATCTATATAGCCCTCCTAGGTAAATGTATCAGAGATTATCAAATCACTTCCTAATCATATGCCAACAACATTCAACTATTATTCCTTCTCAGTCTGGACATATTATTTGCTAAATGAATGAATGGCTAAGCAAGATCTCCACTGGCTGCAGCAAAATAAATAAAAAATGCAGAAGCAAAAATGATCCTGACTACTTAAACTCCAAGGTAACCCTAGAAGGGATAAATCTATTCTTCAGCAACCAAGTTTGCAGCCTAGGATTTGTTTTGCACACCAAACTCTCTCTGGAAGTTCAGTTCCTTGCAGAATCTATATAAGAAGATAAGAACCTAATATGCTATACTGGGTCAGACCAAGGGTCCATCAAGCCCAGTATCCTGTTTCCAACAGTGGCCAATTCAAATCACAAGTACCTGGTAAGTACCCAAACATTAAATAAATCTCAAGCTACTATTGCTTATTAATTAATAGCAGTTTATGGATATTTCCTCTAGGAACTTATGTAAACCATATTTAAACCCAGTTACACTAACTGCTGTAACCACATCCTCTGGCAATGAATTCCAGAGCTTAACTATGTCCTTAGTGAAAAAGAATTGTCTTTGATTTGTTTTAAATGAGCTACTTTTTTACTTCATTGAGTGCCCTTTAGTCCTTCTGTTGTCTGAGAGAGTAAATGATACATTTACATTAAATTGTTGAAGTCCTTTCATGATTTTGTAGAATTCTACCATATCCCCCCTCAGCAATCTATTCTGCAAAATAAACAGCCCTAACTTCCTTAGCCTTTTCTCAAAGGGCAGCAATTCCATGCCCCTTATCATTTTGATCGCCCTTCTCTGCACTTTCTCAAGTATAACTATATCTTTTTTTAGATGCGGCGACCAAAATTGAACACAGTATTCAAGATGTGGTCTCACCGTGGAGTGATACAGAGACATTAAGACATCCATCGTTTTATTTGCCATTCTCTTCCTAATAATTCCTAACATTCTGTTTGCTTTTTTGATTGCCACTGCAAATTGAGCTGACAATTTCAATATATTATCCACTATGAACTTTAGATCTCTTTCCTGGGTGGTAACTCCTAGGGATGTGAATCGTTTTTTGATGATTTAAAATATCGTCCGATATATTTTAAATCGTCAAAAATTGTTAGAGCCGCGATACAATAACAATTCCCCCGATTTATCGTCAAAAAATCGTAAATCGGGGGAAGGGGGAAGTGGTAGGGGAAGGGGGAGGGCAGGAAAACCGGCACACTAAAACAGCAAAAGCCAGCCCATAAAAAAGGGACAGATGTGACATAGTCTGCATACCTGGAAAAAAGTTGAAAGGTGCAGCTACAAAGGTAAAAAGTATGTAACAGGCATGAACATTGTTAAATCATACTATCCTTAGATGCACAGTCCAGATGTATTCTACACATTAAGAAAGGTGGAAGGCAAATGATTGCCAGCATGGTTAAAATGTGATATGAAAGAGGCTATTTTAGCCAAAACATCGTCATTCAAAAATTGGAAAAAGGATCCATCAGAAGAAAATATGATAAAGCTTAAGCATTGGCAACTTAAATGTAAGACATTCATAAGACAGGCTAAGTGAGAATTTGAAAATAAGTTGGCCATAGAGGCAAAAACTCAAAATAAAAACGTTTTAAAATATATCAGAAGAAGAAAGCCTATGAGGGATTTGGTTGGACCGTTAGATGATGGAGGGGTTAAAGGAGCACATAGGGAAGATAAGACCATTGCAGAAAGATTAAACAATTTCTTTACTTCAGTATTTACTGAAAAGCATGTTGGGAGAATAACCATTCCGAAGACAGTTTTCAAAGGAGATGATTTAGATGAACTGAACCAAATCACGGTGAACCTGGAAGATGTGGTAGGCAAGTATGTAAAACTGAAGAGCAGTAAATCATCTGGACCTGATGGTATATACCACAGGGTGCTGAAAGAACTAAAAAATGAAATTTCAGACCTATTTCAATTAATTTACAACCTATCATTAAAATCATCCATTATACCTGAAGATTGGAAGATGGCCAATTTAACCCCGGTATTTAAAAAGGGCTCCAGGGGTGATCCGGGAAACTATTCACCAGTGAGTCTGACATCAGTGCGATGAAAAATCATGGAAACTGTTATAAAGAATAAAATCATAAAACATTTGGATTGGCATGGTTTAATGGGAAACAGCTAGCATGGATTTGCCCAAGGGAAGTCTTGCCTCACAAATTTTTGAATGGGTGAATAAACATGTGGACAAAGGTGAACCAGTAGATGTGGTATATTCGTATTTTCAGAAGGCATTGACAAAGTCCCGAATGAGAGGTTTCTAAGAAAACTAAAAAGTTATGGGATAGGAGTCGATGTCCTTTTGTGGATTGCAAGCAAGGTTGGTGCGTCCTATTAGGCAAACTAGGCCTGTGCCCAGGGTGCTGACGATTAGGGGGCACTGAAAATGACATCAGCCATGAGGGGCTGCGAGCAATGGCAAAACGGAGTTGAGATTCGGCGGGCTACGAGTAGTGCCCAACCTGCTTGCAGCCCAGAGAAGCACACATTCGGCGGGTGCAATCATGAATAAGATAGGAGTTGGGTCAAGACCCGGGGTTGGCAGCACAACTGTGGGGGTCAGGCGCAAGGCAGAAAGTTTGCCTAGGTTGCCTAATCCACTTGCACTGGCCCTGATTGCAAGCTGGTTGATAGGAAACAGAGAGTAGGATTAAATGGTCTGTTTTCAAAGTAGAAAAAGGTAAAAAGTGGAGTGCCTTAGAGATCTGTATTTGGACTGGTGCTTTTTAATATATTTATAAATGATCTGGAAAGAGCTAAAATGAGTGAGGTATCAAATTTGCGGATGACACAAAATTATGCAGAGTAGTTAAATCTCAACCGGATTGTGATAAATTGCAGGAGGACCTTGTGAGACTGGAGAATCGGCTTCATAAGAAGAAATGCCATATTGGGTCAGACCAAGGGTCCATCAAGCCCAGCATCCTAATTCCAACAGCAGCCAATCCAAGACATAGTAACTGGCAAGTATCCAAACATTAGATAATTCACAAGCTACTATTGCTTATTAATTACTAGGGATGTGCATTCGTTTTCAATGAATCTGCAATCCGCAACACATAAGTCCCTGTTTGTTTGATTTGTGGGTATGCAAAATGCATGGTGATCCCCCACGAATAAAACATATCATATTAGTTTCATTCTTATAGTTTGCAGTGATTTCTTAGCGGCTGTTTGAAATAGGAGAAGGCCATGTGGGAGTATCCATAAGAAAAACCAGCCCTTTCCTGTGAGTCATAAGTGACCTCACAGACCTATCATAGAGTGGGTCAGACAGGTTGGCAAGGAGATGAGAATGCAACCTATCAGAGCTAAACATTTTCTAATGCAGGCAATCGCCGCTCTCACTCAGTGCTCTGTGACGCTGTTACTGATGACGCTGTACTATTTATACATTAAGCACATGGCGTGCCACGCTCTTTCTTTGCGGGGATTGTCCGGGGAGCTGGCTTTACTCAGAGCTAGTCTGAGTGTCTCAAATCTGTATTCAATTGCTAGCTACTTTTTTTTATTGAACTTAGACAGTCTCTCTGTCTCTCCCACTGAGATAAGCTGCCAGCAGTGGAATTTTGCTGCTGATCTTATTCCCCTGGGGTAGGTTGGTGCAGCCACAGGCAGGGTTTAGGTGGTGTGGGTGGAAGATAGTGTGAGTTGGTATTTTCAAACAAGAAGCAGCATCACTAGGAATTATGCTTGCTCAGGCTTCCAGTAAAGTCTTTTCTCTGCTGTTTCATTTTTTTGTGTGCACACAGAGCAGTCTCAGCTGCAGTGTACATCAAGGCACTGATGTATACTGCAGTTTTGCAGACTCACATATATTGGGACAGCAGTGCTCTTTTAAGCCAAATCCCCAGTAGGCCTCTTTTGTAGTTACAAGTTTGGTGTGTGCACATACAATGGTCTCAGTTGTAGTTTACATCAGAGCACAGCATCGTGTGTCTGTGGGCAGTTTTGCAGACTCACATATATTGGGACAGCAGTGCTCTTTGAAGCCAAATCCCCTGTAGGCTACTTTTGTAGTTACAAGTTTGGTGCCCATACAGCGGTCCCAGTTGTAGTGTACATCAAGGCACTGCATCGTGCATCTGTGGGCAGTTTTCCAGACTCAGATATATTGGGACAGAGGTGTTCATTCACCAATAAAGAAATAATTATTTTAATTGAAATCCCTAGTAGGCAGTGACATTAAATCCATGATGTCAAGGAAAGGTAGACATGGTTGAGTGATTGGGACTGGCAGAAGAGGCACTTCAAAAGGCAGTACCAGTCCCCCATTAAAGTTAAAAAAGGAGCTGTTCCAATCTAAAATCTCTGGAGGGGCAGGCAGTTCCTGAAATTTAAAGATGATGCACTGCCACCACCTGTTTCTGACCCTGTAGTTTTGGAGGTGAGGGAAGAGGAGGCTGAGCCATGCAAGACAAAAGAGCGAGACCTAAAAGCAGCAGTGTGACAGCAGACTAGACTTAGTGTTGAATATGTAGCGCAGGCACTGTTTGCTTCTGATTCCGATAAAGAATCATCTTGTGTGAGATTCTCATCATCAGAAATGTAAGAAGTAATAGCTGAAGAAGGTTTAGGAGGATTAGTTAGTTCTGTCTTAGCCTCCACTTCAGTGCTGCAGGGGAGAGATGAAACTGATGATGATGAGAAGGAAGAGCAGTCAGCATAGGCACAGAGTGTGACTGATGCCGCTGGCATTGCTTCTCAGGATGCACCCACTACCTCAACTCCAGTGCCAGCATCCACCCCGAAGGCTATAGAGAAGGGATCATGAAATAAATCTGCGATCTGGAGCCACTTTAAAGTGACAGAGGACCCGCGTTTTGCTAAGTGTAATTACTGTGCCAGGGCTATTAGCAGAGGCAAGCAAATGGGACATCTAACTAATTTTGGCATGATGCATCATATGCAGAAGCAACAACCAACAGTACTGCCATTTGGGGATGGTGGCAGTACCAGTGAGGGGACCCCTTTTTCCAGGCAGCGTAAAGTGGTTGAAAAGGAGCAGAGTCACCCCTTGCCCTCAGCCTCTTCTAGCAGTCAGGTGGCAGGCCAGCAGCCCCCTGCCATGTGTCAGAAGTGGCAACCCACCATGGAGAAAATGGGGTGGTGTTCGGTAATGTTATCCCGGGGAAGGAGGCAGGCAGCCTCAAAGTTGTAACCAGGAGCATTGGGGAAATGATTGCCCTTGATGACCAGCCCTTGCAGGTAGTGGAGAATGTGGGTTTCAAGCATTTGCTGAAGGTCTTAGTTCCAAATTACAAAGTCCCCTCCAGAACCACATTTAGCAGAAAGGTCATCCCCAACCTGTACAACCAGTGTTGCAGTCACACCCAAGCGCTGCTAGCTAATGCAGAGTGGTGTGTGCATATCTGGGCCACCATAAATGCTGCACACTCTTACCTCTCCCTGACAGCACACTGGTGGGACCAGGCTGAGGCAGGGGCAAGCATCAGCTTTATTAATGAACAAGTATCAGGGTAGTGGTGGGCTTTACTGCACACCCACCTGACGGATGATGCCCATAGCTTATCCAATATTCTAGCATGCATCAGACAGATGCTGGCAGGCTGGAAGCTACACCAGTGAGACAGGAATCATCAGGCAGGGTTCTTTGTCACAGACAATGGTGCAAACATGTTAAAGGCAATATCCGACGGGGGCTTTCAGAACATCCGATGTTTTGCACACACTCTGCACCTGGTAGTAAAGTCAGCTCTGGGGTTGGAGTCCAAAAACCAAGAGAATGAATACTGCATACGTTAATACACAAGTGCAGGAACATAGCAGCACACTTCCACAGAACTGAAAAGGTGGGGCAGGTTCTCCATGAAAAGCAGACTAATTTGAGGATGCCTCAAAAGTGTCTCATTCAAGACATTGTCACCTGGTGGAATTCCAACTATATGATGCTGCAGAGGTTAGTGGAGCTGCAGACACCCCTTCATGAACTTTCTGTGGAAATGGACATAGGTGTGCAGAGTCCCCTAGGGCATCATGATTGGTTAGTTATGAGTCAGCTGGTAAATATCCTGCAGCCCTTCAAGGATGCCACGGAGGAGCTGAGTTCCAGAAGTGCCACCTTGGCTGACATCATCCCTATAGTTAATTTTCTGGAGGAAAATTTGGAGGGCTTAAAACAGGAAGAGGGAATGACAGCAGAGGTGCTGTATTGTGTGGACTTGTTGCAGAAGCAGGTGCAAGAGAGATTATGACCTTTCACAAAAGACCGCAGATTCATGCTCGCCACAGTCTGTGACCCCCATGTGAAAGGGAAACTCGCTCTACAGTCCGATTGTCTCACATTTTTGAAGGACCTGCTGTTAGGAAACGTCCGTGTACAGGAGCGCCATAGGCATGAAGCAGAGGAGGAAACAGCGGGCACTTGAGAGAGTAGTGCAAGCCCAAGCAGGAGTAGCACTCTGTCAGTGACAGCTAGTTCTTCCTTCTCCACTTCAGAATGCCAAAGCCATGTTGTCCCTAAAAAAGCATCTTTTCTGGAATGGGCTGGAGTGAAAGCAGCTGGCAAGAAGGACTCTCAGCCCACCCAAGCAAAGGAGACACCAGCACAAATGTCAGTGACACGGTATCTCCAAGAGCCCATAGAGGTCATGCAGACAGATCCACTGGCCTATTGGGCACACAAGTCCACTGTCTGGCCACACCTAGCCAAAGTGGCTGAGGGATATCTGTCATGTTCACCAACCAATGTGCCCAGTGGACTTGTATTTTTAATGACAGGCGACATCATGAGCCCTCATTGCTCAAGGCTGGCACCAGAATTGATGGAAATGCTTGTGTTTTTGAAAATAAACATGCTTTGCTTGGGTTTCCAGATTTTCCCTGTGAAAAGTAAGATGAATAAAAGCAATTGAAAGTCTTGCAGCAGCTCCAACTGCCTCCTATGCTCCCGATAATATCAGCACATGTACCTGACCTCAAACGCTGTGCCAGTCTGTCCACTGTCCAGGCCGTACATCCCTACAAGAGCCTGACCTCAAATGCTGTGCCTGTCTGTTCAGGTCATACGTCCCTACAAGGGCCTGACCACAAACACTGTGCCTGTCCATCCAGGCCTTACATCCCTACAATGGCTTGACCTCAAACACTGTGCCTGTCCGTCCAGACCTTACATCCCTACAAGGGCCTGACCTGAAACGATGTGCCAATCTGTCCACTGTCCAGGCCGAATGTCCCTATAAGGGCTTGACCTCAAATGCTGTGCCTGTCTGTCCAGCTTGGAGCTTGGATATTTCATATGCTCATTAGTTTTCATGACCTTCATAATATGGGCCATTTTCCCTAAATCTTTCTTAGGTGCCAACATTAATGTTTCTAGTACTATAGAAAACTGGTGGTAGTTGTACTCTAGTTCATCCTCTGTGTTCCCATAGTTTACAGAGGCGCTGTAAGGTATAAAGCCAACATAGGTTGATATTGTAGATTTGGACTTGAGTAGCAGTTTTCTTATTTTTGAGAGCTCTTCAAGTTCCTTTGTCATCAGCCGAAGTGCATAAGTACAGTTAATAGCTTCTGGGTATTCACTAGTCACCAACGGAACCACCACACTTTCGGGGCCAACCCATTCCAGGGAGCCCGTTCCTTCGCAAACGAAAGGGAACTCTCCCTGGGTGTAGCCAGCCTATCTCTTAGCACCCTCTGACCCATGTTTGAACCGATGTTCACATGGAAACCTCCCTCATGTTGACTCGCCATGCTTTGAAGGCTCATGCTCTCTAGGGGCCAACCTATTCTAGGGAGCCCTTTCCTGCACAAAGAAAAGTGAACCCTCCCCGGATGTAGCCAGCCTATCTCTTAGTACCCGCCGACCCATGTTGAACCAGAACCACTGTTCACATGGAAACCTCCTCCACGTCAACTCACCATGCTTTCAAGGCTCGTGCTCCACTCTAGGGGCCAACCCATTCTAGGGAGCCCTTTCCTGCGCAAAGGAAAGGGAACTCTCCCCGGGTGTAGCCAGCCTATCTCTTAACGCCTGCTGACCCATGTTGAACCGCTGTTCACATGGAAACCTCCTCCACGTTGACTCGCCACACTTTGAAGGCTCGTGCTCTACTCTAGGGGCCAACAACCCATTCTAGGGAGCCCTTTCCTGCGCAAAGGAAAGGGAACTCTCCCCGGGTGTCGCCAGCCTATCTCTTAACACCCACTGACCCATGTTGAACCCCTGTTCACATTGAAACCTCCTCCACCTCGGCCTTCAAAATTCTCTTTTGTATATCTGCTACATCCACCAGATTTTAAAAGACCAGCGAGAGCTCACTAGACGCCAACGGAAACACCCCACTCTAGGGGGCGAACCCATTCTAGGGAGCCCTTTCCTTCATAAAAGAAAGGGAACTCTCCCCGGGGCCAGCCTGTCTTGCCCCTATCAAAACCATAGGGACCAGACTACCTCTGCTCTGCCAGCCTATCAACTTTCTGCCACTCTGCTTTGCTGCTATACACCAGATGACTCACTCTACTCCTTGTGATATTCTTGCCACTATCATGGTTCCTCAGTGTGGTGGTGCTAGTTTCTGCTGCTTTGTCCCTTTATTGGCGCCTTGTGGTTTTTTCTGACACTCTTTCTGCTTGCTATTTTCCCCCTTCATTGTGCTGTAGATGTTGTTGCCACTTATCTTGCCACTTTGCCTGTCTTGCTGCCTTTGAGGGTTCATGCAACTGTTATTGGTGCTCTCGTATGAAGTTGTGGTGTGTTTTTGGCATTCTCACTGCTGCTTTGCACCTCTGTTAAAGCACTCTTGCCACTCCTGGTACCCCTTTGCCCCTTTAGAGTGTCTTATGCTATTCATGCCACTTTGGTGCCACTTTGCCACAGTCTTAGTACCTTGGAACTCTTTTCTCATTCTGATGATTGCTCTCCAGAAGTTTCATCAGAATTAATAAGAAAACCCCAATTCTGCAGCCAAAAATAGGCTGCAAATATTTCCCCCATTGACTTTAATGGGAAAACGAAAAATGAATAAAACTAATCAATGGATTGGTTTTTCCCCCATGAAATTAATGCAACAAATTTGGGTCCCGGCGAAACAAAAAATGAATCGAAACAAATGTTTTCCTTCTGCACATTCCTATAATTACCACAATAGCAGTTTGTGGATTTATCCTCTAGAAACTTATCCAAACCATTTTGAAACCCAGTTACACTAACTGCTGTAACCAGTGGCAGATAAAATTTAACATGGACAAGTGCAAGGTGATGCATATAGGGAAAAATAACCATTGCTGTAGTTACACAATGTTAGGTTCTACCTTAGGAGTTACTAGAGATGTGAATCGTGTGATAGATCGTCTTAACGATCGATTTCGGCTGGGAGGGGGAGGGAATCGGATCGTCGCAGTTTGGGTTTTTAAAATATCGTGTAAATCGTGTAAATCGAAAACCGGCACACTAAAACAACCCTAAAACCCACCCCGACCCTTTAAAATAAATCCCCCACCCTCCCGAACTCCCCCAAAATGCCTTAAATTACCTGGGGTCCAGTGGGGGGGGGAGGGGAAGGGGGAGAGCGGGAAAACCGGCACACTAAAACAACCCTAAAACCCACCCCGACCCTTTAAAATAAATCCCCCACCCTCCCGAACCCCCCCAAAATGCCTTAAATTACCTGGGGTCCAGAGGAAGGGTCCGGGTGTGATCTTTTACTCTCGTATGACAGGTCAAAGGTAGCGCCGGCGCCATTTTGTTTTTTTGTCCCCCGACGTCAGGAGCGTAGGAGATTGCTCCCGGACTCCCGCTGGACCTCCAGGGACTTTTGGCCAGCTTGGGGGGGCCTCCTGACCCCCACAAGGCTTGCCAAAAGTCCAGCGGGGGTCCGGGAGCGATCTCCTACCATGAATCGTTTTTCCGTACGGAAAAACGATTCGACTGCAGGAGGTCGTTCCGGACCCCCAGGGACTTTTGGCCAGCTTGGGGGGCCTCCTGACCCCCACAAGACTTGCCAAAAGTCCAGCGGGGGTCCAGAACGACCTCCTGCAGTCGAATCGTGTTGCCGTACGGCCGGGGCCATTTTGCGCAAAATGTTGATAAATGGTAATATTGATAACAAAATTGTTATGAGATTATAGTAAATTGTGAATGTTAATGCTATAAAAATGAACTCATAGGGTTCCCTATGTTTGTTGTGATGTGATGAGTAGGGAGCTTGTTCTCTCTTACTTTGTGATTACCATTAATGGAACAAAGTCAGCATGGCCTTACCCAAGGCAAGTCTTGCCTCACAAATCTGCTTCACTTTTTTGAAGGAGTTAATAAACATGTGGATACAGGTGAACCTGTAGATGTAGTGTACTTGGATTTTCAGAAGGCATTTGACAAACTTCCTCATGAGAGGCTTCTAGGAAAAATAAAAAGTCATGGGATAGGTGGCAATGTCCTTTCGTGGATTACAAACTGGCTAAAAGACAGGAAACAGAGAGTAGGATTAAATGGACAATTTTCTCAGTGGAAGGGTGTGGGCAGTGGAGTGCATCAGGGACCTGTATTGGGACCCTTACTTTTCAATATATTTATAAATGATCTGGAAAGAAATACAACAAGTGAGGAAATCCAATTTGCAGATTATACAAAATTGTTCAGAGTAGTTAAATCACAAGCAAATTGTGATAAATTGCAGAAAGACCTTGTGAGGCTGGAAAATTGGGCATCAAAATGGCAGATGAAATTTAATGTGGACAAGTGCAAGGTGATGCATATAGGGAAAAATAACCCATGCTATAGTTACACAATGTAGGTTCCATATTAGGTGCTACTACCCAAGAAAGAGATCTAGGCGTCATAGTGGATAACACATTGAAATTGTCGGTTCAGTGTGCTGCAGCAGTCAAAAAAGGAAACAGAATGTTGGGAATTATTAGAAAGGGAATGGTGAATAAAACAAAAAATGTCATAATGCCTCTGTATCGCTCCATGGTAAGACCGCACCTTGAATACTGTGTACAATTCTGGTCGCCGCATCTCAAAAAAGATATAATTGCGAAGGAGAAGGTACAGAGAAGGGCGACCAAAATGATAAAGGGAATCGAACAGCTCCCCTATGAGGAAAGACTAAAGAGGTTAGGACTTTTTAGCTTGGAGAAGAGATGGATGAGGGGGGATATGATAGAGGTGTTTAAAATCATGAGAGGTCTAGAACGGGTAGATGTGAATCGTTTTTTTACTCTTTCGGATAATAGAAAGACTAGGGGGCACTCCATGAAGTTAGCATGTGGCACATTTAAAACTAATCAGAGAAAGTTCTTTTTCACTCAACGCACAATTAAACTCTGGAATGTGTTGCCAGAAGATGTGGTTAGTGCAGTTAGTATAGCTGTGTTTAAAAAAGGATTGGATATGTTCTTGAAGGAGAAGTCCATTACCTGCTATTAATTAAGTTGACTTAGATAATAACCACTGCTATTACTAGTAATGGCAATATGGAATAGATTTAGTTTTTGGGTACTTGCCAGGTTCTTATGGCCTGGATTGGCCACTGTTGGAAACAGGATGCTGGGCTTGATGGATCCTTGGTCTGACCCAGTATGGCATGTTCTAATGTTCTAATGGGTCTCTTTTGCCAAATTTTCTATGTATAGCCTACATCAGGTGAGATGATTCTGTGGGGGCAATGTATATGGGGGGCATAGTGGTAGTTGAAAGGGTGCTGCTAATGTTAGCAATTACTCTCTGGGGTAGCCATTTCTTCCTGCACTGCACCCTGTTTATGGACCTTAGTCTCCAGTATTTCCCTCATGTCTTAGAGATACTGGGACTGGGAATGAGATTCCATTTCACCCATGGATCACAAACTGTAGCAAGCATATAAGTATTGTTTTCTGTCAAATGTTTCAGGCTCTTTTGCATCTGCTGCTGCAACCCCTTTGCTTCAATTCTCCTTCATGGAAATCCTCTAACTTTATCTCCAGAATATTTACTACAAGGATAACCCCAAGCAGAGTGATGCTTCAGAAACTCAGATCTTCCATTTCATCCTTGAAGATCTTAAGGTTTTGTATCAGTTGCTTCATCATTACTCAGTTGTGATCCCTCAGAGAATGAGTCACACTTATCTCTGTTTCTGGACACAGACCAGATAGCTGGAATTCTACTGGGTGCCTATATCTTGAATCTAATGTTTATTAAGGATGTACATTCATTTAAAATGAAATAGACAATGTCATTTGACATTTTAAGAAGGCATTTGACAAAGTTCTTCATGAGAGGCTTTTAGGAAAAGGAAAAAGTCATGGGATAGGTGGTGATGTCCTTTCATGGATTACAAACTGGTTAAAAGACAGGAAACAGTAGGATTAAATGGACAATTTTCTCAGTGGACGGGGGTGGGCAGTGGAGTGCCTCAGGGATCTGATTGGGACCCTTACTTTTCAATATATTTATAAATGATCTGGAAAGAAATATGACGAGTGAGTTAATCAGATTTGCAGATGATAGAAAATTGTTCAGTGTAGTTAAATCTCAAGCAGATTGTGATAAATTGCAGAAGGAGCTTGTGAGACTGGAAAATTGGGCATCAAAATGGCAGATGAAACTTAATGTGGATAAATGCAAGGTGATGCATACAGGGAAAAATAACCATTGCTATAGTTACATGATATTAGGTTCCATATTAGGATCTACCACCCAGGAAAGCAATCTATGTGTCATAGTGGATAATACATTGAAATCTTCAGCTCAGTGTGCTGTGGCATGTTTTTCTCTATGTTCTGTGATTTTGATATTTAGAACACTTTCCACTATTTTTCCTGGCACTGAAGTCAGGCTAACTGGTCTGTAGTTTCCCGGATCACCCCTGGAGCCCTTTTTAAATATTGGGGTTACATTAGCAATCCTTCAGGCTTCAGGTACAATGGATGATTTTAATGATAGGTTACAAATTTTTATTAATGGGTCTGAAATTTCATTTTTAGTTCCTTCAGAACCCTGGGGTATATACCATCTGGTCCAGGTGATTTACTACTCTTCATTTTGTCAGTCAGGCCTACAACATCTTCTAGGTTCATTGTGATTTGGCTCAGTCCATCTGAATCATTGCCCATGAAAACCTTCTCCAGTATGGGTACCTCCCCAACATCCTCTTCAGTAAGCACCGAAGCAAAGAAATCATTTAATCTTTCCGCAATAGCCTTATCTTCATTAAGTGCCCCTTTAACCCCTCAATCATCTAAATGTCCAACTGACTCCCTCACATGCTTTCTAATTGGGATATATTTAAAAATGTTTTTACTATGAGTTTTTGCCTCTACGGCCAACATCTTTTCAATTTTTCTCTTAGCCTGTCTTATCAATGTCTTACATTTAACTTGCCAGTGCTTATGCATTATCCTATTTTCTTCTGTTGGATCCTTCTTCCAATTTTTGAATGAAGATCTTTTGGCAAAAATCGCTTCTTTCACCTCACCTTTTAACCATGCCGGTAACTGTTTTGCCTTCTTTACACCTTTCTTAATGTATGGAATACATCTGGTCTGCGAATCTAGGGTGGTATATTTTAATGATGACCACGCCTCTTGCACACTTTTTACCTTTGTAGCTGCTCCTTTCAGTTTTTTTTTAACTATTTTACCCATTTTATCAAAGTTTCCCTTTTGAATGTTTAGCACGAGAACCGTGGATTTTCTTACTGTCCCCCTTCCAGTCATTAATTCAAATTTAATCACATTATGATCACTATTGCCCAGAGGCCCCACCACCATTACCGCTCTCACCAAATCTTGTGCTCCACTGAGAATTAGATCTAAAATTGCTCCCTCTCTTGTCGGTTCCTGAACCAATTGCTCCATAAAGCTATCATTTATTCCATCCAGGAACTTTATCTCTCTAGCATGTCTCGATGATACATTTACCCAGTCAATATTGGGGTAATTGAAATCTCCCATTATTACTGCACTACCAATTTGGTTAGCTTCCCTAATTTCTCTTAGCATTTCATTGTTCGTCTCACCATCTTGACCAGGTGGATGGTAGTATACTCCTATCACTATAGTCTTCTCCAACACACAAGGGATTTCTACCCATAAAGATTTGATTGTGCATTTAGTCTCATGAAAGATGTTTATCCTGTTGGACTCTATGCCATCCTAGACTTAAAGCACTACACCGATTTCTGGGTGCTCCTCTCTGTCATTGCGGTATAATTTGTACCCCGGTATAGCACTATCCCATTGGTTGTACTCCTTCCACCATGTCTCTGAGATGCCAATTAAGTCTATGTCATCATTCACTGCTATACATTCTAATTCTCCCATCTTACTTCTTAGACTTCTGGTATTAGCATACAAACATTTCAAAGTTTGTTTTTTGCTTGTATTTTCATTCTGCTTTTTAATTGATAGGGATAAGTTAGAATTTTTTAGCTCAGGTGAGTTTTTAGTTACAGGCACTTGGACTACTTTTCTTATTATTGGAACCTCACTGTCAGGATGCCCTAATTCTAATGCATCATTAGTATCCTTTGAAGATACCTCCCTCCGAACCATGCGCTGCTGAGTGACTGTCGTCTTTCCCCTTTGTTCTAGTTTAAAAGCTGCTCTATCTCCTTTTTAAAGGTTAGTGCCAGCAATCTGGTTCTACCCTGGTTAAGATGGAGCCCATCCCTTCAGAAGAGACTCCCCCTTCCCCAAAAGGTTCCCCAGTTCCTTACAAAACTGAATCCCTCTTCCTTGTACTATCGTCTCATCCATGCAGTGAGACTCCGAAGCTCAGCCTGCCTCTGGGGACCTGCGCGTGGAACAGGGATCATTTCAGAGAATGCTACCCTGGAAGTTCTGGATTTAAGCTTTCTATCTAAGAGCCTCCCTCCCACATTTTTCTATGTCGTTGGTGTCCACATGTACCATGTCAGCCGGCTCCTCTCCAGCACTGTCTAAAATATTATCTAGGTAATGCGTGAGGTCTGCCACTTTTGCACCAGGTAGGCATGTTACCAGGTGATCCTCATGCCCACCAGCCACCCAGCTGTCTACATTCCTAATAATCAAATCACCAACTAAGAGGGCTGACCTAACCCTTCCCTCCTGGGCAGTAGGCCTTGGGCATATGTCCTTGGTGCGAAAGGACAATGCACCACCTACCTTACTGACTATTTAAAGCGCAAACACACAAACACACTAAATAATATGCCCCAATAGTTTACTTCTCCCCAATACTTTTTGAAAACTTCCCAAGCAGAACTTACTGATTCCTTTCAGCTACCAGCAAACGTGATCCTCTCCTCTCAGTGCTCCCACAGGATTATGGGTTTCTGAGCTCTTTCCTTGCAATATACCTTGTGCTTCTAAGGTAAATTAGTAGGAAACAAACCCTTTGGAGATTTACACTACAGTTACTTGTCCTGAGGGATTCACTGCTGTTCTGATTAACAAATAATGGTACCTAATCAAATCACTCATACAACCTTAACACTTCAGTTAGTCAGCCTGAGTGACTCACTGCTGTCCTGATTAACAAATGTTGGTACCTAATCAAACCAAATCATACTACCTTACCTTTCTAAGGTGAGTAACTGAACTTTTCAACCTTTTTACTTAGGTATACATGGCTCCTAGCTTATTTCTAGCTTCTGGCTACTTTTTTTTTTTTTAATACAAACACACTAACCTTTGCTTATTAGCTGCCTTACTGACTATTTAAAAATAAACACACTAACTTCTGTTTATTATCTAGGGATGTGAATCGTGTGCCCGATCGTCTTAACTATCGGGTTCGGCTGGAGGGAGAAAAAAATCTGATCAGTGGAGAATTGAATCAGAATCGGTTCCGATTCACATCGTTAATTTTTTTTTAGTGAGGCCTGACCCTTTAAAATTGACCCCTTACCTTCCCCCACCCTCCCGAACCCCCCCCCCAAAAACTTTTTACAAGTACCTGGTGGTCCAGTGGGGGCACGGGGACCGATCTCCCGCTCTCGGGCCATCGGCGCCATTTTGGCTGCCACTTAAAAATGGCGCCGATGGCTCGATAAAAAAAAAACCACCCGACCCTTTAAAAATGACCCCTTAGCTTCCCCCACCCTCCCAATCCCCCCAAAACATTTTAAAATTACCTGGTGGTCCAGTGGTGGTCCCGGGAGCGATCTCCCGTTCTCGGGGCGTCGGCTGCCACTCATAAAGATGGCGCCGATGGCCCGTTGCCCTTACCATGTGACAGGGTATCCATGCCATTGGCCGGCCCCTGTCACATGGTAGGAGCACTGGATGGCCGGCGGCGGCCATCTTTACGATGGCGGCGGCAAATTCCATGAGTACCATGGAATTTAAAGTGGTCTCATGGCTTATGCAAGGTCCCTCCTATGCCCATCCCAAAGGATAATTGAAGGTCCTGGTGACCTTAGTGTCTCCCCACCTGTACCCCCATGTTTCTCGCAGGGTGAAAATGACAACATTATACCTCTATGTGAAGTTCTGCCCTTTCCCACCCTACCCATTTGCCCTCTTTCATCATATTCAAAGGAGCTCCTTCAGTTTACCACTGTTATTTTGGATCTGGGTGCAGATGGGGGCAGGAGCAAGCAGAAATACCCTTGTTGCTATGAAGTAAGCTTTTAAGGCATGGGGGAGGGGAAAGCTTCAACTCCTATTTTTGGGTTTATGTGATTTTGGGGAGCAAGGAGGCAGGGCTTCATATGGAGGTATAACTTTTACCTTTTTGAACCGCGAGGCACTTTTAATGACACTTGGGGAGGGTGATAAGGTCATCACATGGGCCATGAAGCCCTGTGGTAGCCCACATGAACTGCTGCATCCCAGGTAAAGTTGTGCTGTGACATACATTAAAATGGTCTCATACAATTTTACTTCAGTTGTTTGTTTGATCAGCATTTTTTAATTTTTTTTAAAGTGTTGTCATTAATGATGGATTTAAACTGAGCTCTCTTACATGATATCCTCTCCCTTAAGTATGTTAAGCATAGTCTCATATTTTTCACTTCTGGGTCTCTAATTTCGATCAACAAGCTTTGCTGTCTTGACTTTCTTGTCTTCTACAGAAAAGACTTAAAGGAGTCATTGCACCCCTCAGTACTGCTTTCCCCACATCCCAAACTATTCCAAGAAGTAGTTCTATCTCTGAGTTTAGCTCAAAATATAATTCATTTCCTTTATCCTTTCTTTTTTCAATAAACTATCATTTATCCTCCAATCTTCTCTAAGAAATATAATTGGGTCAACATGTAATTTTTGTTACAGGTAGATGATCTGACTAGGAGATTGCTCCCATTGATGCTTCCTCAGTCTCTCATTGCTCATCCATATACAGTATTCTACCAATTTTCATATAGGAATTGTGGTGTGGAGAATAATAAGAATATTCCTTTCCCCATTGTACTTATGTACTGATGTCATCAGACTCAACTCGGGTCCATTAAACGGCACAATGCCATCGGGCGTCGCGTGCTGTGCATCGTGCGCCAAAGGGGCGAGAGAAAGGGGTACTCCCCTTTGTGCAACCCCTTCGTGCAACCCGCAGTGCTAGAGCTAGTTAAAAAACTCTACAAACGTAAGTCTCTCACTGTTAACTATTATATGCTTGTAATATCTTGAATCGTACTTTCACTAGTGCATCTTCTAGTTATTTTCTTCCTAATCGGATGTTTCTTGTTGTTTGGTTTAATATGCTTCTTGTTATACCTTTTGCTCAATTGTTAAGAATTTTTGATTATGATAGTTTCATTATTTTGTAATCACTCAGCCTCAGGTACAAAAACTTAGATTGTAAGCCCTTTAGGGGATAGGGAAATACCTTCTGTACCTTATTGTAAACCGATGTGATATCTCATTGAACGTCGGTATTTAAAAATCATAAATAAATAAATAAATAAATAAATAAATAAATGTCTAAATATCTACGAGTTGAATCTTTTCCATAATTTGTTTAAAAGATGCTGATACCCTTACAAGAGAAGCATTCTAAAATATTTTTTTTTATTAAAAGTATGATTCAGAACTATAGTAATATCTCCCTCTACCAATACTTCCCCCTGCACAAAATGGCAGAGATTTAACCAATAAAATAGATATAAAGTTTAGTTGTCATTCATTTGAACAGTACACGGAAGCTAATGTGATTGGAAAACCCAAGAGAAATCCTTTCATGATGATATATTGTTCTTCACTTTAGTTCTTAATTATTGCTTCATGTAAAGGGAATATTTTGGCAATTAAAACACCCACTCTTTTTTTTTTTTTTCTTTATCTTGGCAAAGAAGGAACAAATGTCCCTAATAAATCTGTTTTTAGTGGACACTTTTGGTTCTTATTAAAAATGAGTCTCTTGCAGACACAAGACATCTGGCTTGATTCTAAAAATCTCAAGGTACAATTTACATAGAAACATAGAAATATGATTGAGAAAAAGACCATGTAGCCTCTCTAATCTGCCCAGTCACACCAACTGCTCTGATTTACAATCCTTAACACCCCTTCAGAGATCATCTGTGATTGTTCAATGCTTTCTTGAATTCAGATACTATACTTGTTTCTACCACCTACAAAGGAAGGTGTTATGCCTGTCAGCCACAGACAGCTGCGACCGCATGTACTTACTTCTTGCACCATTCTCCTGCCCTCCTCAAGTCCGCTCGTGGCATGGGCCAGTCTACACTGCCGTGTTTCCCAGGACTCCTCATGGCGGCATAGACGCCATTACTACCCTCTATGACTTCGGGCCTTCCTAGGCGCGTGCACGGGTAATGGCCCCGTCTTTGAAGCCTCTTCGTCGGGAACCTTGGGGTGTCCCTGTTTGATGACATCATTGGACTGCTGCATTTAAGTTCCACCTTCGCCCCCAGCTAGCCGACTTCACAACAAGTTCCATACGTGTCTACAACTCCTGCCTTTGTGTTCCTGAGACTACGCTGCCTAGCCTTTGCTGCTGGACCCTGTCTGGCACTCGCTTCTCGGGGGTCAGTGTGCGCTCCTACAGGGACTCACTCCCCTGGAATCCCACTCCTCAGGCTGGCTCTGCGCCTCCTGGGTTCTATCCTGCAAGGCTTTCTACTTCTCGGAATTCTCCTAGGAACACCAGGGTTTCCCTGTTCCTCGGGATTGTGCCTGTGCTCTACATAAGACTGTCTGCACCTCCCCGCTCCTTGGGGCCATGCCTGCAAGTATCAAGAGACTCTCAGAGCTTCCCCCACTCCTCGAGGTTCTGCTCTCAGGTATAACTGTGACTGTCAGCCCCCCGCTCCTCGGGGTTGTGTCTACTCTAGACTGCCAGCATTCCCCCGCTCTCTGGGACATTGCCTACATCTGCAGCAGAGATCTGGCTCAGGCTTTCCTGCCCTGTGGGTTGGCCTATGTGTTTGCATCAATGCTCTCTTCACTGCACAAGCTCCGCCCCTCAGGGCTGCCTTCCCAGGGAACCTCCTGCACGGCTAGTCTTGTACCTTCCACTCAGTGGTCTGTCTGGCACCTCCTCCGTCAGGCTCTCAGCCCAGGTACTGCTTTCAGTTTGCCATCCTACTGGGGTAACCTCCTGATCCCTGGGGACCTCTCCATCACTGTGCCCAGAGCTCCCTGCTGTGCCTATATGTCGCCTCCCGATGGCTTCTCCCCACAGGTAGCAACAACTTGCATCTCAGGCCAAGGGACCACACACCCATGAATCATAACAGATTGCCAAGTCCATAGACCGGGCAGAGGTCTCGGCTCTCCAGGCCATCCCTGACCTGGCACAAAGGATCAGCGAATAATAAAAATTCTTGGAGTCTCTGGCCGCTGCCATAGACAGCCTGAGCTCTCGTCTAGAAGCCACTGTGACAACCACTACCACGTCTATCAAGCTCAATGCCTCTATCTCTTCACCAGCTCCTCGGCTGACTGTGCCCTTGCCGGCACCAGCACACTTCTCAGGGAACCCTCTCATGTGTCGTGGTTTCCTGAATCAATGCAATATGCATTTCTGCTTGCAATCCACTTAATTCCCAGACATAATCACTAAGACCACATACATCCTGGCCCTTCTGGAAGGCAATGCCTTGGCCTGGGCTTCACCTCTCTGGGAATGAGCAGATCCGGTCCTCAGGGACCTTCCAGAGTTCCTAGCCCTGTTTCAGTCCATCTTTGAAGACCCCGGCCAACGCGCCATTTCTGGGTTGTCCCTTCCTCACCTTCAGCAGGGCTCTTGCCCTTTAATGGACTATATCATTGAATTCTGAACCCTCGCTTCGGAGTTGCATTGGGACTCTGACTGTCTGTGTTCCATCTTTCTTGAAGGGTTGAGTCCTCACATAAAGAATGAGTTGGTGGCTTGCGAATTGCCCTCCTCCTTGGATTATCTGATTGACCTTACGGGGGCGTATTGACTGTCGACTACAAGAATGTGCTCTTGAGTCCAGAGCATCCCAGAAACCAGCACCAGGGCCGTCCTGACCTCGACGTTCATCCTCTCCTAGACTGACCATGTCGCTGAACCTTATGGAGGAAGAACCCATGCAAATGGGTAGGAGTAGACTCTCTCCTAAGGAATGTCATCGATGCCAGCAGTCTGGACTTTGCTTGTACTGTGGTCAGCCCAGGCATGCCATTGCCTCGTGCCCAGTCTGTCCGGGAAACTCCCAGGCCTAGGATCTGCTGGAGGACTTCTAGGCCTGACTTCACTGTCTCCTCCACTGACCGTTCCCGTATCCATCAGGATTAACAACCAGGAATTCCATACCTTGGTCCTGGTGGACTCCGTGGCCGGGGGAAACTTCATCTTGAAGCAACTCACGGAACATCTGCGGATTCCCACCATTCGCACTCTGGTCCCCTTGCTACTCTCGTCGATTCACGGAGAACCTCTTCCTGGTGAGGTCACACACACTACAGCTCCCATCCAGCTTCGCACTGGAACCTTGCACGTGGAGACCATCTCATTCCACATCTTAGACAAAGCCATCCACCCGGTAGTATTGGGACTACCCTGGCTTCAACAGCACACTTCACAGTTTGACTGGGCCATCGTACAGTTCTCCCACTGGGGCCCTGCTTGTTACAAGAACTGTCTGGAACCCATCTTGCCATTACCTTGCATGACAACTGTATCTTCTCGTCCCGGCCTTCCACCACAATATGCATCCTTCTCCAATGTGTTCTCCAAAAATGCTGCGGACACCTTACCGTCTCATCGCTTTTACGACTGTGCGATAAATTTACTGCCTAATACAGAGCCTCCACAGGGTAGGACTTACCCTCTCTCGCAGACAGAGACCCAAGCTATGTCTGAATACATTTGTGAAAACCTGGCCAAAGGGTTCATCCAGCCCTCCAAGTTTCCAGCAGGGGCAGGGTTTTTCTTCATAGGGAAAAAAGATGGCTACCTGCGCCCCTGCATCGACTATTGAGGCCTAAACGAGATTACCATCAAGGATCACTACCCTCTGCCACTCATCTCAGAGCTTTTTGACAGGCTTCAAGGGGCCATGATTTTTTCAAAATTAGATCTCCGTGGAGCTTATAATCTGGTCCGGATCTGTGAGGGCGACGAGTGGAAAACCGCCTTTAACACACACGACGGTCACTTTGAATAGCTTGTGATGCCATTCGGCTTGTGCAATGCCCCCGCAGTATTTCAAAACCAGATGATTGAAGTTTTTAGAGATATGCTATACTACTGCGTGGTTGTATATCTAGATGATATTCTAGTCTTCTCGCAAGAACTTCAGAGTCATTGCCAACATGTCTCTCAAGTTCTTCAATGCTTGTGAGACAATCAATTTTTTGGCAAGCTTGAGAAGTGCTCGTTCGAACAAGAGACTGTGCCCTTCCTGGGTTATGTGGTATCTAGTCAGGGGTTTAGAATGGACCCTCAGAAGCTGAAAAGTATCCATGATTGGCCTTAACCTACAGGCCTCAAGGCCCTTCAGAGATTCCTTAGCTTCGCCAATTACTACCACTCTTTTATTCACCATTATTCCACCTTGACTGCCTCACTCATAGCCATGACTCACAAAGGCGCCAATTCCTCTCAGTGTTCACCGGAAGCTATGACCTTTTCAGGATCTCAAGTCTGCCTTAAGAACATAAGAACATAAGAACATGCCATACTGGGTCAGACCAAGGGTCCATCAAGCCCAGCATCCTGTTTCCAACAGTGGCTAATCCAGGCCATAAGAACCTGGCAAGTACCCAAAAACTAAGTCTATTCCATGTTACCGTTGCTAGTAATAGCGGTGGTTTATTATCTAAGTCAACTTAATTAATAGCAGGTAATGGACTTCTCCTCCAAGAACTTATCCAATCCTGTTTTAAACACAGCTATACTAACTGCACTAACCACATCTTCTGGCAACAAATTCCAGAGTTTAATTGTGCATTGAGTGAAAAAGAACTTTCTCTGATTAGTTTTAAATGTGCCACATGCTAACTTCATGGAGTGCCCCTTAGTCTTTCTATTATCCGAAAGAGTAAAAAAACAATTCACATCTACCCATTCAAGACCTCTCATGATTTTAAACACCTCTATCATATAATATTTCCTTGAATTTCACTTCCTTAAAGAACTCTGTCTCCACCATCTGGATCCCACGTGTCCATTTGTGGCAGAGGTTGACACCTCTGATGTTGGAGTAGGGGCTGTACTGAGTCAGTTCTCCCCTACGCATACACTCCATCCCTGCTTTTTCTTTTCCTGGCGCTTTACACCTGCAGAACGCAACTACGGCATTGGGGATAAAGAACTGTTGACCATCAAATTGGCCTTTGAGGAATGTCGACCTTGGCTGGAAGGGGTACAACACCAGATTACCGTATATACGGATCATATATGTTACCCTATGACTTAGGTCACCCTATGATAACTGGATCACTTGTATATTATACAATGTTATTATATTATTATTATGTGTTTCCGGACTTCACCACCCAAAAGACTACAATACACAATCTGCCTCCACTTTTTAATCTTCTATACATGTTTATTGTATTGTGACATCATTTAAGTAGTCAACCCAGTAGTTATCCCAGAGAAGCTACCTTTTATTGATTCTTCGAATAGTCACTGTTTCATTATGTTACATGCAAAGCCTTTTGTTGATTCTTCGAATAGGTACTGTTTCATTATGTTACATGTAAAGCCTTGTTTAATATGTTTCTTGTAAAGCCTTGTTTAATATGTAAAGCCTTGTTTAATATGTTTCTTGTAAAGCCAAGGGCACTGTTTCCCGTCCCGAGGCATTTTTGCTGTTACCTGTAAAACGGATTGATTTGTTTCCTAACAGGAAATTCGGTATATAAAAATTCTAAATAAATAAATAAATAAATAAATAAATAAATAAATAAGAATCTCAAATATCTACACCTTGCCCAGCGTTTAAACCACCGCCAGGCCCGCTGGTCTCTCTTTTTCACGAGATTCAACTTCATACTACTTTACCGCCCAGCCAATAAGAATGGTCATGCTGACGCCCTCTCTTGTTCATTTGTTGCTGAGGATTTGCCTGCCACCCCACGATTCATCATAGACCCTGCAAAGGTCATTCTGTCAGCCACCTTCCCAGTGCCTATGGGTAAGACAGTGGTCCCTCACCCGCTGCAGCAGAAGGTTCTGCAATGGGCTCATGACTCTTTAACCTCCGGACACCCAGGGCAGTCCAGGACTCTCTCCACCTTGCAACAGTACTACTGGTGGCCTACGATTCAAAAGGATACCCAAGTGTATGTTGAGTCCTGCCCCACATGTGCCCTTCATAAGCCCCTGGCAAGAAGACCATGGAGACTTCTACAGCCACTTCCCATTCCAAGCGAACCCTGGACCCATGTTGCCACAGATTTTATTGTGGATTTTCCCATCTCCAATGGAAATAACACCATATTGGTTACCGTCGACCGCTTCTCTAAGATGGTGCACTTTGTGGCCCTACCTGGTCTCCCAGAGGCACCTCAGCTAGCCAAGCTGTTCTTCAGGCATGTGTTGCAGCTCCACGATCTTCCCAAACATATTCTCTCCGACCGTAGGGTCCAATTCACTGCACGCTTCTGGAAATCTCTTTGCAAAAAGTTTAATATTTCCTTGGATTTCACTTCGTCTTACTATCCTCAAGCCAATGGCCGAACTGAGAGAACCAATGGAACCTTAAAGCAATTTTTGCGAGCCTACATGAGTCTGCAGCAAGACAACTGGGCCAACCTCCTTCCTTGGGTGGAGTTTGCTTCTAAATTCCCATGTGTCCACCTCCACCAGTTCTTTGCCATTTCAGTTGGTCTGCGGACGCCAACCTTTGCCACCGCTTCCACTCCCACTGTCCATTCCATCTCCGGTAGTGCAGGCAACTGCCCAGGAACTATATCAACTGTGGCAAAATACCCAACAGCTGCTCAAACAGGCTGCCCAGAGATCAAAAAAGGCTTTTGATGCCCATCATCGCGCAGCACCTCAGTTCCAACCTGGAGATAAGGTATTGCTCAGCACCAAATTTATTCACCTCAAGCTGCCTTCAGCCCGTTTTGCTCCTAGATATATTGGACTCTTCCTGGTGCTATGTCGACTGGGTCCCGTTACCTATCAACTACAATTGCCACCATCACTCAAGATTCACAATACCTTTCACGTTTCTCTACTCAAGCCTCTGATTCTCTCTGGATTCTCCAAGAAGCTGCCTGACCCCGGGCCGCTGTCTTCTGAGGCTGATGTCACGTACCAAATCCGAGAGGTCTTGGATATCCAGAAACATGGAAAGAAATAGGAATACTTCCAGTCATGGAAGGGCTTTGGGCCTGAGGAGAACAGCTGGGAAAGCATGGTCAATATCCTGGACAAGGATCTTCTTCAGTAGTTTCATGCCAATTATCCTCATAAACCCAACCCCCTGGGGAGGGGCCTTAAGAGTAGGAGAACTGTTATGCCTTACTTCTTGCACCACTCTCCTGCCCTCCTCGGGTCTGCTCGCAGCGCGGGCCAGTCTTCACCGCCGTGTTCCCCAGGACTCCTCATGGCAGCATGGATGCTGTTATCACCCTCTACCAATTCGGGCCTTCCTAGGAGCATGCACGCGTCACCGGCCCCACCTTTGAAGCCTCTTCGGCGGAAACCTCGGGGCGTCCCTGTTTGATGGCATCATTGGATTGCTGCATTTAAGTTCCACCTTCGCCCCCAGCTAGCCAACTTGGCAACAAGTTCCGTACATGTCTACAACTCCTGCTTTCATATTCCTGAGACTATGCTGCCTTGCCTTTGCTTCTGGACCCTGTCTGACACCCGCTTCTCAGGGGTCAGTGTGCGCTCCTACAGGGACTCGCTCCCCTGGCCTACCCCACTCCTCGGGCTGGCTCTGCGCCTCCTGGGTTCTATCCTGCAAGGCTTTATACTCCTCGGAATTATCTCTGGAACACCGTGGCAACCTGTGAGTTTCATGACAGGGCCTCCCCATTCCTTGGGGTTGTGCCTGTGTTCTGCATAAGACTGTCTGCACCTCCCTGCTCCTTGGGGTCACGCCTACAAGTATCAAGAGACTCTCAGAGCTTCCCCCGTTATTCGGGGTTGTACTCTCAGGTATCACTGTGACTGTCAGCCCTCCGCTCCTTGGGGTTGCATCTATTCTAGACTGCCAGCATTCCCCCGCTCTCCTGGACTCTGCCTACATCTGCAGCAGCGATCTGGCTCAGGCTTTCCTTCCCCGCAGGTTGACCTGAGTGTTTGCATCAACGCTCTCTATGCTGCACAAGCTCTGCCCCTCAGGGCTGCCTTCCCGGGGAACCTCCTGCATAGCTAGTCTTGCGCCTTCCACTCAGTGGTCTGTCTGCACCTCATCCCTGCAGGGTCTCAGCCTAGGTACTGCCTCCAGCCTGCCATGCTACTGGGGTAACCTCCTAATCCCTGGGGACCTCTCCATCACTGTGCCCAGAATTCCCTGCTGTGCCTATACCTCACCTCCTGATGGTGCAGACCTATAGGGCTCCTCCCCACAGGTAGCAACAACTTGAATCTCGGGCCAAGGGTCCACATACCCACAAATCATAACAAGGGTATACATATTTAGATCGTTAAGTCTGGCCACATACACTTTACAGAGAAGACCACTGACAGTTTTAATAGTTTATTTCCTTGTGAGGGTGTATTCTCCAGAACTGTACATACTATTCCAAATGAAGGTTGACTAGGGACTTATAAAGGGGTAATATCACTTTTTTTGTCTGCTTCTCGTTCCTCTCATTATGCACTCAAGTATCTTTTTGGCTTTTGTCATTACCTTATCCTCCTGTTTGGCTACTTTGAGATAATCAGATACGATTACTACCAGATTTCAATCCCTATACCTTCCTTCATTGAAGAATTTCACCCTCTTGGGTTTTACAGTCTTAATGCTTGACCCTGCATTTTTTAATCATTAAATCTTAACTGCCAGACTCTAGACCATTCCTGAAGTTTTACTAGATTCCTCCTCATGTTTTCCACACTTCCTGGGTGTCTACTTTATTACAGATTTTGATATCATCTGCAAAAACACAAATCTTCCCCGGGGGTCCTTCCACAATATCGCATAACAAAGTGTTGAAAAGAATCAGTCCAAGAACTGATCCATGAGGTGCACCACTAGATGTAGCAGATCACAGCTACATGACTTAAGTTAGCATATTTAACATGCATTATTGTATGCTCACTGCAACTTAGCTCTATGCCTCAGTGATAATGAAATGATACTAAAAAAGGAACTCAGAATTTTCAGAAACCTTCCTGATTCAGTAGGGCTCCTTCTTTTGTTATTATCCCTTCCATAAGCTACATTTGATACATTTAAATTCTCTGGTGAATTCTGTCAGGGTGTGATTGAACAACCTACAAAAACATTATATATCATCTATTTTATAAGTAGGCCTTTATATATAAATAATTATATGACTTTCTATGACAGGATTGAAAATACAGTCACACAGACTTAGATCACTCTTGGTGAGCTTATTCAAATTAAAAATATTTTGGTTCCAGAATGCAGACATTTCTTTCCACATTCTATGGCCATACATGGTGAAAGAAGGTACCTTTCTTCTTATCTGAGCAAGTCATGCCAAGCTGGGTAGATATACAATCTGAGGACAATATTTCAAAGGGATTCAGCTGAGAAACTTAGTGATTACTCGGCTAGATTGTTCTGGTTAAAATCCGTCCCCTTCACAGTGGTTAAGGGGATAATCTTCAAAGTTTTTTACACGCAAAAGACCAAATTTTATGTGCGTAAATGGCTTATGAAATTGGCAGGAGTTTGTTCGCATTAAAGTACATAGCTAACTTGATTTCACCTGCACTTTTATGCAAATTGAACAGATGTATTCCAGGGGATGGAGTTGGAGCTTACATGCATATATTTTGATTTGAAAAATTATACACATAAGTTTCAACCTCCAAAGAAAAGGTCTAACTGTACATAAGTGAATCTCTGCACATACCCGGCCACTTACCCAAGTATTTCCAAACCAAACATATGCATATAAGTTTTCTTTGAAAATTCTCAGTAAAGTCTGTGTGTACAACACTGCAGGGAATTTTTAAATTACCACCCTAAATACATGCGGGCTTTTACAACACACATATTTTTAGAAAGATTACTAAGAGGTATAAATGGGGGCTTATAGGTTGGGGAGTAATAATTGAGAACACATTTAAGCTAGATAGGTGTATAGAAGAGGGGGGGGGGGTGTGTGCAAATTCTGAGCTGTATCTAAGCCCTATCCTGGACTTTAATCTCTACTTGTTTTTACTCTATCCCATATTATGCTTCTTTATGGGCTAGAAAAATAGGGACCTATCTCCAAAAGAAAAGAGGGGGCTGACATCAGATTGCACTTTAGTCCATATGCCAAAAGATACAGAGAATTACAACTAACAGGTACTGCGCTATCAGCCTGAATTAGGCATCTGCCAAAGGACAGTGAAAATCAGGCAGACTTAGGGTTAATTGAAAGAGTCTGGTGATGCTTCATAGGCTGATCCTATTTCTGTCTGGGACCAGCTGACTTTCAGGCCGATTCAATAAAGTCCGTGGGAGAGTGGGCGAACGCCCGTACTCCCGGCGCGCGCACCGGCCACTCTCCTGTACGCACGATTCAGTATGCTAATTAGGCCCGGCGGTAAAACCAGGTAAAAGGAGGCTCTAGGGACATTAGCACATCTCTAGCTCCTCCTTTTGGACCGGAGCGTTGGCTGTCAGCGGGTTTGACAGCCGACGTTCAATTTTGCGGTGTCGGTTCTCGAGCCCGCTGACATCCACGGGTTCGGAAACCCAACGCCAGCAAAATTGAGCATCCAGTTTTCGACCCGACAGCCACGGGCCGACGTCAATTTTTTTAATTTTTTTTAACTTTTGGAAAGTTTTGGGACCTCCGACTTAATATCGCCATGATATTAAGTCGGAGGGTGCACAGAAAAGCAGTTTTGACTGCTTTTCTGTGACTTTCCCGGTGCCCAAAGAAATTAGCGCCTACCTTTGGGTAGGCGCTAATTTCTGAAAGCAAAATGTGTGGCTTGCCTGCACATTTTGTTTTCTGAATCGTGCGGGAATACCTAATAGGGCCATCAACATGCATTTGCATGTTGCGGGCACTATTAGGTTCGGGGGATTGGACGCGCATTTTCGGCCCCTTACTGAATAAGGGGTAAGGGAAAATGCGCGTCCAATGGCGGTACTGTATCGGGCCATTTGTTAGCCAATGGAACCTGCCCTCCCTGCTCTCCTTCCTATGTCTCCAATTGACTTGGAGAATCAGTTACAAGGAGCCTATTGAAAGTTATCAAAACTGTTCAGGTTTTTCTGGAGAGAGCCAGAGCCAGCTGGTTTGAAGGGCAAGGGAGATCTAGGAGCTACCTCTTGAGGAATAATCACTGGTAAGAAGTCAAATAGAGCCAAGGAGGAGACAGAGGGGTGAAAAGTTTCTTGCTGGAGCTGTGCCAGGAATCAGAATTTGTTTTCTTGGATGCTTCAAGGAAGCCATTTGCAGGGAGTTTCAGTACATGTGGCTAGAAAGATCATCGGTTATAGAAATATCAGAGTACAAATGATTTTCTACTGGTAGGTGTTGATTGCAAACTGAATAAAGAGGAGCGCCATTAGTATATGAAACCTGGTCAGTAAGTATTTTCAACAATCTTTGAATCTTCGAGGTGGAGGATTTGGAATTAAGTCTCTGTTAAATTTGGGGTAAATAATAAACATCATAATTACTAGAGATTTCCAGCTGTTCTCACCACAGTGTGCACATTGCATCTGGAAAATTATTTGATAAATCAAGGACTTTTATACAGTGGGACCTTCCCTATCTTTTAAGAGAGCACTTGAAGGGGATTTCAGGTTTATCTCCCCCTCTCCTTCCCTCTTTTCCCACTGAACTTAGTTATTTTCTATAAGCAACATTAACTCCTTTGGTAACTTCAAAAAACTTGGTCCTAGGCCTATATATCCTCTCCATGGAGTGCATCCTTCTCCTTTGTTACCTCTCTCTCCACCAATTCAGGTTCTACAGAACCCACACATTAACAGCACTCATAGCAGCAGCAGTATTACCCACTAGCAGCTCAGCCAGAACCACCACCCAAACAGCAGATACACACAGACTCCAAAATTACAGACACATACAGAAAGGCAGAGACAGACTCCCAAGCAAGAAGCGCACGGAGAAAGGAGGCACTCACAGAGTTCCCAACCAGGCACTCACAGAAAGGTACACACAAACTCACAAACAGAAAAGACAAACTGATGCACAGAGAAAGTGCACAGCTGGCAAACATACAAGAAATGAAAGAGCAGAATAACAGCACACAGATGACAGAGAAATATAAACACTGACAATGAATCACCAACTACTCGCAACAATCTGCAGTACTATCTACTAGGGATGTGAATCGTTTTAGGACGATTAAAATTATCGTCCGATAATTTTAATATCGTCTTAAACCGTTATGGAACACAATACAATACAGATTCTAACGATTTATCGTTATAAATCGTTAGAATCGTGAGCCGGCACACTAAAACCCCCTAAAACCCACCCCCGACCCTTTAAATTAAATCCCCCACCCTCCCGAACCCCCCCAAATAACTTAAATAACCTGCGGGTCCAGCGGCGGTCCGGAACGGCAGCGGTCCGGAACGGGCTCCTGCTCTGAATCTTGTCGTCTTCAGCCGGCGCCATTTTCCAAAATGGCGCCGAAAATGGCGGCGGCCATAGACGAAAAAGATTGGACGGCAGGAGGTCCTTCCGGACCCCCGCTGGACTTTTGGCAAGTCTCGTGGGGGTCAGGAGGCCCCCCACAAGCTGGCCAAAAGTTCCTGGAGGTCCAGCGGGGGTCAGGGAGCGATTTCCCGCCGCGAATCGTTTTCGTACGGAAAATGGCGCCGGCAGGAGATCGACTGCAGGAGGTCGTTCAGCGAGGGTTCCGGGTTTTAGGGGGTTTTAATGTGCCGGTTTTTCGATTTTTTCGATTTTTCAATTTTTAACGATTTTTCACGATATTTTACCCCCCCAAACGGCAACAATACGATTCCCTCCCCCTCCCAGCCGAAATCGATCGTTAAGACGATCGAGGACACGATTCACATCCCTACTATCTACCAATTCAACCACAGGTCTCAAAAAACATAAGAACATAAGAACATGCCATACTGGGTCAGACCAAGGGTCCATCAAACTCAGCATCCTGTTTCCAACAGTGGTCAATCCAGGCCATAAGAACCTGGCAAGTACCCAAAAACTAAGTTAAGGGTTTAAATTTAAGAACATAAGAGCATAAGAATTGCCATGTTAGGTGAGATCAATGGTCCATCAAGCCCAGTATCCTGTCTCCAACAGTGGCCAATCCAAGCCATACATACCTGGAAAGATCCCACGCAGTAAGTAGATCCCATATCGCTAATGCCTGGCAATAGTGGCTTTCCACACGTTTGATGAGATATGTGTGCATAGTGTTAATAAGTTATTTGCATATGCATGTACCTTCAAACTCTGCCCCAAAGCGCTCTCAAAATGTTTTGCGTGCATAGATTTAGATGTTGACAATTTAAGTTCACATATATTACTGTCCCATTTAAAGACCCTTATGTGGCTATACTCCAATTTATATTTGCACAGTCCCTGAAAATTTATTTATTTATTTATTTATTTATTTATTTAACATCTCTTTTATACCGATATCCGTTCGCACATCGCATCGGTTCACAATAAACAAAAACTTTTGGGCGGGGCCCTTACATGTAACAGATAACTTAGTGAACTAGGAAAAATACAATTAACTTTTGGGAGGAGCCCTTACATATAACAAACATCAATGGGTAGATGCAATGCAATAGAACTGTAACTATAACTATATACATGAGAGTGCACAGTACAAAATCAGCGGACATAAGGCGTTCATAACAAAATAACATTGTAAAATTCACAGAGGGGTTTTATGTAATAGGGGGTGACATGGGGTAGGCTTGTTGAAAGAGCCAGGTTTTAAGTTTCTTTTTGAAAGTGGGGGTATATGTCTCCATGCGAATATCATGGGGCAGGGAGTTCCATATGGTGGGGCCGGCAAGAGAAAAGGCTTTGTTTATAGTAGAAGAGAGTTTAAAAGATTTGATAGATTGGGCACGAAGTGTTCCTTGGAGGGCTGGGCGGGTAGGTCTCTTGGAGGTGCGAGGTAGGAGGGGGGGATTAAGCCAGTTGAGGTTGGAATTTAATAGACTCTTGTGTATGATAGTGTTTTATATAGAATTTGTGATTGTATAGGGAGCCAGTGTAGTTCGATAAGTGTGGGAGTGATGTGATCTCTTTTCTTTGTGTTTGACAGGATCTGAGCGGCGGCATTTTGTAGGAGTTGTAATGGCTTAGTGTGTGTTGTGGGAATGCCAAGGAAGAGTGCATTGCAATAGTCAATTTTCGATAAAATAATAGACTGGAGTACTGAACGGAAATCAGTGAAGTGTAGTAGGGGTCTGAGTTTCTTTATCGTTTGTAGCTTAAAATAGCAATCCTTTATGATGGATTTAATGAATGGTTTAAAAGAAAGGTGATTATCAATAATGACTCCTAAATTACGAGTGTGTGATGGGAAATTGGTGGATGAGTAAGCAAGTGGGATGTCTGGGAGCGGTTGCCTATTAGATATGATTAATAGCTCAGTCTTGTTGGAATTTAGAGCTAGGTGCATGTCCTTTAGGAGTTGGTTGATGGAGGAAAGACAGGATTCCCAGTTTTGTAAAGCAGTTTGGATAGAGTCAGAGAAAGGGAAGATGAGTTGCACATCGTCAGCATAAATAAAATGCTTGATGTGCAGGTTAGTGAGAAGCGTGGTAAGGGGAATCATGTATATATTAAATAGCGTCGAGGAGAGTGAAGAACCTTGGGGCACACCTTGGGGAAGACTGATGGGATCAGATTCATAGTTGTCCACTAGGACAGTAAAAAAGCGATTTTGGAGATACGATTGAATCCTTTATTTTAGATTACGTTCACAACTAGGCCCATTATTTGTGAGGATCTGCAAATCAGCCTCAATGTGTAATGGCTTTGGACAGTTGCTTACTGTGTAACTAACATGGAGATGGTGGAGGTTTTATATTTTCCTCCTCCTCCTTTGCCGATTATTTTTGTTCCAGCTCTTCTCCATCTAACTGTAGCAACTGGACCATATCAGATTCCTCAACGACTGCAAGGAATGATTGTTTACAAGGTTCAGCATGTTTAGTTTAAGTTGTGCAATGTTTTCCTTTTCTAATGGATCCTCACATTGTGAACACAGTCTGGCTATGTCTTTGTCTTCATTCAAAGTTGATGTTGAATTCTTCCCAGGACTCAGTAGTGTTCTCGATGGCAATCCATAGTCTTGTAGTTTTACCAGAACTCCTGAATTGTTGACTTATTCTTCCACTTGTTCCTTATATGAGATAGGAAAAGGTTCATTGCAGGTTTTTTTTTAAATAAATTACTTGTGCTTTTATATTAACTTGAGAATCTGCAGCAGTTCACAAAAAAAAAAAAAAAAAAAGGAAAATTGTTTTGTTTCCTGCCATGTATTGAGCCAGATGAGTTTTGGGTAGGGGGTACCAATTGGGTAGAGAGATCTTGGTTTGTTTGTTTTATATGTTTACATGAATGTATTGATGGAACCCATTCTGGGTGTTTTACCAGTGCCAGGACCAGCTTTTTTGTGCTTGGGGCAGATATTCAGAATTGTGCCTTCTCTCTCTCCCTCCCTTTGACTTACCATTCCTTCCTCTGGCACAGCACTGTGTCCTTTGCTGGCAAAGGAACAGCTATCCCTCTGGTGCAGGCAGTTCCAGTAAAGCAAATCCCTATCTCTCCCCTCATACCCAGCACCCCACACTCTCTCTTCCCAGTTCTCTTGTCCAACATCACCTTTCTCTTCCCTCCCATTCCTTTCCTTCACCACAACCCACTCTGTGCCCTGCATCTCCTACTCCTTCCCCTACATTCCCCTTTCACCCACACCCACTCCTTAACCTCCTTTAGTAAGTATTAATGTGTTGTTGCAAACCACCCAGAACATGGAATGAAGTGGCATAAAAATCCTTTAACTAACTAACTAACTAATTAAATAAATAAATCTATATTCCCCTCTTTCTTCCTCACTCACTCCCTGCCTGTATCCTCCCATTTCTCCTCTGCTCACTTCTTGTGCAGTATTCCTTCTCTCTCTCTCACCCATCCCTTACCCAACAGTGCCCCACTCTCCTTCTCTCTCCCTGCAACAGATCCCCACCTCTTGCTTAGTAGCCCCTCTCTCCCAACCATCTGCTTAGGAAGACCCATCTTCCCTAGAAACCCTTACCCAACAGTAGGAGACACCTCCCCTCCACCCTGCTCCCCAGCCGTGGCAGCCTCCCCCCCCCCCCCGCCCCCAACCTTCTGCCCAGTGTTGCGCAGGATGTGGACCCTTGGACCTAGGTGGGGTTGATGCTAACTATAGGAGGGATCCTAACGTCCCCACTGTTGGCAGGCAGAGTGGGCTGACTGACGGAGGTCGGCTGGAGTTTTGCCAATACCAGCCCTCGTTCCCCGTGGGTTGAGCCTTTGGGTACCAGGGCCGACTGGAGTTAGGTGGGCCTCCATGTGTCATTGAAGAGGAGATGAAGAGGTCAGCCCAGAGGCAGCAACTATGGAACTGAAGAGTCTGTAGTAGACGAGGCGGAGTCCTGGAGACCCGGACGCCAATAGGAACCCAAGTCTGACAGGGGGCGCCCGAGCAAGAACAGGCCGAAGCCTGAGAGGCCCAGTCCAAAATTAAGACAAGGGGTGCATCGTAGAACAAGCTGAAGTCAGGGCAGGTGGCAATCAAGGAGCGGTGGCAAGGCAAGGCTGAAGTCAAGTCCAGGAGAAAGACAATAGCGTGGTCGGACAATGCAAAGGTCTGGACTAGGAGATGATCAGTAGCGTGGTCAGGTGAAGCAGAGGTCTGGACAAGGAGATGATCAGTAATGTAGTCAGGTGAAGCAGATGTCTGGACTAGGAGATGATCAGTAGCGTAGTCAGGCAAGGCAGTGGTCATTGGGTCCAGGAGCAGATCAATAGCATAGTCAGGCAATGCAGTAGCCGGGTCCAGGAGATCAGTCTGTAAGAAAATCCAAGTAGCAGGAACACAGGAATGAAGATGACAAACCAGGAACAGGAACTCGCAGGGATCAGAACCAGGAACACGAAGGAAACACCAGGAGGCAATGAAATACATGACCAGCGTGGAGACTTGTTGCAAAGGCAACTAACAGCTGAGCCCGGAGTATATACCGGAGCTTCAGTGATGTCATCATCTAGGGCCTCGGCCAAGTTTCTGCCGCGGGTCCTTTAAAGGAAGCAGAGATGTGTGCGCACGTGCCTAGGGAGGGGTGCGGTGCGGGATGGCGGTGTCTCTCTGTGTACCACGCGGAGAGGCCTGCCACGGAGCACAGGAGTCAGTAGCAGAACCAGGAGCACTGGGATGGCCCTGAGATGGGGCCGGCGGCCTGCAGCCACAAGGGAAGTGGAGCCAGACACTGGATTAGGCAGCAGAGGGTAAGAAAGCCTGGCCACAGGCCTGCTGCGGCCGGCACACGCAACACCCAGCAGCAGTCTCTTCTTTGGTTTCCCCTTCATCCCCTGCCCAGAAGTAACCCCTTCCCCTCTCTTTCTCTCTCCTCTGTCCTGTTGTTCTTGGGATGCAATGTTGTAGATCTTTATGCAGTGGCAGAAGCAGTAGCTGCATAAACTTAAAATAAAATGTGCACAGGGACATATGAGCATCAGGCACCCACAGACCCTGAGGCAGCCCTGATCCACCACTCACACAAGCTTATTCATGTATAGCATCCTGAAACCGTGAGTGGCTAAGAGACCACAGGCCAGGTTTGGGAAACCCTTCTCTACTCTTCAGCCTTTAAACCCTCCCCAGTTAATTTTCAGGTCCATAGGCTCCCCTGAAAGTTTAATAACTAAACTCAATCGTTATTTCCCACCTCAACCTTCCTAGAACAATCATCTAATATCAAATAATTGGACATCATACATTTAAATATTAACTTTTGTTTTGTATGTGTTGGTGTTTGAGGTAGTTGTGGGTGGATCCTTGGGCTGGTTGCAGATGACCATGCCCCCGGGGGAAGATCCCGAGAGGGACCACCGGTCAGGCTCAGAGTATGGAGACAGACCCACACTAGTTCTTTTATTAAACAATATGTTGACCCACCAGAGGTGGCAGTAGTGAGCTGGAAGTGCCTGGCAGGGCTGTAGTCCCTCAGGTACTGGAACAGCAATCCTGGATAACTGAGCTGTAGAGAAACTGAATATAGTGAGTAGTCAGGGTATGCAGAGTTCAGGAACAGAGCCTTGATGGTATACTCACCAATAGTCTCCAGAAGTAGTTCCAGGTGTTGGAATAGATTAGGCCCTTGAGGAGCGAGTACCTGGTTCCAGGGAAAGCTCTGAGAGAGAGAAGATAACTCACTGGTGTAGTAGGGCACAATGACTTCCAGGTAGAAAGAGTATTCAGCAACCAGTCCAGGAACATGGGCCCTCGAGGAGCGAGTGCCGGTTTCCATGACTAACCTGAAAACAAAGAGAGAGCGAGGCCCCCGTGGAGCGGGTACCCCTGGTAAGTCCGAGGAGGCAGAGCAGCTTAGGTAGAGTAACTCTTGCTACCTGATTAGTTAGCCATTTCTAAGACCTTATATATCTGGTTTCTGATGACATCA
This sequence comes from Rhinatrema bivittatum, assembly GCF_901001135.1. NCBI lineage: Eukaryota > Metazoa > Chordata > Amphibia > Gymnophiona > Rhinatrematidae > Rhinatrema > Rhinatrema bivittatum. Next base: position 439,614,964 of record NC_042617.1, read on the forward strand.
TCTCAGGGGGACGTCCCTGAGGTTCGCGCCACTGCTGGTACATCAGTCGGGGCCGCTCCCCGCGCATACGCTTAGGACATTGTGAATCATGGCGGATCGCAGCATCAAGCTGCTCCGTGGACGCCGGAGGAAGATGATAGAGATGCCATGGTGGCCAACTTTCCACTTGAGCAAGAGGGAGTCGCCAAAGAGGTGAGGAGGGTGCAGTGGAGATGTCGAGCAGCGACGGTCGCAACAGTATGTATGTATATATATATATATATATATATATATATATATGTGTGTGTGTGTGTGTGTACAGTTGTGCTCATAATTTTACAAACCCTGGCAGTATTTGAAAAAATGTGTAGTATTTTAGGAAAATATGTTTGATCAGAGAAAACATGTCTATTATTTTTAATGTGTTTCAAACTAAACTATTTTATGCATCACAGAATAGCAGGAGAAAATAAAGGGCCACATTCAGGACTCTCACAAAAGACTGCAAGCTGTCATTGATGCAATAGGGGGCAATACACAATATTGCTGTGGGTGTGTATGTGTGAGTGGGTGTGTTCAAGTGTGGAGTGTGAGTAAATGTAGGGATGGAAGATGTTTTTCTGGATTTCTATATACAATGTAGAGAAGGTTTTAGGCAGCTTGCTCTATTAGTGTTTGACTGTGAACATACATAACTTTTTATAATACTGCTCACAGTATATTTGATTGGGTTTTTCTCCTAATTACACGGTTATTATGTCTATACTGACATGTGGTTTTATCAACTGTACAAGGCTATTGTAACACTTTCTTTTAGGATTATGTTTGTACTGTTCTTAACTTTTGCTGTTGAATAAATGTAGTCTAACAAAAAAAAAAAGAACTAAGGATATGTAAACTTCTGAACAGGACCATTTTATTATTTGATACTTGCTATGGTTTGTTTAATGATTGTGCTATTCTGTGATGCATAAAGCACATTAAAAATAACAGATGTGGTTTGTTTGATCATTCGTATTTTCTTAAATGCTATACATCTTACAAAATCTGCTAGGGGCATGTTTCAGAAATCATATCACAATATCTACTGAATATGTATTCTGTGATTTTTGGAGATAACGTGCAAAAAATAAATCCCAAGGATATGTTTAATTTATCAATTAAATGACATTCATACCTCATTGGTTGACGTTAAGTCTGAAATGCATGGCTGAGCCAAACCTGGAATCTTCTCCCCGTTTACTCACCATAGGAAAATATTCAATTATATTGTCACTTCAGTAACAGTGATATAGCCAACCTTGCCATACCAAAACATCATGATCTCCCAGAGCTCAAACAGCAAAACAGGAACAATCTTGTATGAAGAGGCAACACTGCAAAATATTCCACCTGGCCCTAAAACACCATTATACCTTCTAATAGAAAACAGAATAAACAGGACTGCTACAGGAGCCAGATTAGGGAGCGATTGCCTCTTCTGTGCTTGCACTGAACTCTGTCTACACCAGGCTTATCTCCCCCCACCATCCTGTTCCTTGCATGATTCCTGGGAGGGGAGAGTCATCAGGGCAGAGCCTTGTGCTTCTGCCCTTAGATAAAACCGGCCCTGCTGATGATGCCCCCTTGGGCTTGACACCTGGGCAGCTGCCCCGTCACCTTTTTCTCCTAGTTCTGGCTCTGTGTTTTATATGATGAGATGGGTAAAGATCAAATTAAATAAATAAATAAATACCTTGAATGTGGCAATTGCACCTTGATTCCCAGATTGGAACAATGCTGTTGTGTTCTTGGGAAGTTCTTGACACTTACATTGCCAGTGAGGTCCTCATCTATGAGAAACAATGCCTTGTTAGTGAAATTTTTCTGTTACAGTACAATTTCACTGTAGGACAAAAAGAAATCACTGAACCATGCCCAGAAAAAAATGTTCATCATCACCTAATCAGTTTTGTTTGATCTCCGAATCACAAGGTAAATTTGGTTCGCACAGCCTTTCACGGCCCTAGGAATTTCAGAATGGTAAACCAGCTAAGGTTTCAATTTAAATGCAGCAGCAGCAGCTTTACAGGAAGACTGTCAAGTAATCCTTGATAGCTTTAAAAACCTGGCACAGACATTTCGTCCTTAGCAACAAAGGTTCTGTCAGGACTTCACATCTGCAAGGCCTGCCTTGTCAACATTGAAACCTTGTCTGGTTTGTACCCCCTTCTTCTCTGATGATTTTCTTCAGCAACTCAAGATATTCACAAGCAGACTTGATATCAGTACTGGCTCTTTTGCTACTTATCTTGATGTTATGCAAGTCATGACTTCCCTTTACTGGCTGCAAAGATGTAACCTGTCAGAGCTCTCTCCTTACTTACCCTTTAAGCCTTCAATACAGATGGTATGCCTTCACCTGGATTATCAACATGCTTATGGGGAGTCGGGACATACATTGGGTACTGAGCCTCAAGCCATACTTTCAGCAGTCTTTAAAATTTTTCATGGCATTGTTCCTATGACGAGACAGCTTAGCAAAACTTAAAAGTGTTACTTCTTATGAACTTGGGAGATATTTTGTCTTTGTTTTCATTGATTATTCCTGCTGTGGATATGCCTTAGATATCTGAGTAAGTTATATAACCTATACTCAAAGTATCTCAAAACTTCTAATTTTCACATCTAAGGTCAAGCATGTTTTGCTCTCTTTTGCGCCTCAGATCTGACCTCCAAATAATGGATGCTTGCAGACATCTAAACTTACTTTTGCTTTGTTTCTGTTCCACAGGATGAGGGAAAGTGTGAGGAAATGTGTTTGCAGATTGTTGCAATAGCTCTAGACTATGTCAGGCTTTCCACACTCCAAAAAATCTCCAAAGCATGCTGTGGCAGATTTTGTAACTCCATGCCAACAAGAAGTTTGGCAATATGAGAAGAACAAAAAGCTAAATTTCTGATAAAGTGAGTCTTGTGTTCTTTACATTGAATCCGTAGTACCAATAAAGAAAATGTGGTCTGCTACAGAGAAATTCCACTAAGTAAATTTCCATAAAACACAGATTTTGCTATATATGGCCCTCAGATGGAGCTTGAATCAACATTTATTTATTTATTTATTTATTATTTTGTATTATACCGAGTTTCATGATAGGAATCACATCAACCCGGTTTACAATGAACAATGTGAGTAAAGGCAGAGAGTAACATAGAAAACATTTCCCAATTCAACGTCACATATAGAATGAAACTTAAACAGATATAATAACAATATTTAGGATGTGAGAAAGTTTACAAAAACAAGGAAAAATAACTAGGATCTGAAAGGGGGAGAAACTGAAGGAAGAATATTAACATTTAGCCAACTGTATTCAACATGTTGAAACAGCTCTAATGCGTAAACAATGTAGGTGGGAGCAAGATCACCAGCACTATGAGCACCAACAAAATAATCTGGCAATGATTCAACGTCCACAATTTTTATAAGCTGTTCAAAAATATACTTTTAATAGCTTCATCAGAGTATCAATTCAAATATAGCAACTAATATTCATGGTCCCCAACATTGAACTTACAAAACATGGTCCATGTCGATGGACTGTGAATACAGTTCTAATTACATTCGCTGAGTCTATACTAACAGAAACAAAATATTTACTAAAATAATACTACCACTAACAGAAAATGTATGAATGATTTACTGTTATAAAAATGTTGGTCTGTTACTTAAGTAGTACTTGATCTGTCACTTAAGTAGATCTCTGTCAGGTTCCTGAGCCAAGCCAGTGCTCATGGGCAGGTATCATAGATAGAAAAGACCCAAGTTGCCACAGAGCTGATTTGAGAACCCGGAGTAACCGAAAAACAGAACAGAAAAGAAGTATTTTCTGCTTTTCTGTTATTTTATTGGGGCTCCTCAAGAATTAAGGTTAAAATGTGCATGTTTTTTTAATTGAGGTAGAATAGCTAATAGCCTTATCGACATAGCATAAGGAATTGTGGACGCATGTCCAAAATGTGCATCCAAAATATGCGTCCAAACACAGGTTAAACAGTGCGCTCAGCTGAGCACACTATTGCATCAACTTGATTCAGTGTAGGATTTTCTTATCCAATCTCACTCTTTCAAGTTATTATCTGGTGACTTGTTCAACTCCTAAATAGACAGAAATTAGGACTGTGACATTCCAGGAAATAGAGTTTGGTTGTGCACCCCAAGTTCAGAGTTGGATCCTTGCCCTTTCATATATATTAGGGAATGAAAGAAAACCTCCCTAAATATTAACACTATTGTTAATAGATCAATAAGTGAGGATGTTGTGTCTGAGAGTTTTTAATTAGATACAGCTGTGCCTGTACAAATAAATGATATCTATGCTATGGATGAACTTTCAAATTTTTGTCTGATATCTAATCTACCAACAATTTCCAAAATATTAGAAAAATGTTTTGTCTCAGCTTAATCAATATGTAGAAACCAAAGATATACTGGATGAATGTCAGCTTGGATTTTGGAAGGGTCATAATACAGAAATATTACAGCTTTCCCTTTTGCACTAATTGTATTGCTGATTTGAATAAGGGGGGGGGGGGCGGCAGAATTGTTAGTGCAGTTAGATGTGTCAGCTGTGTTTGACACTATCTGTTGCGGCCCCGGTCGCAGCACTCGTGACCGGGACCTTACCTCATACCTCCGGGTTTCGGGGCCGGGAGCCCCGCGATACTCTGCCAGGTCTTGAGCTGGGCCGCTGGTGGCAGTCGCGGTGGTCGGGCAGGCCGGCAAGGCCTGTTCGGCAGCGGCGTCTCCATGAGGGAGACGCCGCCGGGTTGCTGAAGGTAGCTCCTCCCCTCCTAGGCACACGCACGCGTGAAGGGGCTGAATTTAAAGGGCCTTTCCCGCCTTTTGGCGGCCCGGCCCTTTCCCTGATGTCAGACGCTGGCAGATATTTAAAGCCGTGTGTCCTGGTGTCCGCTTGGCTCTCTTGGTCACTGTCTTCGGTTCCTGCTTCAGTTCCAGTCCTGGTTCCCGGATTCCTGTCTTCAGTTCCTGCTTCAGTTCCAGCCCAGGTTCCTGGGCCTCGTAGCCTGGTTCCGCCCTTATTCCAGTTCAGACCCTCCCTGCCTGTCCAGGTATTGCTTCTCCGGCCCTGACCTTTGCCTGCTCTTGACGTCTCTTACTTGCTGCCTGACTCGACCCCGGATCACTTCTACTGGCTTCGCCAATTCGCCTAAGTCCCAGTAGCCCGGGCTCCTCCCGGGGGAGTCGTGGGCTTCCAGGGTGAAGTTGTCTCTTCCGATCTCTAAGTCCCAGAGGCCCGACTCCTACAGGCTTCTCCTGGGGGAGTGTGGGCTTCCAGGGTGAAGATCCTGCACTTCGCTTCGCCCAGTATCCACCTCCCAGCCTGTATCTCACCCACGGAGACACCCTACCATTCTCTCCATCAGGCTGGCCCAAGGGTCCACCGTAACATTCAGAACAGTTCGCAAGGCCATGGACTCGGCGGATATGCCTTGCCTGCAGGCCGTCCCCAGAATGGCCCAACACCTGCAGCAACAACAGCATTGTCTAGATGTCCTCGCAGCTACAGTGGAGTGTCTTGCAAATCGCTGGACGCCATGTCACCGGAACCACCTCCCGCTCCGCCACCAGCTCCGGTGGTGAACATCAGTTTGGCTACTCAATTGCCTGTGCCCTCACACTACGCTGGGGAAGCTAAGACTTGCCGGGATTTTTTGAACCAATGCTTCATATGGTTCTCTCTGCTTCCTCAGCAGTTCCCTACGGATGCGGTAAAGGTAGCATATATATTACTAAATGGAGCCCCTTCTGCTTTTCTAATTGTCTGAAGATTCCGAGGTCACCAGGTCTCCTTCTCTTACATACCACCATCGCCCTACCTGCACCTTACGAAGAGTTCTCCGACGTATTCTCCAAGTCAAAGGTGGAGATTTTACCTCAGCATCAGCCTTTCGATTGTGCCATTGATCTCTTACCTGGAATGACACCTCCTCGGGGAAGGGTTTACCCCTTATCGCTACCAGAGACCCGAGCCATGTCCGAGAACATTGCAGAGAATTTGACCAAAGGATTCATTCGACCTTCAAAATCTCCGGCTGGGGTGGGTTTCTTTTTTGTAGGTAAAAAGGATGGATCGCTAAGACCATGCATCGACTATCGTTACCCACTCCCCCTGATTCCTGAACTCCTGGATAGGTTACAGGGGGCCAGGATTTTCACTAAACTAGATTTGCGGGGTGCATATAATCTAGTTCGAATTCGTCCAGGGGACGAGTGGAAGACTGCATTTAACACCAGGGATGGGCACTATGAGTATCTCGTCATGCCCCTTGGACTATGCCATGCCCCAGCAGTCTTCCAGCACCTTATGAACGAGATACTCCGAGTTACTGAATACCTCTGTCATTGTATATCTGGACGACGTGTTGATCTACTCCCGTGACCTGTCTTCGCATCGTCAACATGTTCAACAGGTTTTACAGATCCTCAGAGACAATGGTTTGTACGCCAAGTTGGAAAAGTGCTGTTTTGAGAAGGATTCCCTTCCCTTCCTGGGATGTTACGGTGTATACAGACCATAAAAACCTGGAATTCCTTTGCCATGCACAACGCCTGAACCCCAGGCAGGCTTGTTGGTCTCTGTTCTTCAACCACTTCAATTTCACACTCCGTCACCGGCCTGCTTCCAAGAATGTACGAGCAGACATCTTGTCCCGCATAGCGGAGCTGGAGGAAAACGAGGATAAACCACAATTTATTCTAGAACCCGCAAAGATTAACCTATCCAGTACCACAGTGAGTCCTCAAGGGAAGACGGTGGTCCCTCGGCGCTCTCGAAGAGGGATCTTGGCCTTGGCCCACAACTCCCTCAAGGGGGGTCAATCTGTTCACGAAAAGACCCTCAACTTAGTTAATCGCTTCTACTGGTGGCCAACCATGAGGCGAGATATCCGCACATTCGTTGATTCTTGTCCTACCTGTGCTATACAGAAGCCCCAGACAGGGAGCCCTAGGGGCTACTTCAGCTGTTGCCCATCCCGGTGGAACCCTGGACCCATATTGCCACAGACTTTGTGGTGGACCTTCCGGCCTCAGAGGGGAACTCAGTTATCTGGGTAACCGTGGACCGGTTCTCCAAAATAGCCCACTTTGTTCCGCTACCTAAGTTACCATTGGCACCTGAGCTGGCTCATCTGTTCACACAACATATCTTCAGAATCCACGGCCTGCCACAAGACATTGTTTCAGATCAAGGGCCACAGTTAACCGCCCATTACTGGAGGGCATTGTGCAAAGAGTTCGATGTACAACTGAACCTCTTCACTGCCTTCCACCCTCAAAGCAATGGACAGACGGAACGCACCAATCATTCCTTGAAGACATTTCTTCGTTCTTTCGCAAATGAAAGACAAGATAATTGGGCGAGGTTGTTACCATGGGTTGAGTTTTCGTATAACAACCATACCCATTCTGCCTCAGGAAGCTCGCCTTTCCTTATTGTTTTTGGGAAGCAGTTAAGACCGCCTTTACCTCTGCCTCTTCCCAGTGCGTTACCGGCAGTTCAGCTCTCCGCCAAGCAGTTACAATCCCTGTGGACATCCATCCAAGGAAAACTCGCCAAAGCAGCCAGAGCTATGAAGAAATGGGCGGATCAACATCGGCGGCCGACACCCATCTTCCTCCCCGGAGATTGAGTCTGGCTTAGCACAAAAAACATTCAGCTCCGGATTCCGTCCCAAAGGTTGGCCCCGAGGTTCTGCGGCCCCTTCCGTATAGCTGAACGTATGGGTTCAGTTTCATACCGGTTGCGCTTACCGTCCTCCATGCATATACATAATGTGTTCCATGTCTCTCTGTTAAAGCCTCTCATCCTCTCCAGGTACCACCATCAAGTTCCTGACCCCATGGATCTGCCTGTACATGACAAACCTACATATCAAGTTCGGGAGGTTCTGGATGTCCGGTTCCATCTCCGACGTTGGGAGTATCTGCTTGCCTGGGAAGGTTGTGGGCCAGAAGACAATACATGGGAACCAGCCCATAACATCCTGGATAAGTCTCTTCTGCAGCAATTTCACCGTCTGCATCCTGGTAAACCTGGGCCTTCTAGGAGGGGGCATAAGAGGGGGGTACTGTTGCGGCCCCGGTTGTGGCACTCGCGACCGGGACCTTACCTCGTGCCTCCCGGGGTTCGGGGTCGGGAGCCCCGCAATACTCCACCAGGTCTCGAGCTGGGCCGCTGGTGGCAGTCGCGGTGGTTGGGCAGGCCAGCATGGCCTGTCCGGCGGCAGCATCTCCATGAGGGAGACACTGCCGGGTTGCTGAAGGTAGCTCCTCCCCTCCTAGGCGTGCGCACGCGCAAAGGGGCTGAATTTAAAGGGCCTTTCCCGCTTTTCGGTGGCCCGGCCCTTTCCCTGACGTCAGACGCCGGCAGATATTTAAAGCCAGCGTCTGCCCCTGATAGATGCCTTGCAATGAGGTAACCTCAGGGTGCTTAGTTGCTGTGTGTCCTGGTGTCCACTTGGCTCTCTTGGTCACTGTCTTCAGTTCCTGCTACAGTTCCAGTCCTGGTTCCCGGATTCCTGTCTTCAGTTCCTGCTTCAGTTCCAGTCCTGGTTCCCAGATTCCTGTCTTCAGTTCCTGCTTCAGTTCCAGCCCAGGTTCCTGGGCCTCATAGCCCGGTTCCACCCTTGTTCCAGTTCAGACCCTCCCTGCCTGTCCAGGTATTGCTTCTCTGGCCCTGACCTTTGCCTACTCTTGACGTCTCTTACTTGCCACCTGCCTCGACCCCGGATCACCTCTACTGGCTTCGCCGATTCGCCTAAGTCCCAGCGGCCCAGGCTCCTACGGGCTCCTCCCGGGGGAGTCGCGGGCTTCCAGGGTGAAGTTGTCTCTTCCGATCTCCTAAGTCCCAGAGGCCCGACTCCTACAGGCTTTTCCTGGGGGAGTGTGGGCTACCAGGATGAAGATCCTGCACTTCACTTCGCCCAGTATCCGCCTCCTGGCCTGTATCTCACCCACGGAGACACCCTATCGTCAGGCCAGCCCAAGGGTCCACCGTAACATTCAGAACATTATCAGCCACAATTTGATAATCAATTGTGGCAATTTGAAGCAATGTTAGAATAGTCTGGGTCCTTTTTTCAAGGGAGAAAACAAAGAATGCAATTAGGTAATTCATTTTAATCTTGCCGATCTTTGTGATCAGGAGTATCCCAGAGGTCAGCTCTCTCCTCCATTCTATTCAATATATATTTGTCTTCCATTGGTATTCTTCTTAAGGAAATGGGGCCATCATATTTTATTTATATGGATGATATATAGCTATTCATCCCTTTCGAAAATGATGGTTCCTCTCGGTTGGCCTTTCTTCATTAGAGTTTGGTTAGGAAGTAAAGGCCTTATTTTAAACGTAACTAAGACCAGGTTATTGTGGATTGGTAAGAACCTGCCATATAATGACAGTTTGCCATACAATGAAATTTACTTAGTGGAATTTCTCTGTAGCAGACCAAATTTCCTTATTGGTACTCGGATTCAATGTAAAGAAGGCAATTTTTTGCCTATTTTAATGGAGGTGCAAAACCTGGGGATGCTCGTGGACTTTAAGTTAGCCTTGATACCAACGTACAAAATGTGGCAAGAGAAGTGTTTTATAAACTTCTAAATACTTTGCTGCCCCCCCAATTTTTTTAGGAATATAGTACAATCCCTTGTTTTGGGCCACATAGACTATTGCAACAGTTTATTTGTTGGCCTGCCTGATAAGATATACTGGATATTCTAATTGGTGCAGCCAGGGTTATTAATGGTAGTGAAAAGTATGGTCATATTACCCCAACAACCTTAATTTGCTCCCTTAAAAAGTTACTCACAGTTTGAAATGATGATGACAGTGCATAAATTGTTATATTCTGAGCATAAGTGAATGGTAAATGTATAGATTGTGAAGATGTGAGTCAATAAGAAATGACAGGGATGGCTATGTTACCCTCTACCCAGGAGTATTGATTGCAATTCACATGTAAGAAAGACTTTTCTTTTTCTGTACCTGTTACATGGAATGCTCTCCAGCTGAGTTAAGAATGGAAGGTGATCTTAAAATTTTTTAGAAAGGGCCTGAAAACATCATTGTTTCAGGATGCTTTTATGTAATTTGAAAGATTTTATATTGTGTATAGGATTAGTTCACATGTTTTAATTGTATTTTAATTATGTATGTTGTTACCCACCCTGAATAACTGTATGGAAGGAGGCAGGATATAAGTTCTTATAAATAAATTTAAAAAATAAATGAATTAAAATAGCCATGATCCCTGGCCAATTTAATACTGATGTATTCTAATGGGCTGCTGCTCCTAATATGGGTTAGTACGTAGCCTCATATTTGTTCGTTTGGATGAATCTACCAGCTCTCCTTGTAAATTTGTTTTTGGATTTTATTTCATAGAGCTGTTCCTTTTTTAATAGTCATTTACTTTTACTTTTATTTTCCCTTCATTATTCTTTTGGAAAGCTCTCTGTTGCCTGAAGGCTCAAAAGCATACATATGAAAGAAACAGGCTATGAAAAGGCAAATAACTGTCAAAAATATGTTAATTGTTTTATTTCATTCATGCTTTTGAATTCAGATAATCAGTTGATTTTCTTTCCATATAGCTATGTAAAAATATGGTGACACAATTTGTTTTTAAATAGTAGTGGTTACCTACCTAAGAGCTGATTTCTCATATGCTTTTATGAAGGCTACTAAAATAGTAGAGAGTCCTTGTTTACTCTGAAGTAAATCTGAATAAAAATCATTGGTGAGAATATTAAATATAACTGCACTCATCTTTTCAACTATTTATGTTTGAGTGAAATTTTTGCTGATAAAATAAAGTGCCACATTAAGAGCACTGGCAATCAAAGTCTCCTGTTTATCCGAAGCCTATTCACAGCACCAAGAGTCAGATCAAACTTTCTCCCACTGGTTTCCCAATGTCTGTTAACACTGCAGTTGGGGAGGGATCAGCCCTTAAGAATGAGAAGTTCAGCTTTTATGCTTATTGAGTACTGATACTGCTGACCATCATCTGTAATGGTTCTTCTTGTCAGATGGATATCAGTCCATTGAGAAGTAAACTGAGACCACCAATTCACTTTGCATAGTCAAATGGACTGCTAATGACAAGGATATTTGATAACTACCGACCTGAGTGAGAAGTCTGCTGACTGCCTAAGAATCTCATTAGGCAATTTTTATTGCAAAAAAAAAAAAAAACAAACAAATGATATTATTAGGTGTAAATGCACATGTGTAACAGGAAGCATAAAACAACAATTTACAGGTTTGAATGTAGCTGCTGAGGATCACCAGTTTTTTCCAAGAGGTAAGAGTTAAGCAAACTATCTGATTTACTAAGCTTTTTTCCCCATAAACCCAAAAAGGGAGTAAATCAAGCATTTAAGAGCTTTATTCAAAAAGGACTTAATCTGCTCTGTGTTCAGCCAGGGGTGATTTTCATGGAACTACAAGCTGTCCTGTCATTTCTATGCATTTCATCTTCTGTGCATTTACCCTTTCCATTCTGATTCTCTGCTTATATGTGTTACTGTTCCCCCTTTGTATGTTACTTTCTTCCTTCTGTTTCTTTTTTCCTGCTGATTGCAAAGTCTCTGTTATGGGCAAGAGTCCTTTAGGTATGTCACCAGTGGTTAACTCTAGAATGGAACAGATGTCCCTTTTTATGTGTGTAGTAGTATATGCAACTCTTCTCCTTACTTCTTCCTGCATTCTCTGCTCTCTGATGAGCCACATGACTAATTAACCTTTGCTTTCTGCTCTGCCATGACACAATGCTCCTCTGCTTCTGGGGCCATGGATGTCATCCTGCTGGAAGAGGCCCACAATCTTCCATTCTTAGGAAGAAATAACAATTTTTTAATAACTTAGGCATTTATGAATTCACCCTTCCCATTCCTTCCATCACCCTCACAACCCACTACCAAAATACCGCACCATACTTTGTTGTTATAACAGGATCACAGTTTATTACATATTCACACATGTGGCATTATAGGCCTGAGTTCCAACACAATGACCAGTGAAAATATACTATTTTCTGCTCCAACCTTAGCTCTTTCTTCAAAAAATATAGAAAAATAAATTTGTTGGGAGGAAACTACCTCAGCACTGGAGGAAAACACAGCAAGCTGAACCCCAATCCAGTAGGTGCAGTCACAGATCTAGAAAAACCTCTTTTTTTTATTTAAATAATTGTCAACTTTTTTATTTCAACATTTATTTTTAGATTTATTAAAAAGAGCAGAATTTAGCCCAGACTTGGTCCAACTGAATTTTATCATAGCTGTAAGTATATTTTTTGGAGCATATCAACTTAATGCTTATACGGTCAGAAAACAGATGTACTATATATTTACAACCCAATTAATGCACTTATCTTTTGTTAATTTTTTCTTATAATTCACTAGATTCAAAGTTGTATCTTTTCGGTCCTCCTATCACCGATACAACCCACCACCAAAATACCACACCACATTTTGTTGGGATAGCAGGATCACAGCTTTATTATGTTATGGGCCCGAGACAGTTCCTATTTAAATATTGTGGAGCCTCCTCATCCCTCCGCTGTTCTACAGCCTTCCATATGGGACTAGCCAGACCAAATTAACAGTTGGTGCAGTAATATGGGACCAGCCCACACCCTCCTCCATTGTCCTCCAGCCCACCAGGCCAAGTAACAGCCATATCTCTGCCCCCACATAGCTGTTCAGTGTCCATCACAATCATTGCCAATCTACTCCTTTCATGTGTTCACTGGCTTGTGTACCCACCTCAGTCTGAGGGCATTGAGGGCTTGGCCCGCCATTTCCCCAGATCCCCAATTTGTGCTGTGACTCTGTTATCAGAATCTCAAAACCCTTTTGATTGTATCTTGAATTGTCATGTTAAAGATGTCATTCCCAATGTCATATAAATGCACTCCATCTGATTGGAATAGCTCTGCATTTCCATAGTCATTAGTTCATGGGAATTGACAACCACCACCCCACACACACACACACACACACACACCCCTCCCTGCTGGATAAAACCACTGAATTACTTGCTGACCTTCTTTTGGGATCTGTCTACAGGTTTCCACAAGCCCCACTTTGGCTATGGCATATTGTTACACCAGACATACTGCCCCCTTGCTGCACTGTTAGCATGGCTAATAACTACACCTCTTTCATTTGTGTACTACAACCGGTAAAGGATTATTGTGGTTCATGATGTCTCCTAACAGGCCTGTTTCAGGAGAGAGAGAGAGAGAGAGAGAGAGAGAGAGAGAGAGAGAGAGAGAGAGAGAACCTTGCTATAGTGCCTCCTCCCTAGACAGGTATTTGTATCCCTATGGGAGGCCCACCTAGTAACTCGAGGTGAGGGTTAAGTATTAGTGTAGGGGGTTAGCGGCCACATTCACATTCAACATGAGACGTACGAACAGAACAGTGGTCTCTTCTGAAGATTTGTTCAAGCTAGGTGGAGAGAACATTGCACAAATCTCATCTTGGAGTGAGTTTCCTCACTCCGAAGGCCAGCAAATCTTCAGAAGAGACCACTGTTCTGTTCGTACGTCTCATGTTGAATGTGAATGTGGCCCCTAACCCCCTACACTAATACTTAACCCTCACCTTGAGTTACTAGGTGGGCCTCCCATAGGGATACAAATACCTGTCTAGGGAAGCAGCACTATAGCAAGGCTTACTCTCTCTCTCTCTCACCCACCTGTTAGGAGACATCATGAACCATAATATACTGGCAATATAGCCCAAATTGGGCTAATAGTGCAACTTCCAATAACAGCCTTTCACATAGCCAATATTGAAATTTGCAATACAGATGCTTATTAGCATAAGGTACACCCCTTTTTGGTATCGCATGCGATACCAATGCGATATTGGAAAATGAGGCCCATAATGAGAAAAGTCTTAGGGCCAGATATTTGTATCTACGCACGGGCATAGATTTGTGCGTGCAACCCGGCGCGCACAAATCTACGCCTGATTTTATAACATGCGTGCGCAGCTGCGTGCATGTTATAAAATCCAGGGTCGGCACGCGCAAGGGGGTGCACACTTGTGCACCGCGCGCGCGCCGAGCCCTAGTCGAGCCCCGATGGCTTTCCCTGTTCCCTCCGCCTTCCCCCACCTTCCCCTTCCTTCCCATATGTAACCCACCCCCCCAGCCCTACCTAAATCTCCCCCCTACCTTTATTTTTTTATTTATGCCTGCCTCCGGGTGATCCTGGGCCCAGCGGCAGTGGAAAGGCCTCTGTCCATGCCCACTACCTGCCCATTTTTTCAAGCCCCGGGACTTACCCGCATCCCGGGGCTTGCGCGAGTCGCCAGGCCTATGCAAAATTGCCTCGGCGCACGTAACTCCCCTGCACGCGTAAATCTAGCCGGATGTACGCACGCAGGGCTTTTAAAATCCGCCCCTTAGTGTCTTAGATAGATAAGAGTTAGGGGGGTGGAAACAATGATAGGGCAAAGAACATAATACAAACCAACAGGAGTTGGTGAGAATAAAAATTAAAATTAAACAGGATACAACAGAAAAACTATGTACAGGAGGCTTAAAGTTGTTTAATGGAGGATGGAAAGGGGTGGGGGTTATGGGAAAGCCTGGATGAAGAGCCAGGTCTTTAGTTTCTTTTTAAATTTCTGGGTGCAGGGCTCTAGTTGGAGATCAGGTGGCATCGAGTTCCAGTGAGAGGGGCCAGCAATGGAAATGGCTCTGTCTCTGGTGGAGATTAGGTGTGTGAGTTTAGTTGTGGGGATATGTAAGGTGCCAGTGTGGGTGGATCTGGTGTGTCTATTTGGGGTATGGAAGCGTAGGGAGTTGTTTAGCCAGAGTATATTTTGATAATGTAGAGTCTTGTGGATTAATGAGAGACTCTTGTGGAAAATTCTGAAGGGGATTGGGAGCCAATGGAGGTCTTTTAGAATGGGGGTGATATGATTGTTTTTGCGAGTGTTGGTGAGGACTCTGGCAGTGGCATTTTGTAACATTTGGAGAGGTTTGAGGGTGGTAGCAGGGAGGCCTAGGAGGAGGGAGTTGCAGTAATCGATTTTGGAAATGATTATTGCTTGGAGGACAGTATGGAATTCGTTAAAATGGAGGAGAGGTCTGAGTTTTTTAAGTACATGCAGTTTGAAGTAGCAGTCTTTCAAAGTGGAATTAATTAATTTTTTTAAGTTAAGTTTGTTGTCAAGGATGACGCCAAGGTTTCTTGTCTGGTGAATGATCTGGGGCGTGGGGTAATTGGAGATGGTGACAGAGAGGGGTTTGATAGACTGGTTATGGAAAATAAGAAGGAGTTCTGTTTTGGAGGTATTAAGGGCAAGGTTAAGATTAGTGAGGAGGTGGTTTATAGAAGTAAGACAGTTTTCCCCTAATTGGAGTGATTTGGTGATGGATTCCGTGATGGGGATTAGAATTTGTACGTCGTCAGCGTAGATGAAGTAAATGAGTCCTAGGTTAGATAGGAGATGGCAAAGGGGTAACATGTAGATGTTGAAGAGAGTTGAGGATAGAGAGGAGCCTTGGGGTACGTCACATGTTAATTGGATGGGGTCAGATTCACTGTTTCCTATTTTGACTTTGTAATGTCTGTTATCTAGAAAAGATTTAAACCAGTGAAGGGCGGTGCCAGTTATGCCAATTTCTGTGAGTCTGTTTAAGAGAATTTTATGGCTGATGGTGTCGAAAGCAGAGGAGAAGTCTAGCATGGCTAGGATGTATGAGTGGCCATTGTCCAGACCCTTGAGTAGTGTGTCAGTGAGGGAGATGAGCAAGCTTTCGGTGCTAAAGAATTTCTAGAACCCAAATTGAGAGGGGAAAAGAATGTTGTTTTTCTCAAGGTGGTCAGAGAGTTGTGTGTTGACTACTTTCTCTAAGAGTTTTGCTAAGAAAGGGAGATTTGAGATTGGCTGGTTCAGAGGGATTTAGGTTGGGTTTCTTTAATATGGGTTTGACTCTAGCTTGTTTCAAACTGGTGGGAACATTTCCATGTGTGAGGGATGAGTTGATAATTTTGGATAATAACATATCTGTCTCTGATCTCCTTTTTTCACTTTAGTCATGAAGGAGTATCTGGCCATCCACACTACACGTACTGGAACAGCATCTGCAGTTGGGAGCACAAATGGTACATAAATATTAACATGAGTTAAGCATTGACATGCCCTTCTTGCCACACATGTAAGTTGTGTATGCTGAAAGACCTCTACTTCCCAATAGAGATGTGCATTTGTTTATGAAGAATTAGGCAATTTCAAAGAGATTGCCTAATTTGTCGTGGTTCGGGGGCCCTGCCCCCGAAACAGATTTTCCCTGAACTCCAAGAAAAATTTGTTTTTCGGGTTTGTACGGGGGGAGGGGCACATTTTATTTTTTTAAATAAAAAAACACCCCAAGCATTAAAATTTAGTATAATTCAAACCCCCCCCCCCCCCACCACCACCATCCCGATCCCTCCCCAAGACTTACTAACATCCCTGGTGGTCCAGCGGCCCTGCCTCACTCAAAATGATGCCGATAGCCTACTATGTCAGAGGCTATTGGCACCATTGGGGGGGGGGTCAGGCCTCCTGACCCCCCCAAGACTTGCCAAAAGTCCCTGGGGATCTTTTGGCAAGTCTTGGGGGTCCCTGGGGGTCCAGCGGGGGTCGAGGAGCGATCTATCCATCGGCAACATGGGACTCACTAAGCAGAAAGTGCACAGGTCAAGACTGGCATTTGCACAGGTCAACACTGGCATTTTACAGTTGTGCTCATAAGTTTAGATACCCCTGGCAGAATTGGTAAGATTTGTAAAATTTTAAGAAAACATGAATGATCAGACAAAACACATCTGGTATTTTTAATGTGTTTCAAATTAAACTATTATGCATCACAGAATAGCACAACCATTAAATAGCAATAAAGGAAATAATAAAATGGTTCTGTTCAAAATTTGCATACCCTTGGTTCTTAATATCTTGTATTACCTCCTTTTGCATCAATGACGGCTTTTGTGATAGTTGTGAATGAGGCCCTTTATTTTCTCATGTGGTAAAGCTGCCCATTCCTCTTTGCAAAAAAACCTCCAGATCCCGTAAATTCTAAGGTTGTCTAGCATGAACTGCATGTTTGAGTTCTTCCCAAAGTGGCTCAATGATTTTAAGGTCAGGAGACTGTGATAGCCACTCCAGAACCTTCACTTTCTTCTGCTGCAGCCACTAAGGGTCAACTTGGCCTTATGTTTTAGATCGTCATGTTGTAAAATCCAAGTGTGCCCCATGTGCAGCTTCCTGGCTTATGAATGCAAATTCTCATTCAATATTTTCTGATTAGATGCTGTATTTATCCTGCCATGAATTTTGACCAAATTCTCTGTGCTGCTGTAGTTTACCCCCACCCCCACCCCAAAAACAGCAGAGATCCACCTCCATGCTTCACGGTAGGAATGTTGTGTTTCTCTTCATAGGCCTTGTGGACTCCTCTCCAAACATAGCTGTTATGGTTCTGGCTGTGTGCAGCCTCCCTTCTACCAGAGGACTCCAGTGAGCCCTGCTCTGAACTGTACTTTTCAGCACATCCCTGGTTTCATGCCTCAGCTGGTCTTATAGCCTCTGCTCTACCAGGGACCTCCACAAACACGCTCCCCTGGCTGACCAAGCTCCTTTTTACTGCCTGCACTACACCCAGACTCCAGCACTACTTAACCTTGTTTGTCCCTTCCCTCAATGCTTCAGCATCGAGTTCTCATTGGCTCCTTACTCTAGCCACTTCTGCCTTGTGGCCTTCTCTGGCCTTTCCCTGTTTTGCCTTGTGGCCTTTGGGCCTTCTGACCTCAGCCCTTCCTTGTCTTGCCTTGTGGCCATCCAGCCTTCGGCTTCTGTCTTTGCCTTGTGGCCATCCAGCCTTCAGTTTGTAGTTTGCCCTGTGGCCTTTGGGCCTCTGGGCCCTACCTTGTTTGCAGCATTACCTAAGCCATTCCTGATCTCCGGCCTACCCAGGCCTTGCCTAGCCTGTGGCCTCTCCCTGTCTTGCCTCTCGGGGCCTTCCTGCATTGTTGCCTTCAAGCTTCATGTTTCATCTTCTGTGCTGTCCTTGTCCTGTCCAGAAGTTTTGAGGGTTCTCTTGGTGCTGTTTGGTGTATTGTAAAAAGGCTATTTTGTGGTGCTGGTACAGCAATGGCTTTCTTTTCTGACAACTCTACCAAGCAGCTCATATTTGTTCAAGTATCTCCTTATTCTGCATGCTGAAACACCCACACCACTTTGCTTCAGAGAAGCCTGTATTTCAGTAGACGTTTCTTGTGTTGTTTTCTTTGCATCCCAAAAAATTTTCCTGGTAGTTGTGTCTGAAATCTGTCTTGGTCTACCTACTAACCATAGCATGGATATTAACAGAACCACTTCTTGATCAGAGTTTGAACAGTACGGATTGACATTTTCAAATCTTTGGATATCTTTTTATATCCTTTTCCTGATTTATAAAGTTGAACTACTTTTGTTCGTAGATCCTTTGACAGTTCTTTTGCTTTCCTCATGCTTCACTAACCACCAAAGTCAGTGCAGCCCTGGATGAATTGCACAAGGGTTTCTCAAGAGGCACGAAACTAATTGACTATTTATACATAGACACTAATTAAAATCAAACAAGGCACAGGTGTGGATATCTATCCTTCATTGCCATCTCAACCTGTGTGTGTCAGCTTGAATGTATAAACATTCAACAGTACGCAAACATTTGAACAGGACCGTTTTATTATTTCATTTGTCGCTATGGTTTGTTTAATGTTTGTGCTATTCTGTGAAGCATAATAGTTTAATTTGAAACACATTAAAAATAGCAGACGTGTTTTGTCTAATCACTCATGTTTTCTTAAAATGCTGCTCATCTTACAAATCCTTCCAGGGGTATGCAAACTTATCACAACTGTATAATAATAGATTTTACATTAAAAAGAATATTTGGAGTACAGTCTTCAGAGGTAAAAATATGACTTTCAACAGGTAAGTATTATATTTACATGCACTGCTGTAGTGCCAACAAGAAAACCCTGCAAAAGTACCCATATCGTATTAAGCCTATTGGTGTGGACTTGTCCCTCAGAAAGCCATGAGTAAATAATTACAATATAGTAAACCTCCCATATCAAATCAGCACTAACTGCCAGATTCAAACAATAACAATTCTACCTATGAAAAGTAACACTGAAAGAATAACATCATTTCCTAAAATACTAATGCACCTCCTATTAGGAAAACAAAATGAACCAGGATGCTATAGATTCCTACACAAAAACTACACACTAGCAGAATTTTTCACCTCAATTACACTTGCAGAACACAGACACACCATCACCAAATACATACTAAAGAGACCATAAAGTATAAATGTTCAGATAAAAACTAAACTGGAAATAGAAACAAGCTATTCTGTATGCAGTGTAACAATGTAAAAACAGAAATACCACCATTCCTCTTAAAATATCAAACAATAAAATCGAGAAATATAAAACAATAATCATAATAGTAAAACCATACTAATAACAAACAGAAATATTTCAAAACAGCTGATGAATAAAACAGCTAATATTTAAAAATTCATATAAATCATTTTTTTAATTTCTCAAATAACACCCAATAATTAAAACTAATAAGAATTTTAAAAATTGTCCTGTTTTCTATACCTGGGAATTTTTGATTTACAGTCACTGAGATCATTTTGGATTATTGCATCTGGGAGGACACATAAGCTTTCTCTCTTTCTCCTATGTACAGACATACTTTCATTTTCTCATACATACTCAAGCCACACATACACACTCTCTCTCCCTAACATACTCCCTCTCTAACATGCACACATTCCCTTTCTCCAACAAACATGCATGTACATACTCACTCTGTCACCCTCACAAACACATGCTCACTCTCTCATACACAGTCACACAAATGCTCACTCTCACATGCTCACACATATGCTCCCGTTCTCATATGCACTCCCACTCCCTCTCACATATGTGCTCACATACCTAGACACATGCTCCCTCTCTCTCACACATATATGCTCCCTCCCATTCACACACTCTCATGCACTCATGCTCCCTCGTATACATGCTCCTTTTATCTCACACATAAACATTCTCACACACACATGCTTACAAACATGTGTGCTCCTTTTCTCATGTGTTGCATCCGTCGGTCTCAGACCACTTCAACCTCTGTGCCTCACCTTTCTTCCTTCTCTCTCCTCAAGCCTTAGGAAGATGGCTGCTGCTGCGTCTTCATGCCGCTCTCTCCGGTGTCCCTGGATCGGCAACGGCGACGGAGTTCGCCATGATTTTCCTGAGGGCCTCCTTGGGTGTGCGCTTGTGCCACCCATGTCTTTATCCACATCATGGTGGGAACCTCAGGGGCGTCCCCTCCGAGTGTGTCAACACATCCTGGTATTTAGCCTGCCCTTCATTTGCTGCAAACTGAGTTAGCAAGGATTGGATTGCCTCCGGTCTAAGCTGCTCTGCCACTTCCCAGCTGCCGCAGGAAGCTCTCTCTGCCCTTTGGGGTATTTCTTCACTAACCTGGGTACCCACTCCTCAGGGACCCTTCTGCTCTATTTCAGGTACCTACTTTGGGATACTGGGTACTCGCTCCTCGAGGGCCTGTTCTCCCTAATCTGGTGCCTGCCACTGAAAAACGTCTGCCTGCCAGGACATTCAACAATACAGCTTTCTGCTTCAGTGAGTACTAACCCTTTCAGTCTGTTTCACCTTCAGCTACAGCACTCTGTGTCTACATCCAGGACCTATCCCTGCTATGCCGCGCTGCCTATCACCTACTCGACTATGAGACTGGTCTCCTCTGCTAAGGACCCCTGGACTACTTCACTGGATTACCTTCACTGCTGCCCGCTCCCTGGGCAGTACCATCGAGCTGTACAATAAATACAACTTCTCTGTGTCTGCGTGTATACAGTCTAGCCTAGTACTGCGGTTCCTCATGGGGCTCCTCCCCGTGGGAGTGGCCATCACCGCAGTATCCAAGAATCCACTCCAACACCTCATAACCATAACAATAAGAACATAAGAAGTGGCCATACTGGATCAGACCTAGGGTCCATCTTGTATCCTGGATTGGCCACTATTTCCAATAGTGGCCAATCCAGGATACAAGTATCTTGCAAATACCCAAGCAGTAAATAAATATCATACTTTGCTTAGCCTGTGCGTTTAAGGAAGGCACAGGCTAAGCAAACTTGGCATTACATGTTTCATGCTTTCTAGACACACTTAAACAAAAATGCTTTATTTTGGTTTTTACTTTTTTCATTCTGCTTTTCTTAGACGTATTTAACTTTACTTAGTATCTTAATTTTGTAATATGGATTGAAGTTATTATTACAAAGAGTCTAATGTTTTTTATTTGCATTGAATTTTAATTTATTATTATGTTTATATATTTATTTCTATGGATTTTCTTTTATGTAATATTGTAAACCGATGTGACGGTCTTTTTTCTAATCACCGGTATAGAAAATTTTACAAATAAATAAATAATGCCAATAATAAACTGTAGCTATTCCCTAACTCTATTTGAGCAGTTTATGGACTTCTCCTCTAGGAACTCGTCCAAATCTCTTTTGAACCCAGCTATGTTAACTACCTTAACTGGCAATGGATTCTAGAGCTTTATTGTATGTTGAATGTAGAAGAATTTTCTCTAATTTATAATAAATGTTCTACTCGCTCACTTCATGGAGTGCCCCAATCCTTGTATTAAAACACAGGCTGCTACTACTACTACTATACACACACATACTTGCCTTCATACATACATACATCTGCTTCCTCTCTCACACACACATTCATACACACATGCACGCTCATATACACAAACACACTGTCATATACACAGAAACACAAACATGCACTTCTTCTCTCACACATAAATATACACACATTCTCAAACACAAACATATGCAACCTTTCTCTTAGACACACTCATACATACAAACACATAATTATATACTTCTTTTCTCAAGCGCATACTCATACACACACACTCTCAGATACACATACACACAAACATGTGCTCCCTCACTCACACATGCTCATTCACACACACTCTCAGACACACACAAAAGCATGCACACTGTCCCTTACACACATGCTCATACCAAACACACACATACACACATGCTCCCCCACACATATTCATATATGCACACTTTCCGACATATATACACAAACGTGTCCTCCCTCTCTCACACACATGCTCATACACACAGACATACACACACAAATACACATAGATGCAAGTGCTCTCTCACACACATGAGCTTCACCTTCTCTTCTTCTGCTGGCTTCCTTGGCAGACCTGGACCCACTTCTTCGCTTTGGCCTCTATCAAGTCAAGATTATAAGGTGGTTTATGCTTCACTTAGATTGCTGGTGGGAATGGGTCCACAGGGCAGCCACAGGATAAACAATGGAGTCTCTCAGGGATCTATACTTGGGCCGGTGTGGAAAGGAATACGATGAGTGAGGTTATCAAATTTGCGGACGATACAAAATTATTCAGAGTAGTTAAATCACAAGTGAATTGTGAAACATTACAGGAGGACCTTGCAAGACTGGAAGATTGAGCATCCAAATGGCAGATGAAATTTAATGTGGACAAGTGGAAAGTGTTGCATATAAGGAAAAATAACCCTTGCTGTAGTTACACAATGTTTGTTTATTTATTTATTTATTTATTTATTTATTTATTTAAAAACTTTTCTATACCGTCGCTAAGTTATATACCATCGCAACGGTTTACAAATAGGCACATAGACTAAGGTAAGTAAATGTAGGATATCTTACATTCTAACAGGTGCCAATAAAGTTCGGTTACAATTTCATAAATAAAATCATTATTTGAGTAATGTTGGTCAAGTCCAGGTATATTATTGAGTTACTATCGCTTTGAAATATTACTTCTTAAATGTAGGATTGAGTAAATTCATTCTCATCTGGAGAAGTGAATAGCGTAGTCAATCAAGGCAATGGTCTGATCATGGAGAAATCAATAGCATAGTCAGGCATAGCAGAGATCTGGGTCTGGAGATAGCGGCGTAGTCAGACATAGCAGAGGTCTGGGTCTGGAGACAGGCAGTAGCGTAGTTGGGCATAGTGGAGGTCTGGTCTGGAGATAGGCAGTAGCGTAGTCAGGCGTAGCAGAGGTCCAGGTCTGGAGACAGGCTGAAGCGTAGTCAAACAAAGCAAAATTGAAATCTGAAAAGTCAGTCGAAAACACAGACAGAGCAGGAACGAGGAAGACAGGAACCGGGAACACAAAGAACGGGAACAAGCGTAGAGAGGATTTTCTAGTAGCAATGAGTACTCGATTAGCGAGGAGACCTGTTGCAAATGCAACGCTAGGGAGTGGAGCCTGAGCTTAAATACACTGGAGGGTTTGATGTCATCATCCGGGGCCACGGCCAAGTTCCCACCACGGGCCTTTCATAAGGATCAGTGGTGAGTGCGCGCGCCTAGGGAGGGGTGCTGCGTGGGTAGTGGCATCTCTCCGCGGGCCATGCAGAGAGGCTTGATGAGCAATGACATCTTGGCCTGCAACACTGGGGACCATGGCAGAGCCGGAGGCACTGGGGGTGCCCAAGGTCGAAACTGGCGATCCACCACCACTAGCGAGGAAGAACCAGAAGCTGGAGTCTATGTAAGAAGGTGAGAGGGCTGCGCCATGGGTCTGCCGCAGGTGGCACTCGTAACAGAAAATTCCATTCCATCCCTGGAAAACTCAGAATGAACCAGCATAAGCCACATATTAGTCCCTATAATGAAGTGGCATTATTTTCCCCTTTTTGTGTGTGCAAGACCAGGCTCAGGGAGCACACAGAAATAAAGGAGAAAAGAGAAGAGGAAACGTTTGTGTAACCCTGCCTAGGAAAGGGGCTGGGACAAGAAGGCAGTGCTGTTAGTTTTGCAGAGCCCTGAAAATTTTAAAGCTTGCTGGCTCAAAGAAAAGTACAAGAGGGGCGGGAAAAAACCCTGAAACTACTTTTAAACAGAGAGTGGTCTGTGGGGCCTGGAGGGAGGCAGGTTTAGGTTTTTAATTTGTTTTATAAACTAAGGAAACAAGCTCCATCTGAAATTATGACTTCTTACACAGTGAAGTTAGTGATGGAGAGGCAGGGTTTTCTTTGCATTTTTTTTCCTTTAAAGAAAAAAAGAATAGAGAAAAGCATTTGTATACTGTGGCTGGAGCAGGGTGTGGGCCAGGCTGAAAGTGAAACTTCTAGCAAGTACAGAAACAAGGGCTGGTCTCTATAAGAGACAGCAGCTGACAGAGGCATGGACAGTATGATGGAAAACCTGGTCTAGATCCAGTGGGTGTACTGCAATGCAGATGAAAGAAGAAAGAAAAGCCAGAGGGCTTAAAAGAAGTGCATAGCATGTACTTCTGTGTAGTGGGAATGCCCCAGCCTCAAGGGCTGGGTGAGAAGGAAAACCTGAGGCTAGAGGAGTGGCAGATGGGAAGGCCAGCCAGGCTAATGGGGGCAGGGGTCCCACTCCCAGATGCCACAGATGCACAGAAAAAGAAATGGCTACAGACAGTAGCTGAAATTCAGGCAATGGTTGCAGAGATGTGGTAATGCGCTCTTGAGGAGCCAAGTACAGTTGGGGACACTACAGAGAGAAAAGAAACAGGTGCCATGGAAAGCCCAGAGAGAGGGGCTGTGGAAACCCCTGAGAATGTTGCCACAGACATGTCCGGTTATTGGGCGAGTTGTGGAAATGGACAGAGGAAACCACTGGGAATACATAGATGGTACTGTAGAGTGTGGTACAAAAGCCTGCATTACCAGAGAGCTCACTGAGGAGCTAAAAGGCATGGCATGAGAAGAGAGGGGTTGCGGAGACCTCTGAGAAAGGTGCCATAGAGAACTCAGAGGGAGTACAGAAACCGAGTGAGTCACCTGATTGTGGCTCAGCGCTTCACAGAGACTCCACTTCAGAGAGGGCTGAAAGCAGTGAAGGAGAAGAATCCAACACATATCCTGAGTGGTAAGAGTCCAATTGGGAGATACAGGGTACCTCATGGTGGAGCTTCCTAGCCTGCCCCTGGAGAGGGCAACAAAGACAGTCCAGAAGGGGGTAGTACCGAATGGCCAAAATTGGCAGCATCAAGTGGCCAAAGGAAGGCAGAATGATGGAGCCTGAAAGAGGCACTGCAAATGTCCAGATGGAGGCACTGCTGTAGAGAGCCCAGGAGGAGTAGCTACAGAGAATCTTGAGAAAGGGAGCATAGAAACCCCACTGAAAGGGGTTACAGAGAAGCCAGATGGAGGTGCTGCCATGGAGGGCTCATACGTAGACACGGCTGAGAGCCAAGAGGCGGGATCATGGAGAACCCTGACAAAGGGAGCATAAAAACCCCAGTGAGAAGTCTACAGAGGAGCCAATATGTTGTGCTGATGTGGAGTCACCAGAGAGTGCTGATTGTGATGGTGCAGGGGAGGCAAACGTCATTAAAGAGAAGAATGAAGAGAACTAACTACAAGTTCAACAGTTAGTCCAGTCCCGCTAGGGTGGAATTTGAACCCAAAGCCAGGAATTTGAACCCAAAGCCAGGAAAGGACTGTATTGGGACCCTTACTTTTCAATATATTTGTAAATGATCTGGAAAGAAATACGACGAGTGAGATAATCAAATTTGCAGATGACACAAAATTGTTCAGAGTAGTTAAATCACAAGCAGATTGTGATAAATTGCAGGAAGACCTTGTGAGACTGGAAAATTGGGCATCCAAATGGCAGATGAAATTTAATGTGGATAAGTGCAAGGTGATGCATATAGGAAAAAACAACCCATGCTATAATTACATAATGTTGGATTCCATATTAGGTGCTACAACGCAAGAAAGAGATCTAGGTGTCATAGTGGATAACACATTGAAATCGTCGGTTCAGTGTGCTGCGGCAGTCAAAAAAGCAAACAGAATGTTGGGAATTATTAGAAAAGGAATGGTGAATAAAACGGAAAATGTCATAATGCCTCTGTATCACGCCATGGTGAGACCACACCTTGAATACTGTGTACATTTCTGGTCGCCACATCTCAAAAAAGATATAATTGCGATGGAGAAGGTACAGAGAAGGGCGAACAAAATGATAAGGGGGATGGAACAGCTCCCCTATGAGGAAAGACTAAAGAGGTTAGGACTTTTCAGCTTGGAGAAGAGACGACTGAGGGGGGATATGATAGAGATGTTTAAAATTATGAGAGGTCTAGAACGGGTAGATGTGAATTGGTTATTTACTCTTTCGGATAGTAGAAAGACTAGGGGGCACTCCATGAAGTTAGCATGGGGCACATTTAAAACTAATCGGAGAAAGTTCTTTTATACTCAACGCACAATTAAACTCTGGAATTTGTTGCCAGAGAATGTGGTTAGTGCAGTTAGTATAGCTGTGTTTAAAAAAGGATTGGATAAGTTTTTGGAGGAGAAGTCCATTACCTGCTATTACGTTCACTTAGAGAATAGCCACTGCCATTAGCAATGGTTACATGGAATAGACTTAGTTTTTGGGTACTTGCCAGGTTCTTATGGCCTGGATTGGCCACTGTTGGAAACAGGATGCTGGGCTTGATGGACCCTTGGTCTGACCCAGTATGGCATTTTCTTATGTTCTTATGTTCTTATAAAGAACTGTGGGTGAACACTGGGCAAAAGGCATAGTGGGTGGTACTAATGGAATCTTGTGTAACCCTAATGGTTGTGGCTGAGCCTGACCTGAGGACTCTGATCCCAAGCCTAGATGGGGGAGGCCAGTTAGAAGAGATTGGTGGTGTGAGGCACTTTCCTGATTGGGATTCAGGAGGATTGAAAAACACCCGAACAATGGGTCCAAGCTGGGGGGGGGGGGGGGGTATTTGATGAAGTGACCCTGTTTTCCCCCTCTTTGTGTGTGCAGGACCAGACTAGATACCTGGTTTACCTTAAATCCCACAGAGGGAGAAATCTCTGTGGGCAGAACCCTGCTGGGAGGGGGGAGAGTACTGAGGGTGGAACCAGCTGGGCAGGATAAGAGTTCAAGCCCCCCCTGGGTTCAGGAGGACCTAGCATGTTCAGGAGCAAGATGTTCCTGACCCTCTTTGAAGGTTTAAAGTTCACTGTCCTGAAGTAAGGCCGTCTACCATTTTGTGAAACTACTGCATTTGAGAATAAAACTTGAAAATCGCATTTGAAAAGGCTGGAGTCAGTGTGGTTTCCTGCTTCAGCCTAGGTGATTTGCTCAGTCGCCCTCACAGCCCCCCTCGTAAAAGCAAAACATGGAAGATCTTCCAGAGATGGAATGGGATCCTCTGAGGCAAACTCAGGTCAGAGGAGTAAGGCTATGCACTTTACATTTTTTGTTTTGTTTTCATTTTTTATTTGCTTTATTTCATTTATTTCAAGTGAAATAAAAAAAATGATTCAAAATAAACAAAAAAAAAAAAAAGAAAGGAAGAGGAAGTAGCAAGGTTTGGGATCCACTCTCCCCACTGACACAATCCAGTGCCTGCATCACCAGAATTAAAAAAAATACTGAAGGTCCCCTAGAAATTCCTCTATCCCAGCCCCTTTAGACTCCACTTTACCCAATCCATGGATCTTAGCTGTTGAAATGGGCCAGGGGTGATCCCCAGGTGCTCTTGCTCTGCTGGCTTCCTATTTTAAAATCATGCTTATGGGCCCTGAGGCCAGTACATTTTGTTCTATGGAGCAGTCTATTCGTATGTACAATAAAATGGCTCTGGCCTCAGTGCCTGCCAGGGCCCTATTTTTTTTTTATTTATAAATTGAAAAAACAACCTTCCAAGCACATATTTGAAATGAGAAAAACAGATCACAACAGGTTTCTAGTAAGAAAGCAAAAAAAAAAAAAAAGAAAAAGGAAATATCATATAATATTGTTATAATCACATCTGACTTGAAATAAAAAGCAGTCAGATCCAAATAGAAAATAAGAACTGCTATAATTCTAAACTTATACAAGAAAAAAAGCATAGCTAGCTGCAAGAAAAAAAAATAAGAGAATACATCTAGAAATGTATTTAATTTTTAAATTTATTCTTTATTGAGTTTTCAAAAATCTTTACAACAGAATCTTGCATTATTCATGCATAAATCAAGTAAATTAAATATAACAGCAATAATTTACAGATATCTAGAAAAAAAATTTCCATACATAACTAAATCACTGCTATATTTAAACCTTATAACATGGGGGCCACATAATGGAACATCTTCCAATCCAAATAATAATTTATCTGGGAAGTAGGAGCACTAACAATTGTATTATTGTGTTTGGCTTAACATAGGTGATACTTCGTTCTCTAACTTTGCATGAGTCTTATCTCTCAAAAAATTCTCCAAATGTGAAGGTTGTGAAAAAATAAATTCTTTCCCCTGATAATTAATGCAACATTTGCTGGGGTACTTTAGAAAAAAAGTAGCCCCCAGCTCCAATGTTGCATTTTTTTAGGGCTAAAAACTGCCTCCTCCTAACCTGTGTTGGTTTGGAGACGTCAGGAAAAATAAAAACCTTCTGTCCAGAAAACAATATGAGGTAGATCTTCAAAACATACGCGCGCAAACAAAAGTACACCAGATTTTAGAAGATACGCGCGTATTTTTAAAGATATGTATTTATTCTGCACTTGTACCAAGATTGTTCAAAGTGGATTAGAGAGAGAAAACATACTTAATATGACAAACAAAACAATCAAATACTGACAGAAAAGTTAGTGTTATTCCACTGCAAAAAGAATGCAAGCACATCCCTGTTTGAGAGCAGAGCTGGAGTACAAACAGAGCCTGCAATGGATAGCATAGGATGGATCTGCCTCCTACGTGCTGTTTCCGAGCCCACACAGAAAACTTCTTGTTTCTTTCAACAATCCTGAATAGCTGCCAGATAACCACTTTTAGGACAGTAGATAGTTAAAGAAATCTGATATTTGGCTATTATTCATGAAATGAAGGGCCACAATTATGTGGTCCTAAATTAATTTCCTGAAGTTGAACATAAGTACATAAGACTTGCCATACTGGGTCAGAGCAAAGGTCCATCAAGCCCAATATCCTGTTTCCAACAATGGCCAAGCCAGGTCACAAGTACCTGGCAGGATCCCAAGATGTAGACGGATTCCAAGCTGCTTATACCAAGAATAAGCAATGGGTTTCTGCAGCTCTGCCTTAATTATGGCTAATGGATGTTTCCTCCAGAAACCTGTCCAAACATTTTTTAAACACAACTACACTAATAGCTTTCACCACATCCTCTGGCAATAAATACCAGAGCTTAATTATGCATTGAGTAAAAAAGTATTTTCTTTTATTAGTTTTAAATGTATTACCTAGTAACTTCTGTGTCCCCTGGTCTTTGCACTTTTCAAAAGAGTAAACAACTAATTACTCGATCCATTCCACTTATTATTTTATAGACCTCTATCATTTCTCCCCTCAGCCATCTCTTCTCCCAGCTGAAGATTCCTAACCTCTTTAGCCTTTCTTCATTAGGGAATTGTTCCATCCCCTTTAACATGTGATGGCCCTTCTCTGTACCTTTTCTAATTCTGCTATGTCTTTTTGAGATGTGGTGACCAGAACTACACCAAATACTCAAGATGAGGTTGCACCATGGAGTGATGCAGAGGCATTAGAATATTCTCTGTTTTATTCTCCATTCCTTTCCTAATAATTCCTAGCATTCTATTTGCTTTCTTTGCTGCTGATGCTGCACACTGAGCAAAATATTTCAATGTATTATCAACGATGACACCTAGATCATTTTCCTGAGTGATGACTTCTAATGTGGAACCTTACATTATGTAGCTATAATTTGGGTTTATCTTCTAGGGATGTGCAGAAGGAAAAAATTTGTTTCCAATCTTATTCATTTTGCCAGGACCCAAATGTGTTGCATTTGTTTCATGGGGGAAAACCCAATTAATTTGATTTGTTTTATTTGTTTTCTGTTTTCCCATTAAAGTCAATGGGGGAAGTATTTGCAGCCTATTTTTGGCTGCAGAATTGGGGTTTTCTTATCAATTCTGATGAAACTTCTTGGGAGCAATCATCAGAACGAGAAAAGAGCTCCAAGGTACTTAGACTGTGGCAAAGTGGCATCAAAGTGGCATGAATAGCCTAAGGCACTTTAAAGGGGCAAAGGGGTACCAGGAGTGGCAAGAGTGCTTTAAAAGAGGTACAAAGCAGCAGCGAGAGTGTCAAAAAATACCACAGCTTCAAAAGAGAGCACCAATAACAGTTGCATGAACCCTCGAAGGCAGCATGACAGGCAAAGTGGCAAGACAAGTGGCATCAACAACCTACAGCACAATGAAGGGGGAACATAGCAAGCAGAAAGACTAGCACCAACACACTGATGAACCATGATAGTGGCACGAACACCACAAGGAGTTGAGTGAGTCATCTGAAGTATGGCAGCAAGGCAGAGTGGCATGAAGTTGATAGGGGCAACACAGGCTGGCAGAGCGGAGGTAGTCAGGTCACTGTGGTGTTGATAGGGGAAAGACAAAGAGGCAAGACAAGACAAGGCTCAGCATGTGGAAAGACTGTCAACCGGGGCGTATTGTCCACCCAACCCGTCTTGAAACATGGACCAAGGAGTCTAACATGCGTGCTAGGACCTGAAACATGATGAACTATGCCTGGGTGGGGTGAAGTGTTGCTGCTGTGCACATGGCTGGTACAAGGGTATTAGGCACCCTAGGCAAACCTTACAGCCTGGCGCCCTACCCCCACCTCCCCATATACAATTTTAAATTATGCATTTAACACATATTTTACATGAAAAGTGACATTCTGAGGTAAAATTAATATATACATTATTGTGATAATTTCATGCACTGTTGTGATGCCAACAAGAAAACTTTGCATCTTGGAATTCATATGGCATCATACCTATTGTGAAATATTTCGGCATGGTCCTCCCGTATCAACAAAGTACTATCTGCCAACACTCAAAGAATAACCCTACCTATGAAAAAGAATACCACAAATATTATACCAGAATCTAAAATACCAATACACCTCCTAGCAGGAAAACAGAAAAGGCCAAGCTAAAGCTACTACTGATCCCTACAGAGAAACCACATATTAAAAGAATGCTTCATCTCAATCTTTACATGCAGAACACAAACTCTCATCAAATACAGAATAAAGCCACATAAAGTATAAATAGAAATGTGCAGACAACAACTGAACTGTAAAACACATTACGCCAGACTCTATACAGTGCAACAATGGAAAAACAAACATTTCACCATTCCTCATGAAACAATCAATAAAATCAAGATATATAAATCATTAATCTTAATAGTAAAATCATACTAATAAAATAATTTCAAAACAGCTGATGAATAGAATATCCAATAATTAAAAACTCAAGCAAATTTTGAAAAGCTTTACCAAACAGCAATAAAATATTTCAAACAGCAGACACATCACATACTACCCAATAATTAAAATGGTAGTCAATCAAGAAAAATGAACTTAAAAAGCCACCTTTACTTACCCTCTCCAGCAGTTTTCCTACTCATAGAAACATAGAAATGATGGCAGAAGAAGACCAAACGGTCCATCCAGTCTGCCCAGTAAGCTTTCACACTTATTTTTTCATACTTATCTGTTACTCTTGTCCCTTTTAAGTAAATTTTTGGTTCTGTTTCCCTGCCACCCCCGCTATCGATGTAGATAGCAGTGCTGGAGCTGCATCTAAGTGTAGTATCGAGCTAATTGGTTTAGGGTAGTAACCTCTGTAATAAGCAAGCTACTCCCATGCTTGTTTACCCAGCCTGTGCATTCAATCCTTGTTGGTTGTTTGAATATAAATCCTATTTTCTTCATTCCCCCTGCCATTGAAGCAGAGAGCTATGCTGGATATGCATTGAAAGTGAAGTAACAAGCTTATTTGGTTTGGGGTAGTAACCCCCATAACAAGCAAGCTACTCTCCTGCTTTTTTGTGGATGCAAATACTTTTTTCCACATTTCCTTTTGCCATTGAAGCATAGAGCAATGTTGGAGTCGCATTAACCATGTGTATGTTTATTGAATAAGGACGTTAACCATATTGTGTTTATCTTTTCTTCATTCCCCCCTGCCGTTGAAGCAGAGAGCTATGCTAGATATTCATTGAAAGTGAAGTATCAGGCTTATTTGATTTGGAGTAATAACTGCCGTAACAAGCAAGCTACTCTCCTGCTTTTTTGTGGATGCAAATCCTTTTTTCCACATTTCCTCTTGCAGTTCAAGCATAGAGCAATGTTGGAGTCACATTAACCGTGTGTATGTTTATTGAATAAGGATATTAATCTCCAGGTAGTAGCCATTATTCCCGCAAGCTACCCCCATGCCTCTTCTCTTCATTCACATCCTCTAGACTTTATGGATCCACAGTATTTATCTCACGCCCCTTTGAAATCCTTCACAGTTTTGGTCTTCACCACTTCCTCCAGAAGGGCGTTCCAGGCATCCACCACCCTCTCCATGAAGATATACTTCCTGACATTTGTTCTGAGTCTTCCTCCCTGGATTTTTAAATCATGACCCATGGTTCTGCTGATATTTTTGCAATGGAAAAGGTTTGTCATTGTCTTTGGATCATTAAAACCTTTCAAATATCTGAAAGTCTGTATCATATCACCCCTGCTCCTCTTTTCCTCCAGGGAGTACATATTTAGATTTTTCAATCTCTCCTCATAAGTCATTCAATGAAGACCATCCACCTTTTTAGTCGCCCTTCTCTGGACCGCCTCCATCCTGTCTCTGTCCCTTCGGAGATACAGTCTCCAGAACTGAACACAGTACTCCAGGTGAGGCATCACCAAGGACCTGTACAAGGGGATAATCACTTCCCTTTTCTTACTCGATATTCCTCTCTCTATGCAGCCCAGCATTCTTCTGGCTTTAACTATCGCCTTGTCACATTGTTTCGCCGACTTCAGATCATTAGACACTATCACCCCATGGTCTCTCTCCTGCTCCGTGTACATCAGCCCTTCTCCCCCCCATCGAATACAGTTCTTTCAGATTTCCACACTACATATGCATGACTCTACACTTCTTGGCATTGAACCTCAGCTCCCATATCTTCGACCACTCTTCCAGTTTCCTTAAATCCCATCTCATTCTCTCCACTTCTTCTAGCATGTCCACTCTGTTGCAGATCTTAGTGTCATCCGCAAAAAGACAAACCTTACTTTCTATCCCATCCGCAATGTCGCTCACAAAGATATTGAACAGGACTGGTCCCAACACCGATCCTTGCGGCACTCCGCTTAACACCGCTCTCTCTTCTGTTCATCAACCAGTTTGCAATCCAGGCCACCACCTTGGACTCACTCCTAAGCTTTTCATTTTATTCACCAGTCTCCTGTGCGGAACCATATTGAAAGCATTGCTGAAGTCCAAGTAGATGACATCGAGAGCTCTTCCTTGATCCAATTCCTTGGTTACCCAGTCAAAAAAGTCAATCAGATTTGTCTGACAGGATCTTCCCTCGGTGAATCTATGCTGCCTCTGGTTCATCAGTTCTTCCGACTGTAGATAGTTCACTATTCTTTCTTTCAACAGCGACTCCATTACTTTTCCCACCACCAAGGTGAGGCTAACTGGTCTGTAGTTACCAGCCTCTTCTCTGTTTCCACTCTTGTGAAACGGGACCACCACCGCTCTTCTCCAATCGCTCGGCACCACTCCCGTTTCTAGGGATCTATTGAACAGGTCACACAGCGGACCCTTCAGCACATCTCTGAGCTCCCTCAGTATCCTGGGATGAACCTCATCAGGCCCCATGGCTTTGTCCACTTTCAGTTTCCACAGCTCTTCCCATACATTCTCTACTGTAAATGGAGTTACATCTACTCCATTCCCTTCCAATTTCTTGTTAACTAGTGATGGTCCTTCTCCAGGGTCCTCTTTAGTGAACACAGAACTGAAGTATTTGTTTAATATTTCTGCCATTTCTTCATCTCTCTCCACACATTCATCCTTTTCACCTTTCAATTTCACTATACCACTTTGAACTTTTCTCCTTTCACTGATGTATCTGAAAAATGTTTTGTCACCTCTTTACCTCTTTGGCAATCCTTTCTTCTGCTTGACTTTTTGCCATCTTGATTACTTTCTTTGTCTCCCTCAGTTCTACCAGATATTCTTCTTTGTGCTCCTCCCTTTGGGATCCTTTATATTTCTTGAAGGCTGTTCTTTTAGCCTTTATTTTGTCAGCCACCTCCTTTGAGAACCATATAGGTTTCATTTTTCTTTTGCTTTTCTTTACTTTTCTAACATATCGATTAGTTGCCTTGGTAATTTCTCCTTTTAGTTTGGTCCACTGCTGTTCCACATCTCTCTTGTTCTTCCAGCCTACTAGTTCTTCCTCCAGGTACTTCCCCATTTCATCAAAGTCCGTGTTTTTGAACTGCAAAACTTGGGTCCGTGTGCTTCTTTTCCGTATCCTTTTTGTGATATGAAACCATATCATTTCATGATCACTGGTGCTGAGGTGGGCGCCCACCTGGACATCAGAGACATTATCTCCATTAGTGAGCACTAAATCGAGTATAGCTCCCTCTCTCGTGGGTTCCATTACCATTTGTTTGAACAAAGCTCCTTGCAGAGCATCCACAATTTCTTTACTATTGTTAGATTCTGCAGATGGGATTCTCCAGTCTACATCCGGCAAATTAAAGTCTCCAACGATCATCACTTCTCCCTTCTTTCCCATCTTTTGGATGTCTTCAACCAGATCTCTGTCAAGCTCTTCCTTTTGGTTTGGAGGCCTGTAAACCACTCCAATAAAAATGGATGTCCCATCTTTTTTTATGTTGGCCTATAGCATTTCTTCATTGCCCCATCTTCCTTGCAGCTCAGATGCTTGGATATTGTTTCTGATATACAGAGCCACTCCTCCCCCTTTCCTATCCTCTCTGTTCTTCCTTAACAAGATATAGCCTGGTATTGCTGTATCCCAATCGTGAGATTCTGTGAACCACGTCTCTGTGACAGCAACAATGTCCAAGGCCGCCTCTACCATTAGTGCTTGCAGATATGGGATTTTATTGCCCAAACTATGAGTATTTGTGCATATAGTTTTCCAGCTTTCCTCATTCAGGTTACTGCTGTTCCTGGACTCCTTTTGTGAATTATTTAGTTGAGTTTTGTTGTCCACTTCTCCCTTTCCCTTTGCATTTGTGCAAAGAAAAAGGTTAGTGCCTTTGACAGATTCATCCAGCACAATGAGTTTTTTCCTTTGGTTACTGATCTGGAATTTCTGTATGCATTGGGTTTCTTCTTTCTTTTCAGATATAACTTCAATCTTTTTCTCAAGAACTTCTTGTTATGCTCAGGCTTGTGGACCCTTGGGCCGATGGAAGGATAGTATACCTTGGAGGAAGATCCGTAGGTTCTCCCGTCGGGTGGTGAGGCAGGAACAGAAGAGGTGACCAGCTGACCCTCGGCACTGTAGACAGATGCGACTGTGAAGGCAGATGAAGAGTCGTGACGTCAAGGAACAAAGGTGTGTCTTCCCCACTGGAAGTCCGCAGTCCCCCCAGGAGGAGCCCATAGGGACCCGGACCGCTAGGACTTAGGTTGACCTTTGAGAGGTCAAGGAAAAGGATGCTTCTAGGAAGGCCTTGCAGCCAAAAGATATGCTGCACGAACAGCTGGGACAGCTGGGGAGCAGACGGCAACCCCAGGAGTGGCAAAAAATGCACCATTTTACTAAACCGGTCAACGACCACCCATATGACCATGTTGCCACTAGATAGCGGCAGGTCGACCACAAAGTTGGTTGCCACGTGAGTCCAAGGTTCTGCGGCCACTGGTAACAGCTGGAGTAAGCCCGAGGTCAAGCCGAGGATCCTCTTGTGGTGAGCACATGACTGGCAGGACTCCACGTATGCTCGGATATCCTTGTTAACTTTAGGCCACCAATAGTATTGGCGTAGGGTTTGTAAGGTCCGGGATTTCCGGGGTGGCCAGAGCAGCGGGAGTCGTGGGCCCAGGCTAGGACTGTTTCCGCAAGTGCGGCAGAACCAGGGTTTTCCCGGGAGGGATGGTCGTGGTAGCAGACAGGAGAATACGGGATGGCTCGATGATGAACCGCGGTTCCTCAGTATCTTCTGTAGACTCAAAGACGCGTGCTAGAGCGTCAGCCTTGACATTCTTCCCAGCAGGCCTGTAACGAAGGACAAAGTTGAATCTAGTGAAGAAGAGGGCCCAATGTGCCTGCCGGGGATTGAGTCGCTGGGCCCGCTGCAGATGCTCTAAATTTTTGTGGTCTGTGTAGACCGTAAACTGGTATTGTGCCCCCTCTAGCCACGGCCACCACTCTTCTAAGGCTACCTTTATAGCCAAGAGCTCCTTGTCAGCTATGGCGTAGTTCCGTTCTGCCGGGGAGAACTGGCATGAGAGGAAGGCACACGGATGTAGCTTATGATTTTTGGAGGTCTGGTTCAGAATGGCGCCTATGCCTTCTGAGGATGCGTCCACTTCGATGACAAATGGCCGCTGAGGGTCCGGATGCCGAAGGCACGGCTGTAACAGGAACACCTCCTTGAGGTGACGAAAGGCAGCCTCTGCCCCAGGAGGCCACTTTTTGGGGTCCGCGCCTTTCCGGGTCAGGGCTGTCATCGGGGCAACGATGGTCGTATAATGCGGGATAAAAGATCGATAGTAGTTTGCAAAACCCAGAAACCTTTGGAGTGCCTTTAGTCCTGACGGCTGCGGCCATTCCCGAATGGCTTTCAGCTTCTGGGGGTCCATACGAAAACCTTCTCTAGACACTATGTATCCCAGGAAGGGAAGGGACTCCTGCTCAAAAAGGCACTTTTCAAGCTTCGCATACAACTTGTGTTCTCTGAGGCGTTGTAACACTTGGATGACGTGCTGGCGGTGAGTGGTTAGAGTATATGAAAATATCAGTATATCGTCCAAGTATACGACCATGCACTGATACAAGTGGTCGCAAAGAATCTCATTCATGGTGTTCTGGAACACCGCGGGGGCATTACAGAGCCAGAACGGCATTACCAAATACTCGTAGTGGCCGTCTCGGGTATTGAAGGCCATCTTCCACTCATCACCCTCCTTGATACGGATCAAATTTTAAGCTCCTCGGAGATCCAGCTTGGAGAAGATCTGTGCTCTTTGCAACCGGTCGAAGAGTTCGGAGAGGAGGGGTAGCGGATAACGGTCGTTGACTGTAATAGCATTCAGGCCCCTGTTGTCAATGCAAGGGTGCAAACTACCGTCCTTCTTGGCGATGAAAAAGACCCCAGTCCCTGCTGGGGACTTTGATTTCCAGATAAATCCTCTCTCCAGGTTTTCCTCGATATATTCTTTCATGGGCTGCATCTCAGCCGGGGAAAGGGCATAGGTGCGCCCTCGAGGAGGCTCCGTCCCTGGGAGAAGATTAATGGCACAATCGAAGGAACGATGTGTGGCAGAATTTTGGCCTTTTGTTTCGAGAAAACATCCGCATATGCGACATATGGGGCTGGTAGACCTGGAAGGCTGGTGGAGGCTATGGGACAGGATACTAGAACCACAGAGCGGAGGCAATTGCCATGGCAATTCGGCCCCCAATGAGCCAGCTGCAAAGTCTTCCAATTGAACTGGGGCTCGTGCTCCTGGAGCCAAGGAAGACCTAGGATAATCGGATGGATGGAGTACTCCAGGATGTAGAATAACATCGGTTCTTGATGCAGGGCCCCAGCCCTCAGCTGGACGGGCATTGTGGTGTGTGTCACCTGTTGAGGAAGAGGCTTCCCTTGATCGAAGAGATGACCATGGGAACAGGGAGACTAACTTGTGGGATCTTTAAATGTTCCACCAGGCCTTTCATTATAAAATTGCCACCGGCGCTGGAGTCCACTAGGGCTAGCATGTGGAACTCCCCATCAGTCGCGGTTAATGCCACCGGCAACATT
This sequence comes from Rhinatrema bivittatum, assembly GCF_901001135.1. Taxonomy (NCBI): domain Eukaryota; kingdom Metazoa; phylum Chordata; class Amphibia; order Gymnophiona; family Rhinatrematidae; genus Rhinatrema; species Rhinatrema bivittatum. Next base: position 439,652,988 of record NC_042617.1, read on the forward strand.
AGTGGAGGTGCGGGTGCAGTACGGCCCAGGAAGAGACCTCCTTCAGGTTCTAGGCCCGAGAGTTTTCCGGTCGTGCTGGGCAGGCGGCTATTCGATGGCCTGCCATGCCGCAATAAAAGCAAAGTCCTTCCCTGGTGCGCCGCCGACACTCTTGAGGAGACACTCTACCATGACCCAATTCCATGGGCTCTTCAGTGGGAGCCCGGGGGCTTCTGTTGCACACTTGGGCGAAGGTGAGGGCCTTCTTGCTGTCTTAACTACCGGAGGGTGAAACCTCATCTGACGATCCACTCGATTGGCCAATTCTATCATGTCATTGAGGTCGTCTGGGTGTTCTCTCTCCGCTAGCTCATTCTGGATGCGCGAGGCTAGCCCTTCCAAGAAGATTCCATGCAGGCAATCTTCCCTCCAATTCAGCTCTGCGGCCAGGGTGTGGAATTCCATTGCGTACTCTGCCACGGTCCGAGTACCCTGTCGCAATCGGAGCAGTTCTGAGACCGCAGTGGGTTTGCGGACGGGTTCATCAAACATCTTCCGGAAGGCAGAGAGAAACTGACTCAAGCTTTCGAAGACAGGGTCCCTTCTTTCCCACAGGTGAGAGGCCCATATCAGAGGTTTCCCGTCGAGCAGGGACATAATGTAACTGGTTTTGACCAGGTCGCTGGGAAACTGCGCAGGCAGCAAGGAAAAATGGACCTGGCATTGGCTGAGGAATCCTCAACACAACTTCGCATCTCTGGCGTATCGAGAGGGCGCCGGGAGTTGAGGGGAAGCTACTTGCCCCAGGTCACCCCTGGAGGCCTGAACGGTATGAGGCTGAGTAGCACGGCCTCCTTGAGCCCCAGACAGAGACGGCAGTTAGGGTTCATGGGCCCTAATGCCTCGAGGCATTGGGTCAGACCCTGTACCGCAGAAGCCAAGACATTGAGGGTCTGTTGTTGATCCTTCAAGTGCTGGGCAATTCCGGGAATGGCCTGGCAGACAGATACCTCCGCCGGGTCCATGGACTTGGCAATCTGTTATGCTCAGGCTTGTGGCCCCTTGAGCTGATGGAAGGATAGTATACCTTGGAGGAAGATCCGTAGGTTCTCCCGTCGGGTGGTGAGGCAGGAACAGAAGAGGTGACCAGCTGACCCTCGGCACTGTAGACAGATGCGACTGTGAAGGCAGATGAAGAGTTGTGACGTCAAGGAACAAAGGTGTGTCTTCATCACTGGAAGTCCGCGGTCCCCTCAGGAGGAGCCCATAGGGACCCGGACCGCTGGGACTTAGGTTGACCTTTGAGAGGTCAAGGAACAGATGTACGGTTCAAGGGCTGTCTGGAGCTTCACCCCTGGAAGCCCGCGGTCCCTCCTGGAGGAGCCCGTAGGGACCCGGGCCACTGGGACTTAGGTGGGCCCTTGGAGATGATGGTCAGGAAGAGGTCCAAGGTCAAGTGCCAGAGGGTCATCGCTTACCAGTCCAAGGTCACACACCGAGGGATCACCACTTGCCAGTCCAAAGCCACACACCAGAGAATCACCGCTTGCCAGTCCGAAGTCAATACCAGGAATCACCGCTAGCCGATCCAAAGGCCGGAACCAGGAATACCAAGACAAAACTGGAACAAGGAGTCAAGACACTGGAACTCACCGAAGCAAGCAGACTCAAACAACTCTCACAGGAGACGTTGCCAAGTCAAGGAATGGTCAGAGGAAGTCTCCTTTTATAGTTCCTCTGGCCCTGTGGATAGGAATCAGCTGCAGGCAATTAAAAAGATGAGGTCCCTTTAAATCTAGTGAAGAGGTGTGGCCTTGCGCCTAAGGATGGCGGCAGCCATCTTGGATCCGGGCCATGGAGGAGAGCAGCAGCGGCCGCGAGGGAGGAGCAGGAACCGCTCCGATCCCGGCGACCAGCCCGAAGGCCTGCGTCGCCGCGCGGGGGTGCCGAGCTCGGCACAGGGCAGTTGGCCCCGACGCTGCCGCTGGGCTGGTGAGGAAAAGAGGTAGGGGGCCGCGCCCGCGGACAGCCGCGGGCAAGGAACACAACAGTTCTTCAGTATTTAATACAGAGAAGGCTTTTTGTACTTGTTGCACTTGATCCAGTGTGTGTCTCTGCACCACAGGTTCAATTCTACCAGAGCCCACTGTAATCTTGTTGTTTATTGAGTTCTTTAATGCTCTGTGTGAGTGGGGGGGTAGACTTATGGGCTGCACAGCTGTCAAGAATGGGTGCCTGTGGGTCACGGGTCTTATCCTTCCTGAGCCCACTGTAAATCTCTTTATCCTTGACTTTTGGGTTTTCTGTGGTAATGGGGAATTAATTCCTGAATATTGTAAAGTGGGTGAGCCTTTCTTCATTGAAGCTAATTCAGCTTTAACTTCAGTCAGCTAGGGATGTGAATCGTTTTAGGACGATTAAAATTATCGTCCGATAATTTTAATATCGTCTTAAACCGTTATGGAACACAATACAATACAGATTCTAACGATTTATCGTTATAAATCGTTAGAATCGTGAGCCGGCACACTAAAACCCCCTAAAACCCACCCCCGACCCTTTAAATTAAATCCCCCACCCTCCCGAACCCCCCCCCCCCCCAATAACTTAAATAACCTGCGGGTCCAGCGGCGGTCCGGAACGGCAGCGGTCCGGAACGGGCTCCTGCTCCTGAATCTTGTCGTCTTCAGCCGGCGCCATTTTCCAAAATGGCGCCGAAAATGGCGGCAGCCATAGACGAAAAAGATTGGACGGCAGGAGGTCCTTCCGGACCCCCGCTGGACTTTTGGCAAGTCTCGTGGGGGTCAGGAGGCCCCCCACAAGCTGGCCAAAAGTTCCTGGAGGTCCAGCGGGGGTCAGGGAGCGATTTCCCGCCGCGAATCGTTTTCGTACGGAAAATGGCGCCGGCAGGAGATCGACTGCAGGAGGTCGTTCAGCGAGGGTTCCGGCGCCTCGCTGAACGACCTCCTGCAGTCGATCTCCTGCCGGCACCATTTTCCGTACGAAAACGATTCGCGGCGGGAAATCGCTCCCTGACACCCGCTGGACCTCCAGGAACTTTTGGCCAGCTTGTGGGGGGCCTCCTGACCCCCACGAGACTTGCCAAAAGTCCAGCGGGGGTCCGGAAGGACCTCCTGCCGTCCAATCTTTTTCGTCTATGGCCGCCGCCATTTTTCGGCGCCATTTTGGAAAATGGCGCCGGCTGAAGACAACAAGATTCAGGAGCAGGAGCCCGTTCCGGACCGCCGCTGGACCCGCAGGTTATTTAAGTTATTTGGGGGGGGGTTCGGGAGGGGGGGGGATTTAATTTAAAGGGTCGGGGGTGGGTTTTAGGGGGTTTTAATGTGCCGGTTTTTCGATTTTTCGATTTTTAACGATTTTTAACGATTTTTCACGATATTTTACCCCCCCAAACGGCAACAATACGATTCCCTCCCCCTCCCAGCCGAAATCGATCATTAAGACGATCGAGGACACGATTCACATCCCTACAGTCAGCTCCTTTTTCAAGGAAGAGAGTTCTGAACAAATGGGGCAAGCCCTAAGTTCCAGATGATTGCCCTCAGAATAAAGGCTCCATAATAGTTAGGGATGTGAATCGTTTTAGGACGATTAAAATTATCGTCCGATAATTTTAATATCGTCTTAAACCGTTATGGAACACAATACAATACAGATTCTAACGATTTATCGTTATAAATCGTTAGAATCGTGAGCCGGCACACTAAAAACCCCCTAAAACCCACCCCCGACCCTTTAAATTAAATCCCCCACCCTCCCGAACCCCCCCCAAATAACTTAAATAACCTGCGGGTCCAGCGGCGGTCCGGAACGGCAGCGGTCCGGAACGGGCTCCTGCTCCTGCATCTTGTCGTCTTCGGCCGGCGCCATTTTCCAAAATGGCGCCGAAAAATGGCGGCGGCCATAGACGAAAAAGATTGGACGGCAGGAGGTCCTTCCGGACCCCCGCTGGACTTTTGGCAAGTCTCGTGGGGGTCAGGAGGCCCCCCACAAGCTGGCCAAAAGTTCCTGGAGGTCCAGCGGGGGTCAGGGAGCGATTTCCAGCCGCGAATCGTTTTCGTACGGAAAATGGCGCCGGCAGGAGATCGACTGCAGGAGGTCGTTCAGCGAGGGTTCCGGCGCCTCGCTGAACGACCTCCTGCAGTCGATCTCCTGCCGGCGCCATTTTCCGTACGAAAACGATTCGCGGCGGGAAATCGCTCCCTGACCCCCGCTGGACCTCCAGGAACTTTTGGCCAGCTTGTGGGGGGCCTCCTGACCCCCACGAGACTTGCCAAAAGTCCAGCGGGGGTCCGGAAGGACCTCCTGCCGTCCAATCTTTTTCGTCTATGGCCGCCGCCATTTTTCGGCGCCATTTTGGAAAATGGCGCCGGCCGAAGACGACAAGATGCAGGAGCAGGAGCCCGTTCCGGACCGCTGCCGTTCCGGACCGCCGCTGGACCCGCAGGTTATTTAAGTTATTTGGGGGTGGGGGATTTAATTTAAAGGGTCGGGGGTGGGTTTTAGGGGGTTTTAATGTGCCGGTTTTTCGATTTTTCGATTTTTCGATTTTTTAACGATTTTTCACGATTTTTCACGATATTTTACCCCCCCAAACGGCAACAATACGATTCCCTCCCCCTCCCAGCCGAAATCGATCGTTAAGACGACCGAGGACACGATTCACATCCCTAATAATAGTTACATTGGATAGTCCTCATTTTGGTAATTTATTTGATGGTTAACACCTAAGGAAATACCAATTTACTAATTTATCTTGTTGCCAATTATGAATTTAGGCAGACTATATCAGAAAAACAAACCCAGAGGTGGGTGAGTAGAGGGGTAGGGTGGGAGGGTGGGAGGGAGTCAAACAGTTAACCCTTGGTCATGGATGTTCTCAGGACTCTATCTGCAATTGAGTTTAATAAGACCCTCCCCCTGATTGGCTTACTAAGTTAAACTAAGTTAAACCTTTACTTAGCTGGACACAAGAATCTTTAGTGCTCCCTGAATCTTCACTGTGCACTGCCCACAATGGATCTGCTAGTTGTCAGAGTTAAGCACCCCCAAGCTCTGAGACAGCCACATCCACGCTAGATAGATCAGGACACTTCTGGAAGTTTATTTGTCCTTTATTTTAAATTATTTTTGCTCAGCTCTTTATGCCCCAATATTAATTTCTAAACAGAGATTATTAATGACAGCTAAATCCAAATAAGAGATAGATTCTATCAGATTAAAAACTGGAGTGTTTTTTTTTGTTTTTTTGTTTTTTTAAATCTTAAAGAAACTGTACAGCAGAGAAACCAAACAGTAAATTAATATACTATAATAATATCTGACTATAATGAAATGAAATCACAGACAGCAATATATTATACACAGAAGCCTTCTACAATAATTATAAGTAATAAGCAGGTATAACTTAGCTGCAATGAGAAAAGTCAGCCTCCACTCTGTGTACTGCAGGCCATACCAGAAGCAACAGTAGCTGCTGAAGCTGTCCTCTCTGTCCTCTTCCTTAGGGACCACAACCAGTCTCTTCTGTCTCTCACACACACACACCAGACACACACTCAGGACCAGTTTCTGTCTCTCGCACAACAATCACCTCTCCAACCAGTCTCACTCACTCTCTCTCTCACACACACACACACACACACACACACACACCAGTCATCTCCCTGATCAGTCTTCCTCACACATTCACATGTCACCTCTCTGGCCAGTCTCTCTCAATCACACAATGCTCTCACTCTCTCTTACTTACACACAGGCTTTCAATCACACACAGGCTCCCTCTATTTCACTTACACACAAGCTCTCAATCACGCACATGTTCTATCTCACTTACAAACAGGCTCAATCACACACATGCCCTCTCTCACAGCCACAAGCCAGCCAAAAACATGCTCCATCTCTCTCTCACACACACACATTGACACACACAAGCACCCTCCCTGACTCACATATACACCACACACATACAGAAGCAAGCTCCCTATCTCACAAACATGTCATAACGTCTCTGAATCACTCCATGGTGAGACCCCACTTTGAATACTGTGTACAATTCTGGTCGCCGCATCTCAAAAAAGATGTAATTGCAATGGAGAAGTTACAGAGAAGGGCGACCAAAATGATAAGGGGAATGGAACAGCTCCCCTATGAGGAAAGACTAAAGAGGTTAGGACTTTTCAGCTTGGAGAAGAGACGGCTGAGGGGGGATATGATAGAGGTGTTTAAAATCATGAGAGGTCTAGAACTAGTAGATGTGAATCTGTTGTTTAGTCTTTCAGATAATAGAAAGACTAGGGGGCACTCCATGAAGTTAGCATGTGACACATTTAAAACTAATCGGAGAAAGTTCTTCTTCACTCAACGCACAATTAAACTCTGGAATTTGTTGCCAGAGGATGTGGTTAGTTCAGTTAGTATAGCTGTGTTTAAAAAAGGATTGGATAAGTTCTTGGAGGAGGTCCATTACCTGCTATTAGGGATGTGAATTGTGTGCCTGATCGTTTTTACGATCAGGTTCGGCTGGGGGGGGGGGGGGAAAATCTGATCGTTAGAGATGTGAATTGGGATCGGTTCCAATTCCAATTCACATCACTAATTTTTTTTAGTGAGGCCCGCACCGATAAAAAAAACCCACCCCGACCCTTTAAAATTACCCCCTTAGCCTCCCCCACTCTCCTGACCCCCCCAAATACTTTTTACACATACCTGTGGTCCAGGGGGGCCGCGGAGAGCGATCTCCCGTTCCCAGGCCATCAGCTGCGCTAAAATAAAATGGCGCCGATGGCCCTTTGCCCTTACCATGTGACAGGGTATCCGTGCCATTGGCCGGCCCCTGTCACATGGTAGGAGCACTGGATGGCCGGTGCCAAGATGGCGCCATCTTTATGAGTGGCAGCCGATGGCCCGAGAGCGGGAGATCGCTCCCCGCGCCCCCCCCAGTCCACCAGGTAATTTTAAAAGGTTTTGGGGGGGGGGTCGGGAGGGTGGGGGAGGCTAAGGGGGTCGGTTTTAAAGGGTCGGGTGGTTTTTTTTTATCGGCCATCGGCGCCATTTATATTAGTGGCAGCCAAAATGGCGCCGATGGCCGAGAGCAGGAGATCGCGCAAGGACACCCCCCCCCCCTTCCCACTGGACCACCAGGTAATTTAACATTTTGGGGGGGTTCGGGAGGGTGGGGGAGGGTAAGGGATTTGTTTTAAAGGGTCGGGTGCGTTTAGGGGTTGTTTTGGTGTGCCGGTTTTCCCGCCCTCCCCCCAAATAATTTCCGTGCCCGATTTAACGATTTTTGAAGATAAATCGGGGGAATTTGTATTGCATCGCTCACTCTAATGATTTTTGACGATTTAAAAAATATTGATGATTTTTTTAAATCGTCAAAAAATGATTCACATCCCTACCTGCTATTAATTAAGTTGGCTTAGAAAATAGCCACTGCTATTACTAGCAATGGTAACATGAAATAGACTTTTTTTTGGGTACTTGCCAGATTCTTATGGCCTGAATTAGCCACTGTTGGAAACAGGATGCTGGGCTTGATGGACCCTTGGTCTGACCCAGTATGGCATGTTCTTATGTTCTACCCTGTCTCACACACAGAAGCACCATTCCTTTCTCACATACACACCACATACACACATACATACACACAGAAGCACCCTCCCTATCTCACATGCATGAAGCACCTTCCCTGTCTCACACACAGAAGCACCATTCCTTCTCACATACACACACATACAGAAGAACCATTCCTTTCTCAAATAGACATACACAGAAGCACCCTTCCGATCTCAAATACATATACACACAAAGGCCCCCAGCTGAACAGCTCGTCTCCATCACTGGCTGGCTGCTCCGGTCTTCATTTCTCCACCGGCGGCTGCCAGCGGCCATCTTCATTTCTTCGGCCTAGTCTCGGACTGCGCCTGTCTTCATTTCTCCGGCAGCGGCTGGCAGCGGCCATCTTCTTTTCTTCAGCTTAGTCTATTATTGTTGAGGGTTTATCTTGTACTTACTAGCAGGAAGTATATGTGTTTACTATTATTTTGATTCCATATGTGCCATGCAGTCTTGATCATTCTCCAGTGGGAGTGGCAGAGTTGGCAAATCTGTTTTAGGGTCTTAATGATTTTGTACTATGCACTGTCAGGTAGATTTTAAAAACATTGCTTGCACAAAACCGGCCCCATACACGTGCATGTGGGCCACATGCAAGCAATGTGAATTTTAAGAAGTCAGGAAGTACGCATGTACATACCTGTGCGTGCATCAAGAATAAGGAGGCAGATAAGGGGTGGGACATGAGCATTCCTGGTGAGGCCAAGACTTATGCATGTAACCCTTGAATTTTGCAAAGATGAACATGGCAATGCGAGCCATGTTACCTCCGTAAATTTAATACTGGCACTGATGAGGTACAAGTCTGGAGATTTTGGGCCACAAGGATCCTGAACACCAGGGGGGGGGGGGGGGGAGAGGGAGAAGGAGGGAGAGAGAGATACAATATGATACTCTATATCTCCCACTGTAAGAGGGGCACTTTCAAATCAGGATGAGTTTTGGGGGGAACGGTGTTCACCTAGGGTATAAAGGTCTATAGACCCTTGTAACACTGCTCCCCCCCCCCCAAACCACCCTGAGTTGAAAGTACCCCTCTTACAGTGAGAGCTGTATAGAATGTCAGATTGTTTGCTAACAGGCTCTCTCTCTCTCTCTCTCTCTCTCTCTCTCTCTCTCTCTCTCTCCCTCCCACTGCCACTTATGCATAAAGAGCCGGATTTTAAAAGGGTTACGCGCGTACCTTATGCACATAACCCTTTTAAAATGCCCCTGCGTGCGCCGAGCCTATTTTGCATAGGCTTCCAGCGCGCACAAAACCCCGGGACGCGCGTAAGTTCCGGGGCTTTCCTGGGGGGGCGTGTCAGGGGCGTGTTGCAATTCACACATCATCGGGGGCGTCGAGGGCGTGATGTGGCCGGCGCATCATCCAGGGGTGGTGCCGTGGGCATGGTTTCAGCCTGGGGCGTTCTGGGGCGTGGCTGCGGCCTTCGGACCAGCCCCAGACCGGAATATGGCGCGCGGCAGCCGGCCTGGCGCGCGCAAAGTTACGCCTGCCTCGAGCAGGCGTAACTTTCGCGACAGAGGTAGGGGGGGGGGGTTTAGATAGGGCCGGGGGGGTGGGTTAGGGAGGGGAAGGTAGGGGGAGGTGGAAGGAAAGTTCCCTCCGAAGTCACTCCGATTTCAGAGCGGCCTCAGAGGGAACGGGCAGCGCGCGCAGGGCTTGGCACGCGCAAGTTGCACAAATGTGCACCCCTTTGCGCGCGCCGACCCCGGATTTTATAAGATACGCGCGGCTATGCGCGAATCTTGTAAAATCCAGCATAGTTTTGTTTGTGCCTGGTGTGCGAACAAAAGTACGTGCGCGCGTAGATTTATAAAATCTACCCCAAAGGCTCCACAAATGAACTCACACTCCTTTTAAAATGTACCTATATATTTTTATGAAATGAGTTTTTGAATTAATAGATATTTTATTATTATGTACTATGTTGTATGAAATCTAGTTTAATTTTATTGTAAGCTGCTTTGCTTAAACTGTTGGTTTGATAAAGTGGGATATAAATATAATAGAACAATAGAACACCAAAAAATGGAAAACCTAGAAAACTTTATCTTTCTTTAAATCTTAGCCTGCTAATTTTTCCTTCACCCTTGTGATATCACCAGGAGATATATTCAGGCAATACGTGCTCAAGGTATTTAATGTGGTTTAAGGATGTATTCCACCCTCCCCCAATCTGATTTATTATCTACCCACTGGGAGAAGAAATGCAGCAGAGTGTGAAAAGGCTGATGATGGATGCCTGTATAGATCTTATAGGGTTCTTTGAAAGCTCCACTAGTGAAGAAACCACAAAAGCCACATTACTGGTATCTTTTATATTTGAACAGAATCAGAATCTTATTCTGTGTCTATGACAATGGCTGTCTTGTGAGTTCAACATTTACATATATCTTGACTTTGAAGGTCACTCAGGAGAAAAGGAAAATATTTTTACTAATGAGAGTCAGGAATCTCTGTTCCTTGGGGCAAAGGTGTTTCTCAGATTTCCTTCCAAATGGTTATTTAAATATCGGGGTAATAGATACATATTTTATGAAGCTGCACAATTGAAAAAGTTCTTAGATATTTAGTAAGTCTCCTGCAAGTGCACAGACAGTTCTGGTTTCACATCCTTGTATAACTGTATACACAAATAGAGGCAAGGTTTAGTCTGGTTGTGTTATGTTCATTTGACATTCATATAGATTATGCATGACTGTAGCCTCCTTGATTGAAAGAGGTTTAATAAAGCAACATATAAGAGCAAGATGTTTCTTACAAATCTCAATACTGAAATATGCACACTAGCTACTGAAACAATAAAATGGAAAACAGGTCTAGGACTGCATGGCAACTTAAAACATAGTAACATAGTAAATGACAGCAGATAAAGAGCAAAAGGCCTATCTAGTCTGCCCAGCAGCAGTTTTGTGAAAAGAGCTATTTTATGATTCCATGACCTGAATATGTGTATTGCTCCGGAATCAATTTTTATTGTCTAGACCTAGTTTTGTTATATTTAAATATAGACATCTTTCTATCATCTTTTTCACATGTTAATTATTAGATTTAACCTTGTTGATTTTTATTATTATTATTGAAACAAAATTGGCTATTCATTGCAATTATAACAATCAGTTTGAGGTATATGATTACATCTTTGGAACACAGATTCTGATGAACAGTTTTCAAAACCTGTGAGTCCCCTTATTTATGTGTGAGTTGTTTTGAATTATTTTACAGGGTTTTTTGTTTTGTTTTTTTTTTAAGTACGGACTATGATTTGCCTGCTACTCCTATACTTCAGTTTTTCAGAATAAATTGATCCAGTTTGGGTTTTACCATATCGTATGCTTGGAGATAGTTCTAGGGAAATCAGAATTACAAGTTCATGGATACAATGGGAAAAAACTAGGCCTGGGTTAGCCTTTCCTGAAAAAATCGAATTAGAGGCGGATTCTATCAACAGTGTTGTTTTTTCATTGTATGCTTTTTATAATTGCTATTTAGACAGTTTAGGATTAATTCTATTTTACAGATGTGTTCAGATAACTTTAATGATTTTGAATTCATTTTCATTTTTTCATTGCTGCCATGTGAAGACTGCAGATCATAATTCACTGTGGGTAAATATGATATTGCACAAAAACAAAGTGAATATAGTTGTCTCACAATAATCATATAATCGCAAAAAGAGACAATCTGGAAAAGAATTTAAACATAGAACACTAGTGTAATTGAGAAGTGTCAGCAAACATGTTGTTAATTCAGAAACTTCGAAAAAACACCGGGTCTACTGAATCATTCACCTCAAAAGAGTATGGGGCAGATTTTCAAGGGCTATGCGCATAACATACGCGCGTAACCTGAGAAAATCTGCCCCTGCACTCGCCGAGCCTATTTTGTGGGCACAAGCCCCGGGACGCACGTATGAAAAAGGGGCGGGAAGGGGGCGGGTCCAGGGGCGTGGCAGTGGTCCGGGGGCAGGTTCAGGGGTCAGGGGGTGGTCCAGGGTGGGTCCGTGGGCGGTCCCGAGGCCTACTTCGTGTGGCCGTGCCAGCGCGCGCAAGATACACCTGCCTCAGGCAGACGTAAGAAATGAAATAAGGTAGGAGGGGGGGGATTTAGGTAGGTCTGGGGGTGGGTTAGATAGGGGAAGGGAGGGGAAGGTGGGGGGGACCAAAAAAAAGTTCCCTACAAGGCCGCTCCGATTTCAGAACGGCCTTGGAGGGAACGGGGAAAGCCATCGGGGCTCCCCTTGGGCTTGGCGCTCGCAAGGTGCACATGTGTGCGACCCTTGCGCGCCGACCCTGGATTTTATAACATGCGCGCGGCAGCGTGCGCATGTTATAAAATCGGGCGTAGATTTGTTCACGCCGGGTTGCGCGAACAAATCTACGCCCGCACATAAGTTTTTTAAAATCTTGCCTTTGTGTATGTTCCTAAATCAATCCCAAACAATTGGTGTGGAAAAACTTTAATAATCCAGATGAAAAATATACTCTATAAACTTTCTACTTAATCCATCTATATCAATCCCCTGTCCATAAATTGTCTTAGAAACATTTGATAAAATATGCGAAAACCCTGACACCAGCCGGGGTTTTGTATAAGAAACCGTAGCAGGGGGAATACACATCTTTCCATCTTTGTGTTCTTTCATGGATGAAATGTCTCACACTTTCATGTCATGCAGGTTTTTTAGCAGGCTAAGGGGTAGATTTTAAAACATGCGTGCACACGACACAAGCATGTTATAAAATAAGATTCCTGCGCACATATGCATGCCAGATTTTAATATCAGCATGTGAATGTGCGGGCGGCTCGCTACTCGTGCGCGCAGAGGGGCGAATTCTTTTAAAATACGTGCAGTGATGCAATTGGGCCTTTGCCCAGTTCCCTCCTAGTCTGCTCCAATTAAGGAGCAGTCTGGCAGGGAACTTTCCTATACCCAAACCTTCCCTTTTCTCCTCTCCTCTCAGACCCCTAAACTAACCCTATCTACCCTCATTTTTCTTGTTGAAGAACTTACTCACTTCTCTGAGCAGGAGTAAGTTCCGCACCCGGCCGGCTGCCGGCATGCGCTTCCCCAGGACAGGACCTAATGGCCGCTGAACCGGCCAACTGCTACCCCACCCCGCCCCTGCCTCATCCAGACCCCTGCTCCAAGCCCGTCCCTTTTCAAAACCCTGGCACTTCTGCATGGGTCTGGGCCATTTTGAAAATGCGCTCGGCATGTACTTGGCCCGGCCACGCACATATCCCCCCCTTTCAGCACACGCAGGTTTTTGAAAATTTGAGCTTAAGATTTTACATCAGGCATGGATTTTGTTTCGAAATACCTTCTTGGAAGCCTAGGCCAGATGTATTCCATGCATTAGAAAAGGCAGAAGGAAAGCTAAACGACCACCGGCATGATTAAAAGGTGAGGTAAGAGAGGATATAATAGCTAAAAGAACATCTTTCAAGAAGTGAAAAAGGATCCAAATGACAAAATTAAGAAACAGCATAAGCAATGGCAAGTTAGATGAAAGACATTCATAAGAAAGGCAAAGAGAGAATTTGAAAAGAAGCTTGCTGTGGAAGCAAAAACTCATAATAAAACCTTTTTCAGCTACATTCAAAGTAAAAAGACTGTGAGTGAGTCAGTTGGACTATTAAATAATCAAGGGGTAAAAGGGGCACTTAGTGATGACAAAGCCATAGCAGAGAGACTAAATGAATTCTTTGCTTTGGTCTTTACTGAGGAAGATATAAGAAAGAAACCCATGCCAGAAATGGTAAACAAATCTCAGTGAACCCATCGCAGAAATGGTAAACAAATCTCAGTGAACCCATGCCAGAAATGGTAAACAAATCTCAGTGAACCTGAAAGATGTACTAAGGTCAATTGGACTAGATGCTATGCATCCTAGAGTGCTGAAAGAACTGAAAAGAAAATTAAATTGCTGACCTGTTATTAATAATTTGTAAACTATTATTAACATTGTCTATGGTACCTGAAGACTGGGGGTTGCCAATGTAATGCCAATGTTTCAAAAAGGCTCAAGGAGTGATCCAGGAAAATACAGACCAGTGAGTCTGACATCTGTGCCAGGCAAAATGGTAGAAACTATCATAAAGAACAAAATGCTGAACATATAGATAAGCATAATTTAATGGGACAAAGCCAACATGGATTTAAGCCAAGGGAAGTCTTGACTCACCAATCTACTACATTTTTTGAGGGCATAAACATGTGGATAAATGTGAGCCAGTTTATATAGTGTATCCGGATTTCCTGAAAGCATTTAACAAAGTCCCTCATGAGAGACAACTTGAGATCCTGCCAGGTACTTGTGACCTGGATTGGCTTCTGTTAGAAACAGGATACTGGGCTTGATGGAACTTTGGTCTGACCCAGTATGGCAAGTCGTGTGTTCTTATGTTGTTATGTACATCTTAGGTGGATAGAAAGACTGGGCAATGTCACAATTAGAAGGATCCACAGCTAAATGTGATCCCAATAAATGATATCACAGAAAAAGCCTCCTCTCAATATCATATGAAACACTGGCTCTAGGCAACATGATAGGAAGTTCCACTTTGATGCAAGAAAAGTAGTTTCCGAAACATAGACAGTACATAAGAACATAACATAAGAAATTGCCATGCTGGGTCATACCAGGGGTCCATCAAGCCCAGCATCCTGTTTCCAACAGAGGCCAAACCAGGCCACAAGAACCTGACAATTACCCAAACACCAAGAAGATCCTGTTGTGTCCGTCGCTGTCTGACATCCCTGCTCCACCCACCTTACCTTGTTGGCAACTCCCTTCGAGGTTGATGGAAGCTTAGCTGCTGCGGTGTCTCCTGGCCATCCTCCTCCAGCTTTCCTGCACTGGCTTGATGCTGCAAGCCGTCATGTTGACCAGATGCCTAAGGGTGCATGCGCGCGCAGCCAGACTGATCTCCCGGCGTTGGCGTGAACCTCAGGGGCGTCCCCCTGAGATGATGTCATCAGCTCCAGATATTTAAGGTCTCAGTTTTTGCTAACAAGACGAGTTAGCATGGTATGGGATTTGCTACCTCCGGGTATCATTGCGGATGGGATTCGCTCTCTGAAAACCTAGCTACTCTGCCTCCTTGGACTTCACTAGTGGTACCCGTTCCTCGGGGGCCTCGCTCTCTCTCTTTCTTTTCAGGTCGCAGTCCGGAACCGGTACTCTCTCCTCAAGGGCCCAAGTCCCGGACCCACTCCTGAATACCACTTCTGCTAAGAAGTCAACGCTGCTTACAACATTAGTGAGTTTCCATCTATCTCTCAGAGCTTTCCCTGGGACCAGGTACTCACTCCTCGAGGGCCTACTGCATTCCAACTCCTGAGCTGCCTCAAGAGACTATGGTGTGAGTGTTATCATCAAGGACTTGTTCCAGAACTCTGCATATCCTATCTACTCACTTTCTTAGTTTCTCTACAGCTCAGCCACCTTGGGATCGCTGTTCCAATACCTGAGGGACTAGAGCCCAGCCGGGCAATTCCAGCTCACTACTGCCACCTTTGGTGGTTTGATATACTGCTTACTAAGAAGTCTTGTTGCTTATATCATCAGTGAGTTTCTATCTATCTCTCAGAGCTTTCCCTGGAACCAAGTACTCGCTCTTCGAGGGCCTAATGCATATCAATTCCTGGGCTGCCTCAAGAGATTATTGTGTGAGTGTTACTATCAAGGACTTGTTCCTGAACTCTGCATGCCTTGCCTACTCACTTTCTTAGTTTCTCTACAGCTCAGCCACCTTGGGATTGCTGTTCCAGTACCTGAGGGGCTACAGCCCAGCCGGGTGCTTCCAGCTCACTACTGCCACCTCTGGTGGTTTAATATATTGTCTAATAAAAGAACTAGTGTGTGTCTGTCTCCTACACTGACCAGTAGTCCCTCTCGGGATTACCCCGAGGGCGTGGTCACCTGCCACTGGTCCAAGGATCCACCCACAACTATTCTAAATAATAACAGATTGCTATTTGCAACAACTCTGTTAATAACAGATTGCTATCTTTCAGCTTTAACAACAGAGCTCTAATAACAGATTGCTAATTCCCAGCTTTAACAACAGAGCTTTAGTAACAGATCCCAAGCTACTGATGCAATTAATAGCAGTGGCTATACCCTAAGAAAACTTGATTAATAGACGTTAATGGACTTCTCCTCCAAGAACTTATCCAAACCTTTTTTGAACCCAGCTACACTAACTGCACTAACCACATCCTCTGGCAACAAATTCCAGAGCTTTATTGTGCGTTGAGTGAAAAAGAATTTTCTACGATTAGTCTTAAATGTATTACTTGCTAACTTCATGGAATGCCCCCTAGTCCTTCTATTATTCAAAAGTGTAAATAACCGATTCACATCTACTCTTTCAAGACCTCTCATGATCTTAAAGACCTCTATCATATCCCCCCCTCAGCCATCTCTTCTCCAAGCTGAACAGCCCTAACCACTTCAGCCTTTCCTCATAGGGGAGCTGTTCCATCCCTTTTATCATTTTGGTTGCCCTTCTCTGTACCTTCTCCTTTTTTGAGATGCAGCGACCAGAATTGTACACAGTATTCAAGGTGCAGTCTCACCATGGAGCGATAAAGAGGAATTATGACATTTTACGTTTTATTAACCATTCCCTTCCAAAAATTCCTAACATTCTACTTTTTTGACTGCTGCAGTACACTGAGCCGATGATTTTAAAGTATTATCCACTATGATGCCTAGATCTTTTTCCTGGGTGGTAGTTCCTAATATGGAACCTAACATCGTGTAACTACAGCAAGGGTTATTTTTCGCTATATGCAACAATTTGCACTTGTCCACATTAAATTTCATCTGTCATTTGGATACCCAATCGTCCAGTCTTGCAAGGTCCTCCTGTAATGTATCACAATCCGCTTGTGATTTAACTGCTCTGAATAATTTTGTATCATCCGCAAATTTGATAACCTCACTCATCATATTCCTTTACAGATCATTTATATATATATGTTGAAAAGCACTGGTCCCAGTACAGATCCCTGAGGCACTCCACTGTTTACCCTTTTCCACTGAGAAAATTGATCTTTTAATTCTACTCTCTATTTCCTATCTTTTAACCAGTTTGTAATCCACGAAAGGACATCTCCTCTTATCCCATGACTTTTTAGTTTTCTTAGAACCCTCTCATGAGGGACTTTGTCAAACCCCTTCTGAAAATCCAAATATACTACATCTACTGGTTCACCTTTATCCACATGTTTATTAACCCCTTCAAAAAAATGAAGCAGATTTGTTAGGCAAGACTTCCCTTGGGTAAATCCATGTTGACTGTGATCCATTAAACCATTTCTTTCTATATGCTCTACAAATTTGATCTTGAGAATAGTTTCCACTATTTTTCCCGGCACTGAAGTCAGGCTCACTGGTCTATAATTTCCCGGATCGCCCCTGGTGCCCTTTTTAAATATTGGGGTTACATTGGCCACCCTCCAGTCTTCAGGTACAATGGATGGTTTTAATGATAGGTTACAAGTTTTAACTAATAGATCAGAAATTTCATTTTTTAGTTCCTTCAGTACCCTAGGATGCATACAATCCGGTCCAGGTGATTTGCCTCTCTTTAGTTTGTCAATCTGGCCTACTACATCTTCCAGGTTCACAGTCTGACTCATCACCTCTGAAAACCATCTCAGGAACTGGTATCTCCCCAACATCCTCATTAGTAAACACAGAAGTAAAGAATTAATTTAGTCTTTCTGCAATGGCCTTATCTTCCCTAAGAGCCCCTTTAACCCCTCGGTCATCTAATGGTCCAGCCAACTCCCTCACAGGTTTCTTGCTTTGGATATATTTTAAAAAGTTTTTCTTATGAGTTTTTGCCTCTATGGCCAACTTCATTTCAAATTCTCTCTTTGCCTGTCTTACCAATGTTTTACACTTAACTTGGCAAAGTTTATGTTTTATCCTATTTTCTTCAGATGGATCTTTCTTCCAATTTTTGAAGGATTTTTTTTTTGGCTAAAATAGCCTCCTTCACCTCACCTTTTAACCATGACTGTAATCGTTTTGCCTTCCTTTCACCTTTCTTAATGTGTGGAATACATATGGACTGCACCTCTAGGATTGTATTTTTAAACAATGCCCATGCCTGTTGAACACTTTTAACCTTTGCAGCTGCACCTTTCAGTTTTTTCTATTTTCCTCATTTTATCAGTTTCCCTTTTAAAAGTTTAGTGTTAGAGCTGCAGATTTACTTATTGTCCCCTTCCAGTTATTAGTTTAAATTTGATCATATTATGATCACTGTTGCCAAGTGGCCCCACCACTGTTACCTCTCTCACAAAATCCTGCATTCCACTAAGAATTAAATCTAAAATATCTCCCTTTCTTGTTGGTTCCTGAGCCAATTGGTCCATGAAGCAGTCATTTATTACATCCAGGAACTTTATGTCTCTAGCAAGTCCTGATGTTACATTTACCCTGTCAATATTGGGGTAATTGAAATCTCCCATTATTATTGCACTGCCAAATTGGTTAGCTTCCCTGATTTCTCTTAGCATTTCATCATCTGTCTGACCATTTTGTCCAGGTGGATGGTAGTATACTCCTATCACTATACTCTTACCCAACACACATGGGATTTCTACCCATATAGATTCTACAGAGCATTTAGTCTCTTGCATGATCTTTATCCTGTTGGACTCTATACCCTCCCGGATATAAAGTGCCATACCCCCACAAAGTTGATGCTCCCTATCATTGCGGTATAATTTGTACCCTGATATAGCACTGTCCCATTGGTTATCCTCCTTCCACCAAGTCTCTGTGATGCCAATTATGTCAATCTCATCATTTGCTGCTATACACTCTAACTCTCCCATCTTACTACTTAGACTTCTGGCATTGGCATACAGACATTTCAAAGTGTGTTTTTTGCTTGTTTTAACAACCTGCTTTTCAGTTGTTTGGGATAATTCGGAAATCATTAGCTTTGGTGATTTTTTACATATAGGTATATGAACTATGTTTGCATTTAATGGAACCTCTCTATTGGGATGCCCTAACTCTCCTGTTTCATTAGTATCCTTCAAGGATACATTTCTCCGAACCATGCACTGCTGAGTGACTGTCGGCTTTCCCCCTTGTTCTAGTTTAAAAGCTGATCTATCTCCTTTTTGAAAGTTAGTGCCAGCATCTTGGTTCCAGTCTGGTTAAGGTGGAGCCCATCCTTTCGGAAAAGTCTCCCCTTTCCCCAGAAGTTTCCCCAGTTCCTTACAAAGCTGAATCCCTCTTCCCTGCACCATTGTCTCATCCACGCATTGAAACTCTGGAGCTCTGCCTGCATCTGGGGACCTGCACGTGGAACAGGAAGCATTTCAGAGAATGCTACCCTGGAGGTTCTGGATTTCAGCTTCCTACCTAAAATCCTAAATTTGGTGTCAAAATTTAACATTTTTAGGAACTTATAACAATTCCATATCAACCTTTAAGATAAGTTCTGTTTGCTTCAAGTATTTTAATTGCAATGCAAAAATGTCAACAAAAAGTTATTGCAATATCACTCTGGGAGGCACTGATGATTATAAAAAGGGGCACAAGTATTGTTGCATATTTGCTACATGAAATTATGAGCAAATATTGCCTGCAAGTATGACAGTACCTCCATATTAAAATTTAACATTTAAGGTATATATTACAGTGGTGATTAGTAATATTGAGATGAGGCTTTTTCTGTGTTAGATCACCAATTAGAAGGATACCATATGCTTATAATCAAAATGTCAAAAGCATAAACGAAATTAATCTGGCAGCATCAACATTAGTTTTATGTTTCTCCTTCTTCTCCTTGTCATAGCCACTTCTATTTTTGTCCCCAGCTTTCATCAGCAATTGGAAGCTCATCATACCTCAAAAATTTGAGTAAGATTTCCAAACTGCTCTATATTATCTAAAGAAGATGGCTTAACTGACTTTAATAAATAAAATATTTTAATATTTATGTGTGCATCATGTCACAATAGTCATTGGCTGTACTACTAGCAGTGCTATATCTCCATGGCACTAATAGGTAACTGTTTGGTAGACAACCCAAGAAGCATATAGCCAGCTTGTATAATACTGTCTATATAGTAGTTTTCTTCAGTCAGCATACAAAGGAGCTATTTTGAATATATTTATTTTCTACATTCTTTTAAGTAGACCTCAATCATATAGCATATGGTTTTCTTTAGGCACTACCTAAAGGAGTTAGTGTAGGTCTCTAAAAAAGTATGTGGATTCTTTACTTGCAAAAAAAAGTAGAGGCAAGTGAGCACAGTAAACAGGAAAAGAACAAAAGAGTGACACACTACAAAGACCAACAATAAACACTTCTGTAAAATAATATCAATCAAATAAAATAGAAAAACAATCCATAAAATTAAAAAGAAACAATATTACATGTGGTAAAATAGAATTTAATAAAATTATATATTACATATAAATAACATTCAAATATTAGGAATTAAAATGCAAATAAAAAATCTCATCATTATCAGATTTCGGGAATGCCTGCTTTAAGGGATTTGAAGATACAACATAGGATACAGAAGTGAATAGATGTGTGTCAGGGGATTCTTTATTTGCACCTTTAATTCTGAAACTATTATTTTAATCTCATTTAAAACTCAGCAGTGATGCTCACAATTATTTGCATAATTATTTGGTCAATATATTCTAAAATGAACTAAATCATTATATAAGCTGCATTAATGTATAGTATATATCTATAGTCTTTAAAAACTGAGAATATCTTGTGATGACTCACAGACCTTCATACTGAAAAGGCTGTAAAAGGTCTTAATAAATAGCTCTTGAAAGAAAAAAAGGTATATGAGCTTTTAACAACATTAGTGGGTAATAAATAGAAAGCCAGCAATTATACTCCTTCCTATGGAAAGTGTGCAACTAAACGGGGGAGGGGGGAATGTATTTAATCAGAGGCATGCTGCTAATATCAACAAGAACTATGTTTATAAGTAAGTGCATTCATGATAAAATTAAATGTATTTTATGAAATATTGGTATAGGCAAATATGAAGAAAAGAAATCCAATAAGTCAATAAGGGCCTGATTTACCAAGTATTTTTCTCCCATCCTGGGTCTACTGGAAAAGGTCCTAGTAAACATGGCCTTAAATACAATATACACATACAAAAATATTTGTTAAAATAACAATCTTTGCATATTCAAGCTTTGTTTATGAAATGATGAGAGAACTAGCTGGGTGAGTGAGATCACCACTTAGGCATGAGTACAGAGGTCATGATCAAGGTGACTAGCATAGTGGGATTTAAAAGAGATTTGGACAAGTTCCTGGAGGAAAAGTCAATAACTCATTTGGGATGTGCAGAGGCAAAATTTTTGTTTTGGGTTGTTCATTTGTTTCTTAGGTCACTTACATTTGTTTCATTAGTTTCAAACAAAAAATATTTTTGTTTATTTGTGTCATTTGTTTTTTTTTCTTTCCCTTTAAACTCAATGGGGGAAGCAATGCAGCCTATTTTGAGCTTCAAAATTAGGGTATTTTAATCAATTCTAATGAAACTTGGTTACAGGAAATGAGGAAACATGATTTATCTGTGACAGGGCTGATACTCTATAATAGCATACCTAATGATGTGCGATCCATTCCTGATTTAAAATTGTTTGGTAACATAAAAAATCATTTTTATTTCAAGAAGCTTTTGGTGGGAATACTCAGTTCAAAGTCTGAATTTTAATGCTTGAGTTTTAATTTATTTTGGTATATTGCTATTTCATATATTACTGTTTTATTGTGTTTATTACTTATAATGTTATATTTCATATACCTTGTTGTATTTTATATTTATTTTATATTGGAACTGTATTCTGTGTGTTATTTTTATAATCCACTTAGTACTGTTGGATATAAATTAGTAAATATAAAATTTAACTTATGGGTAGACAAAATCAGAAGGGGGAAGAGACCAGAAGGCACCAAGACTACGGCAAAGTGGCACCAAAAGTAGCATGAATAGCTTAAGATATTATATAGGGGCAAAAGAATAGTCCAAGGCAACATCAGAGACCAAATCAGCATCAAGAGTGTGAAGAATATCTAAAGGCTTCAAAAGTGGGCACTGGTAACAATGGCCTGAACCTAAAAAGGCAGTACAAGAAAAAAAAAGGTATCATCAAGTGTGGCATTAGTATCCTAGCACACCATAAAAGGGGAACAAAGCAGCAAAAGTGGTGCTAAAAAAAATAAAATAAAATAAAAGCACTGATACAGGGACAAAGCAGAGCTAAGATTGGCATAAAAACCCCAATGCACCATGAGAAGTGCAAAGCAGACTCCAACAGTGTCAAGGTGTAGAGTCTGTGGTATGGCAGCAAGGCAGAATGGCAGAAAAATACCCTCAAGATAAAGTCTAGGTGTGACAGCAATGCAGAGTGGCAGTAAGTGTTGCGTTCGTGTCTCTTCTTGCCCCTCGCTCCACCCTCTCTACCTTGGGAGCGACTTCCTTCGGCTCTGACGGACAGATGCAGCCGCGTCTTCTCCCTGCCTCTTGGTCCCAGTGTCCCCGGGCTGGCTTGACGCTACGGATCCGCCATGTTCCTGATGACATAAGGGCGTGCGCGTGCTCCAGACTTTGTACCAGCAAGGGCGCGAACCTCGGGGGGGTCCCCCCGTAGTGACATCATCCATTTTCACTTTAAAAGGTCTTTGCTAACCTCTAACGAGTTAGCAAGGAACTTCAACAGGACTTGCTTCAGCAGTCCACGATACTTGCAACAATGATCCGAGTCAGCGAGGGGAATCCTTCTCCACTGCTCGGCCTTTTCAAACTTACCAGGAGTACCCACTCCACGGGGGCTCCACTCTCTCTTCTTGATTTCAGATTGCCAAGACGGGATCCAGTACTCGCTCCTCGAGGGCCTACGTCCGTGAATACTCAGAAGACTCTTCATTGCCTGGAAGCGATCGCAGACGTGAACACAGTGAGTCCTATTGTAGATAGGAATCGGTACTCGGTCCACGAGGGCCGACATTCCTATAGCTCTGAAGACTCCCTTCCATATAAGACGTTATCGCAGGTACGGAGATCGAGAGTTATATTGGCAAGATATTGGCAAGAACATGGGCCCTCGCTCCACGAGGGCCCATGTTCCTAGAATCCTTTACAGACTATCTTCTACTCTAGAAGCCATTTCATTTACAGCTATTGTGAGTTCTTATTACAGACTGTTTAGAGGAACCAGTGCTCGCCTACGGCTCCTGTTCCTGAATATACTGAAGACTGTGGCATAGAGACCATTGCAGACAGCTACTGTTGTGAGTGTTCCATCTTGTATACAGTATACCCTGTCTACTCACTACTTCTAGTCTCTCTCTACAGCTCAGTGACCCAGAGATTATATTCCAGTACTGAAGGTCTTCAGCCCTACCGGTCACATCGACTCACTACTGCCATCACTGGTGGTTCAGTTTCCAGCCTAATAAAGAACTATGTGTGTTTATTTCATATTCTAGCCTAGCCGGTGGTTCCTCTAAGGAGCTCCTCCTGAGGGCGCTGTCATCTGCCATTGATTCAGGGATTCACCATTTCCTCCAAGTGGTCATTCCTTACACTATTATCACTCTGTGGGAGCCAACCACTACCGACTACTAACACCGCTTACGAAAGTATTATATAGATAGCTACCTTCTCTTTCTATGGGACTTGCCAGCAGCCTATATATAACAGATTGCTACTCCATAGCGGAGGCATGATAGATTGCTATCTCAGTAGCGAAATACAATATACCTTTTGATAGCTCCTCTCCTCAGAAGAGAATCATTGAACAGATTGCCAATTCCTCTTCCCTGAAGAGTTGATCCATAACAGATTGCTGCCTCCTTTCCTTACAGGAGCATCTAACAGCAGTTCGCTAACAGATTACTAACTCTGCCTTCCTGGCGGAGTAAGCACTACAGATAGCTAACTCCTCCCCTCTGGAGGAGCAGATCATGACAGATTGCTAACTCCTCCCCCTTTCAGGAGAAAAGCAGAACAGATTGCTAACTCCTCCCCTCTGGAGGAGGAGAGCGTAACAGTAAGACACTTAGAAGTAAAATTTAAGATCCACACGCGTATGCACACATTTGCAATTGCGTGAACATGGACGTGCTAATTTTATAACATGTGCACATATGAGTGTATATGCGTGCATGTTATAAAATTCACTATCTGCGCATGTGCACACAAATGCTGTTTTGAGTCCTCAAGTGTGGGGGATTTTAGAAGGTACGCATGGTGACACAATAGGCCTTATCCTAGGGCTGTTCAGCTTGGAGAAGAGATGGCTGAGGAGGGATATGATAGAGGTCTTTAAGATCATGAGAGGTCTTGAACGAGTAGATGTGTCTCGGTTATTTACACTTTCGAATAATAGAAAGACCAGGGGGCATTCCATGAAGTTAGCAAGTAGCACATTTAAGACTAATTGGAGAAAATTCCTTTTCACTCAATGCACAATAAAGCTCTGGAATTTGTTGCCAGAGGATGTGGTTAGTGCAGTTAGTGTAGCTGGGTTCAAAAAAGGTTTGGATAAGTTCTTGGAGGAGAAGTCCATTAACGGCTATTAATCAAGTTTACTTGGGGAATAGCCACTGCTATTAATTGCATCAGTAGCATGAGATCTTCTTAGTGTTTGGGTAATTGCCAGGTTCTTGTGGCCTGGTTTGGCCTCTTTTGGAAACAGGATGCTGGGCTTGATGGACCCTTGGTCTGACCCAGCATGGCAATTTCTTAAAGTTGTATATCAGGGGCACAGGAGATAGGTAGAGTGGCATAGCAGAAAGGCAGAATGGCAGTAAGATACTCAGGATGTATAGTGCAGGGAATCATAAAAATCTCAAAGGCATCAAAACTCTCATGGCATATAGTATGGTCAATTACAAACAGCACAAAGACATCACAACCCCAAGATGTAGAGAATGATCAATTGCAAACAGCTCAAAGATGTCATAACCCCTGTGGCATACAGTTCAGTCATTCACAGACAGCACAAACATATCATATACTCCAAGCCATAGAGTTTGTTAAATTCTTTATAAATTGAACCACTTCTGAACCTCACTGAATTCACGACTTTCCTGCAGTCTTTGGTCATCACCAACCTCTATTACCTTAATTCTGTGTATTTAAAGCTTCTAGCCACATACATTAAATCTCTTCAAATTATTCAGAATTCAGCATCCCTTATACTTACTGGGACATCTCAATTTGAACACATCACTCCAGTGCTAAAATCACTTCATTGGTTACTAGTATATTGGCAAAGAAAGTGCAAGTTACTCATTTTCAAAGCTTTGAGTAGTGACACCCTACCATGTATTTTTGCTTTGTTAAAAATTCATAACCCTCTAAAAGAGTTGCAAACCCTTGGCCTCTGTTTTTTAGATGTTCTTTCGGCTAGGATTATCAGACAGGATTTGTTTATTTATTTATTTATTTTAAAACTTGTATATACCAACATTCATTTGCATATCACATCAGTTAACAAGGAATGGGGAAAAAAACATAAATTAGGAAAGGGAAAATAAAAAGTTACATGTTACAGGGAGATAAAGGAATAAGGTGGGAAGAAAAGGGAAAATAAAAGGGGGTCAAGAGGACCCAGGCAAGGCGATTATAAATGAACTTGATGCTTAACTAAATTAACTTGTAAGTTGAAGGGAGGAAAGGGGGGGAACTGGGAGGCTAGTACCAAAGGGGAGGAGGGGCAAAGTTATGTATATGCCAGATTGAACAGCCAAGTTTTTAGTTTTTGTTTTTTTTTAAAGTCCTTGTACAGTGTTCTTGGCAAAGATCGGGGGGCATAGAATTCCATATTGTTGGCACAGCTATGGAAAGCACTTGTTCTTTGGTGGAGATGTGTTGGGTGAGTTTGTGAGTGGGTGTAGAAAGGGATCCTTTGAAGGTGGATCTGGTAGGTCTGTTAGAGGTATGGTAGTGAAGGGAATCATTAAGCCAGTGAATATTCTGGCTGTGAAGGGTTTTGTGAATAATAGTGAGATGAAGAATTCTGGAGGTGATCAGAAGCCAATGGAGGTCTTTAAGAATTGGCGTGATATGTTCTATTCTGCGTGAGTTGGTGAGGATTCTAGCAACTGCATTTTGCAGCATTTGGAGAGGTTTAATAGTGACTGTGGGAAGGCCTAAGAGTAGTCTGTTGCAGTAGTCAGTTTTGGTAAATAAAGTGACTTGGAGGACTGTCTGAAAGTCTTTGTGATGGAGGAGAGGTCTTAGTTTCTTTAGGACCTGAAGTTTGTAGAAACAATCTTTGGTGTCGTTGTTGATAAATTTTCCTAGATTGAGTTGGCTGTCGAGATTGACACCTAGGTTTCTTACATGCTGGGAAAAGGTAAAGAACTGGTCTGAAGGAGTAGGGTTGTAGTGATCTGGGGAGATGAAAAGGAGCTCGGTTTTTGACATGTTTAGGGCGAGACTGAGGTTTGTGAGGAGGAGGTTGATCGATGTGAGGTAGTTGTCCCAGGTCTTGAGGGCTTTAGGTATGGATTTGGTGATGGTAATAAGTATCTGGACATCATCTACATAGATATACTGAGTAAGACCTAGGTCAATGAGGAGTTGGCATAGAGGCAGTAGGTAGACATTGAAGAGGGTCGGGGAGAAGGATGAGCCTTGAGGAATCCCATGAGTTAAGTTAATGGGGTTAGATTCATAGTTGCCTATTTTGACCTTGTAGTGTCTATTGTTGAGGAAAGATTGAAACCAGCTAAGGGCTATTCGGAGAGACGTTCAATTAGTATGTTGTGACTGATGGTGTTGAACGCGGATGAAATGTCTAGCATAGCTAGAATGTACAATTGGCCCTTGTCTAGTCCTTTGAGGGATTAAAAGCAAGTGAGAATATTTGTAGTGGCAGTACCAAGTTTATGGAACTTGCTACCTGAGAAGAGAAGCAACATTGAAGTCATTCAAGAAAAACCTGAAAAACATTTATTTAATGGCATCTTTAGATGACTAGGAGTTTTCCATTTGACTGTAAGGTTTTACTTATTTCTGGTTGGTGGTTGTGATGATGATTGATGATTGATTCCAGTGGGAACACTGAGAGGAGAGGAGAGGATCACCTTGCTGGTGGCTGAAAGGAATCAGTAAGTTTTTGCTTGGGACATTGTCTTTTTTAAAAGTATTGGGGCAAAGTTAACTATTTGGGAATATTATTTAGTGTGTTTGTGTGTTTGTGCCTTTAATAGTAAAAAAGGCAGTGAATAAACAAGTTAGACTGCTTGTATTTTTAAATAGTCAGTCAATAAGGTAGCTAGTAAGCAGTAGGTAGTGTGTTTATTTTTAAAAGTCTGCAGAACTGAGTGTTCTGCAGACTTTTAAAGAACTGAGTGTTTGTATCTAATACAAACTGAGTGCTTGTATTGGATTAAAAAAAACCCCACAAAAAACCCCCTCCAAAAAGTAGCCAGAAGCTAGAAATAAGCTAGGAGCAGTGTATTCCTAAGTAAAAAAGTTGAATAGTTCAGCTCAGTTACTCACCTTGGAAAGGTGTTGAGTTAGTGTGATTGGGTTTGAATAGGGACCAACATTTGTTAATCAAGAGAGCAGTGAGTCACTCTGGCTGACTAACTGAAGTTAGACTGTTTGTATTTCCCAACCCACCCACCCCTCGCTCATCCCTTAATTTATAGGCAGGTGCCACTTTCACAAAAAAAAAAAAACAACCGAAAAACATCAACAAAAACTTTATTGAGAATTCAATCAGACCCCGGTAGGCCACTACCAGACATATAGTGAACACAATAATACATTTAAAGGACGTTAGACACATTCCTACTACCATAGCAAACTAAAACTTAACTAGGAACTGATCAAAACTGAGATGAAGGCAGCAGTCCAGCAGCAAGAGGGGGGCTTCCCAGTCTTTTGCATAGAGTGTCACATGTATGATTTTTTACCCACCGGTGAGAAGTTGTACACGTGCATGCGATGCAAAGAGCTCCTGGCTCTCAGAGAACGAGTCCGATTTCTGAAGGCTAGAGTGGCAGACCTGGAGGAGCTGAGGCAGACAAAGAGGTATATAGTAGGGATGTGAATCGTTTTTTGACGATTTAAAATATCGTCCGATATATTTTAAATCGTCAAAAATCGTTAGGGCCACGATACAATACCAATTCCCCCGATTTATCGTCAAAAAATCATAAATCGGGGGAAGGGGGAGGGCAGGAAAACCGGCACACTAAAACCCCCTAAAACCCACCCCCGACCCTTTAAATTAAATCCCCCACCCTCCCGAACCCCCCCCCAAATGCCTTAAATTACCTGGGGGTCCAGCGGCACACTAAAACACGGCAACTAAAACCCCCTAAAACCCACCCCAACCCTTTAAATTAAATCCCCCCCTCCCGAACCCCCCCCCCAAATGCCTTAAATTACCTGGGGGTCCGTAGCGGCGGTCCATAGCTTAAATTACCTCCGTAGCGGCGGTCCGTAGCTAAATCGGGGGAAGGGGGAGAGCAGGAAAACCGGCACACTAAGGGGTAGATTTTCAGAGCCCTGCTCGCCTAAATCCGCCCAAAACCGGGCGGATTTACGCGAGCAGGGCCCTGCGCGCCGGTGAGCCTATTTTACATAGGATCACCGGCGCGCGCACAACCCCGGGACTCGCGTAAGTCCCGGGGTTTTCGGAGTGGGCGTGTCGGGAGGCGTGTCGGGGGGCGGGGCCGGATTGCGCGGCGTTTCGGGGGCGTGCCGGCAGCGTTTTGGGGGCGGGTACGGGGGCGTGGCTACGCCCCGGGGCGGTCCGGGGGCGTGGCCTCGCCCTCCGTACCCGCCCCCAGGTCGCGGCCCGGCGCGCAGGGGTCCCGCTCGCGCGCGGGGATTTACGCCTCCCTCTGGGAGGCGTAAATCCCCCGACAAAGGTAGGATCGGGGTTTAGACAGGGCCGGGCGGGTGGGTTAGGTAGGGGAAGGGAGGGGAAGGTGAGGGGAGGGCAAAGGAAAGTTCCCTTCTAGGCCGCTCCGATTTCGGAGCGGCCTAGGAGGGAACGGGGGTAGGCTGCGCGGCTCGGCGCGCGCAGGCTATACGAAATCGATAGCCTTGCGCGCGCCGATCCAGGATTTTAGCCGATACGCGCGACTATGCGCGTATCTACTAAAATCCAGCGTACTTTTGTTTGCGCCTGGAGCGCAAACAAAAGTAGGCTGTTCGCGCTCGTTTGAAAATCTACCCCTAAGTGTAGTCTTCAGCCGGCGCCATTTTGCAAAATGGCCGCAGCAAAATGGCGGCGGCCATAGACCAAAACGATTCGACGCAGGAGGTCGTTCCGGACCCCCGCTGGACTTTTGGAAAGTCTTGTGGGGGTCAGAAGGCCCCCCAAGCTGGCCAAAAGTCCCTGGGGGTCCAGCGGTGGTCAAGGAGCGATTTCCTGCCGCAAATCGTTTTCCGTACGGAAAATGGCGCCGGCAGGAGATCGACTGCAGGAAGTCGTTCAGCGGGGGTCAGGAACCCTCGCTGAATGACCTCCTGCAGTCGATCTCCTGCCGGCAGGAAATCGCTCCTTGACCCCCGCTAGACCCCCAGGAACTTTTGGCCAGCTTGGGGGGGCCTTCTGACCCCCACAAGACTTGCCAAAAGTCCAGCGGGGGTCCAGAACGACCTCCTGTTTCGAATCGTTTTGGTCTATGGCCGCCGCCATTTTGCTGCGGCCATTTTGCAAAATGGCGCCGGCTGAAGACTACACTTAGTGTGCCGGTTTTCCTGCTCTCCCCCTTCCCCCGATTTAGCTACGGACCGCCGCTACGGAGGTAATTTAAGCTATGGACCGCCGCTACGTACCCCCAGGTAATTTAAGGCATTTGGGGGGGGTTCGGGAGGGGGGGATTTAATTTAAAGGGTCGGGGTGGGTTTTAGGGGGTTTTAGTTGCCGTGTTTTAGTGTGCCGCTGGACCCCCAGGTAATTTAAGGCATTTGGGGGGGGGTTCGGGAGGGTGGGGGATTTAATTTAAAGGGGCGGGTGTGGGTTTTAGGGGGTTTTAGTGTGCCGGCTCATGATTTTAACGATTTTCACGATACTTTACACACCCAAACGGCAACAATACGATTCCCTCCCCCTCCCAGCCGAAATTGATCGTTAAGACGATCGAGGACACGATTCACATCTCTAGTATATAGATGAGACCTTCAAGGACTTAGTAGTCAAGTCCCAACTTCAGACTGGCAGCCCTGGTGCTGCCTTGGAGGAAG
The DNA here is from genome assembly GCF_901001135.1 of Rhinatrema bivittatum. Classification (NCBI taxonomy): domain Eukaryota; kingdom Metazoa; phylum Chordata; class Amphibia; order Gymnophiona; family Rhinatrematidae; genus Rhinatrema; species Rhinatrema bivittatum. The sequence goes on from NC_042617.1 coordinate 439,682,861, forward strand.
AAGGTCTCATGATGGGAGAGCACCAACCAGGTGCAGCAGGAAAGGATCCTGCTCTCCAGGAGATGCATTGTCCTTTCGCACTGAGGATATCTCCCCAAGGCCTACTGCCCAGGTTAGGTCGGCCGTCATAGTTGGTGGCTGGGTGGCTGGTGGGCATGAGGATCACCTGGTAACATGCCTACCTGGTGCGAAGGTGGCGGATCTCACGCGTCACCTAGATAGGATTTTAGACAGTGCTGGGGAGGAGCCAGCTGTCGTGGTATATGTGGGCACCAACGACATAGGAAAATGTGGGAGGGAGGTTCTGGAAGCCAAATTTAGGCTCTTAGGTAGAAAGCTTAAATCCAGAACCTCCAGGGTAGCATTCTCTGAAATGCTCCCTGTTCCACGTGCAGGTCACCAGAGGCAGGCAGAGCTCTGGAATCTCAATGCATGGATGAGACGATGGTGCAAGGAAGAGGGATTCAGTTTTGTTAGGAACTGGGGAACCTTTTGGGGAAGGGGGAGTCTCTTCTGAAGGGATGGGCTCCACCTTAACCAGGGTGGAACCAGACTGCTGGCGCTAACCTTTAAAAAGGAGATAGAGCAGCTTTTAAACTAGAACAAAAGGGAAAGCCGACAGTCGCTCAGCAGCGCATGGTTCGGAGAGAGGTATCTTCAAAGGATACTAATGATGCATTAGAATTAGGACATCCCGACAGTGAGGTTCCAATAATTAGAAAAAAAGTCAAAGTGCCTGTAACTACAAACTCACCTGAGCTAAAAAGTTCTAACTTATCCCTATCAATTAAAAAGCAGAATGAAAATACAAACAAAAAACAAACTTTGAAATGTTTGTATGCTAATGCCAGAAGTCTAAGAAGTAAGATGGAAGAATTAGAATGTATAGCAGTGAATCATGACATAGACTTAATTGGCATCTCAGAGACAAGGTGGAAAGAGGATAACCAATGGGACAATGCTATACCGGGGTGCAAATTATATCGCAATGACAGAGAGGAGCACCCGGGAGGAGGTGTGGCGCTTTATGTCCGGGTTGGCATAGAGTCCAACAAGATAAACATCCTGCATGAGACTAAATACAAAATTCAATCTTTATGAGTAGAAATCCCTTGTGTGTCGGGGAAGACTATAGTGATAGGGGTATACTACCGTCCACCTGATCAAGATGGTGAGACTGACAGTGAAATGCTAAGAGAAATTAGGGAAGCTAACTAAATTGGTAGTGCAGTAATAATGGGAGACTTCAATTACCAAGAAACCACGAATGGGCGAGATCTGCACTTCAGGCAATTTCGCAAAGTACAAATAATGCAGATAAATGTTCAATCCTAACAGAATACTCCAAACAGCGTATTACGGTTAAGAAGTTTTAATATTTCCATTTGGCAACTCCACAGTTTTAATATTTCCATTTGGCAACTCCACAGTTTTAAACGAACACCAGCTTAATACGCTGTTTGGAGTATTCTGTTAGGATTGAACATTTATCTGCATTATTTGTACTTTGCGAGACTTCAATTACCCCAATATTGACTGGGTAAATGTATCATCGGGACACGCTAGAGAGATAACGTTCCTGGATGGAATAAATGATAGCTTTATGGAGCAATTGGTTCAGGAACCAACGAGAGAGGGAGCAAATTTAGATCTAATTCTCAGTGGAGCACAGGACTTGGTGAGAGAGGTAACGGTGGTGGGGCCGCTTGGCAATAGTGATCATAATATGATCAAATTTGATTTAATGACTGGAAGAGGAACAGTGTGCAAATCCAAGGCTCTTGTGCTAAACTTTCAAAAGGGAAACTTTGATAAAATGAGAAAAATTGTTAGAAAAAAACTGAAAGGAGCAGCTACAAAGGTAAAAAATGTTCAAGAGCCATGGTCATTGTTATAAAATACCATTCTAGAAGCACTGTCTAGATGTATTCCACATATTAAGAAAGGTGGAAAGAAGGCAAAACGATTACCGGCATGGTTAAAAGGGGAGGTGAAAGAAGCTATTTTAGCCAAAAGATCTTCATTCAAAAATTGGAAGAAGGATCCAACAGAAGAAAATAGGATAAAGCATAAACGTTGGCAAGTTAAATGTAAAACACTGATAAGACAGGCTAAGAGAGAATTTGAAAAGAAATTGACCGTAGAGGCAAAAACTCACAGTAAAACCTTTTTAAAATATATCTGAAGCAGAAAGCCTGTGAGGGAGTCAGTTGGACTGTTAGATGATCGAGGGGTTAAAGGGGCACTTAGAGAAGATAAGGCCATCGCGGAAAGATTCAATTATTTCTTTGCTTCAGTGTTTACTGAAGAGGATGTTGGGGAGGTACCCATAATGGAGAAGGTTTTCATGGGTAATGATTCAGATGGACTGAATCAAATCACGGTGAACCTAGAAGATGTGGTAGGCCTGATTGACAAACTGAAGAGTAGTAAATCACCTGGACCAGATGGTATACACCCCAGAGTTCTGAAGGAACTAAAAAATGAAATTTCAGACCTATTAGTAAAAATTTGTAATCTATCATTAAAATCATCCATTGTACCTGAAGACTGTAGGATAGCAAATGTAACCCCAATATTTAAAAAGGGCTCCAGGGGTGATCTGGGAACCTACAGACTGGTTAGTCTGACTTCAGTGCCAGGAAAAATTTTGGAAAGTGTTCTAAACATCAAAATCACAGAACATATAGAAAGACATGGTTTAATGGAACAAAGTCAGCATGGCTTTACCCAGGGCAAGTCTTGCCTCACAAATCTGCTTCACTTTTTTGAAGGAGTTAATAAACATGTGGATAAAGGTGAACTGGTAGATATAGTATACTTGGATTTTCAGAAGGCGTTTGACAAAGTTCCTCATGAGAAGCTTCTAGGAAACGTAAAAAGTCATGGGATAGGTGGCGATGTCCTTTCGTGGATTGCAAACTGGCTAAAAGACAGGAAACAGAGAGTAGGATTAAATGGGCAATTTTCTCAGTGGAAGGGAGTGGACAGTGGAGTGCCTCAGGGATCTGTATTGGGACCCTTACTGTTCAATATATTTATAAATGATCTGGAAAGAAATACGACGAGTGAGATAATCAAATTTGCAGATGACACAAAATTGTTCAGAGTAGTTAAATCACAAGCAGATTGTGATAAATTGCAGGAAGACCTTGTGAGACTGGAAAATTGGGCATCCAAATGGCAGATGAAATTTAATGTGGATAAGTGCAAGGTGATGCATATAGGGAAAAATAACCCATGCTATAATTACACAATGTTGGGTTCCATATTAGGTGCTACAACCCAAGAAAGAGATCTAGGTGTCATAGTGGATAACACATTGAAATTGTCGGTACAGTGTGCTGCGGCAGTCAAAAAAGCAAACAGAATGTTGGGAATTATTAGAAAAGGAATGGTGAATAAAACGGAAAATGTCATAATGCCTCTGTATTGCTCCATGGTGAGACCGCACCTTGAATACTGTGTACAATTCTGGTCGCCGCATCTCAAAAAAGATATAATTGCGATGGAGAAGGTACAGAGAAGGGCTACCAAAATGATAAGGGGAATGGAATGGAACAACTCCCCTATGAGGAAAGATTAAAGAGGTTAGGACTTTTCAGCTTGGTGAAGAGACGACTGAGGGGGGATATGATAGAGGTGTTTAAAATCATAAGAGGTCTAGAACGGGTAGATGTGAATCGGTTATTTACTCTTTCAGATAGTAGAAAGACTAGGGGGCACTTAGAGAATAGCCACTGCCATTAGCAATGGTTACATGGAATAGACTTAGTCCAAGTGCCTTGATCAAAATTGCGCTGATAGACGTTGGCCTACTATGTCACAGGTGCTACCGGTGCCATTGGTCAGCTCCTGTCACATGGCCATCGGTGCCATCTTGTGCTCCTACCATGTGACAGGGGCTGACCAATGGCACCGGTAGCCCCTGTGACATAGTAAGAACATAAGAACATAAAAAAATGCCATACTGGGTCAGACCAAGGGTCCATCATGCCCAGCATCCTGTTTCCAACAGTGGCCAATCCAGGCCATAAGAACCTGGCAAGTACCCAAAAACTAAGTCTATTCCATGTAACCATTGCTAATGGCAGTGGCTATTCCCTAAGTGAACTTAATAGCAGGTAATGCACTTCTCCTCCAAAAACTTATCCAATCCTTTTTTAAACACAGCTATACTAACTGCACTAACCACATTTTCTGGCAACAAATTCCAGAGTTTAATTGTGCGTTGAGTAAAAAAGAACTTTCTCCGATTAGTTTTAAATGTGCCCCATGCTAACTTCATGGAGTGCCCCCTAGTCTTTCTACTATCCGAAAGAGTAAATAACCGATTCACATCTACCCATTCTAGACCTCTCATGATTTTAAACACCTCTATCATATCCCCCCTCAGTCGTCTCTTCTCCAAGCTGAAAAGTCCTAACCTCTTTAGTCTTTCCTCATAGGGGAGCTGTTCCATTCCCTTTATCATTTTGGTAGCCCTTCTCTGTACCTTCTCCATCGCAATTATATCTTTTTTGAGATGCGGCGACCAGAATTGTACATAGTACAATATAGTACTTTAGGGACAAGAACCATTTTAATTAGTGGCTATCTCCACATACATGAGATTGATAGATGTCTCAAGCTTTGTAGTTTATCCCTGAATTCTTTAAGGTTTAAGGAGTAAATGACATTCATATTGTGCCATTTGTCTGGTTCTCTATGTATATACAAAATGCTAAATATTTAATCCAGGCCTCCACTCACCTCAATGCAAATTGTTCCCATTTTCCTTGTGAAATTCCTAAAATATCCAGTTCCTCAAATTTGCTCTGAAATACCCTCAGACTTACTGCTTAAAATGGTCCCCACTGCCGATGTCAGCTCCTTAATAACAGCTTCATCCAGAATCCCTGGGAAAGTGGAATCTGCAACACACAGCCGCCATTTTAGGTGGGCCTTGCTTTGTTTTTTCTTTTCCCTTTTTACCGAGTTTTGTTGTCATTTCTCCCAAGTCTTTTGCTGACAACTCTATCTATCCAGTACTCAGGTATCAACTGTATACCTTCTATACTTTTTTTAAACAAAAATATGCTGCAAAAACATAAAATCTTAGGGGGTTGCATATCCTGCTGAGTTCATTACATCATGTGACTCCCATGTTCTTACATTCTTATGGATAAGGTCTTCCTCCATTTGTAGTATGGGCTGTGCCAGACCATCTCAGATACCATGGACTTGATGTTTTGCTTGATGTCCTGGTATCTGTGTCAGCTCTTCTTGACGAAGCACCTTGTCACTTTATTGCTGGTAATGTTATGCCAGAGTTTGTCCTTGGCAGCCTTTATCTTCCTCAGTGACTCCCTTCCATAAAGGACCCTTTAGTGCTGGATGACCCTTTCTATGATGAAGGTGCTCTCTTCCTGGGTGAAGTAGACATCCCTAATGCAATGTCTGGGTGGTAGACGTTTCCTGTTGAATCCAGCCTTTTCATTATTGGTCAGCTGTGTTGGTACCCTCTCTGCTTGTGTAGTCCTCCTCTACTGGCTCCCATCCCTTCAAATTCTCTCCTCCTCCCATCCTGACTTCCATTCTCTACTCTTCTTCTTGAGTATGACTGCCAGTTGGAACTCTCCACTCACCACATTGACTGACTGACTGACTGACCCTGACCGTCACGCTGCTACACTTGCGGTGCCCTTTTGCCTCTGCCTATAGGATGGGTCCTGCTGACTGCTCCCTTCCTCATCCCCTTGTGCCATATGCTCTCTTCTCCCTGACTCCTTCCATTCCCTCTCTTCCCTATAATTGTTGACCTGTACCTACCAACAAGTCATCCTTTTACTCAGTCTCTTCTCTTGCGGGCTTCTGGCATGCCCATTTTGCCCCTGTTTAGCACTCTCCTTTCATACACCAGTCATAAACAGATGCTCCTCTCTTGCACACACTAATACAAAAATAAGGACAACAGCGACTGACAGAATCAAACAACAAAACCACCCAATCTTTCACACACAGAGAAAGACACCACTCAAAAGGATAGAGAAAAACAGTGAGGGAAAAAAAGTTATGACAAAAGACACAGCAGTCGCAATTCACAAAAGCAACTCTCTTCTCTCTCCTCTCTCCCCACCAAACTACCAAATCAAGAGCTCAAGTCCCGTATTACAATAATGACAAGGAGTGGCTATGAGTAGTAGGGATGTGCTTTCATTTGAAATGACATAGATAATGTTAACAACATGGTCCATATCATTTCATAGTTAATGTGATACTCTTTTTTTAACCTCTTATGACTATTATGTTAATAATGTATTTCATGCCATTTTTTAAATTAAATGACAGTAAAAAACAAAAAATAGTTTTTATCTTCTTTCATTTTTAGTATGCACTATTTCTGAATACTGCTCACCTGGACTCGTCTTGACTCAGAAAGAGTGTGCACTATTTGCTAAAACATTAAAAAAAAAACCCTTAAAAAAGCCCCTAACCAAACATAATTCAAATGAGAACTTCCTCAACCAAATGAAAAAAATATATATTTTTTTTTGGCCTGCACATCCCTACTGTACAATGTGCATATAAATAAATTAAAGGTGGATGTCACACTACTTTGCATGTCACACTACTATGCATTTGAGAAAATAGCACAGCCTGAATTAACATAATGCAGCCTGCATCAGTGCCATTTTTTTTTCTGCTCTCACCTTTGTCAATATGCATTATGGTGTTGGGGTAAAAAATGCATTTAATGCTCAAATTAAATTATATTTTTACTGTGTTTTCATGAATAGGTCTCTGTGAAGCATAACATTCTATTGCCTGTCACTTTCTGATCACTATAACACCTCAAATCTCTCCCCATCCACTCCCACAGACATGTACACACACTTTTCCCCTTCACGGTATAAATGGAATGTATTTTGTGATTCACTTGTATTTTCTTTTGCTCTGACAAGCTCATTTTGTTTTAACCTAATAAAGGTTGTATAGTTCCCAAAAGCTGGCCCAGAAAATTATTCCAATTAAATGGTATTACCATATATATATATTTATGAGCATAGTTGAGCATTTTAGCAATAACGATTCATGGTCTAGCTCTCTCAGCCATCTTGTATCCCAGAAGATGAATACTCTCAATACATGGAGGCTTAACGTTGGTTTCAGTCATGTGTCTACTAAGGACATTAGCACCCAATCAGATACTGATTGAGGTAGTACAACAAAACACAAATTGTTTCCCAGGATCTATATATATATATATATATATATACTTTTTTTTTTTTTTGTTAACCTTTACTTCCTTCCAGACCAGACGTGTTCTGAAAGAGGGGTCAACAGGGTAATTGCATGGACTATACATATACTTTACTCTCATGGTCCCCTTGCTTTTGCTGGTTTTGCTATAACAGGGCTATGCCTTGAGCTGGAAGACCTGATGAGGGTTCCAAGTAGAAAGCAGACAGCCTGGGATTTTCCTGGAAGAAGCAGGTGGCTGGAGATGGCCGCAAGTTGCTGCACATACATCAACATCAGGAGATGTACAGCTCACGGTACCCCAAATGCAGCAAGTCAAAGGGTATTTCAACCTGTACCATCCACATCTCTGCTTAATGTACCTGTGAAGCTGAAGCAAGCAAGATAATTCAAAATCAGTCACCAAAATGAATGTGAGAAAGGTTTAAACCAGCTTGGAAAAGAGGCAGAACTCACCATCCCCTGCCCTCCAAGATAAACCTGATTATTTTAGAGAAGGTTTGCGCATCATTAAAATTCCATATTATACTCCTAACCCGCAAAGTAGCACAGAGTTCTACTGATGGCAGGATTATTCTAAAGAAAATTAGATTTTGATACCTTTTGAACAAACATAAGGATTATCCAAAGATGTTACTTTATATGAGCTTGTGAGAGCACAAAGCTCCCCAGAAGGAAGGAACCTGTGTGACCTTACAAGCTCATGTATGACAACATTTTTTAATAATTCTATTTTATTAGTCCAATAAAAAGGGATCACAACCTGCAAAGAATCCAGATAATCCACAAAGAAAAAAGGAGTATAGGGAAACTTCAGAACCACCAGCACTGCTTTTATTACAAATTTTTGTAGAAAATCCCATTTTCAAAAATAAATATGTAATTCCCAGTGCCGTTCATATGAAATTCATGGCAAACACAATCAACCCACCAAGGGCTCCTGAACACAATCACTCCTGCCCCCAGCTCTTCCAGCAATGCTATTTTTACTCTTTAAAATATCTTCCTCCTTTCTGTTTACCACTTAATATATTCATGAATTCCACACGGATAACAAAGGAGCAGAAGCAAGGAAGGGCATTAAAAAAAAAAAAAAAAAATATATATATATATATATATATATATATATATATATATATATGGGATGCAGACATAACAGAAGAAGCTTGCCTTTCATCACATATAACAAAAAAAATAAAGTAAAATATATAAAAATAGAACAAACATTGAAACATAAAGAAAAAGAGAGCCGAAACATATAAGAAAAGGAAGCAGTGGAGCAGGGAAACAGGCAGCTATTTTGAAGGCTGCTAGTTGTACTGCTGCTATAATGACTGCCCACTGGAGGACTCCTGCAGTTCCCTGAAGTAGAGGGATGCCGGTAGCTCGGAGCTCGGTGGGGGGAGGGGGTCCTTTTGTTGCTGCTGCTGCCGCTTCTGTTTTGGGTGAAGGAGCAATGATTTCCCTTTGTTGCTGTAAGTGCTGGGGGCAGGAAAGATCCTATCCTGGTGCCTTTGCAGAGCTGATTATAGAGGAGCTGCGAATAGGTTTGTTGTCCAAGCTTGCAGGCTTTATTCCTACAAAACACCCAGACCCAACTACTTAAAAAAAAAAAAAAAAAAAAGGTCCCTGCAAAAGCATAGCATAACAGTGTGTTAGAAGTAACAGGGATCTCAAAAGCTTCGTTTCCCTGATCTAGGCAAACATTTAAATTTAGATTTGTAAAATTAAGTAGATATAATCTGTCCTACACAGCATTTTACTATATTAATCAATAATACAAGGTAGGATCTTCGGGAAAAAAAAAATCTCAGATTTTGGAAGAAAAGCGTAAATGAAGAAGGTAAACACATTAATTGTCCCTCAAGTTCTATAACTTTAGCAAGATTGATATTGCAGTGAATTAAAGAATGTTTATTTGGAGATTGATACGCTATATAATTTATATGCAAACATTTTATGCAGCAAATGAAATAACACAAGGAAAGAAAAAGTGGAATATGAATCTTACCAAGGTTAGGAAATTCTCTTTCATCAGAGTCCTAACTTAAACGTTCTTTTAACTCAGAAAAATAAAAGAAACAACATAACTAGCTGTTGGAGAGTGGGCTCTTTTTTCAAGATGTTGCATTGCTTTGATAAACATTTACTTTAAAAGGCGTATTGAACAGAATATAAGAAGTTATATTGTTATTTGGTAAACAAGTATTTTTGATAAGTTTTTGCTTCTGTGCATACCTTAGATAAGAATTGTAGTATAGAATTATATAGGTACTCCAGTAATCTGGATTATTTGCAAGTTACAGCATCATTTCTTGGAACAAAAATAACTGGTCTCTTGGAATTATTTAGAAGTACAGGAGCTATACAAAGGCATTCTTCAGAATGGACTTTTGTGGTCTCAAAATCTCATGTGTTTCATTTCATGTCATTATTATATTTATAGACAGCCTTACATGAATACATGCCCCACAGCGGTTTACAGCATTTAAAAATACAATATAATAAAATATCATTATAAAAATGCAAAACATAGATAACCTAATCCATAGCCTAGCCCCAACCCTGACTCTCATTAACGACAGATTAGAGCCATGAACATAACCTAATAAAGGAGCATAAAATATAACAAATATAACAATTAAAAAATGCTGCCCCCACTCCCACCACCCCCACCTTCGCTGATTCAAGGCCAGTATTAAAGATTTTGCCTTTATCTGATCTATAGTAAATAGCAGATAGGGATAGCATAGCATGCTATTTATCATAGTGCTGATAAAACCTAATATGCATATGAGGTTCCATCATTTATAAACAGGAAAAAGCTAATTTTAGCACATACCTGCTAATGTGCTCTGGGGCTCTTTTTCAGTACACAATAATTTTGTCTTGTATAGCACATTATTTTTAGCATGCACAAAAGGCTCTTGCTGTGCATGCCAACACTTATTGCATATACTACTAAGTATGAAGGTATGTAAACTGAAGGCTTATGTATGTGTGCGAATGTAAGTGTGTAGTGTATGTCTTTGTGTGCAAGCCAAGCTGTGTGAATGTTTCTGTCAAACTCTAATTGTGTAGGAACATGTGTCTGTATGAGACATGAAAGTGCATGTCTGTGGCACAGGCTGTTTGTGTGTATGTGAGACCAAGCTGTGTGCATTTGAAAGAAGCAGCATATATACATGTGTTCTGCATAAATATATTAACATTTTACATCACAATCTGTGACCTATGCTCACAATACTCAAGTTTTTATCAAGGGTATGTTCCTCCATAGGCTTTCCTTTGTGGGGTTTTAGATTGAGCTTGATAGCATAACATATGATTGGAAGACTTAGGAAACCAAAAGGCTCCAGTTTAAAACACATTCTTCCACTCACTGTGACTTTCAGCTGGTCATTTAACCACCTTTTCATCAAAAAATATAATTTAAAGTATCTGGGACTGAAACCTTGTAATCATTGGTTTACCTAATAAACGGGTGTTATTAAATGACCATGAGAAGATGTGCCAAACCTCCTTTCCCTATTACATTACTTACATCTTAGCATCCAGTTCCCCACATCACTGGCTTTCTACAGCCAATGGAATACACTTTAGGACTGTGCTTGTAATTTTAACTCTTGATCTGTAAAACCACAATATCCTTCTTACTGTGGTCTTCCAACCATGGTAGTGGCGTGACTGTAGCCAGCTCGCAAAACGAGACTGAAGCCAAATCATTAACGTCTTTGGGCTTTTCCATATCCTCGCAGACAATTCGATAGCGTGATCAGCAGGACACATTAAGCATTCTTGATTTAAAATTAAATCTTTTATAAACTTAAAAACAGAAGAATCATTTCACAGAGTAAATACCTCTCTCTTCTGGCTGTTAAGTGAGGGGACATGGAGAACTGTGAGGTTAGCAGTAAATGGATATTTTGAAAAAAAAAACATTCATATTATTCTCCACTACTGTAACTTCAACAAGTAAAAAGCATAATCTGAAAAGTAAAAAGGAAGCAGTCATTAAAACATTATTGATTCTGCGCAGCTGTATTTGTTATGGAAGGAGGCCAAAAATAAAGGGAAAAAAAACAGTAATGAGCACTTTGACTGTAAGTAGGTAATAAGCCTCAGTTAGTGGTGTGATTGAATGTCTAAAGCATTCTGGCTGCGTGTGTGTGTATCTATCTATCTATCTGTCTATAACTATCTATATATCTTTCTATCTATATATATATGCGTAAGTATGAACATAGGTTTCTTTCTTGTATGTGCATGTAACAAACAAATCCCGCAAATGAATGCAGAGATGCTGTACCTTGATTGAATCACATTTATTATACCATGGGATCTGTATATTAAAACTTGCTCAAAAGAAAACTTTGTTAAAATATTTGGAACAAACAGTAATAAAAAAAAAAAAACCTGGTCCACTTGTCCACTAATATATTGTGCTTTGTCTATTTGTTACTTCCATTCAAAAACTATACAATGAGGTGTCTCTGAATAAATAGACTAGTGTTTGAAGCTCGTGTTCCGAATAACGGTTATTCGGCTATCACTGTAAGAAGTTATATAAATAGGAAAGTAAAGGTGTGATGTCTCTGCAACAAGCTATGCAAGTGTTTGTATGCAGGGTTCAAACTGGAATGGTACAAGATAGTAGGATATACCCACGTTTTTCACCGGCCCAGTTTGGTTAAGAAAAGGACGAGAGAAAGCAGCAGCAGCTCTATTTTCCCCATCTCATCCCACCCATGCCCACAGCAGCAGGGACAATGGCACCGCTCATCCTCGCTGCTTCCCCTCCCCCTCCCCCACCACCACCACCATCACCACACCCACAGTGGCTCTGACACTGCTTTCTCTTCCCTCTGCTGCAGCACTGACACTGCTACATCTGCTGTACTTCCCTCTCCCTCTCTGGAGCGGTTCAAGGCCATCTGCTGCCTGGGGAGAGTGATGAGATGGCGTGCCCACCCCCACCTTTCATCCCCAAGTTTCAAGACAGGCCAAATCATTGAGAAGACCAAGGAGGGTTCCCTTTGGAGTCTGGCTCTTTTGATGATTTGAAATGCTATTGAAAAGGGTGGAGGGGGGGGGGGGGTGAAGCAGGGATCAGAGTTCCCAGAGGAGTGATAGATACTGATAATAAGAACATAAGACTTGCCATACTGGGTCAGTTCAAAGGTCCATTAAACCCAGTATCCTATTTCCAACGGTGGCCAATCCAGGTCACAGGTACCAGGCAGGATCCCAAGAGGTAGGTAGATTCCAAGCTGCTTATCCCAAGAATAAGCAGTGGATATCTGCAATTCTACCTTAATAATAGTTAATAGACTTTTCCTCCAGGAACATGTCCAAACCATTTTAAACACAGCTACACTAATAGGGGTAGATTTTATAATTTAGCGCGAATGCGTACTTTTGTTTGCGCACCAGGCGCGAACAAGAGTACGCGGGATTTCAATAGATACGCGCATATCCGCGAGTATCCATTAAAATCCGGGATCGGCGCGCGCCGAGCCACGCAGCCTGCCTCTGTTCCCTCCGAGGCCACTCCGAAATCGAAGCGGCCTCGGAGGGAACTTTCTTTCGCCCTCCCCTCACCTTCCCTTTCCTTCCCCTACCTAACCCACGCTCCCGGCCCTATCTAAACCCCCCCCCTACCTTTATCGCCGGATTTACGCCTCCTGGAGGCAGATGTAAATCTGCGCGCGCCAGCGGGCTGCTGGCGCACCATCACCCGACCCGGGAGCTGTTCCGGAGGGTGCGGCCACGCCCCCGGAACGCCCCCGGGCCAAAACCACGCCCGCGGCGCCACCCCGAAACGTTGCGTCACCCGTGCCACGCCCACGAAACGCCGCGTCACGACCGCCATGCCCCCGACACGCCCCCTGGCACGCCTCTCCATGCAAGCCCCGGGACTTACGCACGTCCCGGGGCTTGTGCGCGCCGCCGAGCCTATGCAAAATAGGCTCGGCGCACGCAGGGGGGGGTTGGGGTAGGTTTTCGGGGGGTACCCGCGTATCCCTTTGAAAATCTACCCCATAGTGTTCACCACATCCTTTGGCAATGAATTCCAGAACTTAATTATGTGTTGAGTAAAAAAATATTTTCTCTTATTAATTTTAAATGCATCACCTAGTAACTTCATTGTGTATCCCCTGGTCTTTGTTCTCTTTGAAAGAATAAATAACTGATTTAATGTTTACTCATTCCACTCCACTCATTATTTTATAGACCTCTATCATATAATATTTCTAGGAAGCTGGCAACCCTGCCACACACTTTCCCAGTAACCCTACGAGGTGCCTCCATTTCCCCAGCATTTGTCCCCTCTGTGTGGCAGACTCTCCAGATTGGTGCAAGGTTAGTAGCTGCCCTAGACGAACTTTACTGCCTTGAACTCCTTCCTCCCAGCCCTCACCACACATAATTAAAAATTGTACACTTATAACAGATTTTACATTAAAAAAAGTGCATTCATAGTCTTCTAAGGTATAAATAGCACAATGTTTATATACACTGCTATGAGGTCAACCTGAAAACCCTGCAAAAAAGACACCTTGAACCAATATGGTATTAGGCCTACTGTAAAGTGTGTTTGAGGAGAGCTTGGCCCTCAGAAAGCCATATGTAAACTGAATTATAATTACAATTTAGTAAACCTCCCATACCAAAGCAGCATTAAATGTCAACACTCAAACAGTAACAACCCTATCTATGAAAATGCAAAATTGCAAATATTAAACCAGGTCCTAAAACATTAATATAGCTTCTATTAGGAAAACAGAATAATCCAGTCTCCTATAGATCCCTTCACAAAAACTACGTTCCAGCAGAATATCTCACCTTGGTCACACATGCAGAACACAAATGGACTCTCTCCAAATACAGAATTAAAAACACTGTAAAGTAAAAATAGAAACGTGCAGACAAAAACTGAACTGGAAACCATCAGAAGCTAGACTCTGTATGCAGTGCCACAATGGAAAAACAGAAAAATCTTCACTCCTCCTAAAACAATAATAAAATCCCAAAATATATCAATCACAATAGTAAAACTATAGAAAGAAGAAATATTTCAAAAATAGCAGATGAATAGGACATCATTCAATAATTAAACTACCCCCAAATTTTCAAAAACCCAATAAAATATTTCAAAACAGACACAAATAGCATCCTACAATTGAAACCAATAAGAAAAGAAAACTGCCCACTCTCCATCCCTGGAATCTTGATTTCCAGTCACTCTGAGATTGTCGTGGCTTGGGAGAGGGGGGTGCACAAACTTTACTGTCTCTCTCTCACACACACACATATACACACACACACACACTCTCTCGCTCTCTCTCACATGCGTACACACACAGGCTCTCTCACAAATATATGCACACAGGGAAACACACCAGCACATCACTGGGGATACCTGTGGGCATCATGGTTTTTTCATTGCTGGTGGGGAGTTGGAACCCTGCTAGCACATCATCCTGTATTTTGGGGGATGCTTGTTACCACTCCAACATGTATTTTTGCCCGACATGGCAGCCTCACCCTGCCTCATCATAGAACTACCCTTGGACTTCCTCTATAGCATTGGCAGAAGTATAGAAACACAGGTAATGCACATTGCTATTCCCACATGTTTCCACTCTATGGAGAAAGCATACAGTGATGAGGGAGGACCCACTACAGGAACCAGGAGTGCATGCTTCCTATATCCCCATTATACTATTGCCTTTTCTATTGACATGGCTTTGGAAAAAAAATTATGAAAGTTAAATGGAGTGGGAGGAAAGGAATCTAGCAATGGAAGAAGTAGAAGAGATTGAAGAGCCTTGGGGTTAAAAAGGATCTGAAAGAAACCTGGGGGAAGAGGAACTTGGGGGCAGGAACCTGGGAGTCAGAGGGAAGGGACAGGTAAAATACCTAGGGGGATGGCAGGAGAGAAACCTTGGAAGGGGCCAGGGAAGGAACAAATATATTGATTCGGAGGATTCTCAAACAGGTATGAATGGTGCATATATATTTCAGCAAATCAATACATGAAGGCAAGTGCGTAGACAGAATTGAAGGTTTTAGTGTAGTGGTAATATAATTTAATTTTTCATCCTGAATCTCTCTTTTTATGATAGCTGACATGGAATAAAACAGAAAAACACATCTTGCTGGCTCAAGCCCAGTGTTTGTACCCTACCAATAAAGTCTACTGGACTGTTGAATACAAGAAACTCCATGAGAGAACAGGGTACATTCCATTTATTTAAAATGAAAAGGAAGAAATTAATGAAAATTTAACTGAATGTATTCAAATTTGTTATCACAAAAATATTAGCAAATAAAAGGATCTCTTGCAGCACATCATCTTCCATATATTTTTGGAAAGATGGTCCATAAATTATTATATTTATTTAATGAAATACTCAGGAAACAAAACCAAGCATATTCATATAAGCTATAAAGACATTTTCTACTGTGTTCAAAACAACATTTTGGTTCCTTTCCAAAACTTTATGCAGGATAACCTCATATGTGTTCTGCTTTTTGTATTTTAATTAGCATCTCTTTATTTAAAAAATAAAAAAGAATAAAGTATTTTTGAGTGCTCTTTCTGACACGTTTAATAGTAAATAAAATGTCATTTCCTGCTATTGTTCCATTCTATTTCCAGTATCAATTTGTTTCTTGAGGTTAGAGAACAAGATGTGTTTTGAAACCATATGTATATAATTATGACAAGGAATCAAATAATCCCCACTGCACTGATTGAGAGAAGCATGTAGTTTTAACATAGACTATTATTCTAACCAGGGGCAGATTGCAGGAAAATATCAGCCCAGGGATTTTTTCAAAACTGGCTCATGGGGTATCTGTCTCTCTCATGTGCTTTTCCTGCACTATGTGCTTCAACAGCTCCCACAAACACACCAAGCCAACCCTTTAGAGGTACATCATGTGACCTGGAGGCTAACAGTACTGAGCCATAACATCTCCAAAATAAATTTCACATTTTCCCTAAATAATTAAAAAGTAGTGTGCATTCCCTATTGCTGGGATGAGCAAAGATAGCTGCAGTCCCTCTTCAATTAGTTGGGTCCCCAACAAGTTTAGTTATATCTCTCATATATATATCTTGGATTCCTGGTCAGGTGTTAGTCTCATGGCAACCAATTAGCTTTTGAACAAGATGCCAAGAAATGAGACAACCACGTTGCCAACCAGTGTCCGGGAAGTGCACACACACACACACACACACACAAACACACACATGCTTAATCATTCAGACAGATATTCAGACTGAATAAAATGTATTGGCTTATACACACTGACATGCACATACTCTTAGACATATACACTCTCAGTGTATGGGTATCTGTCTCTGACACAAAGACACACACTCACTCTCTCACTCTCAGATACATAATCACACTGAGAGTGAGAGAGATTTTGTGTGTGTGTGTGTGTATGTGTCTTTGTGTCAGAAAGAGAGACACCACCTCGGCACATACACACTAGGGATGTGAATCGTTTTTTGATGATTTAAAAAATCATCCGATATTTTTTTAAATCGTCAAAAATCGTTAGAGTGCGCGATACAATACAAATTCCCCCGATTTATCGTGAAAAATCATTAATCTGGTATGGGAGTTATTTGGGGGGAGGGCGGGAAAACCGGCACACCAAAACAACCCCTAAACCCACCCGACCCTTTAAAACGAATCCCTTACCCTCCCGAAACCCCCAAAATGTTTTAAATTACCTGGTAATCCAGCGGGGGGGTCCCGGCACGATCTCCCACTCTCGAGCCATCGGCGCCATTTTGGCTGCCACTAATAAAATGGTGCCGATGGCCTGATAAAAAAAACCCACCCGATCCTTTAAAATTTACCCCTTAGCCTCCCCCACCCTCCCGACCCCCCCAAAACCTTTTAAAATTACCTGGTGGTCCAGTGGGGGCGCAGGGAGCGATCTCCCGCTCTCGGGCCATCGGCTGCCACTAATAAAAATGGCGCCGATGGCCCTTTGCCCTTACCATGTGACAGGGAAGCCATGCCATTGGCCGGCCCCTGTCACATGGTAGGAGCACTGGATGGCCGGCGCCATCTTTAAAGATGGCACCTGAAATGGCCGGACATGGCCCGCGCCATCTTTAAAGATGGCGCCGGCCATCCAGTGCTCCTACCATGTGACAGGGGCCAGCCAATGGCACAGATTCCCTGTCACATGGTAAGGGCAAAGGGCCATCGGTGCCATTTTTGTTAACGCAGCTGATGGCCCGAGAGCGGGAGATCGCTCCCCACGCCCCCACTGGACCACCAGGTAATTTTAAAACGTTTTTTTGGGTGTTCGGGAGGGTGGGGGAGGGTTTTTTTGTTATCGGATCGGGCGCAGCCGATAACAAAAAAAAAAATTGAGCCGGATGATAACAATTTTAAGATTTGAATCGGAACAGATCAGATTCCGGTTCCAATTCACATCTCTAATACACACACACACACACACACTCAGACACAAAAAATGTATGGGGGTATCAATCCATCTCTCTCTGATACAAACACAGACACACAGACACATACATTCACACTCTCTCTCTCTCTCTCTCTCAGCCATATACACGCTGTTTATGGTGTTGCTTCTCATGTGCTCACACAGTGAATGCTCCCTGCCTCAGCAATGTCACATCATTATAGAAAGTTCTTGTTTGCTGCCAGTCCTTCCCCAGACTGCAGCAGCCCTCTCCCTTTCTCATTCCCAACCCTTCTCAGCACCCCCATTCTCCAACGGACTCATTGGTTCCACAGCCAGCTGCCCCTCTCAGCGCTCTACTCAATCACCTCAGACAGAACACTCACCAACATTGTACAGGCACTTCCTCCTGGCTTATCCCCTTCATTTCTGTACCTGTAGTTTGCCTTCTCTGTCACTCCCCCTTCCCCACCCTGTGCATTCTCATTGACTGTGTGCTACACAGTCTGATGCTACTGTGGTTCCTCAAATTCTGCTCTTCCTACTTACACCAGGGACAGTGGAGACCAGAAGTGATACATGCTATTCCATGAGCATAATAAAGAAAAAATTAAGCCCTGGTTATACTTGGAAGAGCACAGCTCCAGATGGAATCCTGCTCTCCCATGTGGAGCCAATGAAGCCAAGGCTGGTTTTGGAGTATTATGCACCATAGGTAAACCTTACAGCCTTATAACTCTCAACCCTTCCTCCCCACAACCAATTACAAATTATGCATTTATAATAACAGATTTTACATGAAAAGGGACATTGAAAGTGCATTCTTCTGAGGTAAATATATCACTTACAACATATTTATTATGGGGCGGATTTTCAGAGCCCTGCTCGCCTAAATCTGCCCAAAACCGGGCGGATTTAGGCGAGCAGGGCCCTGTGCGCCGGTGAGCCTATTTTACATAGGCCTACCAGCGCGCACAGAGCCCCGGGACTCGCGTAAGTCCCGGGGTTCTCCGAGGGGGGCGTGTCGGGGGTGTGTCGGGGGCGGGCCCGGTCGTCGCGGCGTTTTGGGGGCGGGTACGGGGGCGTGGCTACGGCCCGGGGTGGTCCAGGGGCATGGCCGTGCCCTCCGTACCCACCCCCTGGTCGCGGCCCGGCGCGCAGGAGGCCCGCTCGCGGGCGGGGATTTACTTCTCCCTCCGGGAGGCGTAAATCCCCGGAGAAAGGTAAGGGGGGGTGTAGACAGGGCTGGGCGGGTGGGTTAGGTAGAGGAAGGGAGGGGAAGGTGAGGGGAGGGCGTTAGAGGATTCCCTCCAAGGCCGCTCCGATTTCGGAGCGGCCTTGGAGGGAACGGGGGTAGGCTGTGCGGCTCGGCGCGCGCCGGCTATACAAAATCGATAGCCTTGCTCGCGCCGATCCAGGTTTTTAGCAGATATGCGCGGCTCCGCGCGTATCTACTAAAATCCAGCATACTTTTGTTTGCGCCTGGAGCGCAAACAAAAGTAGGCCTATTCGCGGAGTCTGAAAATCCGCCCCTATATTTTCATGTATTGCTGTGGTACAACCAGAAAATCCTACAGAAACAAAAAAGACATTTGAAACCCATATGATATTAGGCCTATGGTAACACATGTTGGGAGTGGGCTTAGCCCTCAGAAAGCCAGGAGTATACTGAATTACAATTACAATGTAGAAAACCTCCCACATGAAAACAGCACTAACTGCCTGCACTCAAACAGTAACAATCCTACTTATGAAAAGGAATTGCTGCAATATTACACAAGGCCTTAAAACACCAATACACCTCCTATTAGGAAACTAAAACAAGCCAAGCTGCTATAGATCCCTACCCAGAACTTACATGCTAACAGAATACCTCACTTTGGTCACATAAGCAAAACATAGACACACTCAGCAAATATAGACTAGTGAGACTATAACATATAAATAGAAACATGTAAACAAAAGCTTGGAAACCACAACAAGCTAGACTCTACATGTAGATTCTACATGTAGTGCAACAATGGAAAAACAGAAACATCACCATTTCACATAAAACATCAAACAATAAAATAAAACAATATCAAAAATTAATCATCATAGGAAATCATACTAATAAAAAGAAAAAATATTTTCAAAACAGCTGATAAACAGAACATCCAATAATTAAACTCACATACAAATTTAAAAAAAATTCCCAAACATAAAATATTTCAAAACAGCAGACACATCAAATAACATCCAATAATTAAAACTAACAAGGATAGATCACACTAGCATGCCAGGTGAAAAATGGCAGTTTAGTCCCTAAGCTTCTCTCCTTACACACACCTTGGGCAAGTTTAATCATGGGCTATCAATTTTTTCTTTCTTAATCTTGATTATTTAAGTGCCTAGTGTGTGTAGCTCCCTACCTTTTGTTACATTTTCATTCTCTGAATTGGTCTGATACTCCATTGGAAGTTCTCCCAATGTATCGGTCCTACATGGTGCATGTTTTCCCAGGGCAACACAGCAGAATAAGATCAAGTGGCAATATTGCAGGAAACTTGCCAGAAGTTCACAACAAACTAATTCATGAGTAAAGATCTATTTATGTATTCATTTATTTATTTATTTATTTCTCATTTCTTAGATACTGC
Organism: Rhinatrema bivittatum; assembly: GCF_901001135.1. NCBI lineage: Eukaryota > Metazoa > Chordata > Amphibia > Gymnophiona > Rhinatrematidae > Rhinatrema > Rhinatrema bivittatum. Next base: position 439,703,203 of record NC_042617.1, read on the forward strand.
ACATCAGATACCAGATCTCGCCAGAGCAGTTTACAGTGGCTCAGTGGCTACGGAGTTATTGCTATCTGGTTGTTTAGAGGAAAGTTTCCTGCAATTTGGGCTCTTCCTGATCTGTGCAGATGTGAGAAAACCGTGGCAACTTATAGCTGCATTGATTTTGGCTCCTGATCACTCCCACTCTGCAACCTTGAAAGGTATGCAGGATAGTGGGAATCAGACTCTAATTTTTACAGAGCCTAATGATGTAATCTGGCAATTTGATTTAAAAAGTGAAATTTCTCATACTCAAATAACACAGGTCATAGTGTTTGGCAGGAAGTCAAGACATATACAAGAATGAGAAAAGCTTTGCTTCACTGTTTTTACCTAGCCTCTGCTTTTTGCTTTACATCTCTCCGAAGACATTATTTTTTGCATTCAGCCAGCAAACTAAATTGCTGAGTTTCTCACAATAGTGAGTTCCTTCTATATTCTGTTTCCCAGATGTGTGATCTCCTGAGTCCAGTGTTAGTGCTCTGCATACTATACATCTTTTCAGGGGAGGGTGTTTCTAATCTGATCTGGAGATAACTATTAATGATACCATGAAGAAAAGCTATGCTGCTGATTTGGCAAAATTTAGTGGATCTCCTATTGCTGCTGATAGTGGCCAAGAAGAAATGGAAGAGATTATTCCTGCCTGCTCAGTCACATCAAATCCAGGAACTGATGCAGATGTTCCAGTAACTAAAGCAAACCTGACACTACTTATTCAGTAGATCAAAACTAATGAGATCAGAGGTTTTGACTACAATTGCCACAATGCAGAATGTTATTAAAAGGACAGACTCAAGATCTCTAAGGTACATATGGGGGAGCAAACAGACAGTATAGTTTGTTTCTTCAAGAGAATAAAATCCCTGGAAAAGGATGTATGTGATCTGAGAAACAAGCAAGAAGACATGGAAAACAGGAAGAGGAGAATGAATCTTTTTGGGAGTTTGGATACTGAGGAACAAGAAGACACCACACTAATAATTTTCAATATCTGTAACCAGATCCTTGGTGCTAAGAATCAGAATCCTATAAAAACTGAAGAAGCTCATTGCATTGGCAGTTGCAGAAAGGATATATCCCATAATCCAAGAACAATAATAATGTTTCCACTCCTTTGTGAATAAATAGAAGATAGATACCAATGACTATTGGAAACAATTACTGTATTACGTACAAGGATAATCAGATCAAGATATGGCTCTGTAAACGCTAGCTAAAAGAAAAGATGTCGTCTCTTACCATGTGGCTCCAAGACGAAAATATACACCATAGATGGGGCTTCCAGTTTGCATTGGATTTTAGATTTGAGAACAGAAAATTCCATCTGACTTGTGTTCAAGAATGTATCAACAATCTGGAAATGTGAAAGAGCTTAAGTTGGACAGACCCAACCACAGACAGAAGGAAGAAGAAGACATTTTTTATTCACTCCTATGGAGAAAAGACCAGGAGTAAATGTAGGCAGGTAGTTTCTGAAGAGTCTGCCCATCACATCATCAAAAAAGAAAAGGAAGATTGTGTCCAGAAACAAGACACAGACAATCTCTTCTTAATTATTGACTATCTTTCAAGCTCATCTGGAGGAAATGTGAATGGAGAGTAGATCCTGATATAACATTGTTTCTCTCTTCTCTTCTCCTTTTTTTTCTTTATCAGGGGTTTGGGTTCTTACTTGGGAGTAATAACCTTCAGGTATTTCTTCAAGTGACACTATCTTTTTGATGTTTCTCAAGTTATGTTCTTTTACTAGTGGGGAAAGAGGGAATTCTCTGCTTCTCCCCGAAAAGAGGCATATGGGCTATGCACCATGCGGTTGCAGGGCCTGTCAAGAGATTGAGGGGTGGCTGGGTGGGTGGATAGGGGCTCAGGTTACAATACTATGGGAGATTGTGAAGAATTAGTTTTAATTAGGTTTGTTAGTGATATTTTATGCATTATTTATAGGCTGTTTATTGAGGATGGTCATTGGAGGAGGGGTTCCTTTGTATTTGTGCAAAGCTGCCCGGGGTTTGGGGTTCTTTTTACAACTACTTTTTGTTATGATAGTATGGCCCAGCAAGCTGTGTTGAAATTCATGTCTTTAATTGTGAAGGGCCTAAATGCCCCCTCAAAACAAATTAAATTATATAGAGAGATGGCAATATGGAAGCCATCTATTACTTTCATATAGAAGTCCCACTTTTGTAAACTGAGGGAGCTTAGTGTCATCAGATGGAATCAGGGGGGTTAGTCAATATTTGGAGGTCCACCCACAAGATAGGGAATACATGCTTTTCTCTAATCCAGGAAAGATTATGTCTGCGGAGTAGAGATTTACTTCAGAATATAATTTCTGCACAAATTGGTATAATATTTTGATCTACCATGCATCTGTCCTGCTCACCTGCCATCTGCTGCCTAGTGTTCAGTCACATACAAAAAGGGCATTTGATGATACCAAAAAGAGGAAGAACATGTAGCCTCCATTGAGAACTGCATTTCAGATTATTTTCTTTCTAATGAGATTGTGGACACACATAGGAATCTGGTCTGGGATGTGGGTAAGAGGGTGGTTAGGGGACGTATGATTGCCTTGAAGAGCACTTTTAATCGACAAGGAAGGAATATGAATCCAGGTTCAGGAAGGAATCTGTCCCATAGATACTTTGAAGAGGATGTGTTGGTTCATAAGCAAGGCTTTCTTAAAATGGTTATGGATTGGAAGGTAGTGAATTATATAAGATATATTAACCAGAAATACTATGATCAAAGAAATAAAATAGGTAGGTTAGTAGCCCATAAGCTTAATGCTCTAATGACAAAGGGATATGTTAAAGAGTTTGAAGGGGAGGGACGAGTTTTGGTAAATAAACCTACAGACATTGCAGAGGCTTGTGCTTCTTTTTACAACAAATCTTATTTGCAGGAATATTGTGAAATAGAGGCCAGAATAGAAGACTTTTGGCTTGGGATCTGGCTATCCGCTTATAAGCATAGATGAATCTAAATCTCTTGAAATGAAAATTTCACATTTTGAAATAGAACTTTACACACTGGGAAATCCCTAGGAAAAGATGGCTTCATCCTAAATTATTACAAGAAATTTGCCCCAATGTTTGTGCCTAGAATGGCAGAGATTTATAATAGAATTCTCATGTGGCATAGCTTTCCCAAGTCTTCTATAGCTGTGATTCCTAAAGAAAGAAAAAACCCTCAGAAATTCAGTTCCTTCAGACTGATATTCCTTCTTAATTGTGATCAAAAAATATTTGAAAAAATTATTCCTAACATTTCTCAAATTAAGCACTAATTTGAGAAATGTTTGCTCAAATTAGTGCTTAAAGATCAGGGGATTTTATCCCAGAATATTAAGGGTCTGACAACATCAAGCAGGCAATAAATCTAATCTACAAAACTGGAATATGGATTCTGAACTCTCTCTTTCTATCTCAGGACACTGAAATAGAAGTGGAGTGGAGTGGACCTTAATATTTGCTACCCTAAAAAAGGATGAACTTTGACATTAACATGCTAAAATGGATAACTTGCCTATATGAAGCACCCACCGCCCATGTTAGAGTTAATGAAATTAAATCTCACCTGTTGCAGCTAGAGAGCAACTCAAAGGGCTGTCCACTATCCCCATTGCTTTTTTCACTTTTCTTGAAGTCTTTAGCCTGCTCAAACAGAGAGCATCCACATAACAGAGGAATGGTGGGTATGGACAGAAAGGAACATGATTGCTCTGTTTGCCGATGACATCCTTCTTTCTGTTAAAAATCTGTTGTACTCATTGCCAGTTTTGCAGGACTTAATTTTGGACTTTAGTGCATTCTCAGGTTATAAAGTACATCTGGAAAAATCAGAGATCTTAGACCTGGGAATAGCCCAAGACATCTGACCCCAAATCAGCACCATGTTTCCTTGTCAATGGGCCAGGGCATTCTGAAATACTTGGGGATTAGAATATCTCATAGACTGGAGAAATTGTTTTCCCTCATTTATCTACCCTTATTGCTGGCCATTAAACAGGGCTTGAGGAAGTGGTTGTCATTGTCTATTTTCTGGTTTGGTAAAATATCTACTGTAAAGATGAATATTCTTCCGAGGATCCTGTTTCTGTTTGAAATGCTTCTACTAAGAATTCCCTCCTCATACTTAGAGGATTTGAAGTCTTGTATCTTTGCCTTTATTTGGAGGAACAAAAGGGTAAGGGTTAGAGGCTGAACTATAATGGGCCAGAAGGACAGAGGTGGATTGGGCCTTCCTGACTTTGACACTTACCAATGGGGTCTTTTTCTCACACAAACATACACACTCTCACATGCATGGTCAGACTTACACACACTTTCACTGACTCTCATGCTCACACATGCTCACTGACATGCACATTCACTGACATAGGCTCAGACACATGCTCACTGATTTGCTTGCTCAGTCATGCTCACACACGTACCGATGCCCTCTCTCATGCTCATATTCTCACTGACATACACACATGCTGATGCATTCACACTCTCACCAATTTACATGCTCACTTATGTTCACACACATGCTGATACCCTTGTACTTTCATGCTCATTGACACTCACACTCTCACTGACTCACGCATGTTCACTGACTCGCACACTCAGTCACATTCACACACATGATCACTGATTCACTTGCATGCCCTCTACTTACATTGGCGATTGGGGGAATGAAAGTAGGGCCCCAGAAGAGTAGAGTCTGAGCTAGCTTTTGAGGGAAAGGGTGGTCCTTCGGTGTGGGAAGATCCGCTTCTTTTCTTTTTTTTTTGCTGCAGCAGGAGGATAAGGGGAGCCTACTGCATAGGAAAGCAATGGGACCCAGCGGAAGGTCTGCTGGCTGTCTCCCACTGATAAAACAGAGGCAAAGCAGATATGAAGGGAGGTGGTAGGCGTTATACCATGGTGATGGTGGGGGAGAGGAGGAGCTGCTGAGAGCAGGCCATGGAGTCCAATGTCGCAGGGAAAACATAGAGGCAGCACTAAACAGAAAGCCTTGGGGGAGGCTCCCACTCAGCGAGAGTTGTTGCTACAGGGTTTGAGTTGGTTGCCAGGGACCAACACCAACCATGTAATTGGGATGACCAGCCCACCGGGGTATGCCCGAAGCCCCAGTAGGCCAATTCACCCTACACTAAAGTAGTCTATGCATTATGCAACGTTTGTATTTGGGTATACACGTGCAATTTAATTTGTAAATGTATTATGGCAATCATCCTGCATGTCAGTGTTTCAGTAAGGATTCAAATATTTTGACTGATCAATTGACTAGGAAAACAGCTTTTACCTATGTGGCTCATTACTTACAGGTATGTATGCTCACTCATCTTATTTGAGTTTCAGAAAGAAGGTAAAAGCTTGGATGCCTGACCAAGCATTTTTAACATTTTTTTCTACATCTTCTTTCATTAGTATTTATGAAGGTGAAAATATTTTGTATTGTTTTATTATGTTATTTATTGTATTGGTGTACATTTTGTGTTGTGTCCATTGTGAAGTGGTAATCTAATAAAAATAAATATATACAAATAAGCAGGAAAATAGCACAGGAAATGTGAATCATGATATACAGTTCTGCTGCATGATAATATGGAGCTACATACATTTTTTATCAAGTTAAAAATAAAAACTAGATTATAACAAGCTAGTGTATTCTGATTATGTTTTTTGTTGTCTGGAAATTTTGGACTGTGTATACACAAGTGAAGCTTTTGTGGAACAGTGTTTTTTGTTGATCATGATCAAAAGTGCAGAACTGTAGTAGCCATATTTATTCTGGAGGAAACTAGATTATTGTTAGGTTATAATGCCACTAAAAGATCTGAAGAAGATAGCCATGTAGTCTTAAAAGCTCATGTACACAACATATTTGAATGTCTTATTTTAGTCAAGTAAGATATATCACAATCAACCAAGAAATTTAGATTTCACTATTAAAACTAAGCAATCAAGTGACAGAAGTGTCATGTGTCCTTCATAACTCTGTCTCTCAATTTTAATGACATTCATCAAATAATCTGTTGCTGGAATCCAATCATTTATTTATTTACTTAAAACTTTTCTATACCAAATTTCATGAAAAAATATCATATCAAATCGGTTTACATGGAACAGGGTCTAATAATTAACCATAAAAACAAAGAGGGCAACAGCAAAATGTTATATATAACAAGGAGGAAGAACTTGAAGGGCTAGAGTAGCCGGGAAGTAAAAGGACAGCATAACTGTGAGGAAACTATAACTGGGCAGAAACTATATGCTGAGACTAGGCGGGAGAGTCTAGTCAGGTAAGCGGAGTCTGGTTGAGTGGAATATTGACATTTTAGAAATTAAGGGAAGGCTTGAAGGAAAGGCTTGCAGCAGATATCAATGAATTTTGAAAATCTGTTGTAGTAAGGGCCAATTTTCAAAGTCATTTCCATACTTTAAAAAAGTATGTTATGCATAGAAATGGGGCCTTTGAAAATTGCCTACACTATCTGTGTGTAAAGAAATACGTATAGTGCCACTATGTCATGTAACTTTATGGACCGATAGGAGAAACATTCTAGGAGCGGAGTCAGGGAGGAGTTAGTAGTTACGCATCTACTTTTGAAGTTTCTAAAGTACTCATGTATATTTGCCTGCAAAAAGTACATGGGCAAATAGCACATTCTTCTTCTCAATTAATTTTCAAAGATAACGTTTTCCCTTTGAAAACTGGTATAAAGTCTGAAGGTAAAAAGTACCCTGCAGACTTTATACTTCTTCGCACATTTTGAAAGTTGCCACCTAAATGAAACATAAAACACAGTAACAATAGATGAAGATCAATAAGGACCAATTTGCCCACTTTGTCTGCCTAGTTGACTTCCTCCCTGGTTCTCTACTACTTTGGATAGATGAGCGTATAAATTCCAGTAGTTAAACCAACACATACTCACTCCTCATGCCTTTTACCCAGCTTCTCCAATGTTTCTACCACAGCCTTCTATATCTGTCCTAGGCACGTTTACATTGTGCTAGTAGGCCTTTTCAAGCATTGCAATCATCCCCTTTTGTTCTTGCACTACGCAATTCAAATCTAACACCAATGTGTTATCTCCTGTGTCCAAGACATATGGAATCTCATTATTTTTTTTACCTAAGATGTTTTGCAGCAGATGGAGCTTCTCAGGGTAGCCTGACAAAAGTGTCACCAACATAGAATTAAGAATTGCAAGAGCCTACATGATGCTAGGCTAGTATGTCACGAACCAAATATGATCATTCATTAGTAATGAATAAAATTGTTTCTTATGAAAAATCACTATGGCTTCTGAAGTTCACATGAAGTATCATTTGAGTTCCAATATAATCTATAATGATAATAGTAATGATAATGTCATAGCACATGGCACAGAGGACACAGTTACAGATTTCTAGGTGATATGTGATCTACCAGACCCAGTGCAACATAGAATTCTATGAAATGACGGCAGTGAGATGTGTGTGTATTATTTCTGTCATGATGCTGAAATCCAAATGGAGCCCTGCTACTGGAACTTGTGCCTTGAGCGATTTAATCAGAAAACTCAGCACAATAGTACAGTAAAATTTCAGGAACCATTGCAAGTACAACAATCTGATACCACACCAACAAAACTGGTCCCTCTATTAAACAACACAAAAGGATGTAACCTTCACAATGCTATGGCCTTTGCTAAAGAACTTCGTGCAGCTGAGATCTGCATTATAAATGATACAAATGAACCTGGATGGATAAACAAAGAAAAAAGGCAGAACAGCTGGAAATAAGCAACTATTTTGCTGGGAAATACAAAGCTGCTGTATAACTATTTTAATTAGATGTGTTTGAAAGAAGCACTTTTGTAATTTTCTATTCCACCAGCATCCCCTCCCTTTACAATTTCATTTCATAAACTCAGCCCATATATATTATTAAGAAGGGTGACTGCATACCTTTTTGATTTATAGGGGACTGTGGTCATAAAACCGGTTGTAAATTCTGATGGTGATTGTGAAAGATAACTATGAATCTTGTGCACTAACACAATAATTGGTATTAAAGGGGCTTCTGGTTTGGCAGGTTTGCTGCAGCTTTAATTTGTAGGTAGTTTGCCGAAGAAAAATTCAACATGAATTGAAAATCCATAAATGTTTTCATATGTAATGAAATGGAACTGTTTCTAATTAGATTATAGATCACCCACCCTGGCTGGAAGAGATGCCGGCTTTTTGTAAAAGAAAAAAAAAATAATTAAAGTAAGCTTCAGAAAAGTCCTACTTCTGCAACTTAACCACAAAAAAGGCAATGATGCATATTTGTTGAGGCTCCTGGCTCAGTGGCCTGTAGATGACACATACTAACACACAACTTCTCCCAAATAGTACTCTACCAAACCCAGATGAAATGTACTAGAAATACAGGTAATGCAATAAAGAAATTCAAGTGCTTGTCAAGTACGTTATGCATTTTTAACCAAATGCAGAAGTGCTGCTAGAACCCATCAAAGGAAATCTTTGTGTGTGTGTGTGTGTGTGTGTGTGTGTGTGTGTGTAAGCGCATGCGCACCTTACTTATGCTAGGGCCAGTGATTAAATTTGCTTCACTGAATTAAACATATACAGCATCCCGCTGAGTGCCGGGGAACATTTATGGAACCCCACCTGCAGGGCAGCTGCTCTTTTCTCCTGGCTCTGAATATCATTAAATTGCATCAGAAACATGACACACTGTAAGAAAGCTAGTGTTAGTGTTGCACAGCAAAATACTGATATGGCTTGAAAGGTGGCTTGGATGCTGCTGCCCCATTCTTAGAAGGCAAAATATACACCAGTCCTATTGAGCGAATACAGGCTCATTCAAATACATGGACATATGCAATGAGTATTACTTTAAATGGTTTTGGAATACTGGAGATATGTATATCACATTTTAATTTTGAATTTGAATTCTTTATGATGCTCTTGCATATAATTGGCTCATTCAATCTATATTTGCATGCAACAGTCTTAGCTGCATAGCTTGTATGATTTTCATTAACTATAAAACAACATCAGTTAATTTAAGAATAAAAACTAAAACCCTCTAGGATTTGTGAGATTAGATTAGAGCTGCTTCAGAATTATAATCTTAAGGAACAATTTGACCTCTAATTATTTACACTATAATGTGACCAATAACTAAATCTCAATTTATATGCTCGTATTTTGGTGTATTTCATATACAATTATTTTGTTGTGTACTATATTTTTACAATAATTTGCTAACAGGAAAACATTTTCATGCCTGGTAAAAAAATATATAAATAACAATGTATGGAAGTGTCCATAGAAATATGAATGCAAGTTGATTTCCTTTTGTCCAGAAATAAAACAGGGTTTACTTGTATTAAATTTCAAAATATAAAAAGCAAAGTCAGGAAATGGATTCACATACTGTGGTCTATGATATTTTAACAGCAAAATAGGGCCTGCATGTGACCAACAACTAACACTAAAAGAGTACAGAGCTTGTACTCATCAGAAAAGAGAAGACAGAGAAACTTCATATACCAATTAGATATGCCTAAGGACATAAAATATTGCAAATGCATTCCCCAACATACCATGAATTAAAGCAATTCATATATTTGTTTCTATCCAGTAAAACAGATTTTGCTACACAAAATATAATGCTAGTTCTATAAACTATGCAACTGAAAAAATGCTTTGTATGCATTCTTATTTCCTAATGCTGGTTGTAAATATTGATTACAAATTTGGGGAAAATAAAATAACCCTTTTTTTTAACAAATATATGTTCATCTCTGGCATTTATGGTTAAGAATTATACACTAGTTGTGAAATTCCAGGTAAGAGTTACACTTATGGTGCATAAATCATTATAAAGCATGTTAGCTGTGCAAGAATTACAGCTAAGTCAAGCTGGCACAAGCCAATCAGTTTTCTATGCTTGCATGTACTACAGCTGAGTAAAGATGATCTGATGGCATTAGTCATACCATAATGCTCTGATTGTTATGTGACACAGTACCCAGAAAATATCAATCCAAATGACTCACAAGTAGAGAAACTGTAATCTTGATGTCCCTTTCCTCAACCTTACACAGTTCACTCTCCTGCTTCTCTCACATGAGCTAAGGGGAGACCTGGTTGTTGCTACTGCTGTTGACAAAACTTCACTTCTCATCAGTTTCCACTATCTGTACCACTGGAAGTGATGGAAGACAGCCCAGAATATTTAATCCTTCTACCAGGAGGCATAGAGATTTTTTTTTATTGTTTTCCAGTGTTACTAGTTCACCTCAAGCTCACCTTTTTCTTAACAATGGTTAATTATCATTTGGAATCTGTTCTATTTATTATTAACCCGTAGATTCATCAAAATGCAATAATAATGCAAGGATAACGCCTGTGCTAAGAAAAAGGGGTGTGTGTATGGAAATTTTAGAATTACTACACCATGGAATAATGTACTGCTTCACATTGGTAGTATAGTAAAGCTTTGAGAGAGGAGAGAGAAAACCTCTCTATAAGAGTCTTATACTAGGCAAGTATTTATATCTCTATAGAAGGGGCATCTAGCGCAAGGTGAGGTGTTGGTGGTGGTTTAGAGCAGTGGTTCTCAACCTTTTTTCTGTCGGGACACACCTGACAGATGGTTCTCACATGCGTGACACACTGACCCATGATCGTCACAGGGCTAGATGTAAAAGTACAGTTTGCATCCACGGGAACCCCCCAGATCCACAATAATGGATGTAAAGCAGAATTATGACATTCCCCATACAACTCACCCTACAAAAAAGATATTCTGGTTCTGGTGTCATCTCAGTAACAGCAACTCAAACTCCTTCTACTTCAGGCTCAATAGCCCTACTTATGAAAAGACAGCAGTTTACCACCAATGCATGTCCTCTTGAGAAAACGCAACAAATAAGACTGATAAAACACTTACATGCTAGTAAAATATCTCTGTAACAGACACAGAACCGACCTAACATACTCCCAGGATCTGTAGTAATGCACATAAACTAATCCACACACAGTTACACCTGTATTATGGAATACACTCAAACAGGAGCAACCCTATCTATGAAAAGGCAACACTACAAATATTAAATCAGGCCCTAAAAACCAATACACCTCTTATTAGGAAAACAGAACTAGCAAGCAGCTATAGATCCCCACACAGAAATATTTGTAAAACTATACTAATAAGCAGAATAAATGTTTCACAACAACTATGAACAGAATAACATCCAACAATTAAAAACTCATAAAAACTATTAAAAATTATCCAAACACCAATAAAATATTTCAAAAAAAGCAGACATATCACATAATATTAAATAATTAAAATGGCAGTCAATCAAGAAAAATAAACTTAAAAAGCCACCTTTACTTACCCCCTCCAGCAGCTCTCCTACTCCTCTTCTATGCAGGCTGTAGCACACACCAGAAGCAGCAGTAGTGGCTAAGCTCTATACTCATGGTCCTCTTCCTTAGGGCCCATGTCTCTCACACACACACACAACATACCAGTCATGCCCCCATGACCAGTTTCTGTCTCTCACACACCAATCATCTCCCAGTCTTTGACAAACACACCAGTCACCTTCCTGAACAGTTTCTCTCATGCCATACACACACACACAGGCTTCCCACTCCCGTGTTCCACTTACATATATGGGCTTCTCACTCTCATAATCAATTTCTCTTTCTCACATACACTCACCAGTCTCTCACTCCCATGCTTGTTCTCTCCAGATGCACAGGCTTCTCATTCCCATAATCACTTTCTTTCTCTCACACACATAACAAACACACACACCAGTCACCTGATCTCTCTCATGCATACACACACACAGGCTTCCCACTCCCATGTTCTCTTTCAGATATACAGGCTTCTCACTCCCATGCTGTGTCTCACACACCCAGGTTTCTCACTCCCATGCTCACTCTTCATATGCACAGGCTTCTCATTCCCATAATACTTTCTCTTTCTCTCACACACACACACATACACATACACCAGTCACCTGATCTCTCTCATGCATACACACACAGGCTTCCCACTCCCATGTTCTCTTTCAGATATACAGGCTTCTCACTCCCATGCTGTATCTCACACACTCCCAACTTTCTCACTCCCATGCTCACTCTTCACATGCACAGGCTTCTCATTCCCATAATCATTTTCTTTCTCTCTCTCACATACACACAAACACACACCAGTCACCTGATCTCTCATGCATATACACACACACAGGCTTCCCACTCTCATGTTCTCTTTCAGATATACAGGCTTCTCACTCCCATGCTGTGTCTCACACACACACAGGTTTCTCACTCCCATGCTCACTCTTCACATGCACAGGCTTCTCATTCCCATAATCACTTTCTCTCTCTCTCACACACACACCCACCCGTCACCTGATCTCTCTCATGCATACACACACAGGCTTCCCACTTCCATGTTCTGTCTTACATACACAGGCTTCTCCCTCCCATGCTGTGTCTAACACACCCAGGTTCTCACTCCCATGCTCACTCTCTTCACATGCACAGGCTTCTCATTCCTATAATCACTTTCTCTGTTACACACACACACACACACCAGTCTCTCTCTCATTTCCATGCTCGCTCTCCACGTGCACAGGCTTCTCATTCCCTGAATCACATTCTCTCTCTCTCACATTCACATACACACCAGTCACAGCATCACCTTACAAACCAGTCTCTCTCTCATACATGCACACACACAGGCTTCCCATTCCCATGCTCTCTCTCACATACACCCCCACAACACCAGGCTTCTTACTCCCATGCTTTCTCACATACCCAGATTTCTCACTTCCATGCTTTTTCTCTCTCTCACACACACACATCCCTGACTGTCTCCCACTCTCACATACACATCAGTCATCTCCTTGAGCAGTCACTTTCATTGTCTCTCACATATACACATACATCAGCTCTCTGACCAGTTTCTCTCAATCACACACATACTCTCGATCAAATACATTCTCTCACTTACACACAGGCTCTCAATCACACACATTCTCTCACTTACACACTGGCTGGCTGGCTGGCTGCTTCTCTCTCTTTCTCTCACTCACTCCCCCCCCCCAGCACAAACAGTAGCTGCTCCTTCTCCTCCAGCCCCCGCAGGCCAAGAAGGAAGAATTCCATCGACTGTGGGAGGCTCATGCTGCTCTCTCCTTTCCCGATTACCGTCTGCTGCAATAGCTCGGGGGCCGATGCTGCGGCGGCCGCTGCTACTTTATCACGCGGCACGGTCTTTCTCCTTCCCGCGCACCGAGTATCACTTCCTGTTCCGGGTCACAGGGGGGGGGGGGGGGGGGCGGGAAGAAGAAAAGGCCAGCCACGGGTGCTAGAGCTTCTTTTAGTACTGCTGCCGTTCCCACTGAGCTTGAACGTGTTGATAGCCCGGCGGCAATGGCAGCAGGGAAGAAAGAGCAGCGGGAGGGACCGGGAGCACGTGACACACCTGCCGGTGCTTGGCGACACACTGGGGTGTCGCGACACACCGGTTGAGAACCGCTGGTTTAGAGACCAGTTTTCCATACAGATGGGCCGATACAGTAAAGTCTGCGGGAGAGCGGACGAACGCCCGCTCTCCCGGCGCACGCACCGGCCCTTTGCCGGTGCAAGTGATTCTCTATTTAAATTAGGTGACACGGTAGATCTGGGTAAAAGGAGGCGCTAGGGACACTAGCACGTCCCTAGCGCCTCCTTTTTGACAGGAGCGGCGGCTGTCAGCGGGTTTGACAGCCGACGCTCAATTTTGCAGGCGTCGGTTCTCGAGCCCGCTGATAGCCACGGGCTCGGAAACCGGATGCCGGCAAAATTGAGCGTCCGGCCGAATTCAAATTTTTTTTTTTTTTTACTTTTTTTACTTTTTGGGACATCTGACTTAATATCGCTATGATATTAAGTCGGAGGGTGCACAGAAAAGCAGTTTTTACTGCTTTTCTGTGCACTTTCCCGGCGCTGGAAGAAATTAGCACTGACCTTTGGGTCGGCGCTAATTTCTGAAAGTAAAATGTGCGGCTTGGCTGCACATTTTACTTTCTGTATCCCGCGCACATACCTAATAGGGCCCTCAACATGCATTTGCATGTTGAGGGCGCTATTAGGTGCCACGGGTTGGACGTGCGTTTTCCTCCCCTTACTGAATAAGGGGTAAGGGAAAACGCGCGTCCCAGAGCCATTGGAGCGCACTGTACTGTATCGGCCTGAGAGTGAGACGTACAAGCAGCCCAGTACACCTCGGGGAAGATTTGATATCATTGGGAGTGAGGAAAGTCTCACAAAGATAACATTTCTACTATGTTCTCTCACTCTAGCTTGGTAGACTCTATAACAGGATACCATCAAGCTAAGCCGAGGGAACATAGTACAAAATTTCATCTTTGTGAGACTTTCCTCACTCCCAGTGATGTCAAATCTTCACCGAGGTGTACTGTGCTGGCCCCTAAACCCTAAACCACCACCAACACCTCACCTCGTGCTTTTAGATGTCCTATAGGCATATAAATAGTTGCACACTGTAAGGGCCTCCTCAGAGGCTTTCTCTCTCCCTATCTCCTTCCCCCCCCCCCCCCCCCCCACACACACACACTTCCGCTCCTCTCCCAAGCCCAGAAATGGCCAAAATGCCATTCAAAAAATTAATCACAAATTGCATTACAGTCATTTTGGGCATATTGCACACCTTAATGCTAGGAAAAAAGGTGTAGTTATTTCCAGCGTTAAAACCATGCAATAGCATGTGTTTTATGCTATTGCATGGTAGGGATGTGAATCGCCGGCCATCCATTGCTCCTACCATGTGACAGGGACCGGCCAATGGCATGGATACCCTGTCACATGCTAAGGGAAAAGGGCCATCGGCACCATTTTGTTTACTGGCAGCCGATGGCTGAGCGCGGGAGATCGCTCCCGGGACCCCCGCTGGACCACCAGGTATTTAAAAAAAATTTTGGGGGGGGTCCGGAGGATGGGGGGATATTAGCAAACTCATTTTAAAGAGTCGTCTGTATTTTTTGGTTATCGGCTCAGGCGCAGCCGATAAAAAAAATCCCGAACGGACTGCAAGATAAAAATTTCACGATGTGAATCGGAACCGAAATCCGAACCGATACCGGTTCCGATTCACATCTCTATTGCATGGTGCGATATTGCCCCTTATTTTCATAAATCCCAAATTCCTCCCTAATCCCACCCCTGCCCAAAATTTGTATTTGCGCTGTATGCTAGCATTATTATTGCATGCATTATGGCATTAATGTCATAATGCATTTTGATGAATGACCCTGTTAGATTTTTCTCGGTTTTGACTGACTAGTTTCCTATTTACAGTTTAAGTATATCATTACTGGTATTTATAAGCCTAATCATTAAAGTGATTTTTAAAAAAAAATTGACTTACTCTCTCCCCTGGGACCTAGGGAGCAGATCACTGGCCCTGCAGTGACTGGCCTCTTCTCCCAAGGCCCAGAGGGAAGACTTGAGTCCTACTCTCCTCTCTCTCTCTAACTCTCTTCTCTCTCTTCTAGTTCTTGGGTTCCAGGAAGGGCATTCCCTGGAACATGCTAAGATGTGACACAAGATTCCGGTGAGCTTCTTGTCAGCTATTTGAATGGTGGATGCTGCAACAATCACAAGAGACATTTTTATGTTAGGGTATGTCATATTTATTTCAAATGAGATTTACTCTTTGAAAAGACACCTCAGTGCATCAGACATGCAAGGCAAATTGCACTATGAAGTGCTCTGAGCATCTGAATAAACATGGTGGCATATAGACTATGTATGCCTCTAAAATAGTCTATGTACTAACTTGCAGAAAAATAAATATTAAAATGAAATAACCTTGGATAGCAGAGTCATCTGCTAAAAAACCTACTGAACTCAGTCCTATCAATTCTTAAATGTTTTTGGAAAAAGATGAATAATCATTTTATTTTACCCCCAAATTAAGCCTCATTCTTGCATATGATTCTATTTAGCATTTTATAGAAAATTTTATAAACGTGCTTAATTCTCCAGTCACGTGGCACTACTCTTGTTTCCAAGGATCTATTGAACAGATCTTTCAGCAGACCTGCCAGTACATCTCTGAGCTCCCCCAGTATCCTGGAATGCACTTCTTCTGGCCCCATGGCCTTGTCCACTTTCAGTTTTCATGTAACTACAGTTTGGATTACTTTTCACAAAGTGCATTGCTGTACACTTGTCCACATTAAATTTCATCTCCCAGTCTCGAAAAATCCTCCTGCAATTCCTCACAATCCACTTGTGATTTCACAATTTGGAATAATTTAGTGTCATCTGCAAATCTGATCACATCATTCATTGTTCCTTTTTCCAGATCATTTATAAATAAATAAAAAGCATCAGTCTCAGACCAGATTTTGGGGGTATTCAACTATTTACCTTCATCCTTTGAGATAACTATTTAGTCCTACTCTCTGTTTCTTGTCTTTTAACCATATCGCATACACAATAGGACATTGCTTTTTAACCCATGAATTTTTAATTTTCTCAGGAGTATGATGAGGGACTTTCTCAAATGTCATCTGAAAATGCAAATGCACTATATCCACTTGTGCAAGTGCCTCGAGAGGTCTTTGTGGAGACAGACCTGTTGGTGGTGAAGAGGGAGAAGAATAATGGCAGCATAATAAAAGCTGAAACTGTTCCGACCTGTAGGCACACATTAGGCTGTGGAATGCTAAAATGTATCACAGGTCAGTGCCTGCATTCCATCCCCATTTCAGGGATCAACAAGAATATGGTATTTAGCATATTTTAGATAAGACATATTACTAACCAGTTAAGAAATGTTATGTTAATGAAGTAACTAACTCATTGGTGTGTAAATTTAGAGGTGATGTGTACAGGCAGCTGGACCAGCTCAGAATTCTGAATTCTGTTTGCCTTATTGCTCTATGGTGATCGGCAATTCTCCTAAGATATTTTACTAATAAAGATTTTTCTCTTTGCTGGTTTATTTCAGCAATAAGAAGTGTGTGCAACTTTCTGGTGAAGGAAGATGTGAAGGTAGTCTACGTAGTGTTCCTTCTTTGGTTAGTAAGGAATTTTTCCTTTCCTTTAGCACAGGGGACCATCTTTTCTGCCTCTATCCACACTTAAATAAACATAATTTGGGCATTTTGCAGCATATCTACAGTGAGAGACAAATTTGACTTTTAGATTTTAGGTATTTTTAGGTGCACCTTAATACCCAGGTCTGTAGGTTCTGCTGCAGGTTTCAACCAGTAGACAGTTTACGACTGGTAGAAGTGGGGTGAATATATGATTGGGTAAGCCTCAGGGTTTGATACTCTGGGAAAAAGTTCTGATTTAAAATTCAAGGGATGTCCAGAAGAATGCATACTTGAGACTGATTACCTGGAATGTTTCCATGTTTCTTTTGTCTGTTTGCAGAAGTGTAACATAACTATAAATCTTGAATAATGCATGAGTGATGTTGTTAGCAGCACATGACGGGGTATCTCATGTAGGGGGTGGGATAATTCCTTCTTTAATTGTCTTTTGAAATTCTTGACTCTTCCTCCTGTAAGTTGTGAGCAACCAGAGTTGTCATAATAAACTTATTGTGTAGAGAGTTGTGTTCTTTTCATGGCACCTTACCCATTGCAATAAGGAACTGCTGTATTTTCAAGTTTGTCATTATGGCTTGGTCTAATTCTACTTCATTTATAAGGGTTTAACAATTGCTTAGGTAGCCACTTTTATGTATCTTTCTCTCATCCCTTTCTCTTTCACAAGTTAGAGGGGAGAATGAGGGTGTACCAAGAAAGCCAGCTCATGCAGAGTCAGCATTTGTATAATCTGGACCTTCCGTGCCAATGATGTGCCAGCTGCACTTGTAAAAAAGAGAAAAGAAGACAAAAGAAAGAAAGGAGATTGCGGAATTGTCAGTGCACATGTTAGTTTGGTGGATTGGGTTTGTGATTCACTGCGTTGCCTTGCAATTGTGTGATAAGTGAGTGGTTGTATATGCACTAAGAAAATGTGCTGAGTGAGCTTGTAAGTGAAGATAGAATGTTTAAAAAGGGAAAATATTTAAAGGAGGGTGAAAAGGAGACAGGAATGTGAAACCTTCCCAATTGTGTGATTCAGTTGAAAAATGCGGGCAGTTTTGTTACAAGAAAAATTGGGGAATGGATAAATAAAAAACTGGGACCCATGACCAGGGCAGCCAGGGGAACATTTCATAATGATAAAATTGGTAAAGTTATGAGAGATTTATCACTTCATGATCATACAGGGAAAGGTGCCACTGCCAAATGTATGTTGCAGATGTTTCTTGATGAAGGCACCAAGCAAAAACGAGATTCTCAGATTAGATCTCTGCAAAGTGATCCGAAGAGAGAGAAAAGAAAACAGGTTGCTGCATTCATAGGAGTAGGTTTTAAAAGGTACGTGTGGGCATCCATGTGCGGGCCCTACCCGATGCGCAGCCATGGACACCTGATTTTATAAAATGCCTGCGCCAGTGCGCACGATATAAAATCGGGGGTCAGAGTGCGCAAGGCGTTGCACATTAGTGCAACTTGGGTGTGCTGATGCCCATGGCCTTCTCCCATTCCCAACCCCCTTATCTAACCTTCCTACACCTTCCCCTAACCTTCCCGCCCCCTAGCCCTATCCTAACCCCCCCCCCCCCCCGACCTTTATCTTGCCCGGAGGCAGGCGCAAAAGGTAAGCGCAGGTTATGCGAACTGACAGCATGCCGGCACGCAATCCCTGTGCCGGGAGCCTCTGACCCCACCCCCTCCCTGCCCCTTTCCCAAAGCCCTGTGCATCCTGAGGCTTTACATGCGTGGCTAGGACTTTTTAAAATAGGCCCGGTGTGCGTAAGGCTTTTATGGTTAAACGTTTTTTATTAAATGTTTCAAAAGAAACGAACAAACATACTAGGGGGTGCGGGATACTTCAACAACCCCCAGCTCAATTTTCCAAATTTAACAATACAAAGACACATATCCCCAATCCCATTTCCCACCCCCTGGTTTCCAGAGCATAATCCAAAACCAACAAAGGAAATATGTCCACCATGGTCACGAAGAAAGAAAACACAGTATTAATACTACTTAAGTTCCCAGTTTGAAATGTAGGTCGTCAGTCAATGAGCAGATGGCTACGGGCTTGAAGTGGGAGAGTCTGGATATAGGGCTCCCAGACAGTCAAAAAACGACTCTTCTGACATGCCGAGCCACAAGACGAAAATATTCCATGTGCATAAGCGAGTAGAAGAGATTCCTCCATGACCAAAACGACGGCGGTTCCACCTCTCTCCAAGTGAGAAAAATTGCTCGCTTCCCGACCAAGCTGGCTTTTTGTAGCAGTAGACGAGTGCCCGGGTCATGGATCAGAAGAGGCGGTATACAACCAAACAAAATCCACAGAGGAGCTACTGGAATGGAAAGTGTTAATATAGTGGCCAGATATTTTGCAATCTTCGTCCAGAAGAGCTTAATAGATGGGCAAGCCCAGAAAGCATGCGATAGGGTGCCAATGACCTGAGGGAAACAACTGCAGGCGGCAGTGGTAGCAATATGCTGGCGATATGCCATCTGTGGGGAGGCAAAAGCCCTCCCCAAGAATTTGTATTGGAGCTCTCTGTAACAAGAATTCTGCGAAATCCTGGCCACCCGGTTAAAGCAAATCCGCAATACAGAAGAAGTGACCACAAATTCCCCCTCCCCCGTCCATCTATTGGCTAGCATGGTATAAATATCTACCAGTTCAAGCTGACCTAACCATTAATAATAGAAAGATATAGATGGGGGGGGAGGGGGGGAGGATTTAACCAGCTGAAGAATCTGCTCCAATTTTTAAAATGTGGTCCAGTGTCGGAAGACTGGAGGGATGGCATTCAGATAATGGGTAATTTGTAAATAGGAAAATATTGACGATTGACCCAAATTATAATACTCCCAAAATTCAGAATAAGGGAGCGGTCGTGCCTCCCCCGTAAGCAGGTGTCCCAGACGCGTAATACCAGCAGCTATCCAGTGCCGAAATATGGCAGTTTGGGAACCTGGAGCAAAATCAGCATTGCCAATAATCAGAAGTAAGTAAGCACATACTCATGGTGATTGCAAGCGCTTAGTTAACTGGACCCAAGCCTGTCAGACAGGACGTATTGTGACTGAAGAGTTTAAAAAAGTAGGCAATCTGGAGGCTTCCACCTGAAGGACATAAGTAACCTCCAGTGGTGCCACCAAAGCACCGTCGACCAGAAGTGGGGTGTGTGAGGAAACGCCCAAAAGCCAATCCCGCATCACCCGCATATTACATGCAAGATTATACAGACTAAGGTTCGGGACTCCCAAACCCTCCACTCCCCAACGCCCCTGTAGCCAAGATAGAGGCAGCCTGGCTTTCTTTCCCTTCCAAAGAAAGCACCGCAGAGAACAATCAATCTCCAATGCATCTCGGCGGCAAAGATAAAGATAAAGAGGTAAATGGGGCACATTTAAAACTAATCGGAGAAAGTTCTTTTTTACTCAATGCACAATTAAACTCTGGAATTTGTTGCCAGAGAATGTGGTTCGTGCAGTTAGTATAGCTGTGTTTAAAAAAGGATTGGATAAGTTCTTGGAGGAGAAGTCCATTACCTGCTATTAAGTTCACTTAGAGAATAGCCACTGCCATTAGCAATGGTTACATGGAATAGACTTAGTTTTTGGGTACTTGCCAGGTTCTTATGGCCTGGATTGGCCACTGTTGGAAACAGGATGCTGGGCTTGATGGACCCTTGGTCTGACCCAGTATGGCATTTTCTTATGTTCTTATGTTCTGAAAAAGGTATAGCCATTTGGGAAGAATAACCATTTTGTAAAGATGGATGCAGCCACATAGAGATAGAGGCAACGACTGCCACCGGTGAAGTAAGTCCCGTGTGGTTTTAATGAGAGGAGGAACATTCAACTGATAATCCTGGACAGGGTCAGCTGACAAAGTGATCCCCAACTTTCGGACAGTGCAATCAGCCCACTGCAGAGGGAAACCCGCCCTCCATCGCTCACGAAGTGAATCAGGAAAAGCTAATGCTGAGGATTTTCTCCTATTCAACCGTAGACCTGAAAAAACCCCAAATGCGCTTACCAACTCTAGGAACACCAGTAGGGAAGACAGTGGATCCGTAAGAAAGACTAACAAGTCATCAGCAAATGCCGCACATTTGAAGGTTTATCTGTAGTTTATCTGTAGTTTATCTGTAAACATCATAAGGTTTATCTGTAGCTTGGCACATTTCCATTGCCACCAACAGGCGCCTAATTTTAGAAAGGGCATTGTTGTGAGTGAGTTGTTTTAGTGTGCCCTTGGGCCTCAGCCCGACCCCAGGTGAACCCAGGACTGGCCCGAGGGTTGACGGCATATTCCCGTGTGGCTGGCGGGCTGACCCTCTGCCAGGCCTGCAGGCTCCCAAGGCAAGATCCGAGGATGTTGGAAGTTGAATGGTCCTCCAACCATTCCGAGCCCATTCGGACCTGCTGCGAACAGGATGGAGCAGCAGGCCTGGCCTGAGGTAGAGGGCAGTCGAGGACCTTGACACGAAGACAGGACAATGGTAGATATATACTGTAACAGGGGTTCAGGCACCAGAACCAGACAGGAACTGAAGCAGGACTGGCTACTGGAACCAGGCAGGAGCTGCAGCAAGACTCAGGTACAGGAACTGCAGCAGGACTTGGGAATGAGGACATCACAGAAGACACTTGGGCGGAAGGACAGTTGCACAGTCTCTCAGGGCTCCCTACTCAGCCCACCCGTGGGACTGAGTCGCGGACCACCCTGTCCCACTGTGCGCCCTACACAGCCCGAAGGCTGGTCGCGGACTACGAGGAGAGCGGGACATGCGCAGGGAAGATCCAGGTGAGGAGGAACTCAATGTCGGGAGCAATGGCATCCGAAGCCCCAACGGCTGGTGGAAACAGAAGCTCCAAGCACAGGGACGAATCCCACCTGTTGGCCACTCCTAGGCCCAACAGGTCAGAAGGCCAGGAGCACAAACTAAGATGCAGGGAAGAACATCCGGGAAGGCAGAGGTCGTAGAGGAACATGGTCGTAGAGGAACATGGCAAAACATCAGGACGAAGATCAGGGCAAGTACATCAGGATACCTGGATGGGACCTCTGGACGGGACATCTGGATGGGACCTCTGGACGGGACATCTGGACAGACATGTAGACAGGAACCTCAGGCACGAAGCCAAGACGAATGAACAGGAACCGAACAGGAACTGAACAGGAACTCCATGGAGAAGACAGGAAGGCCTGATGGAGCTCTGGCAGGCAGGAGCCTCCAGAAGGGTGACACTCTGATGCAAGGCCAAGAACAGACTGAAATTGAAGTCCTTTATAGGGCAGAAGCAGGAACTCCTGTGGCTGGCCCTTTAAATCAGGCAGAATGGCACAGGCCGGCACCTAAGAAGGAGCAGGAGAACAGTGCAGGACCGCGGATGTTACGCTTGGGCTCCGGACAGGAGTCGTGCACACCACCCAGCAGGGTGGCTCCAGGTGGAGAGAGACAGGAAGCTCGAACAGAGTCAGGTACCAGGCTGGGTCAGGGCAGGCAGCAAGAATCAGAGTCTGGGTTCAGGCTGGGTCAGGGCAGGCGGCAAGTGGCAGTGTCTAAGTACAGGCTGGGTCAGGGCAGGCGGCAGTCAGCAGTGTCTGGATCCAGGCTGGGTCAGGGCACAGTAAGCAGGGCAGGGCAGGTCAGAAGGCCCGTAGGCCACACACACACACACACGGAAGGCCCGTAGGCCACACACCAATAGCGGGGCAAGGCAGGTCAGAAGGCCCGTAGGCCACACACACACACACGGAAGGCCCGTAGGCCACACACCAATAGCGGGGCAAGGCAGGTCAGAAGGCCCGTAGGCCACACACACACACACGGAAGGCCCGTAGGCCACACACCAATAGCGGGGCAAGGCAGGTCAGAAGGCCCGTAGGCCACACACACACACACGGAAGGCCCGTAGGCCAGGTATGGAAATCAAGGAAGAAGGCCAAAAGGCCGCACAAGGCAAGGCAAGGAAAGGAAAGGCCCGAAGGCCACGCAAGGCAAGGCAAGGCAAGGATAGGCCCGAAGGCCGCGCAAGGCAAGGTAAGGCAAGGATAGGCCCGAAGGCCGCGCAAGGCAAGGCAAGGCAAGGATAGGCCCGAAGGCCACGCAAGGCAAGGCAAGGCAAGGATAGGCCCGAAGGCCACGCAAGGCAAGGCAAGGCAAGGATAGGCCCGAAGGCCGCGCAAGGCAAGGCAAGGCAAGGATAGGCCCGAAGGCCGCGCAAGGCAAGGCAAGGATAGGCCAGTAGGCCACGCAAGGCAGGCTAGAGCAGGGAGCCCAGGTGAGCTCGATGCCGAAGCACCGAGGCAACTGTCAGGCAGGGTTAAGAGGGCACACCCAGAGCATAGAGTGGACATAGGAGATGGACTGGGCCTGTCAGGAAAGCCAGCACTAGAGGGACCCCTGGTGGTGAGGCGGTAGCACAGCAGCCACAGCCGTAACAGTACCCCCCCCTCAAGGCCTCCCCCTCCTCCTGGATCCCATCTGTGCAGGAGGTAATCAAGAATAACGGGAGACCACTCCGGGGGTGATGCGGCAGGGTCAACTCCTTCCCGAGGAAATAAGGCAGTCCATAACCCCACCTGGGGTGATAAGGCAGACACAACCCCAACCTGGGGCAGAAAAATAGTCCATAACCCCTCCTGGGACAAGGCGGCAGGGTTAGACCCCTCCTGGGGTAGCAGAGGCGGTGCAGATTTCCATAACCCCTCCTGGGGTGACAAGGGGAACACAAACCCCACCTGGGGCAGAGAAATAGTCTGTAACCCTTCTTGAGGCGATAGTAGGACCGGTCCGGACCCTTCCAAGGTCGGCATTAAGACCGGTACAGACCCCTCCAGGGGCGGCAGCTGGGCCAGTACAGCAGGCTCGGATCCTACTCGGGCAATTGTAGCAGGCTCGGACCCCTCTCGGGGCGTTGTAGCAGGCTCGGACCCCTCTCGGGGCGATGAAGCAGGCTCGGACCCCTCTCGGGGCATTGTAGCAGGCTCGGACCCCTCTCGGGGCATTGTAGCAGGCTCGGACCTCTCTCGGGGCGATGAAGCAGGCTCGGACCCCTCTCGGGGCATTGTAGCAGGCTCGGACCCCTCTCGGGGCGATGAAGCAGGCTCGGACCCCTCTCGGGGCATTGTAGCAGGCTCGGACCCCTCTCGGGGCGTTGAAGCAGGCTCGGACCCCTCTCGGGGCGATGAAGCAGGCTCGGACCCCTCTCGGGGCGATGAAGCAGGCTCGGACCCCTCTCGGGGCGTTGTAGCAGGCTCGGACCCCTCTCGGGGCGATGAAGCAGGCTCGGACCCCTCTCGGGGCATTGTAGCAGGCTCGGACCCCTCTCGGGGCGTTGTAGCAGGCTCGGACCCCTCTCGGGGCGATGAAGCAGGCTCGAACCCCTCTCGGGGCGTTGTAGCAGGCTCGGACCCCTCTCGGGGCGATGAAGCAGGCTCGGACCCCTCTCGGGGCGATGAAGCAGGCTCGGACCCCTCTCGGGGCGTCAGCAGGACCGGTATGGACCCCTCCAGGGGTGGCAGCAGGACCGGTATGGGCCCCTCCCGGGGTGGCAGCAGGGCCAGTTCAGCAGACTCCGATGGCTGACTCAGGAAGTCTGTCAGTAGGACTGGTTCGGACCCCTCTGAAGACGGCAGCAGGGCCGGTTCGGCAGGCTCAGATGGCAGAGGTAGAAAGTCTGTCAGCAGGGCTGGTGCGGACCCCTCCGAGGACGGCAGCAGGGCCGGTTCAGCAGACTCAGGCTCTTCTCGGGGTAGTGCAGCAGGTTCAGATGGCAGAGTAGCATGGTTAAAGGTGGTGTGCATGGAAGACACAGATTGTACTGCCGTGGGCTTGATACCTCGAGCCAAAGTCTGATGCTCCTGATTTTGTTTCTGGAGGAGCAGTTTAGAGAAGGCACAGGCAGTTCTAGGACGTCTAGGGAAGGTGCTCGTTAGTGTCCACTTGGCAGCTGTGGGAAGCTGAGCCCTGCTAGAGTTAATCAGCTCTCTCCGTTGTAGAGAAACCTGTTCCCGAGGCTCTAGCACTGGTCTCACAGAAGCCTTCTTGGCCAGGTAAGTCCTGGGTTTTTCTACCCACAAACTGCCAGCAAAAATGTCTGTTTTAGTCGAGCCAGAAACAGAAAACTGGTTAGGAGAGCTGATAGCTTTTTCTAATTGCACAGCTGGTCCTAGAGCAGAACAACAGGGGCAGGGTTTGCCTGGAGATAACAAACACGGGAGACAGGAGCATTTCCACCACCCTGGTTTAGGAGCCAGACAGTTCAAACACTCCTGATAGACAGAGACATTTTTCTTGTTGCAGTTACTGCATGACCAGTGTTCCTGACCAACAAGTTCACAGGCAAGACAGTTCTGATAGCTTGGATAATTCAAAGTCTGACAGGAATGGCAGGTATAAAACTTTAAAGAAGGAGGCATCTTGAATTAGTGAAAAGTTGACTCACCGGCAGGACACAGACCTATCTCTTCCCCTGGAAAATGTGATGGCTTCGGCATACTGTTACGCTTGGGCTCCGGACAGGAGTCGTGCACACCACCCAGCAGGGTGGCTCCAGGTGGAGAGAGACAGGAAGCTCGAACAGAGTCAGGTACCAGGCTGGGTCAGGGCAGGCAGCA
Organism: Rhinatrema bivittatum; assembly: GCF_901001135.1. NCBI lineage: Eukaryota > Metazoa > Chordata > Amphibia > Gymnophiona > Rhinatrematidae > Rhinatrema > Rhinatrema bivittatum. The sequence continues at coordinate 439,728,990 of NC_042617.1, forward strand.
AGAATCAGAGTCTGGGTTCAGGCTGGGTCAGGGCAGGCGGCAAGTGGCAGTGTCTAAGTACAGGCTGGGTCAGGGCAGGCGGCAGTCAGCAGTGTCTGGATCCAGGCTGGGTCAGGGCACAGTAAGCAGGGCAGGGCAGGTCAGAAGGCCCGTAGGCCACACACACACACACACGGAAGGCCCGTAGGCCACACACCAATAGCGGGGCAAGGCAGGTCAGAAGGCCCGTAGGCCACACACACACACACGGAAGGCCCGTAGGCCACACACCAATAGCGGGGCAAGGCAGGTCAGAAGGCCCGTAGGCCACACACACACACACGGAAGGCCCGTAGGCCACACACCAATAGCGGGGCAAGGCAGGTCAGAAGGCCCGTAGGCCACACACACACACACGGAAGGCCCGTAGGCCAGGTATGGAAATCAAGGAAGAAGGCCAAAAGGCCGCACAAGGCAAGGAAAGGAAAGGCCCGAAGGCCACGCAAGGCAAGGCAAGGCAAGGATAGGCCCAAGGCCGCGCAAGGCAAGGTAAGGCAAGGATAGGCCCGAAGGCCGCGCAAGGCAAGGCAAGGCAAGGATAGGCCCGAAGGCCACGCAAGGCAAGGCAAGGCAAGGATAGGCCCGAAGGCCACGCAAGGCAAGGCAAGGCAAGGATAGGCCCGAAGGCCGCGCAAGGCAAGGCAAGGCAAGGATAGGCCCGAAGGCCGCGCAAGGCAAGGCAAGGATAGGCCAGTAGGCCACGCAAGGCAGGCTAGAGCAGGGAGCCCAGGTGAGCTCGATGCCGAAGCACCGAGGCAACTGTCAGGCAGGGTTAAGAGGGCACACCCAGAGCATAGAGTGGACATAGGAGATGGACTGGGCCTGTCAGGAAAGCCAGCACTAGAGGGACCCCTGGTGGTGAGGCGGTAGCACAGCAGCCACAGCCGTAACAGCGGACAGCGGCCTGCACCGACGTCAGAGGCTGAGAAGCAGGAAAACGGGCAGGCAGGCTTCGGGGCAGCCTCCAGGTTGTCCCACGAGGACCCCCTTGATGGCATCATGGCTCCCTGCCATGAAGACTGGCCCGGGGCGGCTCCATGCCGCGAAGAAAAGCAGGAAGGACCGCGGGCCCGGCCGCAGCGAGGACGCAGATAAAGTTCCGTGACTAGGATGACAAAACGGCCAGCTGGATCTTTAATTTTGTTACACATTTGTATAGGTAAATTCTTGTGAAACAGAATCGCCACGCCTGCCAAGCGAGATGTAGCAGAAGCGTAGTGAACCGTGCCCACCCAGAACTTACATAATTTGGCATGCTCCAGGTCCGAAAGATGGGTTTCCTGGAGGAATCCCACGTCAGTTTCCAAGTGCCACAATCGGGTTAGGATTTTAGATCATTTAATAGGTGAATGAATGCCACACACATTCCAAGAAATTATAGGTGTCTGTGGCTTAGGTTGTGACAAACATCAAAGGTACAGAAAGCAGATTTTCCACCTGAAAGCAAGAGGGAGCCCTCCCAGCCAGGGCACCCTCCCGTAATTCATGAGACCAGGTCAACAAACTATTCAAATACACATCACATACTCTGAAACTCCAATGTACTCCCTCATCCGGAAACCAGTATGTCCCCCATGTCCTGTGACTTCCAATCCCTCCCCCCACCCTTCCCGCCCACTCTCCCCCTCCCCAGTGCTATCCCCCAATCCCCTTCCCCCCAACTGCATTCTGAACTGTGAAATGTGAGACCACTCTCTCGTTCTCCTCGGAGAAAAGGAGATGGAGGAGCCCCCCCGTCCCCCTACCAACCCCCAGCCACCAGCCCCCCCCCTGCATCATCATACTAATATAGCAGATAACTTAGATATATAAAAACAAAACTAGCAAGAACATTTGTTAACAAGCATACACGCTGTAAATGCAAAGGATGATGACCCCACAATGCAGAGAAAAATACCAAAGAAATCAGGTAACAATGCAATATGATTGAATGTGATTGGCTTCCCAAGGAGAAAACCAACCCCAGTTGCCGACTATGTAATAAGTCCCAGCCCTAGTAAACAACAAAATGGGTGTGCTTTTGAATGCTCGGCAAGTTAAGAGGATTACAGCACCCTCTACCAAAAAAAAGAAAAAAAAAATAATACTTGATGACAAGGAACCTGCTCCGTAAAGATGCAGTTTCCATCCTTACGGAGTTGTACCATAGTCCCCCAACGGGACTCAGACCTTTCACAAATAATGGAGGGAAATCCATTTTCATAATTGAGCGTTTGGGTTCCAGGGGGATACCAGAAAATAATAATAAAGAAAAAGAAAAAAAAACTGGCCTGTGATAGGCCTATTATGGTCTTTCCCCAGCTAGTGACATCACCGGGACTCCAGCTGGCAGTTATCTCACTTCTCTCTGATTATCTCGTTCTCTGTTCATTTTTTATATATTTTCACAAGCATATAATATTCGCCTTGTTGACTTCTGGCTGTATCTTGGTTTTCCTTTTCATCTTCTCTCTCTCTGCATCTTCCTTTCTCTAGTTTGTTTTCCCTAATTGAGACGGGCTTTTTTTATTTTTTCTCTCTCTTCCTTTTTTTTTTTCTCTATACCCCTCCCTTCTCCTAGTTAGGGTGCTCCCTAGGTGGCGAGTACCTCGCCTTCAGTAAGGCTTTTAAAATCCGGGACATAGTACATAAGAGTCCTCTCTGAGACTGTATTCATAAGTATGTTTTTCCCACTGCCTCAAATGAAGAATCCTTTCTTCCACCTCCTCTTCTTCCTTCCTTAGTCCACATTGCCCTGGTAGACAAAAAAAGGCCCATATTCAGACACTGTGTGGGCACTGGGCAGTAAACATAGCCGTTATATTCAATAGCCAGCTAACTATAGGACAGATCATTGCCCAGCCAGACTTAGCCAGCCAAGTTTTCTGACTTAGGGCCCTAAAGCATGCAATAAATAGCACAATGCACATTAGTATGCACATTTTACATTTAATATGCAAGTGGGACTCAGTGCAGAATGTGGTAGAGTAATGTGGGATTTAACTACACCTTTTTTTCTGTGTGTGGTAGGTTTAGAGAAATTTGTCTTATGTGAAAAGAGATATATGAGATTATCAGATGATATGTTTTTGACTATATTTTTTGTAATATTTAGAGGTTCCCCTGAAGAAGCCCTTAGTGGGTGAAACAAGGGATCTTGTCAGGACGTTTTTATATGAAATGCTGCTGACACTGAATTGAAGAATAGCTACTGATTTTGAATAGAGGAACATCATGTGGAATTTCTTTGGCAAAAAATGGGACATCTACACACCACTGAATTGCCATATCTATGGAGTTTAGTGATGATATGATATATGATATGAGACTTGGACTTCATGATGAATTTTTTGTATACTGTGGGGGTAATTTTCAAAAGGAGTTACATGCGTAAATGTAGCTACTATTGTAGCAATTTTCAAAAGCCATTTACTCAAGTAAAGTGCACTTATGTGAGTAAATCCTATAGACAAGTCAATGGCATATATTGTAGCAATTTTCAAAAACCCACTTACTCAAGTAAAGTGAATTTACCCCAGTAAACCTGGTTTTTACTCGAGTAAATGCTTTTTAAAATCAGGCCCTAAATGTAGAAATTGTGTTTTTATAATTAGCCTATTTTACCTTAGTATGCGTATTTATGAGAGGTGCTCGGGGGTGGACCCCTGGCCTGAGGCAGTACGGGAACTGACTACAGGGGGAAGAGCACTGAAGGAGACAGAGGCAGTGTAAATCTTCACCACTGGAAGCCCGAGGTCCCCCCGGGAGGGGTTCGTAGGGACCCGGGCTGCTGGGACTTAGGTGAGCCTTGCAGGGTCCTGGGAGAGTCTGAGTCCGGCATGCCCACAGGGACTGGAAGAGCGCTATCGGGTTCGAGGCTGGAAACAGGTTGGAGATAAGTGAACCAGAAGAGTGTTGGTGATGACAAGGCTAGGGACAGAGCCAGAATCAAGCAAGGTCAGGCGAGCAAGGTTAAGTCCAAGAATCAGCCTGAGGAGTGGTCAACAAAGCAAGGGTCAAGATCCAGAGGTCAGGCAGGGTCGAAGAACAGGCAGAGGTTTTGGGCAGGCGGCAGGCAGGCAGACGAGTCAGGAACAGGCTGAGGTCTTTGGCAGGTGGAGGGCAAGCAGACAGGTCAGGAACAAGCTGAGGTCTTTGGCAGGCAGCAGGCAGGCAGGCAGGTCAGGAACAAGCTGAGGTCTTTGGCAGATGGCAGGCAGGCAGGCAGGTCAGGAACAAGCTGAGGGCTTTACCAGAAAGTCAGTCCGAGGTAAGACCAGGAAGACAAACAACGAAGACAGGAACAAGCAGGGCAAGGAAACAGGAACAAGCAAGAACGGAACTGGAACAGAAGGATCCTGGAACGAGACAAGGAACAGGCAAGCAGGAACACGAGCAAGGGCAAGCTCGGGAACAAACTGTCCCGATTACCAAGGCAAGGAAGTGAGGCCAGGAACTTCCTTTTAACATCCAATCAGGGTGCGCATGGAACTAGGCCCCGCCCTAGAACCCATATCAGGGCGGCTGGTCTGCATGCACGCATAGGGGCGTGGCTAGCTGCTGGGACGCCGAGGCCCGGCATGGGGCCTGGCGTGTGACCGAAGGCCCGGCGACTGCCGCCGCGGGACGCCAGGGCCTAGCTGGACTCGCAAGGGCCGCGAGGGAGACAGGACCAGGACCCGCTGTGTGACCCCGAAGGTGAGCAGTCCCAAGCATGGGACGACCGCGGGTGGGGCGCATAACAGATGTGTAGTGACAATTATTGCCTTATTAGACGCACCGGATGGATATTTACCAATGATTTGGTTTTTCTGTTTTTCTATCTTTTGTATAATATTGTGTATAACATTTTGTATAATCTTTTGATATAAAAACTATAGTTGTATTGAAATATTTAATAAAGTTGTGTTATAGTACATTGCTATGTATATTTAGCCTCTGCATTGGGATTTGTATTATATTTACAACCGCAGTAGGTGGAGTGTACCTTCTGGATTTGTAACCTGATAGGAAAAGTTCATTAACCACTATTAGCCATATAGACTTGGGAAAACCAGTATTTATCCGTGGTTATGATCAGGAAGTATTGGACCTAAACATTGGGATCCTACCAGGTACTTGTGATCTAGATTGGCCACGGTTGGAGACAGGATGCTTAACCGATGGCTGACCCAGTAGGGCATCTCTTATGTTCTTATGCTGCTAGGGGATGATTGCAGGGCTGATGGAGTAAAAAGGTCAGGATGCTATAAAAGATGTTAGAGTTTCAGGCAGAGGTGTACCGAGGGTCTCTGGTGCCTAGGGGCCATTGCATTTATGATGCCTCCCCTGCACTGCCCCCCACCCCCACCCCCATCCTCCTTGTAAAAATACCTGCAGTCTCAGAAAGTCACACTAGTGCAAACCCCAGAAAAGAAATTAACTGGCAAACCATTGTGAGCTGCCTATGGGGTAAAAGCTTCCCTGCCTGAAGATAGGTTGTCAAAAGAGTTTCCTTTGCCCCTTCCCTGTGTGGTACTGCAAGCAAACAAAAACAGCCTCTAGTAGAGAATGAGACCAAGAGCTAAGGACTGTGATGTAAAATTATTTCAAAATTTCCAAATTGTCCTTGTACTGTAACAAAATAGTATTATTCAGATACGCATTTCCCAAAAATGACTGAGAAATCAAATCATTCCCACTTCCCATCTCAGAGAAACAGAAGCAATAGCAACTTACTTTCCCAGTCCCTAGCAGTCTTGCTCATTCTCCTCTCCCAATCCCCAGCAGTCTTGCTCCCTAGCCTCCTCTCCCCTCCCAGACCTCCCAGCCAGACTTATGCAGTGCGATAATGCACAAACAGAAACATCATCAGTCCTCATAAAACAAAATCAAGAAATATAAATCAATCATAATAGCATACCATACTAATAAAAACAATATTTCAAAACAGGTGACAGAGCATCTAATAAATAAGAATAAGGTTAAAGTAAAACATTTTAAACATTTCCAAAAAAATCAATAAAATATTTCAATACAATAAAACTAAGGATGAATAATTTTCTCCTCTCCATATCTGGGAACTTTTAATTTTCGATCACCCTGAGATTGTAAAGTAATAGTGGAGAGGAGGTGAAGGAGCAGGGGAAGAAGGGAGAAGGAAATACACAAACTTTCTCCTTTCTCTTTCATAAGCACACGCACATACACAAAACCCTTCTACTCTCTCTTCTTACTCCCTTCCTCCCTCTCTCCCCTTTCCTCTTCAGTCTCACTCACTTACCCCATTCCGTTCCTTCCCAGTCACTCACCCCCTCCCTCCCACTCACCTTCCCTTCCCTCATTCATTCATTCATTCCTCCCTTCTGTCTCAATCACTGGCCCCCTTCTCTTTCAGTTACTTACCCCTCCAACCCTCCACCCCCTTCCCTCTCAGTCACTCACCTCCTCCCTTCCACTCCTCCCTTCCCTTCCCTTTCAGTCACTCGCCCTCTTCCACCTCTGCCACTGGGCGGGGTGAGATCCCCAGCAGCCATGAGCAGGGCTGGTGCTACCATTTTTGCTGCCCCGTGTGAGCAATTACTGTGCTGCTCCCTTCCTCATTCCTTTAAAAAAAAAACCAAAAAACACACAGAATGTTGTTTTTCCCAGTAACCAAAACACAGTAGAAACCTTTGGTCTAACACTCTGATACAGGCCCCCTTCCCACCGAAAAAAAAAGCCATGCTCCCTCTGGCAATCTAAACTTTTAAAATAGACACTTCCACTGAACCTCAATGTCAAAACTGAGCAGAAGTCATTCACTAACTTGTATGTAAAAATGGTGCCAGCTGGCTTTGTAGCTGGCATCATTTTGTAGTTCAGAAATGTATGCACTGCTATGGTGCCACCTACTAAACCCATATAGTATTAGGCCTATCGTAACACGTGTTGGGTGTGGGTTTTGGCCGCAGAAAGTCTTAAGGGAACTAAATGTCAATAATGATATAATAATCTTCCCATATAAAACAGTACTAACTGCTAGCACTCAAACAGGAACAATCCTATCTATGCAAATATTACACCAGGCCTTAAGACACCAATATATATCCTGTGGGGAAAACAGAGCAAACAAGTCTGCTATAAATCCCTACATAGAAACTACAGGCTAGAAAAATATCCCTTCTCATTTAAACATACAGAACAGAGACTCGCCCTCATCAAATGAAGAATAAAGAGACCATAAAGTATAAATAGAAACATATAGACAGAAACTGAACTGGAAACTGCAACAAGTCAGACATTTTTATGTAATGCAGTAATGGAGAAATAAAGCATCATCAGTCCTCATAAATCATCAAACAATAAAATCAAGGAATATAAATAATTCCTATTAGTAAAACTATACTAATAAAAAGAATATTTCCAATGAGCAAAGGAACAGAATAACATCCAATAATTAAGAGCTCATACAAAATTTCAAAGATTTTCCAAACAACAATAAAATATTTCAAAATGGCAGACACAGATACCCAATAATTAAAGCAAGGTTGGAAAATTCACTGCTCACCATACTTGAAAACTTCATTTTCAGTCACCCTGAGCACTTTTGTGGGTTAGTGGGGCAGCACAAACTTCCTTCACAGACACAGATACAGGCTCACATTCTCACACACACACACCCCAGACAGATTCCCATTCAAACACCCACCCCAGTCAGGTTCCCATTGACGCACACACACACACACTCAAACACACACACACACACACACACACACACCATCGGGAGCAGAAAGATTGTTCTGCTCCCTATTTCAACCTCTCATCTCCTGCCCTGTACAGGGAATAGGAGGAAATGAGTGAAGAAAGAGCACACAGAAAGGAGCAATGAATAGCTACTCTGGTCCCTATTCCAGAGCCTTTCCTCCTGTTATTAAGGAACATGAGTGGAGGAAGTGTTCTGTTGTTCCTTGTCCAATATAGGTGACAGCACCAACAGTGCCTAAGGGGTTGCAAAATCTTAAATCCATCACAGTGCATTTGAAGAGCTCTGAAGATCATTCGAGAGACTACAATGGGTTTCACAGGGACTGGTGGTGCAAGTGATGTGATTGAGGTAAATTGGATGAATGACAGTTAGAGCTGACACAAAATTTAGGAATAAACATAAAAATGGGCAAAGCCAAAATTATGAAGAAGAAACACAGAAACAGCCTACAAACAAAACTGAGGAGTAAAGGAGATGAAAATGACAAGAGAAGAGACTGAAAAACAGTAGGAAATATGAAGGAGGAACAGACAACAAAAGAGCAGAAGTGGAATAGAAGAATGCAGTGCAGCAAAAAAAATCAAGAAAAGGAAGAGAAGACTAGCACTGATGAAGTACAGTGCAGGGCTCTTGGTCCCCGCTATCTATTTTTGTTCCTAGCTTAAGCTCTAAATTAGGATGGAGGTAAGAGGTAGGAGTTGGCAGACGATCCCTGACAGGCATCTCTGGTGAGGCTGCCTGGATTGGTGAGCCAGCCTGGGTAAATGCAGGTAAAGAAAGAGGAAATCTGGCAGTTTCAGTCAGATTTTGAGAAAGGAGGAGAGTCTGAGTGGTGCTTCCAACTAGGCCTCACAGCTTGATATCAGGGAGATAAGGAGAGGCAAATTCCTGGCCCAGTATCCAGCCAGTCTGGCAGGAGTTGTCTCAGGAGTTGGAGAAGAAGTTTGAAGAGTCCACTTTTGGTGAAGACACTTTAGTTTTTTTGTGTGGATCCTGTCCTGCCTCTGGTGGAAGTCAAGGATAAAAGCTGTGTTTCCTTCTTATACTACAAGGAGGAACATCAGTGTCTTACTATCAGAGAAGTGAGTTGTATTTTTGAGATTTTGTTTCTATTTTGTTGGATGGAATTTGTGTCACAATTCCTGCCCATGAGAAGGAGTAAGGACTTTAGTTTCCGTTGTTTTGATTGGACATTTCTCACCCAGAGATCCAGTTTAACACCAGAGAAAGAGACAGGAGATCCTAATCTCACATTAGGACTCCACCTTCAATCACTGAGAGTGTTGAGTACTTCCTCTAGTGCAGGGGTCAGGAACCTTTTTGGCTGAGAGAGCCATGAACGCCACATATTTTAAAATGTAATTCCATGAGAGCCATACTAACTACAACCCCCTACTCTCCTGACGCCCCCAAGACCTGCCAAATTAATTTACTACAACCCCCCATCCTCCTAACCCCCCCCCCACCCCCCCACCAAGACCTGCCAAAAGTCCCTGGTGATCCAGCGGGGTCCAGGGCTCGCAGACAAATCTTTAATTTATTTATTTTTATTTTATTTATTTAAGGTTTTTTTTATACCGGCATTCATGAAGCGCTCACATCATGTCGGTTTACATAAAAAACAGGGGTGCAATGAATATAACAAAGAACATAGATAAACCTGATGAAGAGATGCAGTTACAATTAACAAGGACTATTGAACTGGGGTGGAGGAAATAGAGATAGAAGATGTTAATTATATACAAGTATACAATATATACATTATACAATATATATAGCTACTGTGTAGGATATTTTGCTGGCGAGGCGTGTTAGTTGGAGTTCGGGAAAGCTTGCTTAAACAACCATGTCTTGATTCTTTTCCTAAAGGTTAGGAGGCATGGCTCATTTCTGAGATCTGGGGGGATGGAGTTCCATAAAGGTGGGCCTGCTGTGGAGAAGGCTCGATCTCTTAAGGTGCTGTGAATGGTGGTTTTAGTAGGGGGAACATGGAGGGATCCTCTGTATGCTTCTCTGGTAGGTCTTGTGGATTTGTGTAAGCAGAGGGGAATTTGTAGGTCGATTGTGGTATGTTGGTGAATAATTTTGTATATCAAGGTGATGGATTTGTAGATAACTCTGAATTGAATTGGTAACCAGTGAAGGTCTTTTAGAACTGGGGAGATATGTTCTCTTTTCCTGGTGTTTGTTAGTAGACGGGCTGCTGCGTTTTGTACCATTTGGAGCGGTTTGGTGTATGAGGAAGGGAGACCAAGTAAGGTAGAGTTGCAGTAGTCTAACTTAGAGAAAATAATAGCTTGGAGGATGGTTCTGAAGTCTTTGGCATGGAAGAGGGGTCTTATCCTTTTTAAAACTTGAAGTTTGTAGAAGCAGTCTTTGGTTGATCTATTGATGGAGGCTTTGAAGTTCAGCTTATTGTCGATTATCACACCTAGATCTCTCACTTGAGTGGTTTGTGGGTTGGTTGGAAGAGAGGCGGTGAGATTGCTGTTTTCAGGAGTTATGAGTAATATTTCGGTTTTGGATGAGTTTAGTACTAGATTTAGGCTATTGAGGAGGCGTTTGATTTCTAGGTGACAGGACTCCCAGTAGTCGAAGGTTTTTTAGTATGATTCTTTGATGGGGATCAGGATCTGGATATCGTCTGCATAGAGAAAGTGTTTTAAGTTGAGGTTAGTGAGGAGTTGGCAAAGTGGTAGAAGGTAAATATTGAAGAGAGTAGGGGATAAAGAGGAGCCTTGTGGGTCTCCAATGGATGAGTCGTGGCGTGATGATTTAATAAAAAAGTAAAAATCTAACAAAACCCCCCACCCTCCTGACGCCCCCCAAGACCTCCAAAATTAATTTATTACAACCCCCACCCTCCTGACCCCCCCAAGACCTGCCAAAAGTCCCTGGTGGTCCAGCGGGGGTCTGGGAGCGATCTCCTGGACTTGGGCTGTCGGCTGCCAGTAGTCAAAATGGCGCCGACGGCCCTTTGCCCTTACTATGTCACAAGGGCTACCGCCGCCATTGGTCGACCCCAGTGACATAGTGAGGGCAAAGGGCCGTCGGCGCCATTTTGACTACTGGCAGCCGACAGCCCAAGTCCAGGAGATCACTCCTGGACCGCTCCTGGACCCCCGCTGGACCACCGGGGACTTTTGGCAGGTCTTGGGGGGGTCAGGAGGGTGGGGGTTGTAGTAAATTAATTTTGGAGGTCTTGGGGGCATCAGGAGGGTGGGGGATTTTGTTAGATTTTTACTTTTTTGTTAAAGATTTGTCTGCGAGCCAGATGCAGCCATCAAAAGAGCCATATCTGGCTCCCGAGCCATAGGTTCCTGACCCCTGCTCTAGTGCCTGTTGTCTGACATGATACCAGCCCAGCTGAGCAGGTCTGAGACCATCATTACTACTTGATTTTTGTGAGAGATCAATTAGAAAATGGTTGATGAGCAGTTAGAAAATGTTTTTGGTTGCAGTAATTTTTTTTTTTTGAACACCCCATGTGTGTCCAATGTCTTTTTGCGGATTCAAGGTGACCTGAAAGACAAGACATCCTAACTGTAAGTTCATTTGTAAGAGAAAGACACTGACAGCCTGTAGGATTATCCTCTCCTCCCCTGCCACCCACTGCTGGAAAGGACCCTGGCACATGGGGCTTATCTACTGAAAGAGGGACTCCCACCAAAAATGGAGCTACAACAGTATGGTATAAAAAAAGAGAATGAAGCAGTTATAAATGAGAAACAAAGAGGGAAAAGAACTGACAGAAATTGAAGAGGCTGAAGGAAAAAATAGAATGAACTTAGTGAGAGGTCAAGGAGTCAAAAAAACAAAGAGGGAGAGATAAGAAAAAAAGGAAGAGAATCAACAAAAGGAAAGGACATTAGTAAATCAGAACACAAACAATGAAAAAAAGAAAAGAAAAGACAGAGGAGGAGGAAGAGGCACAAATGAGCAACTGAGAAAATGCTAGGCAGCGGTTCCCAAACTTGTCCTGGAGGACCCCCAGCCAGTCAGGTTTTCAGGCTATCCACAATGAATATACATGAGATAAAATTTGCAACCATAACCAGCAACTCTAGAAAAAAAAAACTGGAAAGTGCTTACATTTTTGGTTTTCTGCTAACACCTTCAGCATCCACCCCAGAAAACGTAAATGTATTGCATAATAGTACACACTTTGACAACGTACCAGAAATCGTGTACTGTTCTGTCTTTGGTACCTACCCAAAAGGTCTTACATTTACACAGCCCAGACATCTATATTTGATTGATTGTATAGCTGAACAGTATGCACTTTGGGGACCACGCACTAGAAAGCGTGCACTATTCCATGTTTCGTATCCACTCCATAGAGCTTACATTTTTAATTTTGAGCTATCGTTTCCAGAGAGATTATGTGTTGCAGAATATGACAATATGACCAAAACGTGTGTAGTATTCTGCCTTTTGTACCTATCCTAGAGAACTTACATTTACAAAGTCCAGACAGCTAACATTTCATTCATTGTATAGAGAAATACTACACAATTTTGACATCAGGCAGCAGAAAGTATGCATTATTCTGCTTTCAGTAGCCATCCTAGAGAGCTTACATTTAGGAATTTTAACCTACACTTTGGTTTGACTTCTATTTCAAACTTACTGAGTAACCAGCCTTTGCTGTATTACCCTTCAGTGAAAGTTTGAGCCAGCACTTAAGCCCAAATTTTCAAAAGGCCACGTGTGCAAAAACCAGGAGATACGCATGTGGCCAGGCCATGCACGTGCTGAGCACATTTTAGAAATGGCCTGGCCACACACGTACATCCTAGTATGTGCAGAAGTGCCAGGCCATCAAAAAGGGGTAGGCTGGGGCCAGGGTCTGGGCAGGCCAGGGGGCCGGCCGGGACAGCGTCATTTTGCGCTGTCCCGGTGACTCGCAACTTACTTCATCTCCTAGGATGAAGTAAGTTGAAAAACAAAAAAAAAATTAGGCTAGATAGATAAGGATTAGGGTCAGGGAGGAGAGGAGAGGAGAGGGGAAAAGGTAGGAAGAGTAGTTAGGGGGATAGGAAAGTTCCTCCCAGTCCGCTCCTTAAATTGGAGTGGATTGGGAGTGAACTGGGAAAGGCCTACTCGCGTCACCACACGTTGTTTTTTAAAGTCCCCTCCCTCCCTTGCTCGCACGAGACGCCACCCATTCCACACATGCTCATGCGAATATTAAAATCCAGCACACATGTGTGCGCAGGAATTGTATTTTATAACATGAGCGTGGCGATGCGCGCATGTTATAAAATCACCGCATCTATGTGCGCGCGCCGGGAGCTGCGTGCACATGGACGCACACGTGCTTGTTTGAAAATCTACCCCTTACTGCGCAAGGATGAAGAAGTCACGGTTGCTTCCAGAAAACTTGGAGACTGCGCTGATGATTTTCATGTGCACATTGCACACATCTTGCACATTCAGGAAGTGGAAATACTTTGTTATGATATGCCATTTCTCTTCCATGTGGGGAAAGAAAGTGACATGGGTGCAATTGATTGCACCCATTACATACAGCATGCAAGCTATATTGAAAAAAGTGCACTTTATCTCCTGCCACTCTTTAAGCTGCTTTGGATTCATGATGTACTCCCTGACCCATTTCATCAAAGCCCTTAGAAACTGGCTGAAATGCCTTAAAAACAATGACAAGTCCATGCCAGCCATCACAGCCACTGCATTTTGGAATGAGCCAATGGCAAGAAAATTCAAGGCAGCGAGAAGCTTGACCAAGCCTGGAATTGCATGTCCATGATTGGATAGAGGATCAATGTCATCTCTGATTTCTTCATAAAGAGAAGGAATTGCCCTGGAGCTCACGCCATACATCAGCAGCCCAACTGTCTCTGGTAACCCTAGCAGTGTTGTCCTCAAGTGAAAGCTTTGCTCCTGAGTGCCATTATGTGAATGGCTTGAGCCAGGACACCCTGCTTTTCTCTTCCTTGGTCATAAAACATTTTTTTTCTCTCTTGCTTCTCTTTTCTCTCTCTCTCTCTCTCTCTCTCTCTTCTTTGCTATAAAACTTCTGTCACTCTAATTCTTTGACCTACCTGCAAAAAGTACCAAGGCATAAAAAAAAAAAAGTGCATAATAATGTTTGCCACATAAATGCTCAGAGAAGCACCTGTACACAGCATCACAATGGACTAAAACTGCCCCCAGAAAAGTGAATTAACTATTATTCCTGGCCTGACCCAGACATTAAATTTCCCGCAATAAAAGCATGCACTAAAATGTCCCCCTGCTAACGTGGCTCTATGTACTGCCCTCTAATAGCTAATACCGTTGTTTAAATGCAATTTGTATGCACCTGTGCTAAGCATACCGTGGGTTTCTTAGCACAGGTTTTTTACTGCTAAAATCCATAGTAACATACATGAGTAAAATTAGCATGGAAAAACCTGTGCTAAAACCGGAGTAAAAACCTGGGAAAAACTCAACACTGCTTATTATATGGGCCTTATAATGAGTCAGCCCCCATAAATCTGCAAGCATATGCTGGAATCAACAACGCAGTAATGGGCAGCCCCATTTACAGTTCAGGAGCTGTCTGTAAATTGTCAGCTGAGATTCACAGCTTTAAGTGATTAACACTCTACATGCTAAAAGTAAAAGGTTAGAAACATTCCTACTGAAAAACTGCTCTTTGAAGTGGTTTGATGATGTTTGATTTTTTTTTTTTCTTGTGGCTTTTATGTCAATCTATATGCTAATACTGAGCTCTGTTTATGCAGATGCACTAGAAGGGCACTTCCTGTCACCCTGCACACATGATATCTTTGTAAAAAAAAAAAAAAAAAAAAGTGTAGTTTCACTGAAAAGGTGTGTTGTTAAGCAAAAAGTGACAGTCTAAAAATAAACAAAAATAAGGACTGCTTGGTGGATTTTAGAGTACAGTCAGACCTCTCTTTCACATGATTAGCACCGGTCCTGGAATCCCTGCCTCTGGCTCCAGGAAGAGAGAGAGATAGTGAACGTGTTGAACTGGGTATCCCTACTCTGGCCCCAGAAGGAGAGAGACACTCTGTGGCCGAGGGCCTCTCCCTTGGATGCAGGAGGGGAGAGAGTCACTGAGTGAGCACATTGTTGATGGACCTCCTTTCCAGGTCCCAGAAGCAGAGACTGAGCATGGATAATATAAAAAGATCACTTCTGCGGTTTTTCATGGCTTTACACTTGTCTATGTACTAATAGCAAACTCTCTCTGTTTGTACGAATGTTTAACTAAGGCACTTCTTGTTGACCTACACAAATGGTTGAGATGTCTTTAAAAAAAAGAGATGGCATGGTTTTGTCAAAAAACAGTGTTTCTCAGAAAAAAAAAGTGACACATGGTCAAAAACGTCTGTAGTAGCAGCAGTTACAGTGGCTGCTATAGAAATGGCTACAGTTCAGTGCATGCAGATTCCTCTGTCATATAGTCAGAAATCCCTTCCCTGGGCCCCAGAAGCACAAACAGATTGTGGATGAATTTTATATTAAAAAAATAATTTTACAATTTTCCTGAGGTTTCCACTTGTTTTTGATATTAAAATAATACTATGAATGTGCATGCTGTGTGCACATTCTTCTAGGGTGCATCTCATTGTCCGATGTAAATAGCTGATGTGTGTTTTGAAGGAGTAAAAGGTACAATTTGACCAAAAATATGTTATATTTTTTTATGTGACACATGGTCTAAAAAACAAGACAGTAACACGGGCTGTGTGGAAACTGTTAGAATGGCTGATATACAAACAGTGCAATCACGTTCCTGTGCCATTTGGTCCTGGTGGTCCAGGGGAATCCCCTCCCACTCCCTAGGCCATGTAAGGCAAGAGATAATCAGTATGGGAATTAGGATCTCCTTTCCAGACTCTGGGGAGAGAGGAGCTGGGGCATAATTAAAAAAAAAAAAAAAAAAAGCATTTATACAAAATTTCTAATATTTTCTACTCATTCAGCATAATTTTGAAGGCTTACCGAAAGTTGCTTCCCAGAGTAAAAAACAACTCATCTTCACAAAATACATTAGCTCTGAAGGTCCCAAGTTTACGTCGTCCAAGTCTACGTTCCAAGTCTTCATCTCCTCGTCCCTTCAGTTCCAAGTCTTCATCTCCTCGTCTCTACGTTCCAAGTCTTCATCTCCTCGTCTCTACGTTCCAAGTCTTCATCTCCTCGTCCCTTCAGTTCCAAGTCTTCATCTCCTCGTCTCTACGTTCCAAGTCTTCATCTCCTCGTCTCTACGTTCCAAGTCTTCATCTCCTCGTCCCTTCAGTTCCAAGTCTTCATCTCCTCGTCTCTACGTTCCAAGCCTATGTTCCAAGCCTACATTCCAAGTCTACGTCCAAGTCTATGCCCAAGTCTACGCCTCCACGTCTATGTCCAGCCTTCCAAGCTCTGTCCAGCTCTGCTCCTGTGCCGCCCATTCCCGCACACACACCTCACCATGTCCCGACCTGAGCCGCCCTGTAGCCCAAGGGCTCCGCTCTCCCATGAGCTAAATCAGGGGTCCCCAAACCTGTCCTGGAGGGCCACCAGCCAGTCGGGTTTTTGGGATATCCTCAATGAATATGCATGAGAGAAAATTTGCATGCACTAGCATGCAAATTTTCTCTCATGCATATTCATTGAGGATATCCCAAAAACCCGACTGGCTGGTGGCCCTCCAGGACAGGTTGGGGGACCACTGAGCTAAATGATGCATGCCGAGCCCACACCAAGGGCCCCTGAAGGCTGCACTCGCTACAGCAATAGTTGGAAGAAAAAAATTAAAGGAGAAAAGACATAGCAGTAGGACGGAAAATGTTCACATCTGAACTCTAAGTTTTCATAATTGATGTAAACAGTATTTTGTGAGGTTCAAATGTAGAACGCTTCAAGAAGTGTTTACACTCCCCCACTAGTCAGCTCACTTTGGCTATTTGGTCATGAAGAGGGCCAGGTCCCTCTTACCTCAATCAAATCATTAACTGATAGCTTCAGCCCTTCTTAGAGAAGAAAAACATTCTGAAAAGGGAAATTCAGCCTAGAAATATTGTGACAATAAGAGTTAGAACTAGACTGTCTGCAATTAACAATTATTTCATCTTTAGATTTCTCATAAAAAATCAAAATGAATGTTTAAATATACAGGACTTTTTTCAGGGGGGTATGTGCCGATAATGAGTATCGGCACCTTTTTTCTCCACCTGTTTGATTTGCCCTGCGATCCCTCAAAAATAAATAAATAAATAAATAAATAAATAAATAAATAAATAAAGCGTACTGCATGTTTTACAAAAAATAAATCACTGTATGTTTATATATATATATATATATATATATATATATATATTCATACATACATAGGAATTCAATATGTATATTCGCTTCCAAAAAAAAAAGTGATTTTGAAACATTTTTCTCTGTGTGCATTTCTCCAGAAATGAGGGCTCCCTTTTCTTTATTTTGAAATTACTGGCATGTACCTACCATATTTTAGTTTCATTCAAAACCCTTCCAGAGGTATGGCCAGCCATTTATTTTAATAAAATTAGATATGTCATGACAGAATTGTACTTCTGCATGTACACATGTAAGTACCTTACAAACAGAAAGCATTAGAATATGTTATAGTACATTAATAGCTGTAAAGATAAATAAATTGAAGTATAAATAAGATTGAAGATTCAACCATTTATCTTCCCAGATGAATTTCTTTTAATAGAAGCACCCATTCTCAATAAAGCATGAATGTAATTTATCAAAAAAAAAGATTTCACCAAAAGACAGCTAAACAAGAGCAGACACCAAATGACTTTTAAGAAAATGTAAAAATAAAATAAAATAGACAGCATTATGTTAGCATATGAAACAAAAAATGTATTTTTGCTTTAAACTGATCTCCTGCCTCCCAAAGCCCATCTGTTTCGGAAGCTTATGGTGTTAAAGGGCCGCCTCCAGCTTCTTTGAAGCACAGAGAAAAAGCATACATTCACAGTGTCCTCTGATGCACTTCCACTGGTAAAGCACCATTGATTCATTATTTAAGAATATGAGATCACCAGTCTGACTGTAGCAGGAAATATTAACCCTCTGGATCCTAACAGCATATAGGGTGGTTGTTATTTTTTTGTATCATCTATACCTGCCATGAAATATTATCAGGATTTTGCTTTTATTTTTTTTTTCTGTGCCTAAGATTGTTTATATGGCATGATGCACAGATGTTTGAAATTCTAAAACAGTTCAAATGACCTGATTACTGTGGTAATTAGCTTTCAGTAATGTATGTGGCAGTAAAGATACAGCAATTATAGACTAGTGACTATGGAAGCCTTAAATCCCTTAAGTCGGGTTCAAAAATCTATAATATATGTTTTTCAAGCAGGATTTTGGAACTGGCTTATGGAACTAAATATTTAACTGACAATCCATGCATGATATGTTAAAAAGGGGTGATTTATGGCAGAACTTACCTTGAGTATTACCAGTTACCATGGGATGAGTGTCTAGGATTGCCAATTTATGAAACTAATATTTTTTTTCTTGATTTGTACTGATAACATAACTTTTTTTTTAATTGAAGCACATTTTCTGGTTCCTATTTTGTGTACCATTGGACTTACTTTGCTGAGATTCACCCTTTTATGCAACAAGACATAGAATGTAACTCCCAAGCACTGCAGCCTTGCAGAGTTGGAGTCTATGGCGCCAAAGACAAAGACCTGTCACTGACATGAAGTTTTTACTGACATGAGATTATTTTTGCAGACCTGTCTTTTTTTTTCTCTTTTTTTTTCTACTGTTAATAAATTTACTGTTGGCAACTCTGTTAGGGAACCAGTGTAAATTGCGTTCTATGAAACTCACAGATCTACCACAGTGACTTTGATGATTAAATCTGAGCATTGGATATGATGGCTGTGGAAGCTATGCATACCACAAAGTCACATGAACTCCAAGACCACTGCATGAGAGTGCCATAAATATTTCAGAAGAAATGATGTCTGGAGTTCTTCTGAAGGCCAATGTCACTGCCTGTAAAGACAACATTGTAATTGTACATATTAGGTGCTACAACCCAAGAAAGAGATCTAGGTGTCATAGTGGATAACACATTGAAATCGTCGGTACAGTGTGTTGCGGCAGTCAAAAAAGCAAACAGAATGTTGGGAATTATTAGAAAGGGAATGGTGAATAAAACGGAAAATGTCATAATGCCTCTGTATCGCTCCATGGTGAGACCGCACCTTGAATACTGTGTACAATTCTGGTCGCCGCATCTCAAAAAAGATATAATTGCGATGGAGAAGGTACAGAGAAGGGCTACCAAAATGATAAGGGGAATGGAACAGCTCCCCTATGAGGAAAGACTAAAGAGGTTAGGACTTTTCAGCTTGGAGAAGAGATGACTGAGGGGGGATATGATAGAGATGTTTAAAATCATGAGAGGTCTAGAACGGGTAGATGTGAATCGCTTATTTACTCTTTCGGATAGTAGAAAGACTAGGGGGCACTCCATGAAGTTAGCATGGGGCACATTTAAAACTAATCGGAGAAAGTTCTTTTTTACTCAACGCACAATTAAACTCTGGAATTTGTTGCCAGAGGATGTGGTTAGTGCAGTTAATATAGCTGTGTTTAAAAAAGGATTGGATAAGTTCTTGGAGGAGAAGTCCATTACCTGCTATTAAGTTCACTTAGAGAATAGCCACTGCCATTAGCAATGGTTACATGGAATAGACTTAGTTTTTGGGTACTTGCCAGGTTCTTATGGCCTGGATTAGCCACTGTTGGAAACAAGATGCTCGGCTTGATGGACCCTTGGTCTGACCCAGTATGGCATTTTCTTATGTTCTTATGTTCTTATGGGTAGCACCCAACATCCAGTCCTAGCCATGGTTTACAGAGCTTTTAGAATGTACTGTGTTATGAAGCCGACTGAAATGCTATGAATGGGACAACTTGTCAGTTTCACAAGATATATAGAACTTACATCTTAGAGGGTCTAGAATAACCATGCCTAGACTGAAACCAGGAAACATATCTCAAAGGTTAAATTTCAGAACTTCAATGCACCTAACACTTGCGCTAATACACCACAAATTGGGGTAGATTTTCAAAGGGTTATGCGCATAAGATATGCGCTTAACCCCCGAAAACCTACCCCTGCGTGCGCTGAGCCTATTTTGCATAGGCTCGGAGGTGCGCGCAAGCCCCATGATGCGCGTATGTCCCAGGGCTTTCGAAAATGAGTGGATCGGGGGCGGGGCCGGGGGCGTGATGGCGGTCTGGGGCGGGGCTGGGGGTGTGGAGGCAGTATGGTGGTGTGGCGGCGGTACGGGGCTGCGCGCGCACGTTATAAAATAGGGTGTAGATTTGTACGCCAGGTTGCGCACACAAATCTACGCCCATGCATAAGTTTTAAAATCTGGCTCATTGGGAATATTTACTAAGCAAAAAACTTACCATAGGATTAATGATGAGCCGCGACTAGAAAAGGGGCGGGGTGGGGTGATAGTGTGCACCTGGCCACATCGTGGAGATGCGTTTTCGCCCGCAGTGGTTGCAGCGCGACGCAAAGTATCACCCCCATAGCACCACTGTAAAAGCTATAGTTATTTTTGGTGCTACTACCAGCGATAATTTGTTAAATGTGTTAAACATTATCGCCCGCAGCAGTACCGTAACATTTTTTTTCCTAACCACACCCAAACCCCTCCCCTTTCCCTCATTTAAATTTTATCATCACGATACAGTCATTATCACATGCGTTAGAGTGGTATTGCATGCGATAAGGCCCTAACGCACATGATAACGGCCCATTGCGTTTTGAAAAATGACCCTGTTAGAAATTAAGTCCGAGTATATTCTTTGTTCTGGTTCTATATACTACATATTTCTGACTATTCAGTTTCCTTGTAACATTAAATACTGTATTTTTTATTCAAAAAATTAAAACTACTCAAATTCCCCCTAATAATCTACAGTATTGCCTGCCATACATATGGCATCATCAGTAATATGAATGTAGAAAAAACAGTCTCTTCTAAGCTTGTCATTATGAATTCTTGAACTTTTTATATCCAAAACAATAAATATTATAGCTTTATTTATTTAAAGTATATGAGTATAATATTAGGAGTACAGATCCTGCCTCCCTTCAGTACTCTGAGTTCACAAAAGTAAATTGCAGGCTGTGCAAGTAAAAAGGTCAAATGAAAAATAACACTTAAGGGGAATCAAAAGATAATACATCCTTTATTCAGAAATCTAGTAAACAGAATACAACCAGCAATGGGAACTTTGTCAAGGAAACAGTGGATGTGATAGAAGCAAGAAAGGCTTAGAGAAGTTTTACTGTAATGGTTCCAGTTGCCATTACTGTATTAAATGAAGAATATTTATCCTTTGCACCCCAGTAAGCACATTTTCCTCATTTGCATATTTTAAATACTTACAGAAGGTTCCAGATCCTGTTACAATGAATGGGATAACTTGATGAGAACATTTCAACATTTTTCTCTTTAGGTTCCTTAACACCTTTCCTCCTCCAAAAAAGGAGAATGTCATCAAAAGAAATGGCCACCACAAATAAACCTAATAAAGTTTCCTGGAAAAGTGTGCCAGTCATGCATTAGTATAAGCTTCAGATATGGTAAGGCTTCAACATTTCTCTGCTTTTTATGATTCTGTATATTTTGGGGGAGATCTTGTCAGTGCTTTATTCCCTTAAAACAGAAATCATCAAAGAAAACTTTGGAAATGTGACCTGCTATAATGTGCCAAGATGTTTGCTGCTATTTTAATCTGTTTTATGGGGTTACAATAAAGAATATTTTATTTTTTATTTATCTTGCTTTTTTTTGTTATTGTTGTCTCTTTTGGCTATTTGCGGGAGTTATCTAAAAGCGCAGCATCATTTCAGGGTCATTGAGCACATCCATATTTTGTTCCTATTATGTTGTAGCCATAATACACAACCTCTCCAGATTCTCATACAATGATGGATGTGCCTGGTGCTTACACTGAAAATAATAAATTAGTGTAGTTGCTGTGTTAGTCCACTTAAATGCATGGAAATAAATGTTAACAAAAATTAATAAAATGAAAAGATATAAGGTGCGATTGTTTTATTTTACTAACTTAATATGTGTCTTATCTAGCTTTCAGGAGCTAACACTCCCTTTCTCAGGTCAGAGCAGAACTGGAGAAGGAAATGTTAGTTCTCGAAAGCTAGTGAGGACGTGTTAAGTTAGTACAATAAAATATCATCTTATATTTGATTTTGTTTCTCCTGTTTTTATTTGTTAACCATTATTTCTGGGTATTGAAGCTGCATTTAAGGATCCAATGCGAAGAGTAGAACTAAGGCCCCAAACTGCTACTGCCTTTATGTCTGAAAGGTGAATCAGAGGTTAAGTGGGAAAAAAAATGTGGCTCCCCAGTCACCAAAACCTTATACTGACATACCCTCTCAATGCCACACCTACCTGGAAAACCTATCTGGGAGATTATTTTTGAAGGAAGCCTTATAGGGTTAGCATTAAGCATCATGAAACCAGGGTGCTCAAAATCACTGTATTTCGTTGGTTACAAATCATTTTTTTCTATAGCTAATTAGTTGTACAGAGACAAAATCATTGAAAGACTATGTCACACAAAACAAACTGCAAAAATAATATAAGAATGGGAAATCCCATCAAAAGATATCTAAGACATCGGTGCCAATTTTGAATACTTTACAAGATAAAATGCAAAACTGAACTGCTAAAAAAATTATAATTTATCAAATGAACAAAAAGGACTTGCAATCATATTTGTCCCTTAGGTAAAGACAGAAAAATAGCTTGTGTGATAGCTTGAACTAAACATCAAAATGCATATTTTTGTTATAAAACATTTTGAATCCCACAATGTGTCCTTCACCGGATTTGACAGTTTCTCCAAAAGGAAGGAGTTTGTATACACTTCTGGCCTGTGTAGCTGCTTAGCCTTTTAAATCACAGCAAACAGGAGATGGCTGGATGCTTGATTTTTATAACAGGGTTATTAGAAGTGTCAGAGGGCACACAGGCAAGCTGCAAGATGGGGTGCTTATCTGTTATCTATCTACTGCTTTATCTGCTAATTGAATGCTTTCTCTTTGTACCAAATCTAAATGTATTTCCTATAGTAACTGACCTATCTAAAATTAACAGCACTTAAGAAACACTGGTATAAATAGTTTCACACAGCAAGGCTACATAATTTGCCATTGTGAGTAAACCTTAAACAGAAACACAGAAACATGATGGCAGGAAAATAATCATAGGGCTTACCTAGTCTGTCCATCCACATCAACTATTGAGTTTATTTGTATAGAAAAAGTGAGATTCTTAGCAATCCTGCAATTTTATGTAATTTAATTTTATATTTTCAGCAGTACACAGTGTGTGAGAAAAAACGAATGTGGCTGCGAACTACATTTTCACGGAAACCGAAATGCGTTGAGATCACTAAAATAATAGGCATTTCAATAAGAAACTGTTTTCATCGAATTCACTTTTAGCATCTAGACCTAACATTCAGCCAGTAATATTATTCTTATACAGAACTAAACATGAAAGATTGTATTAAAAAGAAAAAAAAAAAAAAGCAAGCAACCAAGCAGCTAAATAACCCTGTCACCCGTGCACCAGAGGCAAGTCTTTTTTCTTCGTTAAAAAGGCCTCTCCCACCGATAGCTTTCGGCTCCAATCAAACACAGTGGGTGTGTTAGTTAAGCGAAATTGGCAAAAATGGGAGGAGCCTGGCAACCTGATTGGTCTGCGGCGCGTGATGTCATCCATATGAATCCCCTAATAACTAGTTCAGTGAGCGCTCGCAACTTTTGCAGAAAGGAGAGCGTACACTGGCAGGGTGGCTGCAGAGCCCAAAAAAAAAAAAAAAAAAAAAAAAAAAAAAGCAATTATATGCCTGGGTTGCAGAGCAGATGAAATAAAAAGTGCGACTCGGAGCACGGGAAACTGCAACACACGAAGAACCCTGAAACAAGATACAGGAAAAACAAAAAAGCAATGGTACAGCAAGCAGAAAGCTCGGAAACGGATAGCAACCAGCCTAGAGAGGCAACGGACACTGAGGAGGGAGAGTTTATGGCTTGCAGTCCGTTAGCCCTGGACGAAAGCGACCCGGACTGGTGTAAAACGGCCACCGGCCACATCAAAAGACCTATGAACGCTTTCATGGTGTGGTCTAAAATCGAGAGAAGAAAAATCATGGAGCAGTCACCGGACATGCACAACGCCGAGATCTCCAAGAGGCTGGGGAAGCGCTGGAAAATGCTAAAGGACGTCGAAAAGATCCCTTTCATTCGGGAGGCGGAGCGGCTGCGCCTGAAACACATGGCGGACTACCCCGATTACAAATACCGGCCCAGGAAAAAGCCCAAGATCGACGCTTCCGCCAAGCAGAATGCCAGCCAGACTCCGGAGAAAAATTCAAGCACCAGCAGCAAAAGTGCCAAGGGCTCCGGGAAAAAATGTAGCAAGCTGAAACCCAGCAAGCCGGGCGTGAAAGCCTGCCACGACTACGGCGAAGATTTTGCTTTCGAAAACTTCAAGGCGAGCAAAGCTGTGAAATGCGTGTTTCTGGACGAGGACGACGAGGAGGAGGAGGACGACGACGAGCTGCAGATCAGGATAAAGCAGGAGGAGGAAGAGGAGCAAATAGGGCAATACAATGTAGCCAAAGTGCCGGCCAGTCCCACCTTGAGCTCTTCTGCCGAGTCCACAGAAGGAGCCAGCATGTACGAAGATGTTAGAAATTCAGCAGCCAACAGCAGACTTTACTACAATTTCAAGAACATCACCAAGCAAAACTCAGCACAGTCCACACTTTCCCTGAATTCATCCCGGTCCGTTTCTACCTCATCCTGTGAAAAGACAGACGATTTGATGTTTGATTTGAGCTTAAATTTCTCACAAAATCCTCAGGCATCCGAGCTGGGAAACTCCAGCTCCGGCAACCTCTCTCTCTCTCTGGTGGATAAGGATTTGGATTCGTTCAGCGAGGGCAGTTTGGGCTCTCATTTTGAATTTCCAGATTACTGTACTCCCGAACTGAGTGAAATGATAGCAGGGGACTGGCTAGAAGCTAACTTTTCAGATTTGGTGTTCACTTACTGATGCGAAGAAGGCTGAAATGAAGAATGAAACCGTGGATTTAAAATGTTGTAAGGTCGTGTCTCGTGTTTGTTCCAGCCCAGCCTGCTCTGTGATTGAATTGCTGATCACAAGAAAAGGCAAACGGGACTAGGAAAATTATAAAGAAGGCGCTGTTTGAAGCTTATCCGTATTGAAGTCTGGAAGATGGTCTGCAAAAATTATTTTTGGCAGCACAACTATTACTCAAGGGGGGGTTATGGATTTTTTTTTTCCTGCGAGATCTGTCGAATCACAGGGACCATTGCAACCTTTATTTTTTTTAATTTTTATTTTTTGTTGGAGTGAGAAGACTGATCTCTTCTATGCATCTGATTATTAATAAGCTGCAGGGAGCTGAAACATGCAGACTGAACAAATGCTTCTTAAAACTGTGAACTAAGATCAGAGTTTACTTTAAAAATCAAAGATCAAGATCAAAATGTATGGTTTTACAATGTGATTTCTACTTGCCAACTTTTTTTTGTAACTCGTTCCCTATACCTCCTTGAATACCAGACAACCTAGACCTCAGTACAAAAGGTATTGAAACATTTTTGATACATAACAGACCTCAGTCTTTTTTAAAAATTTAAAATATTTTCAGGCGTATTTTTGTACAGTTGAAAGGGAACATTCCTGCTGTTTTTCTTTTCAGTAAAACTTTTCAGGCACTTCTTACCTTGTCTCCCCCGTCCCACCTCCCTCCCTTTCTCCTCTGTTTTAGCATGCAAGTATGTTGGTACATTACGTCCTGGTTAAAAAAAAGAAAAAGGATTACAATTTTAAATCCTTGCATCTAAAGGCCTTGTGGTTTTAAAACACTTTTTGTACAGCTATAGATCAGATTTGTTCAATATTTGTAGGTAAAGATTTATTGAAAATGGTGGTATAGACCTCAGAGCTGTTATCTTAGTTTAAAGATTGTAAGTGTACTGTACTATAGTAGGAATTTATGTATATCATATGCTGTGATATGTGGATGGGCCCTAGATGGAAGGTATAAACTGGATACTGGATTTTTAGCAAAGGCACATGGTAAAGTTTCTCATTTCGTGCAATATAAACTAAGAAAAGAAAGTACAGACCGTCTGCATATTTTCTTGCAATTGATGGGAAGGCAGACTTGTGCACTGTTAACATCATTGCCTGTGTGGTTTTTTTAAATGCTGAAAGTCTGTAGCTTAACAATTTTAATAAATCAGCTGGAACTGATAGAAACTTGTATCGCGATTAGTGTTTGAAAACGGAGACAACGTAGCCCATATCCAGCAGAAAGGCGAAAGACTCGGGGAGGGGGGGGGGGGGGGGGGGGGAGGGGGCGGTGTACAGTATCAGAGCTCTGGTGATGGGGGTAGAAATGTTTCTTTTTGTTCGTTTACAAGAAGATGGCATTATTATTTTTTTAATTCTGCAGGATCTCCAGAAAATAGTAGGGGAAGTGTTTTTTTTTTTCTCTCCGTAGGCTTGAGGCTACAAAAAAAAAAAAGGCTATGGGGGAAGGGCGAGGAGCTATCGCATTCTAAGAGCTGGGAAGCCGCGGCTATTTGCATATCTTACACATTTTTTTTGTCACAGTCCGCATTTTTGTATGCTTCCAATGAAAATCCCGAGCGATGGCTTTTTTTTTTTTTTTTTTGCCGGCTGTGTGGGCTTGACTTGGCCGAGTTTTTCCTGATTATTTGTATTATTTTCTGGATTGTGTTTGGGTGTCTGAGCCTAGTCTGGCCGCCCTCCCAGGATACTGCAGTTGCAGCTCTGCAGGAGCAGCTGGCGGGAAAGAGTGTAGCCGAGAGGAAGAGCGATAAAATAATAATAAATGTTTTTTTTTTTTCCTTTCCTGCTTCAGCGGAACTTGCATGATATCGGGGTTTTATGTATTGAACGTTTTCCGATGAGAAATTAGAGCAGCCGTGAATAATTAAAACTCGCTGGGGAGCCTGCAAGAGGGGCAGACTGAAGTGGGCGGACGCTGGCGGCGGCGCCGTTTTTTTTTTTTTTGTGGGCGAGATGAGGTAACGCTGCGGATTCGCTTCCCACTAGCGCTAGGAGCCACCACCGTCTATCCTTTGATAGCAGATATAAAATGTTGGTGGTGTTTTTTTTGTAGTTTATTTTATATATTTTTTTTAATGAGTATCCTTGCGCCCACACCATCACAAGGCGTGGGTCTCTCTAGCCTGGTTAGCGGGAAGAGATTTGTGCTTTGCACCGGGACGGGAGAGCGCGCGGTGGGGGGTGAGCGCGTGCTTCTGCCTGCCGCTCGCCCGGGCAGTCTCGGTACTGGGCGGGGTGCCAAGAATTGCACAGAAATAGGAGACCGGGGGCATTTGGGAATAAAAGAGGGAAATTGTATCTTAATTGTTCATCTATATATTATATTTTGGCAACATTTTAGAAGGCACAGTGGAACGTGTCTTTTTTTTTTTTATCCAAAAGGGTGATTTTTTTTTCCTTATGGGCGACCTGATATAACCTCCCCAGCCGTGCTTTTTTTTTTTTGTAGCAGCCATGTTCGCCTTTTACCAGTCAGGGAAAGATAGGGTTAGGGTTACTTGCATCTCCTCAGGTCTAAAGCGATAGAGTATATCCAGATCTGTACCAGAAATTTAGTTAACATAGTGCTTACTGTAGTAGCATGCCCAATAAACATTTTATAGTCTTCCAAGCGCTCTCATTAGTGTAATTTTTGAGCTACCGCTATTGGTGTAATTTCCATGACCTCGTCTAGGTAGCTGTGAGTGATTCCTGTTTTATTTGTATCTTGGAAGGTTCCTGTCGTGGCTCTGGTCAGCGGGCGCGATGCTGCAGCCTTGTCCCGCCCCTCTCCAGGCTCGGCGAGGTGAGACCGTTTAAAGGCGGCATCGCCATAAACCAGCTACAGACAAAAAAAAATAAATAATAATAATAATAAAAAGGGACACCTTTGCCAAACTTGTAAATAAATGCACAAGATCCCACCATAGCATCACGGCGAGGGTGAGAGAATCGCTTCATTTACTGACCATTCTTTGGGAAAATAAACTTTCCAACCTTCTGGCTCAGTAAGAATTGAGATTTTCCAGATTTTCTCCCCCCTCCCCAACCCAGCCAGGAGCACGAACTCCTATTTTCAATGAAGTAAAATTGTGATTTTTGAGGGTGATGTCATCGGAGTCTGAGTCTAGGGAAGATGGTGACTAGCCTTATAGTGATGGTGCCTTGGAAGGTTTGGCCACTAAAGAGAGAAGAGGTTGACCTAAAACTAATACATTACCAGGGAAAAAAACACCATCAAGACTAACATGGTGTTTGCAAGCTAGCTGCAGAATAGTTACACTATATATTTTACTGACCAGATATTTATCAAATTAATAGAGCATAGTTTAAATTGATTATAAAGAATGGTGAGGCTCCAAGAAACAGGTAAATTAATGTGCAAATTAGGAAGTAGCTGATTTGCAAATAAAACACAAAGAATAGACAAAGTGTGTTTAATTTAATTGAATGGAAGTGTATTAGGTTATCTTGAAAAAATCCCTGCATTAAGTCTGAAAAAAAATCTGCTTCACATTTATTTGAATGTTGATACATTTCTATTTTAAGATCCTTTTTAGTGGAATGGCTTACAAAAGCCCCAACATAGCTAAAGCAGATGTTGGGTACAGGAAGTAGAATTATCTTGCTGTTCACTATTAAGAGTAGTTGACTGACAGAGGTATTGCCCAGTGCTTGGGTTAATTATTCCTAACCCACCATTGAATGGGCCATCTGCTTGCAATTACAATTCACTGTGCTGGTAATTTTAAGGGAAACCACTTCAAGAAGTTTTAAATGAAAATCCAGCCTGCACAAATTTTCCAAGACATAATGAAAGGTACATTTCAAATACCTGAAGGTATTATTTTCAGACACATGTTTTTGTTTTCTCTGAACAGAGATTTGGTTGAATCTATTTATTAAATGAATACTAAAATGACAAGCAAACTGTTTGTACCTTATCTATAATAAATAAATAAATAAATGAATAAAAGACCCTGGTCATTGTATATCAGTGTTTTTTTCCAGTGGATGGTTGTCAAGCTCTTCTAAGACTCAATTGAGGATATCCAAACCCCGACTTCATAGTTTGTAAGTGATGTGCTTTACTATGAGAGTAACCAAATGATAGAAGCATGCTAATACTGAAAACATTTTTTTTTTCAAATTAACAAGACTTCTGCACATTATTAACTATTCTTGCATACCCTACACCAAGAATGCAATGATTCCTCTTACATTATCTAACATAAATGTATTAGATTGAAATCTACATGGTTTTTCAATGTCTTGCTAGTAAAACTGAAAAAGAAAGAAAGAGAGGCTCTGCTAGCCCTGGAATTTAGCCACTGGGTGTCCTGCTGAGCCGCTGAAAGCAGCTCACAACAGGGCTGAGGAGATAGCATCAATTGATCAGATTTGCATCTCTTGAAAATGGAGATAAGTTTTAAGAGCAAATCCTTTAACCATCCCTGAAGAATATGCAGGAGAGTACCTTCCATCCTTCCTTTATCACATTCTTCCTTTGCCTTTCAAAAATAACCCCCAGCTTGTTTTGCAACTGGTAAGTAGGAAATTTCTGAATGAATGCAGTGAATCAAGGAGAAATCAACAGAAAGAAGTGTAAGATGTGTGTGATTTTTATTATTATTTGTATGAAAAGTCTTGAACAAAAGGCTTACATTTTCTAAAGTGAATCTTTTTTTTCCCCTATATTAACACAGGTACATAAAAAATCCAGATCTGCTCTAAATAGATTCTTTCACCATGAAATTTCCCTGATTGAACACAAAGCAATACATACATGTATTTCAAATGTCAAATGTACTGAGGCAAAATGGTGCAGCTGGAAGTCCAGAGCAGCTGCAGTACAATCAAAGTGTAAGATATCAAAGCCCAGCATTCAGTGCATTGATAATCTTTGCAAATCAAAATATCCATAAAGGCCCATATTTATAAAGAAAACTATTTTTAGAAGCAAGTGCTCCATATTTCCCTATCTCCCTCTTTATTTTTTAGTTCTATGGTGCAGTATCACCATGGAATATCCCTATTAATAAATATGAATACATAATGGAAATGAAAGGTAATGTGTGTAGGTATGTGTGTGTGTGCATAAAATACAATCACCACAAATTCTAAAATCATTCAGATTCCACATAACATTTAGTAGTTCAATAAATTAATAACCTGTCTAAAATAATTCTGTGTATGCCATACAATATTGTCAAATACATTTATGTACTACTACATTTTTCCCCACTGCTTTCAAGACACCAAAAAAATAAAATAAAATCCCTATACCCTGGAAAGAAGTGCATCTTCAAAGACAGACTTACCTTTTCAGAATCTTTATAACTATAAAATTAAAAAATGAAAAGAAATACAAAACAAACACATCAAAACAATCTGTAAAAACAGAAGGTCCTATGGGTTAATTTGTAGCTACAATTACTTTCTTAAATGTGTTTATTGTTGGTTCCTCATGGCTTTGTCTGGCTCCAACTGCTCTGGTGTTATCTGGTTATTAACCCTAGAACTATTGAGGTTTCTTCAGTTTTTGTGATTATTTTGTAGCTTCCTTTGTCCTTTCTATGACAATTTTGACTGTGGCCATAGAGCATTCAATCTGTGCTGTTAGAAAAGCTTCATGGTATTCTCCTCTGGTTCTGTAATCACTCGCACACCCAGGGCCTAATTTCTGTTGGAAAAATTGCACCAGAATTATCAATAAAAATATCCCCTTATTTTTAATAGGGAAAACATTGGTACAGCAAAGCTGTTATAAAATAGCCCCTAAACATAATACATTGCCTTCTCATCATTTTCATGAACCTGTCTGTCCCAGACCTGGGCTGTCCTACTCAGCTTTATATATTTATATATTATTATTTTGGTGTTTGGGTTTTATCAGTTCTCCATTGGGGTACATGCTTATTTTTAAATAGAAAAAATGTTAATTTATTATTATGTGGTTCTTTATCACTGGACTAATACAGTATCAGTTTTAAGTTTACTTACCTCAGTCCAGTCAGCGTATATTGGAGATATTAAGGTTCCATGAGTTCTCTGTACTTAGAAAGCAATAGACTTGCACGCATATATTTGTTAATTTCATTCTGCAGCAGGTATCCT
This sequence comes from Rhinatrema bivittatum, assembly GCF_901001135.1. Lineage (NCBI taxonomy): Eukaryota > Metazoa > Chordata > Amphibia > Gymnophiona > Rhinatrematidae > Rhinatrema > Rhinatrema bivittatum. The sequence continues at coordinate 439,760,049 of NC_042617.1, forward strand.
GTCTGGGAACTTCTTTTCAGTTACTTGAGGTATAACTATTTTAATCATCAAGTATGTCAAAGGAATCTTTAAAATTAGCTGCTGAGACTTCTGTTCTTCACCTTCCTCTCAGAACTTGTCTTATTCTCAGTCCCCAATAGACTTACTATGGCTTTTCAGCACACACAGTTCTGGTAGATGCACCCATACCATGAATGACAGAGCTGTAGAGCCATTCTTCTAGCAATCTTCTGCAATTTAAGATATTACATCAAAGTATCCTATAAGTGAATAGGAATTATGCTATCAAAGTCATGCTAGGGTGCCTTTTATTTAAATTTATTTTTTTTTTATTTTTAATTTTCCAGGGAATGTGTTGTGTCTGGCTTTCATATTTTGTTCAATAGCTTCTTATTGCTTTTTGAACTTTCAGCTGAATAAGGAGATCTCCTCTCCCCCTGATTTGGCTTTCATTCATAGCTTCCCAGGTTCTTTAACATTAAAAAGAAATGTCCTTCACCCCAGCTCCTTGAATGTACCCCTGCCATTGCAATTGTAATCCTCTAGCTCAGTGGTTCTCCACCCAGTCCTTGGGGACCACCCAGACAGTTTGGTTTTCAGGATTCAGTTAAGCATTGCTCTAGCTAGCTGGCAGATAACAGGGTTGGCTCCATAACCCAGTTAGGAGGATGCTCAAGCCAGTCCAATAAGTGTCACTCTTGCATAATGTTGGGGCCTCACTTTCTCTTTCTCCCAGTGTCTCCTGTCCCTAACAGTCAATCAACATTAACCAAATCAGGGAATACAACTTCAGTTTCCTGAACAGCAGCACACATTACTGTTTCTGGACCTCTGGCACAGCTGTAACTAGTGCTTTAATGTTTACTAGGTACTGAAATGATTCATACATAGATTGCAGATGACATCCATATTTTAGCTGTAAAAGGTTCCTGTTTCTTTTGAGTGTTCAACCTCATTTTATTTTGGCAGATTACATTTTTGATGAATGATAATGAGGGGGTCTCCAGTCTCCAAAAACTCTTTCTTAGACATAAATCATGAGCCACACAAAATTCTAGTTTCTGGGTATGTAAATTAGCTTACATGACCCAACATTTCTGTCTGGAATGTTGCACAATAGATTTTGTTATGTGCTAAAAGAAACTAACTGAACATTGCTTTCCTGCATTTTTTCTTCATTTTATGTTTGTGGCAAACTATGAAATGATTTTTAATTATTACTTTTTCTGTTGAAGATAAGTGCAGTGAATTTGTAAGAGAATTATATATTGAAAAATAGATTTCTGTGGTGCTCATTAGTTTAAATATTGACTATTTTATTCACTGAAAAGCACAACGCTGTAGGGCTAAAATAAGTCTCTTAAAATTGCTGGCCTCATGATTTGAGCTAGTTTCAGGATGCTAGGATGGTGAGACTAAGGTAAAACATGGAAGTGGTGCATTAAGAATTAGGAGAATGTGGGGGAAGATTTCTCATTGCTGGGGCACACCCTGCTTGTCCTTAGCCTGTACAAAGGCCTAAAATTCTAGAGCAAATGTTCTCAAACCTGTTCTGAGGGACCCCCAGCCAGACAGAGGTTTTGAGGATATCCACAATGAATATGCATGAGATAACATCTGCATGCTATGGAAGCAGTGGTGAATTGTCTTCTTCAGGCTATTACTATAATAAGAGGTAAATATTGAAGAAGGTGGTATTTTAAACGGTTTTACATTAAATGGTATTTTTTTATTCATCTATCTATGCTTAGTATAATGTCCATACTGGTTCTATACAAAGCATTAGAAACTACAAAGACAGTTTATCCAGGTCCAATACGTCTACTTGAATTCTGGATTCCCTATGTGAACTTGCCCTCTCTTACAATCAATTAGGAAAGCAGTATGCTGCTTGTATAAAAATCAAAGGACAAATATATTTTTAATCTTTATATTTTTCAATATTTACTAATTAGCACAATAGAATTTGTCCCCCAAGATAATGTTTTTTTTGGGTTGGTTTTTTTTTTTACTGTATAAATATACTTACATAATAAAGTTTTGTTTGTGGAGTCTCCTACTTTTCCTATTTCAGGTCCAGATAAAAGGACTGGGCCATGAGGTGCATGAAACTTGCAAGACATTTAAAGGTGGATTTAAAAACCCTGCATGTGCCAAAGCCAGGAGATAGGCACAGAAGTTGTGCCTGCATGTACAGCGTGGATTTTAAAAGGCAGGCGAGTACACGTGTATCTCCCAGTATGTGCACACATTTTTCCCTTAAAAAAGGGTAGGGGAATGGGCGTTTCAGGATTTTAAAAATAATGTTGCGCACAAGCGCACGCTGGGGTCCCCTACTGTGTAACTTTACTTCTCCTATTGGTGGCATGTAAGTTGTAAAATAAAAAAATCTAGGCTAGTTAGCGGGTTTTAAAGGTCGGAGCTAACAGGGTAAAAAGGAGGCTATTTAGCTAGGGGGCTTAGGAAGGCCTATCTTTACCTGGGCGAACTGGGAGCAAACTGAGGAAAGTGGTAATTGCATCCACATGTGGGTCTCTTAAAATCCTCCCAATTTCCATGATAGAGGTGGTGTTTGCACACACATGCACGCACCCATATAAAATTGTGCGCACACGTATGTGCATACAGCCTATTTTATACCATGCGTGCATATACACATATACCGTATTTTTTGCACTATAAGATGCACCTGACCATAGGACGCACCTAGGATTTAGAGGAGGAAAATTAAGAAAAAAAAAATTCTGTCCCCATGATGGGCTCTGTATGGAGCTCCCCCCTGGTGGCTGTCCGTGGGATAATTTATTGGTTTTGTTTTTTTATAGTAAGGCAGAGAACATCCACACAGGTACTCACACTCACTGGTTTTCTGTCCCTCACATACATACATAGGCTCTTTCACACTCACTAGTTCTCTCCCCCACTCACCTCACTGGCTCTCCCTCACATATGCACATATCCACAGACAATCACACACTCAGACTCTCTCCCTCATACACACAGCTCTCTCACACCAGTTATTTTAAACTTTCATGACTGCTCCAAAGTTCAATAATAAATAGTCAGGGCTATATTGCATTGATTAGGAGAGCAATTGCTCCTAATATTTCAACAGGTAGCCACTTAATCAGCACAGGCAGTAATTCTATTTGCTGGTCTGTGTCATGTGTCCTCCATCCCAGGCAGTATACCACCCCCCATGACCCTCCAATATATCCAAACCACAAGGAGTGAAGTTCTTAATTTGGACTGCAAGTGAGGTCCTTCGATGGCTGAGCCCGAGCTCCCCGCCGGTTCCGGGGTGCATCTCACAGCAAGATCGGCACGGCACAGGTCAGTCATCACCTGTTTGAACCGCGTGGGCTACGGAGGCCCCTCCAGTTCAAACAGCTCCCTGCTAGTCTGCTGTTCCAGGAGTGCATCCCACTGCGAAGGCCGGCTCGGCGTAGGTCAAATGCCAGCCGTCTGAACTGGAGGGGCCTCTGTAGCCCATGCGGTTCAAACAGCTGATGTCTGACCTGCGCCGCGCCGACCCTCGCAGCAAGATGCACCCCGGGAACAGCAGACCGGCAGGGAGCTCAAGTTCCGCCGGCAGAATACGACACACCTGCGCCACCATGCTGATTGGGCGGAGTTGGGAGGAGGCGGGGGACGGTGTGTGAGAGGGAGAGATGCTACATTCACTCCATAAGACGCACCCACATTTCCCCCCAATTTTTGGGAGAAAAAAAGTGCGTCTTATGTAGCGAAAAATACATAAAATGGCTGCATCCATTATATAATAACATAAAATATGCAATACTGGGTCAGACCAAGGGTCCATCAAGCCCAGTATCCTGTTTCCAACAGTGGCCAATCCAAACCACAAGTACCTGGCAAGTACCCAAACATTAAATAAATCTCAAGCTACTATTCCTTAGTAATTAATAGCAGTTTATGGATTTATTCTCTAGGAATTTATCTAAACATTTTTTAAACCCACTTACACTAACTGCTGTAACCACATTCTCTGGCAATGAATTCCAGAGCTTAACTATGTCCTAAGTAAAAAATAATTTTCTTCGATTTGTTTTAAATGAGCTACTTCCTGTTTTCATGGAGGGCCTCCTAGTTCTTCTATGATATGAGAAAGTAAATAACCGATTTACAATAACTTGTTCAAGTACTTTCATGATTTTGTAGGCCTCTATCATATCCCCCCTCAGTTGTCTCTTTTCCTAGTCTTTCTTCATAGGGCACCGTTCCATGCCTCTTATCATTTTGGTTGCCCTTCTTTTCACTTTCTCCAGTGCGATGGATATGGCGACCAGCATTGCACACAGTATTATAGATGCGGTCACACCATGGAGTGATACAGAGGCATTATGACATCCATCATTTTATTTGCCATTCTGTTCCTAATAATTCCTAACACTGTTTACTTTTTTGACCGCCACAGCACACTGAGCTGACAATTTGAATGTATTATCAACTATGTTGCCTATATCTCTTTCCTGGATGGTAACTCCTGTGTAACTTCAGCAAGAGTTATTTTTCTCTATTTGCATCACTTGCACTTGTCCATGTTAAATTTCATCTGCCATTTGTAAGCCCAATCTTGCAGTTTTGCAAGGTCCTCCTGCAATTTTTCACAATCTGCTTGAGATTTAACTACTCTGCATAATTTTGTGACATCCGCAAATTTGATCACCTCACTCATCGTACCCCTTTCCAAATCCTTTATAAATATATTAAAAAACACCGGTCCAAGTACAGATCCCTGAGGCACTCCACTGTTTACCTTTTTCCACTGTGAAAATTGACCATTTAATCCTACTCTCTGTTTCCTGTCTTTTAAGCAGCTTGCTATCCACAAAAGGACATCGCCTCCTATCCCATGACGTTTTTGTTTTTCTGGAAGCCTCTCATGCGGGACTTTGTCGAATGTCTTCTGAAAATCCAAATACATCACATCTACCGATTCACCTTTGTCTGCATGTTATTCACCTCTTTCAAAAAATGTAGGAGATTTGTGAGGCAAGAATTCCCTTGGGTAAATCCATGCTGGCTGTGTCCCATTAAACCATGCCTGTCTAAAAGTTTTGTGATTTTATTCTTTATAACAGTTTTCATGATTTTTCCCGGCACTGAAGTCAGGCATACACGTGCCGGGATATGCGTGTACTTGTGCACCCGCGTGGCTCTTTAAAAGTTACTTGCACAATTTCGAAGTAATACATTTTTCCCAGAGGGGAAAAAATAAGCAACATACGTAGGGAAATATACCATGTGACTTTGTCGATTACTCAGTTCTCCAATTCCAAGATGAGCTACAGGAGGTAGGTCCCTATCCTAGATGGCCTATGATCTGAGTTTGAATCTATCTGGGGTAATAGAGGGTGAAATAACTTAAGATCACAGGTCTACAGAGGGATAGCTTTGTTAGTCTGGTGTAGCAAAAAGATAGTAGGCAGGTGGCACCTTAATAGGCTAACCAATTTATTGAGGCCTGAGCTTATGATGACAGAGTCCACGTCATCCCATCTGATGAATTGGACTCTGTCCTCAAAAGCTGAGGCCTCGATAAATTGGTTAGCCTATTAAGGTGCCACCTGCCTCCTGTCATTTTTACAAGATCACAGGGAGCTGCACCGGAGAAGCAGGATTTGTACACTGCTTTTGCTGGTTCTCAGCCTGCTGCTCTAACCTCTTGGCTATTCCTCCACTCTACTTTCTCCTGCAGCTGTGCCTCTTTTGGGGCAGAAGTTCTGCATCACTGCAGAAGATTTTGCCTATTAATTTTTTTTTTTCTGTGGACTTTTAAAAATTTACTTCTTCAATTGCAGGACATGAAAGCCTTCATAAAGAGGTCGTATTTCAAAATTGTTCCAGCAAACTGATGTGCAGGCTTTATGAACATTTTTTCCCTATTTCTGCCCAATCCTTAAATATGGTCCTGAGAGTTTTTCTCTTTTTCTCTTCCTCTGTCTTTACTTTATCTTCTCTTGCTTCCTCCAGTTCTGAAAAGTTAGCATTTGTTTCTTGCTGTCTCTCCACCCCTGCACCTTCAACATTGTTTCTTCCTCTTACCATTCTGTTCCTAGCTTACTCCTCCCCTCTTTTCTGGTAGGATCTCTTCTGTTTTCTCTTCTTCCCAATTGTTTTGTGTCCTTTTGAAAGTAGCTTATGCATATGTCTCCTCCCCACTTCCCTTCATTCAGTATCTCAGTCCTGCCCTCTGCATCCGTGGTCCCCTCTGATTTCGTCCTGTGAGGTTAGTGCTTGCTGTAAGCTCTACTGTTGGATCTGAGGACAAGCATTGCTACTGATATTCAGCAAATCGGCTCTAGCTAAGTTGATTTGAACTTCATTTTGGCAGGGATTGCACAGTAAGGGCCTGATTTTCAAACACATTTACACGCTTAAAACTGGGTTTTACATGTGTAAATACATTTTACGCATTTAAATGGGCTTTTGAAAATTGCTACAATATATGCCATTGAATTGTCCATTGGTTTTACGCATGTTAAGTCCACTTAACTCAGGTAAGTGACTTTTGAAAATTGCTATGATAGTATGTTACCTTTACATACATAACTTCTTTGAAAATTTACCCTTTAGTGTTTGAATGTTGGATCAAGGGAACCTCTCATTCATCATAAAACCCCTTTCCTTTAGAAACTGCAGGCAACAAAGACAAGCTGGTTGCTTTGAAAGACATGGGTTTGATTTATTTTACACTGTTTCCAATAAGTCCAGAAGAGGGATGTGGAAAAGATTCACTGTTGAATTCTAGCCCAGCAAATTTTAGCTTGATTCAAGTTCAATGAGAAATGATGATTTTCATCAGCAGTTCTGTAAAATCCCCACTGAATCTGATGAAATACAGAGTTGATCTCCTTTGATCCTCTGGGGTTTCCCAGAGTCTGAGGTGGATTTTGCTTCACCTGCAACCTATACTTTAAAAGACGTTTGTTAAATTGGCTTGATGAAAGCACAGATTTTTTTCACAAGTTTGCAAAACGTGTAGTAAATTTCTTTTAAAGTCATTTGCATATCCCTAGTCCAGGTTTTTAAGTACAATCCACAAAAGAAAATCCTGGTCTGACCTGCTGGTTCAGTGCCAGTGCTCTGCACTACTGGGTTCAATTCCTGGTTCAGATTTTCTTCTTGCTATCAGGCCGATTCAGGCCACTCTCCTGTGCGTGCGATTCAGAGGGAAAGAAGATGCAAATGAGGGCTGCGGTAAAAAGAGGCGCTAAGAACACTAGCACGTCCCTAGCACCTCCTTTTTGACAGGAGCATCGGCTGTCAGCAAGTTTGACAGCCGATGCTCAATTTTTCCGGCATCGGTTCTCGAGCCAGCTGACAGCCACGGGTTCGGAAAACGGACGCCGGCTAAATTGAGCATCCATCTTCTGACCCGCAGGCAGACTTTCAATTTTTTTTTTTACTTTTGGGCCTCCGACTTAATATCGCTATGATATTAAGTTGGAGGGTGTACAGAAAAGCAGTTTTTACTGCTTTCCTGTACACTTTCCTGGTGCCAGCTGAAATTAACGCCAGCCTTTGGCAGGCATTAATTTCTGAAAGTAAAATGTACGGCTTGGCTGCACATTTTACTTTCTGTATCGCGCGGGAATAACTAATAGGGCCATCAACATGCATTTGCATGTTGCGGGCGCTATTAGTTTCGGGGGGGTTGGCTGTGCGTTTTCAACGTGCTATATTACCCCTTTCTGTATAAGGGGTAAAGCTAGCGGGTCGAAAACGCAGTCCAAACCCGGGCTACAGTGGCATCTTTCACAGTTCTGCAGAGATGGGGGGAAATCACTCATGATGCAATGGAGACACCTTGTGGCTGCATTTAAGTTCTATGATTGCAGGGTTTTGGACAGAACTCTGGTGCAAGACCCCTTGTTGGAGACTCTCATTGCAATGACTGGACTAAGTTGGGTAGTGATATTAAATAGGAGAAAAAAAAAATCTAACGTAGTAGTGATTGAAGGCTCATGGTACTAGGTACCATTCCTGGTGCCAACTGAACTGGAAGCCTAAAAGAGCAAGCCAAAACAAAGCAAAACATTCTTAATTCCACTTGGAGTCCTAATTACCCTCTAGAAGGCTTTAGCTTACATTCCAAAAATGTTTTCTGCTACAGGAGAGAACCCAGCAAGGCTGAGCACTTTGGGAAAAACACCAAGAAAGTGACAATTCCCAAAACTACTTGGCTTTGTGACAGTAATACCAGCTTACACAGCAGCAATGAACTGGGCCCCAAACAGCTCACCAATTCTCTAGTTCTCTCTCTTTCTTTCATAGTAACATAGTGAATGATGGCAGATAAAGACCATATTAGTCCATCCATTCTGCCAGCATGTTTTTTTTAAGGGTACTAGCAACTGCCATTCTGTGCAGACTGCTTTACTCACTTTTAAGGCATCACAAGAGAGAAGGGAATGTATGCTGGCTAGATTTGGGGGGGGGGGGGGTGAAGAGGGGAAACAGCATGGGTGGGGTAGTTGTGGAGAGAAGGAGCTGAGCAGGTTGAAAGAGAAGCTGCTAAGCAAAAGAGGGTGGATTGAAGAGAGAGAGAGAGAGAAAGGAGGATTCTTGGTAAGTAGGGTTGTAGAGAGAGAGAGGATGCTGGACACTAAAAATGGCAAACAATTAGATAATGCTGGTATACTGAGCAGGGAGTGAGGGGGAGAAGAAGAGCGGAGAGATGCTGGACAAGGAGAGAGAGAGAGAGAGAAGGAATGCTGGGTACAGGATAGGGGCATAGAGTGAGAGATGGATGCTGGGCAAGAGAGGAAACCTGTGGTAGAACTCCCTCTGATAGGCAGGTGTGTAAGGGGGAGGACACAAGATTGAAGGTTTGCCTAGGGCACGCAATTTCCTTGCCCTAACTCTTACCCCAGAACAAGTGTCAATAGAAATCTCTGCATTCCCTGCTCTTTTGGGAGCACTCCCTCTCTTTTGTATGCTTCTTGTTTCCTTCAGCACATTAAACAAGATGGGTGTGAGCTCTACCTTGCAGACCATTTCATTCCAGTTACCCCCTGCAGTAAATGTCAGACCTGTCCATGTTCAGCTTTCAGGTCTGCCACAATATATACTATGACAGTAACTTTGATACCAGAACACGGGCTCACATGTTTTCATGTATGCCGACATGCACCAAAAGATGCCTCCAAAGGATGCATGGTATAAAATAGCCCGTACACGTGTACATGTGTGCACAATTTTATATGGATGAGCGCATGTGTGCACAAATGCCACCTCAACTGCGAAAATGGAGGGATTTTAGTTGACACTTGTGCTATGGAAATACCAGTTTCCACAGTTAATTCCCAGTTAGCTCAGGTAAGGGATAGGACTTCCTAACCCCGCTAGTTAAATAGCCTCCCTTTTACCCTGTTAGCACCAACTGTTAAAACCCTGCTGACTAGCCTATATTTTTTTTATTTTATTACTTACACGCCATCCATAGCAGTAATAAAATTACGTGGTGTGCACTTGTGTGCGTAAATACTTGCACATTTCACGTTAAAGTTCCAGAATGCTCATGCCCTACCCAGACCATGTCCATGCCCTGTCCCTTTTTTGCCACTTCTTATATATGTGCGTACCAGGAGATATGCGCATACATGGAAGGCTTTTAAAATCTGTTCAGTGTGTGCTGGCCAGACATACTCATGTATCTGCCAGTTTTGGCAATGCTGGGCTTTTAAACGTCACCCCTATGCATCACAAGATGCTAGTCCTAGTATGCTGGATAGGCAGGGAAATGGTTAGACTGCCAAACAAAATAGTTACAAAGCTTATGCAAATAGGAAAAGATAACAGAACTGGCACTCATTTTTCTATGAAAGGAGTTTATTTATTAAATGGGGTGGGATGAAAGCACAGATAGGACAACAAAGGCATTAAAGGAATTTGCCATATTTACTGCTGAGCTGTAAATGTATATGGGGTGGAAGTTAGGGATGTGCAGAGGGATGGCATATGTTGCATTCGGATTTTGTATATGTCGAGGGGGGGGCAGAAATGTTGCATTCGGCAAGGGGGGCCCCGATATGTTCATGCGTTCATTCTTATTCGTTTCCCTGCTAAAATTGAATTAACTACAACCACCCACCCTCCTGACCCCCCCAAGACGTACCAAAACAAACCCCCCCACCCTCCTGACCCCCCCAAGACTTACCAAAACTCCCTGGTGGTCCAGCGGGGGGTCCGGAAGCCATCTCCTGCACTCACGATGTCGGCTGCCGGTATTCAAAATGGCACCGATAGCCTTTGACCTTACTATGTCACAGGGGCTACCGGTGCCATTGGTCGGCCCCTGTGACATAGTGAGGGCAAAGGCTATTGACACCATTTTGATTACTGGCAGCAGGGGCTCGAGTGCAGGAGATCACTCCTGGACCCCCACTGGACCACCAGGGACGTTTGGCAATTCTTGTGGGGGTCAGGAGGGTCCCCCAAGACTTGCCAAAAGTCCCTGGTGGTCCAGCGGGGGTCCAGGAGCGATCTCCTGCACTCGGGCCGTCAGCTGACAGTATTCAAAATGGTGTTGATAGACTTTGCCCTTACTATGTCACAGGGGCTACCGGTGCCATTGGTCAGCCCCTGTCACATGGTAGGAGCACAAGATGGAGCCTGCCATCCATTGCTCCTACCATGTATTTATGCATCCTGTGGTTATATAAAGCCACTTACAACTCTAAAGACTCTTTTACCTTCTCTAAGTGTTAGAGAAGGTAAAAGAGTCTTTTAAAATCCGCCCGATAGTGTGGTAATTAAGATTATCAGTGTTTGAACTGATAATCTTAATTACCACACTATCGGGCGGATTTTCAAAGCCCTGCTCGCGTAAATCCGCCCGGATTTACGCGAGCAGGGCCTTGCGCGCCGGCGCGCCTATTTTCCATAGGCCGCCGGCGCGCGCAGAACCCCGGGACGCGCATAGGTCCAGGGGCTTTCGGAAGGGGGCGTGTCGGGGGGGGCAGGACCCGATAACGTGGCGTTTTGGGGGCGGGGCCGGGGGCGTGGTGCCGGCCCGGGGGCGTGGTCCAGGCCTTTGGACCAGCCCCCGGGTCGGAGCACGGCGAGTGCTGGCGCGCTTAGATTTACGTCTGCTTCTCGCAGGCGTAAATCTACGGACAAAGGTAAGGGGGGGTTTAGATAGGGCCGGGGGGGTGGGTTAGGTAGAGGAAGGGAGGGGAAGGTGAGGGGAGGGCGAAAGGGAGGGGAAGGTGAGGGGAGGGCAAAAGAGAGTTCCCTCCGAGGCCGCTCCGATTTTGGAGCGGCCTTGGAGGGAACAGAGACAGGCTGCGCAGCTCGGCGCGTGCCGGTTGCCCAAAATCAGCAGCCTTGCGTGCACCAATCCAGGATTTTAGAAGATACGCGCGGCTACGTGCGTATCTTATAAAATCCAGCGTACTTTTGTTTGCGCCTGGTGCGCAAACAAAAGTACGCGAACGCGCTTTTGTTAAAAATCTACCCCTATATATGTAAGTAACTATGCCAAATACATGTAGCATTTATATATCCAAATACTTGAACCCTTAAAGTTCTCTTCATCTCGTTCTTCACTATATGCCTTGCCTCATCAACATGTGAAGGCAGTGCTTCATTTATCACATGGTATGAACCCCGAGAAGAGGCCCTTGTTTCTCTGATATCAGCTTCATCAGGGGGAAGTTGACCATCTAGGAAAACAAACCCATACAACTTTACCTTAAGTGAACACAATACCGTGTTGAAAGACACACTATCTAAACCGCTTAAGAAACCTTTACCAATCTTGCTTCTGAAAAATTATTTTCAATGGACCTTCTGCATTATTCATAAGCTGACTTGCTTTATAATGTCTTCCACCAGCTTGATGAGATTCTCACAGGCTAAATCTCAAAACGTGCATGTCTGGTTCGCAAGCAATTTCTCATACGGATTGCCCAGCATAGCCTGCAATAATAATACATAACTAACTCCCAACAGAGGCAATCATAGTTCATAACTTGCCAGCTCTCCGGCTGACTTATCCTTAGCCCAACTCATACTATGAATTGAATCCATGCCAAACATACCTGGTAACTGCACCAACTCTTAATGACTTCACCGGAAATACAGCAACGTTTGGATCAGGACTTAGACCAACTGACCGCACTGCTCCACGAGGGATACCACTAAAGTTACTCTCTCATAATGCTTTTAAAGGATTTGTAATACTGCCACCGCCTAACGAGTACACGCCCGAATGCATGTTTAGGCCAACGCCCCAACACACGCCTAAACGTGCCTCAACGGCAAGCCGTTCATACATCACACGACAATACGTGCTGACACTCTCAAGATGTGAGGAAATCATAACATGGGTCCCGAGGCAATATTCAAAATATGTAACTTTAATCACACCAACCACACGAAACAACAAACTGCAAGGGGCCATCCTCTCACATCTCCACTGCATCTCCTATCTACTTGGCATAATTGAAACATCACCCATTCCCCCCACACGAACGCCTACATGGTACATTGATATAAACCGTTTTCTCACATCTCTACTAGTCCTTTGATATGACTCTAATCAATTTCAAATATATAAAGGTCACAAGTCTTCTCTTTGCAAACTACTGTGTCCGCTATTACTACAAGGACTACTTCAGTCTAATCACTGAAATCAAGCCCTGATGTACTGGATTTATATGGCCCAAAGAGGATAAAATACATAGCCAACAAAGACTATTTATCCACTAATACATCTGGGGCTGCATTGCCTATGAAAAAACCAGCCTGGGGAGCCTGTTGTGGAGAGAGCACACCGGTGAGTGCAGGACCAGAGGACATTGATCCAGAAGGGAGACGAAGGAGAGATGAGCTCCACCCCCGATGTCAGCGGGGAGCCGCTGTGGGCTATTTAAAGAACAGCCCCGAATAAGTTCCTTGGGAGCCTGTTGTGGAGAGAGCGCACCGGTGAGTGCAGGGCCAGAGGACATTGATCCAGAAGGGAGCCGAAGGAGAGCTGAGCTCTGCCCCCGACGTCAGCGGGGAGCCGCTGTGGGCTATTTAAAGAACAGCACAGTGACGAGCAGCCGCCGGCGTGCTGCCGAAGCCGCGCGCCAAAGGGGCGCGCCCCCTGGGCGAGATTCTGGCAATTAAACTTTCCATCAGATGGGGAGAAAGAGAAAAGTAAAAACTTCTACACCCATGGCAAAAGAAGTCCGAGGCCCCATGGATGATCATCTCCAGAGAAGGGTGAGTCATACCCCAAGAGAAATAGCCCCCGATATATCTTTCTCGTTGGGTGATTCGGGAAGTCCTGCCCAGATCCAAACATCTATATCACCCCTGGGTTGTGGTGGGGTTAATGATGCATTGTTTGACCCCACCCGGTTAGCAGTAACATCAGCTAACGTAACAGGGGATAATGAGAAGGTTCAGGCTGTTGCTGTGGGAGCATGGGTAAAAACATCTTAGAAGAGGGTAGAAGTAGACCCCTTCTTTATAAGGAACCAAGCACGCCTGAACCTGAGAACATTTCCTTGATTGATGTGTGGAGGGCAGTAACCAACATGGACAGGAGATTAGTCCAGTCCATGAATCAAGCCACCATTCTAGACTGCCCTGGAAGACCATGAGAAGAGATTGAAAGATTTAGAGTCTACCAATGCAATAACTGCTATACAAGTTGCTTCTATACAGTCATCGGGATCAGCTTTTATAAAGGATACTTTAGTTATATATAAACAGAAAATTTAGAAAATATTTCAAGAAAAAAGAATCTTCGAATATTGAATTTCCCCATTACCAGATTATTATCTGCTTATGAGTTATTTAAAAAATATTCAAAAGAAGTTTTAGGTATTTCAGAAGAAATACTACTTTCTAATTTGTATTATGTATCTAATGTAAAGAAAAACTTAGCAAAGAATGATGGAGATATGGATATTTTACAATCTGAAAGCCCTAATTTGACATCATTTTTAGAGGCTTCAGTTTTGCTTTTTGTGGACAATCAGTGCAAATATTCCCTGATGTGTCTAAAGTTACTCAACTCAGGAGGAAACAATTTTTATTAATGAAACAGAGGGTTTTGGCCCTAGGGGCCACCTTTTTCCTTAAATAGCCATGTAAATGTTTAATTTTCTTTCAGAAAAATAAGTTTGTATTCACTGATCCAGGGCATTTAGAAGTTTTTCTTCAAGATAAAGGTGGCTAGAGTAGGTTACAGCCTCCTTGGTGGATAGGTTTGGTAGAAAATAAATTGTCTCTCGAGGTTTATGAAGGTACATAATTACTTGCTTTTTGTTATATTTTCCTTATGTAAATGGCTCCCCATGATAATATGGTCTGTATGTGATATTACAGATAGAAGATTTCCTGTGAGTTAAAGTGTTAATTCTTATTTCTTACTGTAATCGTGATAATCTCTTGAAGGTTCAACATAAAGAAAAAATATCTAGAATTGTTTGCATGCTTCCTTATTCCTCTAAGACCACGGCCATTAAACAAAGTATTCTACGGCATTGGTCAGTGTTATCCACCCTTCCATGTTTTGTTGATAATCCTATTTTTCCCACTAAAAAGGGCCAAAATCTATGGTATAAGTTGAAACATAACACTCAGTGGGAGCAAAAATGTATTTTTGAGTGGAACACCTTGGTTCCCAGTGGGTTGAATGTCCAGATAGAATGGGCAGTATTTTTATAGATCTGTTTATAGTGGAGTATAGCTTTTGGTTGTATGGTTATCAGTAGAAGTGTGAATCGGAACCAGAATCGGTTCTGATTAAGGTTCCGATTCACATTGTGAAATTTTTTTCGTGCGGTCCGATTGTTTTTTTTTTATTGGCTGCACCCAAGCCGATAAACACCCCCCCCCCACCCCGACCCTTTAAAACAGATCCCTTAGCTTCCCCCACCCTCTCGACCCCCCCCCCCAAAAAACTTTTTAAAAGTACCTGGTGGTCCAGTGGGGGTCCTGGGAGTGGTCTCCCACTCTCGGGCCGTCAGCTGTCACTAATAAAAATGGCACCGATGGCCCTTTGCCCTTACCATGTGACAGGGTATTCGTGCCATTGGCCGGCCCCTGTCACATGGTAGGAGCACTGGATGGCCCACGCCATTTTTAAAGATGGCACCGGCCGTCCATTACTCCTACCATGTGACAGGGGCCGGCCAATGGCACGGATACCCTGTCACATGGTAAGGGCAAAGGGCGGTGCCATTTTGATTAGTGGCAGCCGAAGGCTCGAGAGCAGGAGATCACTTCCGGGACCCCCACTGGACCACCAGGTACTTGTAAAAAGTTTTGAGGGGGGGGTTGGGAGGGTGGGGGATGCTAACGGATCTGTTTTAAAGGGTCGGGGTGGATTTAGGGGTTGTTTCTGTGTGCCGTTTTTCATGCCCTCCCCCAAAACGATAAGAGAACCCCACAAACAATTTTGTGGGGTTTTCCTATCGGTTTCGGGGAGCCCCCGATTTCTGATGACTTTGAAAATATCGTACGATATTTTCAATCGTCGGAAAAATGATTCACATCCCTAATTATCAGGTAGGCATCTCTAAGTAGTGTTAGGCTAGTTTTTCGCAGGCGGTGCTGCCCTAGATGTATTAGTGGATAAATAGTCTTTGTTGGCTATGTATTTTATCCTTTTTGGGCCATATAAATCCAGTATTTCAGGGCTTGAGTTCGGTGATTAGACTGGAGTAGTCCTTGTATTAATAGCGGACACAGTAGTTTACAAAGAGAAGACTTGTGACCTTTATATATTTGAAATTGATTAGAGTCATATCAAAGGACTAGGTAGAGATGTGAGAAAACGTATGGGTTTGTTTTCCTAGATGGTCAACTTCCCCCTGATGAAGCTTATATAAGAGAAACAAGGGCCTCTTGTCGGAGTTCATACTGTGTGATAAATGAAGCACTGCCTTCATATGTTGATGAAGCAAGGCATATAGTGAGGAACACCAGATGAAGAGAACTTTAAGGGTTCAAGTATTTGGATATATAAATGCTACATGTATTTGGCATAGTTACTTACATATATAGTGTGGTAATTAAGATTATCAGTTCAAACACTTAGAGAAGGTAAAAGAGTCTTTAGAGTTGTAAGTGGCTTTATATAACCACAGGATGCATAAATACATGTTTTCAGTTGCATTTTGAAAATCTTTTTACAACTTGGAAATGACACATTAGGCATTCAGGTTTGTTACTTCACTATGCTCCAATTTGTGATTTTAAATGAGTGAATGTGTGAGTGTATTTTATGACACACTTGTTTGGTAATCAAAAATTGTTTTGTGATAATAAAAATTTGCTCTCTCTTTCAATATATGTAATGTCTTTTCACTCTCCATATGTTTCATCTGCATGGGTTACCCAAGCACATATTGTTGGACAGAGGAGTCCAGTTTTCTTCGTGCTATTTGAACATAAGAACAAGATATGCCATACTGGTTGAGACCAAGGGTCCATCAAACCCAGTATCCTGTTTCCAACAGTGGCCAATCCAAATCAAAAGTACCTGGCAAGTGCCCAAACATAAAATAGATCCCATGCTACTAATGCTGGCAACAAGCAGTGGCCATTCCCTATTGATTAATAGAAGTTTCTTGACTTATCCAGGAACTTATTCAAATCTTTTTAAACCCAGCTACACTAGTTACCTAACCACATCCTCTGGCAATGAATTCTAGAGTTTGATTGTATATTGAGTGAAAAAAGAATTTTCTCTGATTTGTTTAAATGTGCTACTTGCAAACCTCATGGAGTGCCCCCTAGTTCTTGTACTATCTGAAAAATTAAATAACCATTTCACATTTACCCATTCATGTGCTTGTATAATTTTGTAGACCTCTGTCATATCTCCTCTTAGCCATCTCTTCTCCAAGCTGAACAGCGCTAACCTCTTTAGACTTTTCCTCAGAAGGGAGCCATTATCATTTTGATCACCCTTCTCTGAACTTTCTCCAGTGCAATGAAATCTTTTTTGACATGCGACAACCAGAATTCCACACAGTCTTCAAGGTGCGGCCTAACCATAGAGCAATCTAGAGGCTAGGGATGTGCAGAGAAAAAAAATGTGTTTTCATTACTCGGTTCATTTTTGGGAATTTTTTTTCACACAAATTTTGGTTCATCGATTGATTTATTTTCATTTGTGAGAAAAAAATGAATCAATCAATTAAAAAAAAAAGGCCTAAAAATGAAAACGAGGCCTCTCGCAAAAATTCTGGGGCCATGATCCCCCCCCCCCGGGACCCCACTTACCCAGTCCAGTGAGAATTTGCCAGTTTTGGCCTTGCCTAGGCCAAGGATGTGGTAGCTCACCACCACCTAACCCACGCAAGGACAAAGCTTCAGCCTAGGGCCAAGGGCCAATGTCACAGCAGGTCACCGCAATCATGGTCTACTCAAAGCCAAAGCTTTTGCCTGACCTGGAGGCCGAGTCCCGGTGCTGGGGCCTTGGCCCGGACCCAGGCCCAACACTTAGACCCGGCTCTGATGCCATCCCCAGTGGACACCATCATTTGCCAGTGAAGAGCCAATGAAGGAAGATGTTAGTTGGGGAGCTCCAAGACCTGGCTCCAGGACCTGGGTCTGGGCCTCGGCCTTGGCGTTGGGACCTGGCTGAGGTCCCAACATCTGACCCAGCCTCCGGATTGGATCAAGGCATTGGGTCTGGGTGAGGGCCAAAGCCCTGACATCAGGACCTGGGTCATGGTGTCAGCCTGAGTCCAGGCCCCAGCCTAGGCCAAGGCTGCAGCATCAGGACCTGGCCTGGGTCCAAGCCGTGGCCCCAGTGCTGGGACCCAGCTTCTGGTTTGGGTTGCAGTGTCAAGCCTGGGCCTCAGTACCTGGCCTTCGATGTAACCTGATGGATCAGGTAAGTTCTTATTTATGTATTTTTTTAATTTTCTCGGACCTCAGATGAGACCCCGGCATTGTGGTCGGGCCTAGGCTGTGATCCAAGCTTTGGGCTTTAGCCTATGCCCGAAAGTGATGCCAGTGCCTCAGCCTATGCCTGAAGGCGGGGCCTTACCTAGAACATAGGCAGCGGCCCTGCTTTGTACCTCAGTCTATGCTCTAGGCGAGGCCCCTACTCCGGGCCTATAAATAGGCCCGATGCATTGTTTTGAAAGAAAACAAAAGAATAAGGTTTGTTTCATTCGAGGGGCCCCAGTTTGGTTTGGGGCCCTCCTTGAATGAAATGAATTAGCCTTATCCATTGGGTTTTGTAGTTTCATTTTAAACAAGCACATCCCTATTAGAGACATTATGACATCTTCCCTTTTATTTGGAATTTCCTTCCTAATAATTCCTAACATTCTGTTTGCTTTTTTGACTGCTAGAGCACACTGAGCCAATGATTTCAATCTAATATCAACTATGATGCTCAGATCTTTTTCAAGGTTGGTAAATCCTAAAATGTATCCTAACATTGTGTAGCTAGTAGCTACAGCATGGGTTATTTTTCCCTATATGCATCACCTTGCATTTATCCACATTATATTTCATCTGCCATATGGACACCCAATCTTCCAATTTCACAAGGTCCTCCTGTAATTTATCACAAAGCGCTTGTGATTTAACTACTCTGAGTAATTTTTTGTCATTTGCAAATTTGATCACCTCACTCATTGTACCTCTTTTCACATCATTTATAAATTTATTAGAAAGGATCGGTCCAAATACAGATCCCTGAGGCACTCCACTGTTTACTTTTTTCCACTGTGAAAACAGATTATTTAATCTTACTCTCTATTTCCTGTCTTTTAACCAGTTTGAAATCCATAAAAGGACACCTCCTCCTAGCCCATGACTTTTAATTTTTCTTAGAAGTCTCTCATGAGGGACTTTGTCAAACACCTGAAAATCCAAATATACTACATCTACCAGTTCACCTTTATCTGCATGCTTTTTCATTCCTTCAAAAAAATGTAGCAGATTTGTGAGGCAAAACATCCCTTGGATAAATCCATGCTGGTGTGTCCCATTAAACCATGTCTATCTATATGTGCTGTGATTTTATTCTTTATAATAGTTTCCATGATATTTCCCGGCACTGAAGTCAGGCTCACCGGTCTATAGTTTCCCGGATCACCTCTGGAGCCCTTTTTATATATCGGGGTTACATTGGTCATGTTCCAGTCTTCAGGTACAATGAACGTAAAACTACATAAAAAAAAAGTACAGAGAGCAAATTATTTATTGTTTGTTGCAATTTGCAGTAAATACTTTATTTTCTTTGGGTAGGCCTTGATAACTCTGATTTCATCTGGAGGCAACTGAGAAGGAAAAATATAAAAATATTAAATTCTTGGGTTCACCTTACAGTTCACATACTTTTGCAAATACTGCAGTGAACTGTCAAGGATGGTTATTGGTTGAATAATATAGATATTAGATACTACTTCCGGAAAGGTTCTTCAAACTGTTCTTGTTTGATGAGAAATGAAGATCCTGAGATTTCATATAAAACCTGTTGTACAATGCCTAAAAATTGTACAATTAGTAATGACAAAGTTATAACTGTTAAATTGTTTTTGTTGTTTCTGTTTAACTCCCATTTTCTTTTATTTTTCACAATAAATCTTGTTATTCACCAGCAGAAGCTGTCCAACTATTTTATATTCCCTGCTTCCCCTCCCAACCTCCAGGAGCATCACTGACTAGAAGGGGCTTCCCAAAACACAAAAAATTACTCGGTCAGGAAGAGGGCAACGTGTGGAACCTCTCTGAGTTGCAATCCTGACTCTAGTACCATCTGCCTACCCCAGACCACTCGGAACACTTTAGCCGAGTCATCATTCAACAGGTTTCCTCTTGGAGGTGCTACAATAGTTACTAAAATGGGCTATCACATGTTAACATGTTTTGTAAGTAAATAAGACCCACAAAGATTAATAGACCTTGTTGATAAACCATCTGCATAAAGGCATATTGCACTTTAGTAAATATGGATCTGAAATATTTCTGTAGGAGATATAATGACAGCATCAAATTTTCTTTCCTGGTTTTCTTTTTTTTATACTATCATTCATGAAGTCTAAAATACTGTTTTCTCTCAATGAAAAAAAAATTTAACCCTTGGTTGTAACTAGTGATCTTTTGAAGCTATATTGTGCTCAGCCTTTGACTTTAGGCAATTTAATCCGCTGAGTATTATCCCCCTCTCACAGGATTAATATTTTCCACTACTGACCTCATTTGCAGTCCATATTTATCATGTGTGCAGACAATCATAAGTTCCTGATTAAATTATATTTTTCTTTCAGAGGTAATCATATTATATAGATTATTAATATCAAACATAGTCTTTCCATGACTAATATACTTTATTATCATATCTAAGGATTCAAGTCTCATTGTTTGTCAATTTATGTGACATCCAGGTTTCCCATTTTTTTCTTAACATTAACATATTCTGTTCATATGAGGGTGGGTATGTGGTCTAGGGGTAAAAGAAGAGCAGCAGGACCTCAAGAATTCGAGTCTAAACATTGCCATTGATTTTCTGTGTGATTTTGGAAATTCACTTGATCTCCTTTTGCCTTAGTTTACCCAGCAGCAGTTGATGTATTGATGATTATGCTGTTGTTCTTTTATGCAGTTTTAGTCTGTTATAGTCTGAATATAGCTCGTCCTCTTTGTGATCATATCATCCCTTCTCCACATTAAGTTTTTTACTTTAGTCTGATTTAATTTTTCTGTTATAGTTTTTGATACCAAACATCCTTGTGATGCAGTTATTGTGGAATCTTCTACCATTGACTTTTTCTTAACCTAAATCACATATGCAGATAACATTTGTATGATATTTCCAAAGAATACATTTGTATTCCAGAAAGCTCCAATCTAACCCTCCCACCCCCCCCCCCACACACACACACACACACTCACACACACATGCACATATTTTACAGGGAATTAGATTCAGCATTGTAGAAATCCATGAACAGTGTGATTGAGTTTTGAAAATACTATGTCTGCTTGGTTAATAGGACTGAACTTGTAGCAGTACATTTTCTTGAAGGCTAGATGAAATGCATGTTCAAAGAATGACTTATGAATTTTACCCAAAACACACAGAAAATGAATTTGCATACCTGATGAAGGACCAACTATTTGTGAGACATTTCAGAACCTTTTATCACCTCTTTAATTACCCCAGGATATGTATTAAACTGTTGTAATTCACTTTACCTCCTGAATGCTTCAGGCTGCAGAAATGTAACTTGTTTTGCATCGTACCATGTGTTCTTGCTTAAACATCTGTTCTTTATGTGACTTTTTTTCTGACAGAATGCATTTGGTTTATGTTGAAAGTACCAGATATTTGATATGTGTGTGCTGTTTTGAGCTGTGGCTATCTGCTTTCTTTCTGCCCCTTTTTTTATTCCTTTTGCAGAAGAGCTTGTGATTATAAAATTTAGAGTTATCACAGAGGAACACAAAAGTATGCTGTCACATTGATATGATTTAAAAATATATATTTATAGAACTTAACATGCAGGAAATACATCTTGTAAAGAAATCAGCAAAGAAACAAAATACAAGGAAAACATTAATTTCAAGAAATCATCAATTTTGCTATGATTCTTTTAAAAGGTGTGTGTAGGTGATATTTCTGTTGTTGCCTATAAAGATAATCGATCAGAGAGTGGGTATGAAGAAAAGTAGCAGGCATACTGAGACATATTTATACTATTTACATGACTGCATAACTGATTGTTCATCTCATTAATGGAAACAACTGACATGGTCAGTCTGATTGACCAAGTGAGCCATTTCTGATGAAAATGACTGAGAATCTTGGATGATGTGAAATCCTTAGACTAGCATGTGCTGAGTCCAGAATATTTGTTTACAACTCTTTCTTGTATATTGTAAAAGAACTGTTTTTTTTTTCCTGAGAAGAGAATAAAATGTAAATGAACTAACACACCGGTGTAATTCAATCGATATTCTAATATCAAATCCATCAAATTTGTGTGATGTACTTCCTCTTAACCTACACAGCTGATTGAAGTGTCTTAGAAAGATTAAAGTATAAGTTTTGCCAAATAATAATGTTTTAAGAGAGAAAAGTAACATACTGAAAATGAATATAAAAATGTCTGATGGATGATACAGTGACCATTGTAAAAATGGCCACTGTGCCTGTATGTTCTGACTTCTCTCAGCTCTGGTCAATAAACCCCCTCCTCAGGTCTGAAGAGGAGAAACACACTGAGAACTGACAGGAGGGTTCTCATTTCAGGAAGAGAAAGGCAGTGAGTGGGGGGAGGGCGGGTTGGGAATCCTCTCAGAAAGTCTTGAGAGCAGTCCTGAGTCAACCCGGGCTCAGGGATATTCTTTCAGGCTACGGTACCATGATCCTTCATTTGCAACTACCCAGAATTATTCCCTTATTTCATAGTACTTCACATCGCTCAGCCATTGCAATGAAAGTCTTTGGCTAGGGACCATAGACTACAGATCCCCTGGAAGCTGGTATGCATGCAACCTGCAGCTAGCCCGCAGGAGTCACTGCTATGCTGTGATTGGGACTCCCTGCCCACCAGGTCAGTGAATGCAGTCTGTCTAGCATTCACAATCCTGCCTGTTCCAGGGAACAAAGGCTGTGCTCAAGAATCAAATGAAGGTCTTCAGCACAGCAATTTGCAGTACTTCATTGAGACTCTGGTCTGGTCCAGTATATGTTTTTCTAACATTGTTTTAGGTAAAATGGCTTTATGTTACAAGGCGTGAGAGTATGATACTGTCTTCTCATAGGTGTAAAACTGGCATTATTTATTAAAAGATAACATATGTATATGTGAGGAGATGGTGATTAGATTGGGTGTATATAAAATATTGGTATCATAGAAAACACAAATAGCTTGTGTTGTATTGAACCTCAGACCAGGTTCTTCGCTATTCAGTGTTACTCTTCAGATTTAAACTTAAATAGGGGACAGGCATTGGAAATACATTGATAAAACAGAATTTACCTAAATAGGTTGCTAGCTGCTTTGTTCATTTCTCAATTTGTGAATGGTTGCCATATTAGTCCACTTGAATATGCAAAATTAAAGATCAACAAACAAATTGTAGGTGATGCCTTTTTTTTTGGACTAAACACATGTGGCTACCTTTTAAGTGCTATCTTCTCTTCATCAGATTCAGTGACATAACCTTTCTCAGAGCAGGCAAGATGATATTTTAAAATCTGCTTATCTTGATCTATGGGGGTACTAATCTACCTTTCTCTTCTAATATGAACAGTAAGGTAAAAACAATATTCCAATGTGCACTATTACACATGGGTATGCAAATATCTACAGAGAACTGTCACATTTTTGCCAAATCATTTTGTTGGTGTGCATTTAAATGCAGTACATTATAATAAATTCCATCCAGTTTTTATGTAGCTTAAAAACAATACTAATATCTTCATCTATTTTTGTTCTTTTAAGAAAAAAATCTAAACTACACAGTAAAATTTCTTTTTAATATAATTAGAGTTCTCCTTTGTAATTTCAAATGCCAAGTATGGATTGAAGAATAAAGTGGGAATATGATAGAGCACATTGTAGTTTTAAAACGTTTCTAAGAGTTCATTTCAGTAGGATCAATCCGATGCCTTATTGGCTAGTACTACAAAGAAAAGCTGAACGCAGTCATCTCATATTGCAATGTTGCACTTAAGGCTGCTAGGGAAGCCATATTCAACACTTCTCTGGGGATACTCCCAGAGACTATTATAGCATAAGGTTTCAGCTCAGTTTTATAGGAAGCTATTGTAGCTCCTGTTGCTCAGTCATGTGCTGGTGCAATTCTTTTAGAGCAAGCTGAGATTGGATATAGCCCAGAAAAGCATAATTATTGCCAGGCCTACATCCCAGCCAACAAGGATCTGGATATCCATTTCTTAGTCAGGAATGCAGTGGAATTAAGGACCATATATATATATATATATATATATATATGTATTTTCACATGTAATTCTGAATGTAAGATATAGAAATATGGAGTGCAAATTTTTATTTGCATCACAAGATGCACCATATATAGGCCTGAATCCTGAGACAATATTTTGGATTTATTAGAAATAATAGGATATCAGATGTGTGCTTTTAAAATTGAAGTGCACATATTTGTTAAAAATGAGAATTTAATAAGAGGCAAATTAACTGCCATAGGTACCTGAGTTTGGCAGGAGCTTTCATCTTACTGCTTCCTGATGGCTGGACTGTGTTCTTTATTCACATGCATCAGTTTCTTAGGAGACTTTGAGGATGAATATTCAGAGGCATTTAACCAGATAACTCACAAGTTTTCCAACTAAATGCCAACCTTTCAAAATTTTCCCTACTTATCCTGCTAACGTTTAGCTGAATAACTCATTATTAATCTAATATTTATCCAGATTATGTAGGGGCATTCTGGGGATTTCCTGAGTGGAGTTAAGTTAGCCAGCTAAATTATCCAGATATTTAGAGTTAGCTAGATAACTTATCCGGCTAACTCTGATTGTGCAAAAGAGAAGTCCTAAAAATAGATAAACGTATCCAGTTATCTTTAAGATAGCTGGCTATATTTAATAGTGCAGCTGCAGCACTGAAAATCGTTCCAAAGTTAGCCAGATAAGTTAATCTGGCTAATTTTGCAATCTAGCCAGTGTCTGAATATTACTTTCTTCATATCATTTCTGGTCACTACTGGAAATTAAGTACCTATGGAAACTTCAGAAGCAGTGATTGGTATTGAACATGGAGATGGTTTAGAGGTGAGATGGAGTAATTTAAGCAGTGCTAGTTTGGTATCTTGATTTCTGTTACAAGATTTTGGAATGTAAAGACTATCAGGATAGAGAGAGATGGAGCCTGACTATCTGTGGTGATTGCTGAGTTCCTGGTGAATCATGTCCATCTGACTATACTAGTGGTGAAGTCTCAGGGCTGTTTTACAACTTACTGTGCCAGTTCTGTGGTCCTGTTGAAAGACGCACCATTCTGATGTCATATGTAGGTGCCTGGGGCTATTTAGGAATTCCTACTATGGTGCACTGCTGCTGGCATGCCTGGTGGCATTTTTCTTTCATCTAACTGTAAGATCTGCCTAATTTTTGAGGTTTTTGATGTTAATGGGTAAGAAATGGAAGGGGAATGTCAAGGCTTTCCCATCTGAGCCATCAAGACCCTCCTCTTTGTCTCAGCAGATGCTTGATGCCTATCAATTTCAGAAATTGGTTCAGGAGAAGGGGAGCTTGGGGGTTCTCACTCTGCTCTATCAGAAAGGTTGGCTTCACTGAATCCTGAGGATCCTCTCCCTCCATAGGATGTCTAAATGACACCAGTTGGTCATGTGAATTCTGTTGGGGAGACCAAATGGGCCACCTCTATTAGTTTTCAAGATGGGCAGTTGGCTGGGAGTGTTAGTGGGACTCCTCTCCACTTTATGGGGTCTGAAGTATGTGTATCTTTCCACTTAAGCTTGATATAATTACCATGAGCAATTTAATGTCATTATTTCCAACAGAAAAAATTATATCTGCTAGATTTGATTCAGTATTAGGTTCTCTAGGGGTAATTTACTCTTCTATTAAGATAACCTGGTTTAGGTTCATGGATCCTTGTTGCTGAAGTGAGATTGGATCAACCTATAGGGAAGGCCCTAGAGGTCCTCCCTGCAAACTCTCAGGACTAGGCTGCTTGGAGCCTGGTCTGGAGCTTCCCCTACATCAGCACCTATCCTCTTAGGTTGAGCCCTCAGGTTCTGGAGGCCAGCAGGACTTAGGCATGAGTCTCATGGAAGCTGAAAAAGATGTAATTCCTGGTCATGACTAGGATCAGAAGCAGGTGACAGACAAAGATGTTCATGGTCCAGTCTAAGGTCAGAGGCAGGCTGCAGGTGAGAGTAGTCAGGCTATGGTAAAAGGCAGGCAGCTGGCAAAGATGGGCAGAGTTCAGTGATCAAATCTGGTAGCCAGTCTGAGGGCTTGCAAGGAAGACTCTAGGAGGACAAAGACAACAAGACAAAAAGAACAAGGCAGGCTGGGCTTGGAGAGACAAGGCAAGTTGTGCTTGGTGAGCAGACCTGGTGTAAGTGGTTGTGCATACCGTGCAATTGCATGGAGCGGCACAGTGTTTGGAGTCAGTGTGACCTTGATCTCCCAAGTCCTGGTGGTTCTGTGCAGTGCCAACAAGAGCAGACATTGTCGACTTGTCTTTTCCCTCCACCACCTCCTCCCATGTGACGCCAGTCATGGAAGTCAGCATCTATTTTTTTGTTTTTGTGATCGTATTTCAGTAATTACTTTAGCAGCATTTTTTTCATATCCAGCCAGCTCCTGCATCAAAAGTTGGCAGGTATAATTGTCTCAGGCCAGGGACCACTTGAAACACTTAAATTGTATGGGACCACCAAAAAGAAAAAGTTCAGGAGTAGCAACAGATGGCTTTGAGCAAAACTGGGAGCCCTGTATGATGAGAAAGAGACAAAGTGTTGTGCTGAGATGAGTTCTGTTGTGAAACACAGGGGTGGGGAGGAATATGTGAGAATGGAAGCCAGTCCATCTACCAGGTTGGACTGTGTGTGTGTGTGTGTGTGTGTGTGTACGGCAACCTGGCTTGTATGTATGAATGGCAGCTTGGATTTTGTGTGTATGTGTGTGTGTGAATGGCAGCCTGGCTTGTATGTATGATGTGAATGGCAGCCTGGATTGTGTTTGTGTGTGTGTGTGTGCGTGCGCATCTGTGTTTATGTGTGTGAATGGCATCTAGGGGTATGTATGTATGTGAAAGGCATCCTGAGTTGTGTGTGTGCGTGTGTGTATTTGTATGTGAATAGCAGCCTGGGTTGTATGTTTGTGTTGTGAGTGGCAGCCTGGCTCTTGATTGTGTTTGCACAGATGGCATCCTGGGATGTGTGTGTGTGAATGGCAGCCTGAACTGTGTGTATGTGAATTACAGCCTTTATTTTGTGTGTGTTTTATTTTATGACTAGCAGCCTGGACTGTGTGTGTGTGTTTGTGTTTGTGTATGTGTGTGTGTGTGTGTATATGTGTGTGTGAATAGCAGCTAGAATGTGTGTGTTTACGTGTGAATTTCAGCCTGAATTGTGTGCGTGTGAATTGCAGCCTTTATTTTGTGTGTCTGTTTTTCTATGAATAGTAGCCTGGATTGTGTGTGTGTGTGTGTGTGTGTGTGTGTGTTTATGTGAATGGCAGCCTAGACTGTGTGTGTGTATGTGAATAGCAGCCTAGTTTGTGTGTGTGTATGTGTGAATAGCATCCTAGAATGTGTGTGTGTGTGCATGTAAGTTTCAGTCTGAATTGTGTGTGTGAATTACAGCCTTTATTGTGTATTTGTATGAATGGCAGCCTGGATTCTATGAGGGGTGTGTGTATATGTATGTGTGTGTGAATAGCAGGCTAGATTGTGTGTGTGTGAATGAACGGCAGCCTAGATTGTGTGTGTGTGTGTGTGTTTGCATGTGAATGGCAGCCTGGATTGTGTGTGCGAATGGCAGCCTGGATTTTGTTTGTGTATTTGTATATATGTGTGTGTGTGTGTGTGTGAATGGCAGCCTGGATTTTTATATGAGTGTGTGTTTGAATGGCAGCCTGAATTTTGTATGTGTGTCTGTGTATCTGTGTATGTGTGAATGGCAGCCTTTATTTTGTGTGTGTTTTTTGTATGAATAGTAGCCTGGATTGTATGTGTGTGTGTGTGTGTGTATGTGTGAGTGAACGGCAACCTAGATTGTGTGTGTATGTGTGTATGTGTGAATGGCATCCTAGATTTGTGTGTGTGTGATTAGCTGCCTAGATTGTGTGTTTGTGTGTGTGAATGAATTGCAGCCTAGATCATGTGTGTGTGTATGTGTGTTTGTGTGTGCGTGTGAATAGCAGTCTAGATTGTATGAGTGTGTATGAGTGAATGGCAGCCTATATTGTGTGTGTGTGTGTGTGTGTGTGTGTATGCATGTGAATGGCATCCTGGATTGTGTGTGCTAATGAAAGCCTGGATTTTGTGTGTATGTGTGAATGGCAACCTGGATTTTGTGTGTATGTATATGTGAATGGCAGCCTAGATTGTGTGTGTGTGTGTGTGTGTGTGTGTGTGTGAATAGCTGCCTAGATTGTGTGTGTGTGAGTGAATGACAGCCTTTATTGTGTTTGTGTGTGTGTGAATAGCATCCTAGAATGTTTGTGTGTGTGTGTGCATGTAAATTTCAGCCTGAACTGTATGTGTGAATTGCAGCCTTTTTTTATGTATGTGTTTTTGTATGATTAGCAGCCTGGATTCTGTGTGGGGTGTCTGTATATATGTATATGTGTGTGTATCTGTGAACAGCAGGCTAGATTGTGTGTGTCTGTGTGTGAATGAACATAAGCCTAGACCGTGTTTGTGTGTATGTATGAGTGAAAGGCAGCCTAGATTGTGTGTGTGTGTGTGTATGTGTGCATGTGAATGGTAACCTGGATTGTGTGTGTGAATGACAGCCTGGATTTCGTGTGTGTGTGTGTGTGTATGTGTGAATATCAGTCTGGATTTTGTGTTTGTGTGTGTGTATCTGTGTGTGTGTGTGAATGGCAGCCTGGCTTATGTGCATGTGTGTGTGAAAGACAGCATGGATTTTGTATGTGTGTAAATGGCAGCCAGGATTGTGAATGAATTGTAGCCTAGATTTTATGTGGTTGCCATGAATGGTAGCCTGGCTTGTATGTGTGTGTGTGTGTGTGTGTGTGAATGGCAGCCTGGCTTGTGTGTGTGTGTGATTGGAAGCATGATTTTGTATGTGTGTATGAATGGCAGCCTGGATATCGTGTGTGAATTGCAACCTACATTTTGTGTGGTTGCCATGAATGGCATCCTGGTTTGTTTCTGTGTGTGCGTGTCTGTGTGTCTGTGTGTGTGTGTGAATGGCAGCCAGCCTTGTGTGTGTGCTATGAATGACTGTCTGGGTGGTCTGTGTATGTGTGAATGGCAGCCTGTTTTTTGTGTGTGTGTCTGTGTTTGTGTGAATGGCAGCCTGGATTTTGTATGTGTGTCTGAATGGCAACCTAGATTTTGTGTGGTTGCTATGAATGGCAGAATGGCTTGTGTGTGTGTGCTATTAATGGAATCCTTGCTTGACACTGTGTATGCAGATGGCATCCTGGAGTGTGTGTGTGAATGGAAGCCTGGATTGTGTGTGTGTGTGATTAGCATCCTAGAATGTGTGTGTGTGCATGCATGTGAATTTCAGCCTTTATTTTGTGTGTGTGTTTTTGTATGAATAGCAGGCTGGATTGTGTTTCTGTGTGTGTGTGTGTGTGTACGTGTGTGTGAACGGCAGCCTAGATTGTGTGATTGAATGGCAGCCTAAATTGTGTATGTGTGTGTATGTGTGTGCATGTAAATTTCAGTCTGAATTATGTATGTGAATTGCAGCATTTATGTGTGATTTTGTATGAATGGCAGGCTGGATTTTGTGAGTGTGTGTTTGTGTGCCTAGCAGCCTAGATTATGTGTGTGTGTGTGTGTTTGAATAGCAGCCTAGAATGTGTGTGTGTCTGCGTGTGAAATTCAGCCTGAATTGTGTTCGTGTGAATTGCAGCCTTTATTTTGTGTGTCTGTTTTTGTATGAATAGTAGCCTGGATTCTGTGTGTGTGAGTGTGTGAATAGCAGCCTAGATTGTGTGTGTGTGTGTGTGTGTGTGTGTGTGCGTGTGCATCTGTGTGTATCTGTGTGAATGGCATCTAGGGGTATGTATGTATGATGTATGTATGTGAAAGGCATCCTGAGTTGTGTGTGTGTGTGTGTGTGTTTGTATGTGAATAGCAGCCTGGGTTGTGTGTTTGTGTTGTGAGTGGCAGCCTGGCTCTTGATTGTGTGTGCACAGATGGCATCCTGGGATGTGTATGTGTGAAAGGCAGCCTGAACTGTGTGTATGTGAATTACAGCCTTTATTTTGTGTGTGTGTTTTTTTATGACTAGCAGCCTGGACTGTGTGTGTGTGTGTGTGTGTTTGTGTATATATGTGTGTGTGTGTGTGTTTGTGAATAGCAGCTAGAATGTGTGTTTACGTGTGAATTTCAGCCTGAATTGTGTGCGTGTGAATTGCAGCCTTTATTTTGTGTGTCTGTTTTTCTATGTATATCAGCCTGGATTGTGTGTGTGTGTGTGTGTGTGTGTGTGTGTGTGTATGTGAATGGCAGCCAAGACTGTGTGTGTGTATGTGAATAGCAGCCTAGTTTGTGTGTGTGTGTGTATGTATGTATGTGTGAATTGCATCCTAGAATGTGTGTGTGTGTGCATGTAAGTTTCAGCCTGAATTGTGTGTGTGAATTACAGCCTTTATTGTGTATTTGTATGAATGGCAGCCTGGATTCTATGTGGGGTGTGTGTGTATATGTATGTATGTGTGTGTGAATGAACGGCAGCCTAGATTGTGTGTGTGTGTGTGTGTTTGCATGTGGATGGCAGCCTGAATTGTGTGTGCGAATGGCAGCCTGGATTTTATTTGTGTATTTGTATATATGTGTGTGTGTGTGTGTGTGAATGGCAGCCTGGACTTTTATATGTGTGTGTGTTTGAATGGCAGCCTGAATTTTGTATGTGTGTCTGTGTATCTGTGTATGTGTGAATGGCAGCCTTTATTTTGTGTGTGTTTTTTGTATGAATAGTAGCCTGGATTGTATGTGTGTGTGTGTATGTGTGAGTGAACGGCAACCTAGATTGTGTGTGCATGTGTGAATGGCATCCTAGATTTGTGTGTGTGTGTGTGATTAGCTGCCTAGATTGTGTGTTTGTGTGTGTGAATGAATTGCAGCCTAGATCATGTGTGTGTGTGTATGTATGTTTGTGTGTGTGTGTGTGTGAATAGCAGTCTAGATTGTATGAGTGTGTATGAGTGAATGGCAGCCTAGATTGTGTGTGTGTGTGTATGCATGTGAATGGCATCCTGGATTGTGTGTGCTAATGAAAGCCTGGATTTTGTTTGTGTGTGTGTGTATGTGTGTGTGTGTATGTGTGAATGGCAACCTGGATTTTGTGTGTATGTATATGTGAATGGCAGCCTAGATTGTGTGTGTGTGTGTGAATAGCTGCCTAGATTGTGTGTGTGTGTGAGTGAATGACAGCCTATATTGTGTTTATGTGTGTGTGAATAGCATCCTAGAATGTTTATGTGTGTGTGCATGTAAATTTCAGCCTGAACTGTATGTGTGAATTGCAGCCTTTTTTATGTCTGTGTTTTTGTATGATTAGCAGCCTGGATTCTGTGTGGGGTGTCTGTATATATGTATGTGTGTGTGTATCTGTGAAAAGCAGGCTAGATTGTGTGTGTGTGTGTGTGTGTGTCTGTGTGTGTGTGTGAATGAACATCAGCCTAGATCGTGTTTGTGTGTATGTATGAGTGAAAGGCAGCCTAGAATATGTGTGTGTGTGTATGTGTGCATGTGAATGGCAACCTGGATTGTGTATGTGAATGACAGCCTGGATTTTGTGTGTGTGTGTGTGTATGTGTATGTGTGAATATCAGTCTGGATTTTGTGTTTGTGTGTGTGTGTATCTGTGTGTGTGTGAATGGCAGCCTGGCTTATGTGCATGCGTGTGTGAAAGACAGCATGGATTTTGTATGTGTGTAAATGGTAGCCTGGATTGTGAATGAATTGTAGCCTAGATTTTATGTGGTTGCCATGAATGGCAGCCTGGCTTGTATGTGTGTGTGTGTGTGTGTGTGTGTGTGTGTGTGTGTGTGTGTGTGTGTGTGTGAATGGCAGCCTGGCTTGTGTGTGTGTGTGATTGAAAGCATGACTTTGTATGTGTATATGAATGGCAGCCTGGATATCATGTGTGAATTGCAGCCTACATTTTGTGTGGTTGCCATGAATGGTATCCTGGTTTGTTTTTGTGTGTGTGTCTGTCTGTCTGTCTGTCTGTGTGTGTGTGTGAATGGCAGCCAGCCTTGTGTGTGTGCTATGAATGAATGCCTGGGTGGTCTGTGTATGTGTGAATGGCAGCCTGTTTTTTGTGTGTGTGTCTGTGTTTGTATGAATGGCAGCCTGGATTTTGTATGTGTGTGTGAATGGCAGCCTAGATTTTGTGTGGTTGCTATGAATGGCAGAATGGCTTGTGTGTGTGTGCTATTAATGGAATCCTTACTTGAAACTGTGTATGCAGATGGCATCCTGGGGTGTGTGTGTGAATGGAAGCTTGGATTGTGTGTGTGTGTGTGTGTGATTAGCATCCTAGAATGTGTGTGTGTGCATGCATGTGAATTTCTATTTTGTGTGTGTGTTTTTGTATGAATAGCAGCCTGGATTGTGTGTGTGTGTGTGTGTGTGTGTGTGTGTGAACAGCAGCCTAGATTGTGTGAGTGAATGGCAGCCTAAATTGTGTGTGTGTGTGTGTGTGTGTATGTGTGTGCATGTAAATTTCAGTCTGAATTATGTATGTGAATTGCAGCATTTATGTGTGATTTTGTATGAATGGCAGCCTGGATTTTGTGAGTGTGTGTTTGTGTGAATAGCAGCCTAGATTATGAATGTGTGTGTGTGTGTGTGTGTGTGAATAGCAGCCTAGAATGTGTGTGTGTTTGCGTGTGAATTTCAGCCTGAATTGTGTGCGTGTGAATTGCAGCCTTTATTTTGTGTGTCTGTTTTTGTATGAATAGTAGCCTGGATTCTGTGTGTGTGTGTGTGTGAATGGCAGCCTAGATTGTGTGTGTATGTGAATAGCAGCCTAGATTGTGTGTATGTATTAATAGCATCCTAGAATGTGTGTGTGTGTGCATATAAGTTTCAGCCTGAATTGTGTGTGTGAATTACAGCCTTTATTGTGTATTTATATGAATGGAAGCCTGGATTCTATGTGGGGTGTGTGTATGTATGTGTGTGTGTGAATGGTAGGCTAGATTGTGTGTGTGTGAATGAACGGCAGCCTAGATTGTGTGTGTGTGTGTGTTTGCATTCGAATGGCAGCGTGGATTGTGTGTGCAAATGGTAGCCTGGATTTTGTTTGTGTATGTGTGTGTGTGTGTTTGAAAGGCAGCCTGGATTTTGTATGTGTGTCTATGTATCTGTGTATGTGTGAATGGTAGCCTTTATTTTGTGTGTGTTTTTTGTATGAATAGTAGCCTGGATTGTGTATGTGTGTGTGTGTGTGTGTGTGTGTGAACAGCAGCCTAGATTGCATGTGTATGTGTGAATGGCAGCCTAGATTGTGTGTGTATGTGTATGTGTGTGTGTAAAAAGCTGCCTAGATTGTGTGTATGTGTGTGCGAATGAATGGCAGCCTAGATCATGTGTGTGTGTATGTGTTTGTGTGTGTGTGTTAATAGCAGTCTAGATTGTGCGTGTGTATGAGTGAATGGCAGCCTAGATTGTGTGTGTGTGTGTATGCATGTGAATGGCAGCCTGGATTGTGTGTGCTAATGACAGCCTGGATTTTGTTTGTGTGTGTGTGTGTATATGTGTGAATGGCAGCCTGGATTTTGTGTGTATGTATATGTGAATAGCAGCCTAAATTGTGTGTGTGTGTGTGAGTGTGTGTGTGTGTGTGTGTGTGAATAGCTGCCTAGACTGTGTGTGTATAAGTGAATGAAAGCTTATGTTGTGTTTGTGTGTGTGAATAGCATCCTAGAATGATTGTGTGTGTGTGCATGTAAATTTCAGCCTGAATTTTATGTGTGAATTGCAGCCTTTATTTTATGTCTGTGTTTTTGTATGAATGGCACCCTGGATTCTGTGTGGGCTGTCTGTATATATGTATGTGTGTGTATCTGTGAATAGCAGGCTAGATTGTGTGTGTGTGTGTGTGAATGAACATCATCCTAGATCGTGTTTGTGTGTGTGTGTGTATGAGTGAAAGGCAGCCTAGATTGTCAGTGTATGTGTGTGTGTGTGTGTGTCTGTATGTGTGCATGTGAATGGCAGCCGGTATTGTGTGAGCGAATGACAGCCTGGACTTTTTGTACGTATGTGTGTGTGTGTGTATGTGTGAATAGCAGCCTGGAATTTGTGTTTGTGTGTGTGTGTATGTATGTGAATGGCATCCTGGATTTTGGGTGTGTGTCTGTGTATCTGTGTGTGTGTGTGAATGGCAGCCTGGCTTATGTGTGTGTGAAAGGCAGCATGAATTTTGTATGTGTGTAAATTGCAGCCTGGGTTGTGTGTGAATTGTAGCCTAGATTTTATGTGGTTGCCATGAATGGCAGCCTGGTTTGTTTGTGTGTGTGTGTGTGAATGGCAGCCAGGCTTATGTGTATGCTATTAATGACTGCCTGGGTGGTCTGTATTTTGTGAATGGCAGCCTGGTTTTTGTGTGTGTGTCTGTGTTTGTGTGAATGGCAGCCTGGATTTTGTATGTGTGTGTGAATGGCAGCCTAGATTTTGTGTGGTTGCTATGAATGGCAGAATGGCTTGTGTGTGTGAGCTATTAATGGAATCTTGGCTTCACACTGTGTATGCAAATGACATCCTGGGGTGTGTGTGTGTGTGTGATTAGCATCCTAGAATGTGTGTGTGTGCATGCATGTGAATTTCAGCCTTTATTTTGTGTGTGTGTTTTTGTATGAATAACAGTCTGGATTGTGTGTGTGTGTGTGTGTGTGTGTGTATGTGTGTGTGAATGGCAGCCTAGATTGTGTGAGTGAATTGCAGCCTAAATTGTGTGTGTGTGTGTCTATGTGTGTGCATGTAAAGTTCAGCCTGAATTATGTATGTGAATTGCAGCCTTTATTTTATGTGTGTTTTTGTATGAATGGCAGCCTGGATTTTGTATGTGTGTATGTTTGTGTGAATAGCAGCCTAGATTGTGTGTGTGTGTGTGTGTGTCAGTGAATGGCAGCCTAGATTGTGTATGTGTGTTTGTTTGTATGAGGTGTGTATGTGCATGTGAATAGCAGCCTAGATTTTGTGTGTGTGTGTGTGTGTGTGTGTTAATGGAAGCTTGGATTTTGTCTATGTGTATGTGTACATGGCAGCCTGGGATGTGTCTCTGTGTGTGAATGTCAACCTGGCTTGTGTGTGTGTAAGTGTGTGAACAGCAGCCTGGATTGTGTGTATATGTGTATGTGTGTGTGTGTGAGTGTGTGTGGGTGTGTATATGTGTATGTGTGTGTGTGAGTGTGTGTGGATAGGTGGGTGGGTGTTTGTGTGTGTGTGAATGGCAGCCTGGACTTTGTGTGTGGGGGGTGTCTGTATATTAGGGATGTGAATCGTTTTTGAACAATTAAAATTATCGTCAGATAATTTAAAATCATCCTAAATCGTTAGAGTGCACGATACAATACAAATGCCCCCGATTTATCGTCAGGGGCATTTGTATTGTATCATTAAATAGGGCACGGGAATTATTTGGGGGAGGGCGGGAAAACCGGCACACCAAAACATCCCCTAAACCCACCCCGACCCTTTAAAACCAATTCCTTAACCTCCCCCACCCTCCCGAATCCCCCAAAATGTTAAATTACCTGGTGGTCCAGTGGGGAGGTCCCGGCGCGATCTCTCGCTCTCGGGCCATCGGCGCCATTTTGGCTGCCACTAATTAAAATGGCGCCGATGGCCCGATAAAAAAAAAAACCCACCCGACCCTTTAAATCGACCCCCCCACCCTCCCGACCCTTTTTTTTAGGGAGGCCCACGCCTCTAAAAAAAACCCCCACCCGACCCTTTAAATCAACCCCCCCCTCCCGACCCCCCCCCCAAACCTTTTAAAATTACCTGGTGGTCCAGGGGGGCCTCGGGGGGCCTCAGGGAGAGATCCAGGCTCATCAGCCCCTATTATACTATAATAGGGGCTGATGAGTAAAGATGGCCGGAGCCATCTTTAAAGATGGCGCCGGCCATCCAATGCTCCTACCATGTGACAGAGGCCGGCCAATGGCACGGATACCCTGTCACATGGTAAGGGCAAAGGGGCATCGGCGCCATTTTTTTTTAGAACAGCTGATGCCTGGGAACGGGAAATCTCTCCCCGAGGCCCCCCCTGGATCTCTCCTCTCCCCGAGGCCCCCCTGGATCTCTCCCCGAGGCCCCCCGAGGCCCCCCTGGACCATCAGGTAATTTTAAAAGGTTTAGGGGGGGGGGGGGGTCGGGAGGGTGGGGTCGATTTAAAGGGTCGGGTGTTTTTTTTTTTTTTTAGCGGCGCGGGCCTCCCTAAAAAAAAAATTAGCGATGTGAATTGGAATCGGAAACGATTCCAATTCACATATCTTAACAATCAGATTTCCCACCCCCTAGCCGAATCTGATCGTTAAGACTATCTGGCACACGATTCACATCTCTACTGTATATATGTATGTGTGTGTGTATGTGTGAATAGCAGGCTAGATTGTGTGTGTGTGTGTGTGTGTGTGTGTGTGAATGGCAGCCTTGGTTGTATCTGTTGTGAATGGCATCCTGGGTTTTGTGTGCATGTTCTGAATGTCAGCCTACTAGCCTTTGTGTGTTTGTGGTGAAAGTTTGTGCCATGCCCAGTAATAGGGATGTGAATCGTTTTTCAACGATTAAAATTATCGTCCGATAATGTTTATATCGTCTTAAATCGTTATAGAACACGATACAATAGAAATTCTAACGATTTATCGTTAAAAATCGTTAAATCGTGTTAGTGCGCACTAACTCGAGTTAGTGCGCACTAACTCCCCGTTAGTGCGCACTAACTCGATTTAGTGCGCACTAACTGAAAATGATACAAATAAACACTTTCCAGGTCACTGAAGGTCAGTTAGGAATGAATATGTGTTCCTATTGGCTGGCTGCCCTCTTATCTATTGATATTACCAAGGTTACCACTGAGGTGATGGTTGGGGGGATGGGAAATGGAACTGGAAACTAACGAACACCAACAGAAAATGAAACAAAGTGTTCACACTTCCCAGGTCAGTAAAGGTCACTTAGGAATGAATATGTATGTATGTATTCCTATTGGCTGGCTGTGCTCTTATCTATTGATGTTACCAATATGGTTGGGGGGATGTGAAATGGAAACAGTTGGAAGCTTGACAAAAAAAGTAATGTAATGATCAGCACTCACGTGACTAGAACTTGTTTGTTTATTATTTTTGTTAGTAGGCACCTGAAATGCTAGTGCATGTTGAATTTGCCAATCACTGTGCATTTTAGAAAGGTGGTCCTGGCTGGAACTGTACACAGTTCAAATATATGTAATTGATTGTTGGTAAGTGTATTTTTTAAGTAGCCACACTGGCACCAGTATGTTTACTTTTCCTCCTACTTAACTCACTAGCTCAGCTTTGTAAGAAGGGCTTCTCTGCTTGTGTGTTGTTTTTGTTTGGTGTGAGGAGAGCAGAAACATCAGATCTTTATTCAATCTACTACAGTCATCTCTTACAGTGCCCTATCCCTATTAATACCAGGAGTGTTGTGATCTTCCTGCACACAGTGCCCTAACCCTGATACCAGTCTGAGAAAGCTCCCTCCCTGCATTACTAGTGAGAGGCTGGCTTCACAGACAGGGGGGAGCTGCCTGACCCTCACTCCTGACTTCCCCCATGTCCCAGCTAGTGAATGGTGTGTGGGTGGGGGGGGGGGGGGAGGATGGTGAAGTCTGAGACAGCTCCCTCCCTGCATTACTAGTGAGAGGCTGGCTTCACAGACAGGGGGGAGCTGCCTGACCCTCACTCCTGACTTCCCCCATGTCCCAGCTAGTGAATGGTGTGTGGGTGAGGGGGGGGGGAGGATGGTGAAGTCTGAGACAGCTCCCTCCCTGCATTACAAGTGAGAGGCTGGCTTCGCAGACAGGGGGGAGCTGCCTGACCCTCACTCCTGACTTCCCCCATGTCCCAGCTAGTGAATGGTGTGTGGGGGGGGGGGGGGGGGGGAGGATGGTGAAGTCTGAGACAGCTCCCTCCCTGCATTACTAGTGAGAGACTGGCTTCGCAGACAGGGGGGAGCTGCCTGACCCTCACTCCTGACTTCCCCCATGTCCCAGCTAGTGAATGGTGTGTGGGTGAGGGGGGGGGGGGGAGGATGGTGAAGTCTGAGACAGCTCCCTCCCTGCATTACTAGTGAGAGGCTGGCTTCACAGACAGGGGGGAGCTGCCTGACCCTCACTCCTGACTTCCCCCATGTCCCAGCTAGTGAATGGTGTGTGGGTGAGGGGGGGGGGGAGGATGGTGAAGTCTGAGACAGCTCCCTCCCTGCATTACTAGTGAGAGGCTGGCTTCACAGACAGGGGGGAGCTGCCTGACCCTCACTCCTGACTTCCCCCATGTCCCAGCTAGTGAATGGTGTGTGGGTGAGGGGGGGGGGGAGGATGGTGAAGTCTGAGACAGCTCCCTCCCTGCATTACTAGTGAGAGGCTGGCTTCACAGACAGGGGGGAGCTGCCTGACCCTCACTCCTGACTTCCCCCATGTCCCAGCTAGTGAATGGTGTGTGGGTGAGGGGGGGGGGGGGGAGGATGGTGAAGTCTGAGACAGCTCCCTCCCTGCATTACTAGTGAGAAGCTGGCTTCACAGACAGGGGGGAGCTGCCTGTCCCTCACTCCTGACTTCCCCCATGTCCCAGCTAGTGAATGGTGTGTGGGTGAGGGGGGGGGGGGAGGATGGTGAAGTCTGAGACAGCTCCCTCCCTGCATTACTAGTGAGAGGCTGGCTTCGCAGACAGGGGGGAGCTGCCTGACCCTCACTCCTGACTTCCCCCATGTCCCAGCTAGTGAATGGTGTGTGGGTGAGGGGGGGGGGGAGGATGGTGAAGTCTGAGACAGCTCCCTCCCTGCATTACTAGTGAGAGGCTGGCTTCGCAGACAGGGGGGAGCTGCCTGACCCTCACTCCTGACTTCCCCCATGTCCCAGCTAGTGAATGGTGTGTGGGTGAGGGGGGGGGGGGAGGATGGTGAAGTATGAGACAGCTCCCTCCCTGCATTACTAGTGAGAGGCTGGCTTCACAGACAGGGGGGAACTGCCTGACCCTCACTCCTGACTTCCCCCATGTCCCAGCTAGTGACTGGTGTGTGGGTGAGGGGGGGGGGGGAGGATGGTGAAGTCTGAGATAGCTCTCTCCCTGCATTACTAGTGAGAGGCTGGCTTCACAGACAGGGGGGAGCTGCCTGACCCTCACTCCTGACTTCCCCCATGTCCCAGCTAGTGAATGGTGTGTTGGTGAGGGGGGGGGGGAGGATGGTGAAGTCTGAGACAGCTCCCTCCCTGCATTACTAGTGAGAGGCTGGCTTCACAGACAGGGGGGAGCTGCCTGACCCTCACTCCTGACTTCCCCCATGTCCCAGCTAGTGAATGGTGTGTGGGTGAGGGGGGGGGGGGAGGATGGTGAAGTCTGAGACAGCTCCCTCCCTGCATTACTAGTGAGAAGCTGGCTTCACAGACAGGGGGGGAGCTGCCTGTCCCTCACTCCTGACTTCCCCCATGTCCCAGCTAGTGAATGGTGTGTGGGTGAGGTTGGGGGTGGATGGTGAAGTCTGAGACAGCTCCCTCCCTGCATTACTAGTGAGAGGCTGGCTTCACAGACAGGGGGGAGCTGCCTGACCCTCACTCCTGACTTCCCCCCATGTCCCAGCTAGTGAATGGTGTGTGGGTGAGGGGGGGGGGGAGGATGGTGAAGTCTGAGACAGCTCCCTCCCTGCATTACTAGTGAGAGGCTGGCTTCACAGACAGGGGGGAGCTGCCTGTCCCTCACTCCTGACTTCCCCCATGTCCCAGCTAGTGAATGGTGTGTGGGTGAGGGGGGGGGGGGGTGGATGGTGAAGTCTGAGACAGCTCCCTCCCTGCATTACTAGTGAGAGGCTGGCTTTACAGACAGGGGGGAGCTGCCTGACCCTCACTCCTGACTTCCCCCATGTCCCAGCTAGTGAATGGTGTGTGGGTGAGGGGGGGGGGAGGATGGTGAAGTCTGAGACAGCTCCCTCCCTGCATTACTAGTGAGAGGCTGGCTTCACAGACAGGGGGGAGCTGCCTGTCCCTCACTCCTGACTTCCCCCATGTCCCAGCTAGTGAATGGTGTGTAGGTGAGGGGGGGGGGTGGATGGTGAAGTCTGAGACAGCTCCCTCCCTGCATTACTAGTGAGAGGCTGGCTTCACAGACAGGGGGGAGCTGCCTGACCCTCACTCCTGACTTCCCCCATGTCCCAGCTAGTGAATGGTGTGTGGGTAAGGGGGGGGGGGGGGAGGATGGTGAAGTCTGAGACAGCTCCCTCCCTGCATTACTAGTGAGAGGCTGGCTTCACAGACAGGGGGGAGCTGCCTGACCCTCACTCCTCCGGGGTATTGTGATCTTCCTGCACACAGTGCCCTATCCCTGATACCAGGGGTGTTGTGATCTTCCTGCATGCAGTGCCCTATCCCTATTAATACCAGGAGTGTTGTGATCTTCCTGCATGCAGTGCCCTATCCCTATTAATACCAGGGGTGTTGTGATCTTCCTGCATGCAGTGCCCTATCCCTGATATCGGGATGTGTGCAAGAAGATCACAACACCCCCGGTATCAGGAATAGGGCACTGTGTGCAGGAAGATCACAACACCCCCAGTATCAGGAATAGGGCACTGTGTGCAGGAAGATCACAACACCCCTGTTATTAGGGATAGGGCACTGTGTGCAGGAAGATCACAACACTCCTGGTATTAATAGGGATAGGGCACTGTGTGCAGGAAGATCACAATACCCCTGGTATCAGGGTTAGGGCACAAGTTCTAGTCACATTGACTGATCACATTACTTGTTTTGTCAAGCTACCAACTGTTTCCATTTCCCATCCCCCATATACTGTCAGTAGGAAACTTGGTAACATGAATAAATAAGAGGGCAGCCAATAGGAATACATATTCATTCCTAAACTGACCTTAACTGACCTGAAAAGTGTCAAATTGTATCATTTTCAGTTAGTGCGCACTAACTCCCAGTTAGTGCGCACTAACTCCCGTTAGTGCGCACTAACTCGAGTTAGTGCGCACTAATCGGAAAAAACGATTTTTAACGATTTTTTAACTAAAAAATCGTGCCTAAGACGATTTTCTTGCCCTGCCACACGATTTCTATCGTTAAGACGATATGGAAAACGATTCACATCCCTACCCAGTAATCCATGACAAGAGTAGGATGACTGGAAATTCAGGTATGGAGAGCTTGAGAGTTTTCCATCCTTATTAGTTTTAATTACTGGGCATTTGTGTGTTCTGTTTTGAAATATTTTATTGCTGTTTGGAAAATGTTGAAAACTTTGTATCTAAATTGAATGCTATTCTGTTCATCAGCTCTTTAGAAATATTCTTTTTATTAGTATGGTTTCTTATGTATGATTTATATTTCTTGTTTTTAGTGTTTGATTTATGAGGACTGGTGATGTTTCTGTTTTTCCATTGCTGCATTGCATACAGAGTCTGGCTTGTTACAGTTTCCAGTTCGGTTTCTGTCTACATGTTTCTATTTATACTTTATTCTGTATTTGGTGAGGGTATGCCTATGTTCTTCAAGTGTGACCGAGGTGGCATATTCTGCTATCATGTCGTTTCAGTTTGGGAAAATATAACAGCCTGGTTTGTTCTGCTTTCTTAATAGTTTGTGTTTTAGGGCCTGGTGTAATATTTGCAGTGTTGCCTTTATATAGATAGGGTTCGGTACGTGAAACCTACTATATTGTTGTTATTCAGTTTACTCAAGGGCCAAACCCACACCTAATGTGTTACAATAGCCCTAATACCATATGAGTTCCAAGTGTCTTTTTTTTGCAGGGTTTTCTTGGTGGCACCAAAGCAATGCATGTTTTTCTGTACAACAAAATGGTACTGTCTATAGAAACCAGATAGGGCCATTTTTACGTATTGTAAGGGGGGACAAGAGCACCTGGAGATCACTCCTGTACAATTTAAGAATTTTGGACCTGCGGATGGGGTAAAATATGTTGATGGAGTGTGTAAATTTTGAAAGTTTGGATCACTGGAGGAACAAGGGGTCTGGATCAGAACATGAGACATCTTTTCTATTGTGTGTTGGTTATTTGGAAAATAGCAAAAATTCTGTGTTAAAAAACAAAACAGTGGAGCAGGCTGGTTTGGGCAGGGCAGCAAAAATGCTAGCATCGGCCCTATTGGAGAGATGAGGCAGGCAGTCTTGGAAATGGAATGCAGGATCAGGAAGGCAGAATCAGAAACTCAGGAACTCAGAATCAGGAACACGGGATGCAGCAACACACTTCTGCAAGGATGCAGGCGAACCATTGTGAGGCCATGAATGAATGTCTGGAGGGTCCTTTATAGTGCTAGATGGGTGATGTCATTCATGGGCGCCGTGGGCATTTTTCCACTGTGTACCCTTTACGTTCGGCTGAATCCAATGCACACACTCCTAGGGGTGCATCAGAAGGCAAGGAGAGCAGTGGCCTCCTGCCGTGGGACAAAGGAATGGCAGCGTCCTGCCACATGGCTGGTTGGGGAGCCTGGGTGAGTGCACCAGCTTGTGGGAGCATCCCATGACCCAGAAAACATAACAGTAACCCTCCTCTTAAGCCCCCTGCTCAAGGTCTGAGGCTTCGATTGAAGAGGAATTGGCAGTGGAATTCCTTCACCACAAGAGGGCCTAGAGTTTACTTGCTGGCTCTCAGGAATTCTCCTCCAGCCCATAATGTTTCCAGACAATGAGATATTACAGTGTGTTGTGCCATCTGTGCAAATCCAAGATTTATTGCACCTCATATTGTGAATACTCTTCGGCAGATATTTCTGTGGGTTTGGGAGGACATTGGAGAGGGCAGAATAGAACTTGCAGCTTCAGTAGAGATATGGGACCACATTGTGGATTTGCAAGGTAATGGGCAGTTTGAGTGGACATGTCACCAGTCCAAGCTGCTGGAGAATGGGAAAGGACATATGAAGTGAAGTGCCAGACAGCGTGAAGGGTGTGTAAATGCAGATGTTGTGTGCTTAACCACACAAATTCACCCGCTTTGAATTGTGGTGCTGGTCGATGTTGGGCATCTGCATATTTCTTGGCCTGGGTAGCAGCCTGAGAGGTTAATTAGTTGTCTGTATCCAAAGTTCTCAGAGTTCCTCAGCTGCTAAATGGGCTGCAGGGCAGTCTACTGTGAGAGGCATAGGTAGTGACACCCAGTGGTGTTTTCCATAGATGATCTGGAATGGAGAGGAACGGTGGTAGTACTCCCAAGGTTATTATGTGAAAATTCCACCCAGGGTAGCAGAGTGGCCCAATCATCTTGCCTTTTGTTAATGTACAATAGAAGGAAGGTTTTGAGAACCTGGTTGATACTCTTGGTTTTCCCAATGACTTAGGGATGATAAGCTGTGGTGAAGTCTAAGGTGATGCCAAAGTTTTGGCAGTGGGCTCTCCAGTAGCAGGCTGTGAATTGGACGCACCTATCAGACAGAATATGAGATGTTAGGTCGTGTAATCTGAAGACATGTTGGCCTTCACAGTAGAGTTATAAATCCATCTGCCTCCTGTGGAGTTACTCTTCTGGAGATAATTTTACTTCTATCAAGTTTCATGGGTTCCTCTGCTGTTCAAGTATCTTAGATAGGTGCTGAAGATAAAGGCCATTGGAAGTGTGGTGCTAGGGATATTGGCTGCTGAGTGGGTTTATTTTCTCCATCCCTCTCCTGAAAGTGGCAGTCAATACAGCCAGCTAGAGAAATCAAGGCATCCTGTGAATTAGGAACA
Organism: Rhinatrema bivittatum; assembly: GCF_901001135.1. NCBI lineage: Eukaryota > Metazoa > Chordata > Amphibia > Gymnophiona > Rhinatrematidae > Rhinatrema > Rhinatrema bivittatum. Next base: position 439,803,666 of record NC_042617.1, read on the forward strand.
TCTCGGCCCACTAGCTTGTCTTTGATCCTTCCTGATAGCTCTTGTAGAAATATAGCCATACGGATATTCTCTCCACAATGTAATTTGGAGGCCAGACTGCAGAACTCTATAGCATATTTGCCTAAGGTGCATGTCCCCTGGTGGATCCTCAGCAGGTCGGTGGCTAGGGAAGAGGTTCATCCAGGTTCTTCGAATACTAGCCTGAAATGCTGAAAGAAATCTGGCAAACTGTGGAGCAGGGGGTTCTCCTCTTCCCATATGGGAGAGGCCCAGGTTAACACTGTGCCAACAAGGAGTGAGAGAATATAGAGGACCTTGGAGCGATCCATTAGACTAAACTGTAATTCAAAGTGCATTCTGCACTGGTTCACAAAACCTTGGCACTCTTTAGGATCACCCATGTAATGGGGTGATCAGCTGGTGGGACTAGACTGGTTGGAGACTGGTCTGGAGCTTCACTTATACCAGCCCCTTTCCCCTTAGGTTGAGCCCTTGGGTTCCAGTGGTCAGCTGCACTAAGGGGTGATTCTCATGGAATTTGGTAATGATGTAAGTCCCGGTTATGCCTAGGGTCAGAGACAGGAGGCAGGCGAGAGTAGTTGGAATTCAAGCTGAGTTCAATGGCAGGTGGCTGGCAAGGATTGTCAGAGTTCAGGCTATGGTCAAATCTGGTAGTCAGTCTGAGGGCTGGCGAGGAAGACACTGGGAGGTCAAATGCAGCAGGGTATTGAGAATGAGGCAGGCTGGGCTTGGAGAGATGAGGCAGACTGTAGGGATGTGCAGGGAAAAAGTTTTCGTTGCGTACGTGATACGTATTCGTGGGGGGTCAATTCCGTTTCATGCGGAAGTATGGAGAATTCCATAAGTTGTCGATCTATAAATACGTTACTACGGCGAGTTAAATTATTGTCCCAGCTAAAATTAAAATTAACTACAACCCCCCACCCGCCTGACCCCCCCCAAGACTTACCAAAACTCCCTGGTGGTCCAGCGGGGAGTCAGGAAGCCATCGCTGCACTCGTTTGCCGGTTTCATCATGGCGCCGATAGCCTGTGTCACAGGGGTTACCGGTGCCATTGGTCAGTCCTTATCACATGGTCACCAGCGCCATCTTGTGCTCCTACCATGTGACAGGGGCTGACCAATGGCACCGGTAGCCCCTGTGACTTAGTATGGGCAAAGGCTATCGGCGCCATTTTGAGTCCTGGCGTCGGATGGCAGGTCGCTCCGGGACCCCCGTTGGACCCACAGGGACTTTTGGCCAGCTTCGGGGGGCCTCCTGACCCCCACAAGACTTGCCAAAAGTTTAGCGGGGGTCCGGGAGCGACCTCCTTGCACCCCGGCCGTCTGATGCCAATACTCAAAATGGCGCCGATCGCCTTTGCCCTCACTATGACACACATAGTGAGGGCAAAGGCAATCGGCGCCATTTTGAGACTCAAAATCGCTGTCCGATGCCAATACTCAAAATGGCACCGATCGCCGTCATAGTGAGGGCAAAGGCAATCGGCGCCATTTTGAGTATTGGCATCGGACGGCGATTTTGAGTCTCAAAATGGCGCCGATCGCCTTTGCCCTCACTATGACGGCAATCGGCGCCATTTTGAGTATTGGCATCGGACGGCGATTTTGAGTCTCAAATGGCGCCGATCGCCTTTGCCCTCACGATGTGTGTCATAGTGAGGGCAAAGGCGATCGGCGCCATTTTGAGTATTGGCATCGGATGGCCGGCGTGCAAGGAGGTCGCTCCCGGACCCCCGCTGTACTTTTGGCAAGTCTTGTGGGGGTCAGGAGGCCCCCCCAAGCTGGCCAAAAGTCCCTGTGGTTCCAACGGGGGTCCCGGAGCGACCTGCCGTCGGACGCCAGGACTCAAAATGGCGCCGATAGCCTTTGCCCATACTATGTCACAGGGGCTACCGGTGCCATTGGTCGGCCCCTGTCACATGGTAGGAGCTCAAGATGGCGCCAGTGACCATGTGATAAGGACTGACCAATGGCACCGGTAGCCCCTGTGACACAGGCTATCGGCGCCGTGATGAAACCGGCAAACGAGTGCAGCGATGGCTTCCTGACTCCCTGCTGGACCACCAGGGAGTTTTGGTAAGTCTTGGGGGGGTCAGGAGGGTGGGGGGTTTAAATTTTTATTTAGGAGGCCGAATAAAACAGAAATCTGTTTAATACGTGGGGAGTCGCGATGCGTTTCGCCTCCCCACGTATTTAACAGATATCAAAAAATAAGTTGCGGATTACAAATCCGTGGAAAACGGATGCACATCCCTAGCAGACTGGGCTTGCAGAGATGAGGCAGGCAGGCTTAGAACTGGAATACAGGATCAAGAAGGCAGGATCAGGAACTCAGGAACACAGGATGCAGCAACACACTTCTGCAAGAATGCAGGCAACCTGTTGCTGAGGCAGTGAGTGAGTGTCTGGAGAGGCCTTATAAAGGGCTAGGTGGGTGACATCATCCATGGGCACCGCGGATATTTTCCCTCTGCGGGCCCTTTAAGTTTGGCCAAGTCCGGCACGTGTGCAACTAGGAACTCATTGGGAGGCAAGGAGAGTGGTGGCATCCTGCCTTAGGATAAAGGAATGGCGCATCCTGCTATATGGCCAGTTGGGAAACCTGGGTGAGTGCCCCAGTTTGTGGGTGTCCTGCTAGCCGCATAACATTACAATATTGCATCAAAATTTGGAAAATTTTGGGTAATTATTCTAGGAGACTGAATGTTAGGTTTTTAAATTTTCCGAAATGCCCATGATCACTCCATATGAGATGCTAAAGTACTTTTTTTCTTGAATATTTGAAAATTTCTAGGGAATCTCTATCTTCCATCTCCAAAGTTTATTATTTATCAGATCATAACATCTTTAGAACATGAATCTGGTAAATAATCTAATTTACCATCTGACAGCTTTGATTTAACTACAGCAATTTTTAAAGCAATTACAGTCCTAGGTTCTTGATAGAACCACATTATTAGTCACTTTTGTACAAGAAGTTGATAAACAATTGGTAATGAGGCTTTTTTTTTCTCATAAAGATATGTCTTTTATGAGACAAAATTGTAGTATTCATTGACGTGGTCAGGGAAACTCAACAGAAGAGAAAATATTTTTGTCAAAGAAGCAAAGAGTTGGAGTTTTAGGAGCCAGCTTTGTATTAAAATTACCCTATAAATGTGTGATCAAGATGGAAGGTAGAAAATATATATTTTTTGATCCTACACAATTAGAAAATTTCCTCCACAATAAGAATATTTTAGTCATATCTGGCTCTCAATGTGGTTTTGAAGAGGACATAAGATGATTATCTGATTTACTGTTTGGTACTTTCTTCTGAGTCTCTCCTCACTTACATGGGCTAAATAATTGTATTTATTTTATTGTCTGATTTATTGTCTGATATGATGTTTTCTTTGAACTCTGGCTATGTTTTCTGTATATCAAGTTCTCTAGATTTTATTATGTTTGAAATTAATAAAGAAATAAGAAAAATAATAAGAAGAAAGAGTTCCTTAGCCCCTATTCAGCAAAGCAAAACACTAAAAGTGTCATTACAGCCCAGCTGAAGCCTAGGTTGCCTACATTAGGAAAAGTACTAACTAGGACTACATTTCCCAGGTTTCCTCAAACATCTCGGAATTATGGAATGATGGGAGGAAAGAGGCTAGAGCTGAGTGGGGCCGGAGCTCAAAGCCTGACAGGTTTCCAGGTGAGATCAATTTGAAAGGCTCAGAGCTGAAGGAGGAAGCCAGGAAGCGAAGAGGCAGTGAATGATATGAACATGGAGATGGATTATAAATGAGGTGGAGTGAATTAAGCAGTGCTAGTTTGATACCTTGATCTCTGCTACAAGATTTTGGAATTTAAAGACTGTCAGTTTTCAAGCACTGCCATAAATAAAAAGAATTGCTATTGTGGCAGGAAGGGTGGAGTGAATTAAACTGTGTACCTTGATCTCTGCTACAAGATTTTGGAACTTAAAAGACTGACAGCACAAGAATTGCTATTACTAAAGGAACTATTACTGAGAGCAAAGGGTGGTCTTATTCTCGTAAACTGATACTGTAATCTTAAATTTGACAGAAGGCACTCAGCTGTGGCCATATATTCTGTGTTTCAGGAGGTCAGAGAGCGGACACTTGACTGTGGAGAAAGCATACAGCCTCAAAGACACAGGATACATCACAGATGGGAACACAAAAAGGTTTTGTTTCAGTTCACTCATTTTGTTCCCTCCAAATTTTTCAAATCATTTTGTTCATTTATTTTGCTAACTTTTGACATTTTTTTTCAGTTTGTTTCATTCGTTTTGATTGTGCAAATGAATGCCATTTTACTCACATAAAATGAGATTGTGTGCACCTAAGATTTACTTACATATATTAAGTCTACAACATATGCTGATATATCTCTTGAATAATGATTGTGGATATTCAGGAAACCCATCTGACTGCAGGGTTACAAGAATGGGTTTGGGAGCCACTGATGAACATTTCTCTCTCCTTAAATGGTTGTATCCTGCATCCTTTGGTAGAGCATCCAAAGCATAAGAGAGAAACTATGCATATTTGGAAACTAAATAATTTTTCATGTTGTCTGCATGTAAAGGTCTTCTCTGAGTTGAAGAAAGAAATGATGTGTTAGCAAGGATATGCTAAGTGCTGTTTTATCATTTGTGTTGCATAATGCATGGTAAGTATTTAGGCTTATGTGCTTAAAATGATTTGGGAAAAATGTTGACCTTATTTCAGTGCAGATCTGAATGGGTACCTGATATGGGTACTTGCATTTCATAGATAACTGTGCTTGAGGCAATAAGGCCCTACATGTTATCCTATTACCATTTGAAACAGGAAAGTTTCTGGTGGGCTGGAGTCTTGGCTGGCAGTTATTAGAGAAGACCCTGAACTGAGATGTGCACCATTGACAATATTTAATAATATGAAGGTTTAAAAAAGATAACCTGGTGTGTGTATTTCTGTTCCATAAGTTAAGGTCAATTTACTCACATTGACAATTCAATTCTTTTATTTAAACCAAGTCTGTTACTGTAATATAATGATGATTTTTATATAATTCAAATTATTCTTTTCATTTGTAATATACTTGTAATATACTAGGGGGCACTCCATGAAGTTAGCATGGGGCACATTTAAAACTAATCGGAAAAAGTTCTTTTTTACTCAACGTACAATTAAACTCTGGAATTTGTTGCCAGAGAATGTGGTTCGTGCAGTTAGTATAGCTGTGTTTAAAAAAGGATTGGATAAGTTCTTGGAGGAGAAGTCCATTACCTGCTATTAAGTTCACTTACAGAATAGCCACTGCCATTAGCAATGGTTACCTGGAATAGACTTAGTTTTTGGGTACTTGCCAGGTTCTTATGGCCTGGATTGGCCACTGTTGGAAACAGGATGCTGGGCTTGATGGACCCTTGGTCTGACCCAGTATGGCATTTTCTTATGTTCTTAATATTGTAAGATGTTTAATTAAGTTACAAGGAAAGAAGAGTTCTTGATAATAGAGTTCAGTTGGCAAGTAGAGCAAATTTTACAAACATCCCAGACCAGGTATGTGTACAATATAGGGATGCACAGCCTTGTCAAATTGGTTGAATATGCTGGGTCATTTGTTGGGTTTCTCCATTTGTTTCATTAGTTTTGATACAAATGAATGAAATTCCTTCATTTGTCCAACTTGTTTTTCATTTTAAATTGAAGTCAATAAGGGACAGCCTCTATTGTCTTCAATGTATAAGAAAAATGACCATGGCTTAGGCCCAACACTGGGGCAGGGCAAAGCTGGGTCCCATTTCCGAAACCCGAACCTGACGACAAGGACATGTACTGACATCGAGGTTCGGGCCTAGGCCCAGGCTTGGGCCTAGGCCTATAGCAGTTGCTGGAGCCTGGCTTGAGGCAAGATCTCAGTCACCGAGGCCCAGGCCTAGGCTTCAACACCAAGACCAGAGGTCCAGATTTGGGGCCCAGCCAAGGTCAGGACCAGATGCTGAGGCCAAGTTCTTGGTCACAGCTTATGCCCAAGCATCAGACATGGACCTGAACCTAGCCCTAGCCTCGGGTCTATACTGGCCTTAGCGATCAGGACCCAGCCTCATTTGGGTGTTGGCAACCGGAATCCAGCATTAACTGGGTCCTGGTGTTGGGCCTGGGTCTAGGCCTAGGCTCTAGGCCCTAAGCCTAGGGCTTGGCGACTGGGACTAGGCTTCGACCAGGCACTGGCATTGCACTTGGGCCTGGACCTTGGGCCTGGGCCTCAGCGATTGGGACCCTACCTCAGGCCAGCCCAGGCATTGGGACTAGGCCAAGGCCCCAGTCTGGGCCATAGCAATAGGACGTGGTGTCAGGCCATGCACCAGGGATGGGACTAGGCTGAAGCCTGTTTTTGGCTTGTTTTGTATTTTCTTTTTAGAATATGAATATATACCAAACTTTTTGTGTATATTTTTCTGAGGTCTATTTTAGTTTCAAACTATTCATCTGAACCAAAAATAATCTCATTTGTTATGTTTTGCACTTTCATGCAAAACAAATGCATTCCCTAGAGGTCTTATTTGATTGTCATACTTTATATTCTGTGTCCTTTTAAAAAAAAAATAAGTTCATTGAAAAGTTGTTGTGTACTTAGTAATGTCTAAATGCTTCATTTATTGTTCCACTCATCTGCTTAGGACAGGCAAGACTGTCACTAGGGATGGGAAAGCAGGGTGGACCACCCGGGATGGGGAGTCGAGCCACACTGCCCTTTTGTTTTGGTCTCTGAGCACGCAAACCCAAAAGGGAAGAGTGGAACCAAAAATAACTCTTTCCCTAGGAGCTATTTTGTACAGTGACTTACCCTGCAGGCAGGGTGTGCTAGAAGGAAAATGCAATGTAGCTTTAGCCCTGCTTTTCAAATCCATTTGGAAAATATGATAGAAATGGTTAAATTAGTGTTCTGAATATTTAGTGCTGCTTTTGGAGCAGAATAAATTTGCATCCAGTTACAATGATATATTACTGCTGTCACTAGAACTACTACTACTAGCGTTAATACTATTTATCATTTCCAAAGTGCTGCTAGACACACGCAGCACTATACAGATACACATGAAATTTACAGTCTAGTCAAGACAAACATACATGACAAACAAGAGGCAATGGTTAGGATTTAAAAGCAGCTTCAGAAGAGCTGAGCTTTTCAACTTGATTGAATGTGGCCAGAGAAGGTGCATGACACACTTATTCAAGGAGTCTACCAGGTATATGGCACAGCAAGATGGAAAGCATGGGCACAGATAAGAGAAGCTTGCCAGATGAATGGAATTCATAAATAAGGAGTTGGGGGAGAGAAATTAAAATAGATTGGGGGTAGGCCACTCCAGTTCTCGACTAGCACAAGCTGGTCAGGTTTTCAAGGTAATCACACTGATTATGCTTGAGATACATTTTCACTCAGTACCTCTATTTCTCGCAAATGTATCTCATGCATATTCTTTGTGTAACCATAGGTTTAAAATAAAAAAAATGTGTGGGTGGGAGGGGGGGGGGGATATATATATCTTTTAAATATAAGCAAATAAGGAGGATTTTGTAAATAAATACAAAAGGCAAATTACCTGGCTAGCAGGGTTGAGAACATTTTCATGGCCCTTGCACCTGAAGAGGGCTGGGAATCCTGCCTTGAGCCTGTCATGGCACAGGTTTTAAGAGACACATCAAACTATAAAAAGGACACTGGTTTATGGTTTATTCTCAATCACACTATAGAACCATATATTAAATATTAAGTCCTCTGTATATTTGTAGGACCTCCGGTCTACATGAGTATGTTAGGCATACGTACTCATAAAGTAGTGTACAGGTCCAAATCGCTTTATTAATCACAAAAATATTTTTATAAATTTTTCTTCTTATTTTTTCAAAACATTCCAAGACCCTCACAGTTAATGATCATTCTGTGCATCACCATCGCACAAATATACGAGTTAATTTCCAGGCGGAAACACCGCTCCTCTGTACTTTCAAATGCTAAACAATCTATAATCCGAGTGTACTCATCTTTCGAGCGTCTCCGCTTTTCAAGCTTTTAAGAATTGTACTAATTCTCCAAATAATGCTGGTTCAATTTCATTTTCTGTTTATTCTGTCAGCACAGAATAAACAGAAAATGAAATTGAACCAGCATTATTTGGAGACCCAAAACCTACTCTTTTGGATTTATTACCCCTGAAGCAGGACCAGAACGGTCCGAAATATGGCCGTGTCGGGACGCTGATAAGATGAGTATACTCATTATATTGTTTAGTACAATTCTTAAAAGCTTGAAAAGCGGAGACGCTCGAAAGATGAGTACACTCGGATTATAGAATGTTTAGAGCATTTGAAAGTACAGAGGAGCGGTGTTTCCGCCTGGAAATTAACTCGTATGTGCGATGGTGATGCACAGAATGATCATTAACTGTGAGGGTCTTGGAATGTTTTGAAAAAATAAGAAGAAAAATTTATAAAAATATTTTTGTGATTAATAAAGCGATTTGGACCTGTACACTACTTTATGAGTACGTATGCCTAACATACTCATGTAGACCGGAGGTCCTACAAATATACAGAGGACTTAATATTTAATATATGGTTCTATAGTGTGATTGAGAATAAACCATAAACCAGTATCCTTTTTATAGTTTGATGTGTCTCTTACAATTTTTGAGACTCTGGAGTAAAGTATTTGGGCATAATTGCGTGTGATTGATACAGGTTTTAAGAGGCCATGGCTTGCTGTGACCTGGGGCTGCAGTGGTCTGCTACAAATACAGCAGGTGAAAGGCTGCAGAAGAGTTGGAGCACCAGAGGCATTATTATTTTCCTGTGGTAGCAGAGAGCTTCAGGGGGGGGAGACAGCCTCAGAGTTTTTGCGCCCTTCCTACTGCTGTTAAAAGAAGACAGGACCATCAGTGATCTGCCTGCGGCAGTTGTGAGAACTGCTGTGGGTCTCTTTCATTTCAGCCGCAGCAGTAGCCTTGGAAACATTGCTGCTGCATGAAAGAGGCTGATTTTAGAATTGGGTGACCTGGGGAGGCTCCCGGCACAGGTAGGAAGTTGGGCTGCATGGTCGGGCCCCACCGCTGACGTCACTTCCAGTATTGTGAGACTGCTACAGCAAGAATCAGAGTTAAAAAAATAAGGCAAAACAAATAAAGTTAAATAAAATAAGGCTCAATTGTAGGTGGAAAAGCCCTTAAAGGGGATACCATGAATTTTAGAGCTCCAGGTGGCCCTCGGTGATTTTGACAATATAAAATTTTAAAATACCCAAAGTAATAACAAAAATCAATAAAATAAATATAAAACACATGTAAGGGCACCTCTCAATCATGTAATATGTCATTGGAAGAGATTTTTAAAGGTATATTTTTATTTAAGTTAATGGTGATGTCAAGAAAGGGAAAAGGGGCTTAAAAATGTTTTTAATTCTCAAAACTAATGAATTAAATGTTGAGAACTTTTTGTGAATACAAATGGGATTAAAATGGATTAAAACTATCCAAAACTTCGTATATCCTTTTAAAATTATGGGGTAATTTTCAAAAGGATTTACATGTGCAATTATTGTAGCAATTTTCAAAAGCCATTTATGTATATAAATTGCGGGTAAATCCTATGGTCAATTAAATGGAATATATTGAACAATTTTCAGAAGCCTACTTAATTGGGTAAAACCCAATTTTAAGTGTAAAAATGCTTTAAAATATCAGACCTTTTATGTTTAACAGTTTATGAAAGAAAATTAAACTTAAACTACAAATTTTGTGCCAGTTTTATCTTCAATCCAATTAAAATTCTGACTTCAGTCTGGGATTTCCACACCATAAACATGTTTCTCTGCATGTTTATAGCTCTTGGCAGTATTCCAAACTGCTACAGTATGCTAATTAGGCCGTTTCTATGGAAATGCAACCATCTTATGTGAACTAATGTAAAATGGCAGGCAAAGGAACACTGTACAGTAAAAGATTATTTTCATTATTTAAGTTTTTAAAATTTTTCTAAGTGTCTTAAAAATAATAGTCACTTTTTCAGAGGTTTTGTTATAAAAAAGGGAAGATGAAAAAGTATACATCACTTTAAAATGCCATGTTAACACATTCACTGCACTATTTTCACTTATGACATCAGCAAGGGGAAGGATTTACAATTAAAATCACCTGAGACACAGTTTGAAACATAGAGAACAGTTAGCATAGCTCAGAGAAGAAGCTTGTGACAGATGGTCTTTTATAGAAGCTGTTAAAGTGCCAATAATATTGGAACAAAGATACTGAGGGAAGTTATGGGTACACTGGTGTTTGAATGTGGAGAGTGTGTGTGTTAAAGTTGTTAAGATAACATTTGATAAAGGTTGTCCAGGTAAGAGGCAGAATAGAAATAGATAAAGATAAATTTTGGATGAGATTGCAAGTTACATGATATTTATTAGGAAAGGTGTGAAATTTGTTTTATTTCTGAACATGTTAAATCTAATACCTGTAAGCATAAGAGCAATACCCTGACAAGTAAAATTCAAGGAGTTAGATCTGTTTCAAATAAGATTAATATATTTAACACAAAGTGAGCTAAAATTTCTTGGAACGTCTCATAATAAATTCTCCAACATTATAATATCTGTTTTAAACAAAAGAAAACGGAAAAAGATTTAAACCTCCATATTAGTACAAGCTCTTTAAAAACAAAACAAAACAGTATGTTGCTGGAAAATTTAAAAGTCAGTGTCAGAGTGGAAATTGGTGCTTTGATAAGTGATAAGCAGAGATGAGCGTGTATTTGTTTGTATAAAGTAACCGCATTGAGCTGATAATCTAAATATTCTGCAAAGCAAAGAGGATAGATACCTGTACTAGTGATAGGAAGCAGGAGCAGATAACTGAAATATATCTACAGTGACAGGTTACAGTATTGATATTGTGAGCCATGGGTTAACATACAATATACAGTATATAGAACTGTACTCCTGATAACCTAAATAACTGAAGAGAGAGAGAAAATTGACTGAGTGCCTGAGTTATTATTAGCATTCTACTCCACAGCATCCTTCTTTATCATCATAGGGATAGGGCAATTTTTAATTATCCTTTATCTTCTGGAACCCCAGTTAATAAGGCAGCCAGATATCACATAGGGTACTCTTTAGCTCCCCATTTCAGAAGACTTTATCTTGTTAGCGTAGCTATTCTGTTATTAATTTAATTAAGCTTAGTAGAAGTCAGAAGATATTCTGTCAAGAAGAGATCCTGAGAAAGCAGGGTGAACTGCACGTGCCTCTTAGCTACTCAAGCTGCATACCCAATTGGCGCCCCCTAACTTTGAGCCCTAGATATGGAGAGAGGACAAAGAATCATCACATCCTAGTAACAATCATCACACTCAAGCGGCTTGTCAAAAAGTTAGAGATAAGTGCACACTGAATATAACACTAACAGGAAAGTCTACCTAGACTAACATCCTAGGTATATTTGCAGAGTTTACAGAAAAGGGAGGAAAGGACATTTACAGACAGAAAAGACGGATGTGAAGACAGCACATATCTATAGAGAAAGATAAAAGGGAAGAGTCAGGCAGTAACAGCAGCGATAAAGAAACAGGGGAAAGGGACAGAAAGACACAAAACAGTACATACCTGAGAAGTTTTATGGAGATCACTTCAACAGAATTTCACAACAGCTGATTCTGGTAACAACATCTGAAACAAACTTCACACAAAGAATCAGATTCTTACAACTACCAGTTTTAAATATCACAATTGTTTATCTTCAACAAAAGAACTGGTATAATACTTATATTTATCTCTTATAAGACTCAGATGTGGTTCTGTTTTTATTTTCTCAAGCTAGAGAAATAAGAAAAAAGTCTTATTCCATAATATTTGTATGAATATTTACTGTCTTGTTTCGATTTACCAGTACTGATTTCAAGTTAACATTGTTAAATCTTTAATAAGAATATGTTTTCCAGCTTTGGAAGTGTTTTAATTAATCTTTGTGATTTTATCTGGTTTTATTCTTTTATTTTCAGTTCTGCCTTCTTTCTTTACCCCTAGAAGATGTACTGGGTAGGTTCCGGTCCCCTTCTTCCATTTTAGGAGACCCAGTTGGAAGAAAATTTTCCTTTTCTAGTCCCCACATCTTGGTGTTAATATCTGGTGATATCTCTAATTCCATCTGAAACCAAATTATTATATTTACACCTTTGCCAGCTTAGCGGGCCGGTGTTAGATTTGTGGATATCCTGAAAACCCGACTGGCTTGCGGAATTGACTAACCCTGAGATATATAATGAGGTGCTGCAGAGTGAATGTATTTGTAGACAATTTAGAGAATCTTGAATTGTATGTAGAAGTGGACAGGAAACCAATGCAGGGACTTGAGAAGAGGAGTTACATGGTTATAGCGACACTGAAGGAAGATAAGGTTCTGCAGTCAAATTTCAAATAGATTGCAGTAGAGAAAGGTGGTTCATCTGGAGTCCTGCAAAGACAAAGTTGGTTGTTGTTGGGAATGAGAGAGTAAGGTACTCTGACACAATATCTATGACATCATTTATTAATGTGACATCATGGTAATATACGTTATTTACAGAAAGTTATTTACATACCACATGATTGCATATGCCATCTAGCACCCTTTGTGTCATCAGCCTTGTATTGAGGAGTCGTCAGGTCAGCAAAGGCGAGAAGGGGGTTTTCAGTGTCCAGCACTCTATGGGGCGGATTTTAAATGCCCTGCGTGCATAAATCCGGCCGGATTTACACGCGCAGGGCCCTCGCGTGCCGGCGCGCCTATTTTGCATAGGCCGCCGACGCGCGCAGAGCCCCGGGACATGTGTAAGTCCCGGGGCTTTGTAAAAGGGGCATGTCAGGGGCATGTCGGGGGCGTGCCCGGAGCGACGCGGAGTTTTGGGGGCGTGTTGCGCGTGACGCAGCGTATCGGGGGTGGCGACGCGGGCGTGGTTTCGGCCCGGGGGTGTTCTGGGGGCGTGGCCGCAGCCTCTGGACCAACCCCCGGGACCGGAACATGGAGCGGGGCTGCCGGCTGGCGCGCGCAAAGTTACGCCTGCTTTAAGCAGGCGTAACTTTGCCGACAAAGGTAGGGGGGGTTTAGATAGGGCCGGAGGGGGTGGGTTAGGTAAGGGAAGGGAAGGTGTGGGGGAGGGCGAAGGAAAGTTCCCTCCGAGGCCGCTCCGATTTCGGAGCGGCCTCGGAGGGAACAGGCTAGGTGCATTGGGCTCGGCGCGCGCAGGTTGCACAAATGTTCACCCCCTTGCGCGCGCCGACCCCGGATTTTATAAGATACGCGTGGCTACGCGCGTATCTTATAAAATCCAGCGTACTTTTGTTCGCGCCTGGTGCGCGAACAAAAGTACGCGATCGCGCAAATTTTTAAAATCTACCCCTATATGTCTATAGAGGCAATATCTCCTACTCCCGCCGGACACTGGAAAGTCCTGATCTTTTATACCGTGCCGTAAACTAGTGTTCGTGCGAGAGAGAAATGATTGATCACTATCCCCCCATGTTATGTATCAACAGTTGCTTCTGCCCAGTCGGCTTCATCCTGTCCCTGGCATGTAGGGGTTGATCAGACTGTCGTATTCCTGACAGGGAGCCAGAAAGCTGAGCTGCACAACCTGTTTAACAAGAACAAGTTTATCCTACACTCCACCCTTAATCAATCATTCTCCAATGCAGGCACCACTGCATACGAAGCCACTGTAGTGGTATATTTACTTTGACGTGCTATGTTATGCACTCTATAGGTAAGATAACATGTACACACATTACAATAAGGATAGGATGAAAAATCCAATTCAGAGTCATTGTGGCAGTAGAGGAACATCCGAAAAACACATCCCACCAAGAATGAAAGGTGTCTTGTATCAATTGTTGTTGTAAATGTAGTAGGCGTTCCTTGGCAAAGTCCGCTCGAAGCAGGGCACCAGTTACAGCAATGTCCACATGTCTCAGGGTCTGTTTCAACGAATCTGAGGTATTCAATACCTTTTGCAGTTTAGTCAAATCCAACAATGGTGTCTTAAACAATGATAAGTCCAACTTTACCCCCAGTTGCGCATCAGTGATGTCCATTGGTGGTAAATAATATTATCGAGAACCAAAAGTAAACCAAGTAACATTATACAGGCATCCTGTAAAAGTAAAATTATACACATACAGTTTCAGGGAATGGAATTATGAAACCAGTTACATTATCAGGTAATATTAGAAGGCTACAGTGTGCCAAAGGTTGATGCAACGAGCAATCATCTGGTAATGTGGAATACATTAAAGGGCAAGCCAATCCCATTAGTGTAGGGGTACATATTGTATTGTCAATAGTGTGATTGTTGGTGGTCTGTGTTGCGATCCTGCCCGCGAGGAGCGCAGGCAGGCTCTTACCTTCGCGGCCAGTCGGGCCGCTGACGCTGCTTCTCTCTCCTTGAATCAGCTGGGGCCGTAACCGCAGCTGTTGCCATGCAGCCGGCTCCTCTGTTGCTGTTTCTGCCTTCCCCCGACATGCTGCTGCGATCCCGGGACCTTCAGCCAGCAGGGAGGCCGTCCCTGCTGGTGCCTGCTTCAGCCCGGGTCCTTGACCGGCAGAGAGCCGTCCCTGCCGGTGCCTGCAGCTCTCTACTCTGCCTGCAGCCTGCTACAGCTCCCTGCAGCCAGCCTTACCTCTCTTCCTGCCTTCCTGCTTCAGTCTTCACGGCTGGAAGCCGCTCCAGCGACCTGCCTTCACCCAGCTCCAGCCCAGGGCTGCTCCGCTGCTTTCCTGGGTCTTCCACGTGGCTGAGGACGCCACCAGCTTCCAGCTCTTCTCTCCAGCCTCCTAGGGCGCAGGCGCTCGCCCCTCTGCTCCTCTTCAAGGGCCAGCCAGGTGTGGCCCCCTGCTGACCCCTCCCTGGGCGTTGTCTTCAGCAGCCCTACTAAAGGGCTCAGCGTCCAGTCTATCTTTGCCTTCGCAAGGAGTTGGTCACTCCTGAGATCCTTCGCTCCAGGAAGTCGTCCGTGTTCCAGCACTTATGCAAGGTCCTGTGTTTCTTGTATCCTGTCGGAGCTCCTCGTCCAGTCCTGATGTCTGCCTTCTGTTCCAGTCCTGACATCTGCCTGCTGTTCCAGTCCCAAGGTCTGTCTCTTGATCCAGTACCCGTGTTCCAGTCCTGATGTTACCTGCTGTTCCAGATGTCCTTGTTCCAGCCCTGAGGTCTGTCTTAGTCCTTGTTCCTGACCCTGATGCTTTAACCTGCCTTAGGCTGCCAGTGTGCAGCAAACCTGCTTTAGGCTGCCAGGAGTGCAGCAAACCTTGCCTTTGGCTGCCAGGAGTGCAGCAACCTGCTTCTTCCCTGTGCTCTCCCGCTCTCAGCGTGGTCCATGACCAGCCTTCCAGGGCTGTGTAGGGCGCGCATGGGACAGGGTGGTCAGCGACTCAGTCCTGCGGGTGGCCTGAGTAGGGCGCCCTGAGGGACAGTGCCCATGTCTTCCTTCAGCCCTCATTCCTGAGTCTACCTCTGTGCATCCAATACCTCGTCCTGAGTCCACGTCTGTTCCTGAGTCCACCTCTGTGCATCCAGTACCTCGTCCTGAGCCCACGTCTGGGCCTGAGTCCACCTCTGTGCATCCAGTACCTCATTCCTGAGTCCACCTCTGTGCATCCAGTACCTCGTCCTGAGCCCACGTCTGGGCCTGAGTCCACCTCTGTGCATCCAGTACCTCATTCCTGAGTCCACCTCTGTGCATCCAGTACCTCGTCCTGAGTCCACGTCTATGCCTGAGTCTACATCGTTCCTGAGTCTCGTCTGAATCCATGTTCCAGTCTTCGCTGCCCTGGCCTCCATCCGGCCTGCCGCTTCGTGCCGTACCCTGCGGCAGGTCCGAAAGGGCTGGGAACGGTCGGAGGACTGTTCACAAGACCAACATTGCGCTGTTGGGTCTTCCGAAGCGTGCAGGTCCGGAGGAGGGCCTGTCTTCCAGTCATCACTCCAACCTTGCTCCCATCCAGCCCATGCTCGGGCATGCCACGCCTCCCACGGCACCGCTTCAGAGTTCCTCTGGGGTCGAGCCATGGCCCAAGGACACACATCTCTCAGGAAGTGGGATTGCTCTCCTAACGCTCCACAACAGGTCCGTATCCAATTGTTAGTATGCAAAACTTGTATTAGCACACTTCCTCTTTCAGGAAGATAGACTGGGAAAGGAAGTGATGTAAATTTACATACAGTATCTGTTTTGGAGGCGTTATCTTGGAGGCGTTATATTGGAGGCGTTGTATTGGAAGCATTATAAAACGTGATTTTGTCCTGTGTTGTCTTTGCTTTCACTACTTTTGCAGTTGTGGTGATGTTCCAAACCACACAAGCATCGTATGCTTTACATGTGAAATTATCTTGCGTCCGAGGGGAGGTGCTGTTCTTCCACTTGGTAGTCCCCCGTCCGGAGGTTACTTCTACAGGCTGATATAGGGTGTGCACCATACCAATGATGGCAAAGAGGTTGATCGCCATAAATGGGAGGTACAAGCCAACCTATGAGTAGCTTCCGCCCCCAAGTGGCCACTTTTTTCGTGTGCCCATTTCCATAGTCCCTGCTCGTTGGTGGTCGTGACACTGGCTCGGATTTTTGCGTGTTTATCTGCAATGGAATTGTACAGATTAGATAAAGTAACATCTTTAACATGTGTGTCTACATGGAACACTGTAACATGCTTTTTGTGACACTCAGCCCAGATATTTTTCCAAATGTCAGTGCCCCATACCGGGCGGTGATGTATCTTCCATTGATCTTTATGCCATTTTGGCATCCACTGAGTAATTCCTTTCATGACTGCCCAACTGTCAGTATAAATGTGGCAATCCATTTCCCCTTTTTGTAAAGCCATCCATATGGCATAAAGTTCCGCAAACTGGCTAGATTTGCCTTTCCCTTCTTCCTGACTAACTTCGTTTGTATGGGGATTATACACTACAGCCTTCCATAATCGCTTGGTTCCCTTCATTCTAGCCAAACCGTCTGTAAACCAAGCATGTAACTGCTGTTCTTTGGGTAATTGGTCGAATGGTACCCCGGTAGTAACCGGAGAAGGAGGAATATCCAATGTTTTTATCTGTTCTTTTTCTTGATTAATAGGAATTTCCGCTACCTGTTCATGGAGCATGGAGTGCCCAGCCAAGCCTGATTTCGCCCTGTCCTGGATATACCATTTCCATTTTACAATGGAAGCTTCTTGCGCATACCCTATCCAATGTACCACTGCATAATTGGGATTAAAGGGCGCAGTGGTGCAGAGGGGCAGCCCACCAGTACTGGGCACCTTTAGGGGCAATCGCTGAGAGAAAAAGAGACCAAAAAGACCAAAAAAAATTGAAAAAACACTACGCGCTGAAACTGAGAATGCTGTGAAGTCAGGGATGAAGAGAACCGCCCCTCCTGATGTCATCATGCTCAGCGGCGAGCCGGTAAACGGACACATTCCACCAGGCAATGGTGCGGAGGGGCAGCCCACCAGTACCAGGCACCTTTAGGGGCAATCGCTGAGAGAAAAAGAGACCAAAAAGACCAAAAAAATTGAAAAAACACTTCGCGCTGAAACTGAGAATGCTGTGAACTCAGGGATGAAGAGACCCGCCCCCCTGATGTCATCACGCTCAGCGGCGAGCCGGTAAATGGCCACATTCTACCAGGCGTCGCACGCCGAAGGGGTGCGCCAAAGGGGCACTCCCCTTTGTGCACCCCTTCGTGCAATCCTTTGTGCTACGCTTATTTTAATTCCCTTAAGTTTTCCTTTGTTTTTTCATAGTGTTTAGTAATCCTTTGTTTATTAAATATGGTCAATGTATTTGACTTAGGAAACCTATTTTCCTGCATACTCTGTTTTTAATGTAAACCGGTATGATTTGTATCTGATACAAGAATGTCGGTATATAAAAATGCAAAATAAATAAATAAGGATTTCATGGGTCTGAGTTAATTGGTCCGTGTCTAACAAAGCCCAGTAACATGCTAGTAACTGCTTCTCAAAGGCTGAATACTGCCATGCAGCATCAGGTAATTTCCTGCTCCAAAACCCTAATGGTACTTGTTTACTGTCTTGTTTCTGCCACAGACTCCAGTCCGCATGACAAGATGAAAATGAAACTTGTAATTTTACTGGCCCCTCCCTGATAGGCCATAAGTCTAATGCTGTTTGGATAGCGACCTTAGCCTGATCAAAAGCGTCTTGTTGTAATCATCCCCATTTGAAATTTTCCTTTTTTCGAGTGACTTTATACAATGGGGACAATATTTGCCCCAAATGTGGAATGTGCTGTTGCCAGAATCCAAATAGTCCTATAAACTCTGGGCTTCTTTTTGATTCCGCGGCGGGGAAAACAACAATATCTTATCCTTTGCCTTTGGTAAGATTTCTCTTTTACCATTCAACCACTGTATCCCCAAAAATTTCACAGTGTTGCTAGGTCCTTGTATTTTATTTTTGTTAATTTTCCAACCTCTATTCTCCATATTTTCTACTACTTGTGCTAGAGCTATCGCTACTTGCTCTTCTGTATCCCCTTGTACTAATATATCATCAATATAATGAGTTAATTGTATGTCTTTTGGACAATCATACCTTTCTAAATCTTCTGCCACCCTCCGGTGACATATGGTAGGGCTATGTAAGTATCCCTGAGGTAGTCTAGTGAAGGTATACTGTCTTCCTTCCCACGTGAAGGCAAATTGTTCTTGGTTTTCTTTACAGATAGGAATTGTGAAAAAAGCATTTGCTAAATCAATTACGGCGTACCACTTCACCGAATGTTGCTGTATCTGCTCTACCAATGTTACAATATCGGGGTCCGCGGCAGTCAGAGGGTTCGTATTTTTGTTCAAAGCCCTATAATCTACTGTCATTCTCCACGAACCATCTGATTTCTTCACTGGCCAGATGGGATTATTCCAACCGCTAGTGGTTGGAATTAGCACTCCCGCTTCCTGTAAATCCTTAATTGTTTCTGTTATCTCTTTATGTCCTCCAGGTATCCGGTATTGCTTTTGGCATACCGGACCCCTTGTTTTAGGCAAAGCTATTTCTGGTCCCACAGTTCTACCCACTATTATTGTTCTGGATAGATATACTGGTCTATTGTTTTCAAATGCTACTTGCTTACTTGGCGCCTTTCCAAACACCATTTGCCCACATGTTGTAGTCAACTTAAGTCCCTGTAACAGATCCATCCCAATTATATATTCCTTAATGTGTACAATTACTACCTTAGCTTGAGGAATTTTGTATCCTCCCATGACTAAAGAAATTATGGTTCGTTTTCCTATCACAGTTTTTCCTCCGAGACCCACTAATTCTACCTTTTGCCCCCCATGTTTCTTGGGATTTCCAAATATTAAAGTGGCTTCCGCCCCCGTATCTACTAAAGCCATCACCTGCTGTGCCCCATTTCGCCATTGTATTTCTACCCCAATATGGGGGCGATTATCCATGGTGACGGCAGCGATTTGGGGGATATGGCCTTTTTCCTATTGTGCCCAGGATAAGTCCAGATACAGTCTGGTACTATTGGCCTCCTGAGGTGGGGCGCTGGGTTGTACGGACTCAGACTCATTTATGAAGGGGTTTGTAGCATTTACCTCTTGCTCTTTTTTCTCTTGCAACAATTGGTTCATCTTTGTTAGTAACACTTTTCCCCAGTCTTCCTCCCTTTCCACGTAAACTTTGTTTTGTTTACCCTTGCATTTTTGCAGATACAATTTATACATGTCTTTGGATGGAATACCATCTATTTTCTCTTTAGCCACTCCGGCAGCTATCAATGCTGCAAACTTATCTCTCCTTGACACCCGTGCGTCTGTATCTTGGTTTCGGAGATCCCTGTATCCCTTTCGAATATCTTCTCCTCTGTCACATATTTCGCCTTTAAATGTGAAAGTCTTATCATTGCACTCTTGTATCCCTAAATCTAGGACCTCTCTGATTGCCCGAATCAAATCTCCAATTTTCTTCCCAGTCGTATTTAATAGCAAGGTCAACATAATGGACCTGTGTGCCGGGATTACGGTACGCATAATCTCTGCCCAAGCCGTACCGGGCAAGGGTAGGTCCAGGAAATCTCCCTGCAGATTCCTCAGACACCATGTTTGCATGGTAATTTCTTTGATATGCTGTATGATATCATGCATATTATATAATGGTTTGTTACTGACGGACCAATCTAATACAGTGCTATACCTTGTTTTAGTGGCAGCGGCAACTACTCGAAACAAGTCCATCATGTCCCCTTGTCAAACTACTGTTCTGATAGCTGCCCTTACCTTGGGATCGGTAGAAATCATAGTGAATCTTTTAACATCTTTTTGATCAATCATAATGTCTCCCGCCCCCGATTCATATAATCTCACTAGCCAGCGGTCAATAGGTTCTCCTGGTTTTTGCCCCATGCAATCCAATATCTCACTTACTTCTTGTTGGGTGAAGTCCTCTATTACTTGTGTACCCTCCTGTTCTATAGCTCTACCATCGCTGGTCTGCTTTAATTTACACCTGACTATGGGACAGGCTTGCTCTATGGGGGGAGGGGGTATTACTGCCTCCTCCTCCTCACTGTCCGTAGAGTCTCATATGTCCCCATCCCATATCTCTGGATCCCAGTCATTTTTCATTATACATGCTCGTATTTTAGAATGATTTACTCTTCCTCTTCGTTTTCTATATTTGTTAGGGATGTGAATCGTTTTAGGACGATTAAAATTATCGTCCGATAATTTTAATATCGTCTTAAACCGTTATGGAACACAATACAATACAGATTCTAACGATTTATCGTTATAAATCGTTAGAATCGTGAGCCGGCACACTAAAACCCCCTAAAACCCACCCCCGACCCTTTAAATTAAATCCCCCACCCTCCCGAACCCCCCCCCAAATAACTTAAATAACCTGCGGGTCCAGCGGCGGTCCGGAACGGCAGCGGTCCGGAACGGGCTCCTGCTCTGAATCTTGTCGTCTTCAGCCGGCGCCATTTTCCAAAATGGCGCCGAAAATGGCGGCGGCCATAGACGAAAAAGATTGGACGGCAGGAGGTCCTTCCGGACCCCCGCTGGACTTTTGGCAAGTCTCATGGGGGTCAGGAGGCCCCCCACAAGCTGGCCAAAAGTTCCTGGAGGTCCAGCGGGGGTCAGGGAGCGATTTCCCGCCGCGAATCGTTTTCGTACGGAAAATGGCGCCGGCAGGAGATCGACTGCAGGAGGTCGTTCAGCGAGGGTTCCGGCGCCTCGCTGAACGACCTCCTGCAGTCTATCTCCTGCCGGCGCCATTTTCCGTACGAAAACGATTCGCGGCGGGAAATCGCTCCCTGACCCCCGCTGGACCTCCAGGAACTTTTGGCCAGCTTGTGGGGGGCCTCCTGACCCCCACGAGACTTGCCAAAAGTCCAGCGGGGGTCCGGAAGGACCTCCTGCCGTCCAATCTTTTTCGTCTATGGCCGCCGCCATTTTCGGCGCCATTTTGGAAAATGGCGCCGGCTGAAGACGACAAGATTCAGAGCAGGAGCCCGTTCCGGACCGCTGCCGTTCCGGACCGCCGCTGGACCCGCAGGTTATTTAAGTTATTTGGTGGGGGATTTAATTTAAAGGGTCGGGGGTGGGTTTTAGGGGGTTTTAATGTGCCGGTTTTTCGATTTTTCGATATTTTTCGATTTTTAACGATTTTTAACGATTTTTCACGATATTTTACCCCCCCAAACGGCAACAATACGATTCCCTCCCCCTCCCAGCCGAAATCGATCGTTAAGACGATCGAGGACACGATTCACATCCCTAATATTTGTGTTGTGCTACCCGCACAGTGGCTCGTTTGGCCACCGTCTGATAATGTTCTGCCTTCTGTTTAAACATCTCTAAGTGACACCTAAGCATAACATTATCTTTGAGGAGGTTGTTTATCTTTCGCTCTAATTCAACTAATTTCTCTTGCAACACACTTTTTTGTTCATTACATTTCCTATATCCTGTTAATACTACCCATCCTCTCCATCCCACTGTCCCCAATTCTTTTCCTTTTATTACGGGGACCTGTTGGAGTTGATTTACAATATCTAAAGGTTCTCCTCCTATATACCAAGCCTCCACGAGCCCTGTATTTGTAGCCCATTCCTGGGCCAACATTTTATATGGTTTTTTCCCATCCGGGAATTTTTAGATCCACCTGGCTTGATGGTTCGGATGTGTCTTTTCCGTTTTTCCTTTTAAATAGAGACATCCTGTTTGTGACGCCAAATGTTGGGAATAAGAGAGTAAGGTACTCTGACACAATATCTATGACATCATTTATTAATGTGACATCATGGTAATATACGTTATTTACAGAAAGTTATTTACATACCACATGATTGCATATGCCATCCAGCACCCTTCGTGTCATCAGCCTTGTATTGAGGAGTCGTCAGGTCAGCAAAGGTGAGAAGGGTGTTTTCAGTGTCCAGCACTCTATATGTCTATAGAGACAATATCTCCTACTCCCACCGGACACTGGAAAGTCCTGCTCTTTTATACCGTGCCATAAACAAGTGTGCGTGCGAGAGAGAAATGATTGATCACTATCCCCCCATGTTTATCAACAGTTGCTACTGCCCAGTTGGCTTCATCCTGTCCCTGGCATGTAGGGGTTGATCAGACTGCCGTATTCCTGACAGGGAGCCAGAAAGCTGAGCTGCACAACCTGTTTAACAAGAACATGTTTATCCTACAGTTGTCTATTAACAAACTTACCCCATTGACTACAGCTATGAAAAGAAAGGAGAGAAGCTTATTTTGACACTGCCATGTCATAGAAAGTATTCAGTAGACTTACAGTAGCAAAACTGTAATATCTGTAATATATAATCAGCTTGTTGTTACATGTTCCTATCATTAAGTGGTTGGCGGCAACTAGAACTTTGACTTTTACTTAAAATTTTGTTTCAAACATTGCTGGGCTGAGAAAAATCATGTATTTCTAATGCAAGCTTTGTAACATACATACAAAAAAAAAAAAGAATTCCAGTGGACTCTCCAGCCTTGGTGAATAATCTTCTGAACAGATTTTCCAGTTTGAAGTATCATTAGCATACTATATATAACACGTTTTTAGGATGGAATATTGTCAGGAGGCTCCTGACCCCCCCCCAAGGCTTGCCAATAATCCCTGGGGGTCCAGCGGGGGTCCAGGAGCGATTTCGTTGTTGGCTGCCAGGAATCAAAATGGCGCCGAAAGCCTTTGCCCATACTATGTCACAGGGGCTTTCGGCGCCATTGGTCGGTTCGCCTACCATGTGACAGGGGCTGACCAATGGCGCCGGTAGCCCCTGTGACATAGTAGTTCAGAGGCTATTCGGCACCATTTTGAGCAAGGCTGGCAATGGCGCACATGGGCACGGAGGAGCAAATGGCACCCGGGACCCCGCTGGACCACCAGGGACATTCGTAAGTCTTGGGGAGGGATCGGGATGGGGGGGGGGGGGGAAGTTGTATTCAGTTAATCTAAATGTTTGGGGTGGTTTGGGGTGGTTTTTAATTTAAAAAAAAAAATGTGCCTCTCTCCCCATGCAAACCCGAAAAACGAAATTTCCCCGAAGTTTGGGGAAAATCTTTTTCGGATTTCGGGGTCCCCGAACCACTACGAATTAGGCAATTTCATTGTAATTGCCTAATTCGTGATAAATGACTGCACATCTCTAGTTTACATTACAACCAGCAAAAAATAACAGAGACATAGTCTTGTTTTACAATGAACAGGGTAGAAATAACCTGGATAAAAACAATGAACAAGGTAGAAATAATCTGGCAAAACATAATCTGGAAAAACATAAAATGGGTGAAGCAAGTATAGAGAATTGGGTCTGTATAACTTGTGCGAAAAATAACAGAGACAAACTCTTGTTTTACAATGAACAGGGTGGAAATAACCTGGATAAAACAATGAATAGGGTAGAAATAGTCTGGAAAAACAAAATCTGGAAAAACATAAAATGGGTGAGGCAAGTATAGAGAATTGGATCTGAATAACTTGTGCGAAAAACAGGGAAATAGAGTAGGGGAGGACTATGAAGGCCTAAAGTTAGAAAGTGTACTCATGATGCGGATAAGAACTAAGGCTGAGGTGAGTAGCTATGGAAGGCTTGTTCGAACAACAAAGTCTTAAGTCTCTTATTAAAGGTGATTGGACATTGTTCCAGCCTCAGTTCAGGAGGGAGCAGGTTCCATTGCTTGAGGCAGATATAGCTCTCTTACTGAAGGAGGTCTTGATGGTGGGTGTTTGAAGAGTTCCTCTCTGGGCAAGTCTGATTGGATGGATCGAGGTGTGGAGTTGCAAAGGTATTGTGAGATCCAGAGGAGTAATATTGTGTATGGCTTTGTGAGTGACTGTTAATAGTTTATGAAGGATTCTAAACTTAATTGGTAGCCAATGTAGATTCTTTAAAATTGGGGTTATATGGTCCCTCTTGTTGGATTTTGTGAGGATCCTGGCTGTAGCGTTCTGTACTAGCTGGAGAGGTTTGAGTGAGATATCAGGCAGGCCGTGAAGGAGTGAATTACAATAGTCAATTTTGGAAAATATGATAGCTTGTAAAACTGACCTGAAATCGTGGAAATGGAGAAGGGGTCTTAGGCTTATTATTATTATTAGATCCTAATGCTTTGAATATTACTGCAGTATTTGAAACTTCTGATAACCTCTTGACCCAATCTGCAACTTTGCTGGTTTCCTTTGTTTACAACCAGAGACTGGATTCTCAAATTGTTTTTTAGACATCATTCTAAGATATGTCTTTAGTTAAAAGTTAAAGATTTACCAGATGTATCTAGACAAACTCAGAAAAAGAAAAAACAGTTTCTAATAATGTGACCTAGAATATTTCAACTGAGGGCTTTTTTCCTATCGAAATATCCTTGTAAGTGCTCTATTAAGAATCTTTTTTTTTTCAGCCCTTTCAGCTTTCTCACTTTTTTAGTGATAAGATTCCCATGTAAGGTTTTTCTTTGACACTGAGAACTGTTTGATCTCATATAGGCAAGCTGTATGTTCTCTGATAGATAGATATGGTCCCTTGTGATGTGCTTTGCTTTCTTAATTTTCTTTATTACCTTGAATTGTGAATTGGATCCCTTCTTGATAATACAGATTGGTCTTTTTCTTCTTACTGTTTTGCTTTATGAATTGATCACTACATGTCTTGAAATTGTTCTGTAACATGCATAATAAAACTTATAAAAAATATATTGACTCTCCAAAATGTGTTTGCATGATTTATGAGATGATCAGAGCTGATCTTTTGATTTTATGTTATTGGCATAAAATAAGCAGACATGCGGCTTAATATTAAGTCATACACCAAAAAATAGTGGGCAGAGAAAACATATTATATAAAATATTCTTAGCAAGTGTCATATAACTGTGCCAAAGCTGAGCTATAAATAGTACAAGTGCTTCTGCAGTTACTGTAGTGTTTTTACTACTGAAAACCAGAATCTTTAGATATTGTCATAAGGATTTTTTTCAGCAATAATAATCTACATTTTGGAACTACTACTGTGTCATCATATGAAGTCAATCCTACCCTGTTGTTTGTCAGCTGTTGAGGACTCCCATGATTCTACCTACGTTGAATTAATTGGGTCAGTGTGTTAGTTGCGATTTTTTTACTTTCTGCAAAATAGTGATTTTATAGACTTTGTTATACATGCAGTTCTAAATAAAGTATTTGTGGGACTATTCTCCTAGGTGAATGATTATTTACAAGGCGCAGAAGCACTGGTACTTTTTATAGCACAGCTTTTGGCACAGTTATGAAATATGCTAAGAATATTTTTTTATATTATATTGGTTTTTCTGCCCAATTTTTAGTGTGGGAATATAGTTGCACTTTTTTTTTTATTTTGCAATTTGAGTATATTAAATCAAACACATTTATTTGGAGAAAAATAGAGAAAAAGATTTAGATGATGAATTGCCTATTTATTTCCTGTATTTAATCCTGTTGTGAATAAGGAAGGGAACATATTAGAGCCAGGTTCCTCTCCCTGAATTTACTTGTTCCATATTTTCACTTCACACATTTCCTTGTATAGGAACTGAATTGGCCATGAACACTGATCCAGACTTTGTTCCACTCTAGAGCTTTTACAAATTTAGACCTAGGTTAATCAAATTGCTATAAATATAGTAAAAATAGTGCCCGCGATAAAAAGGGGCATGGATAGGCTAATTTGCAGCCTGCCTTATCGCATAGGTAAATGTCGCATGTGGCATTCTGTCAGTGCATCGCGTGTTATGTCACTGCGTGGCGCATCATTTTACATGGCTAGCATAAATTAGTGCGTGTTGCATTAATTTTTCAGTTTACATATCCAAGCTTTCTGCAGCAGCCTCTTTGAGGGTGTGTTAGGAGTGTGGAGAGAGGAGGTAGGTAGGTGTTGTTGGTGGCCAATTGGAGGTTCTTTATAATGATTACTGAGTGAGTTGTCTTGTTTTCTGTTGCCATCTGTTTCCCTTTGCCTTGGTCTTTTGTCTTCTTTGTTGGAGTGAAAATGTTTGTTTGTTAGTCCAGTTTGTCTGTTTCTCTTTTGGTGTGGAGGAGGAGTGGTGGTGGAGAAGTGTGGAGGAGTGAGGAGAAGGGGAGATGTGGTGGTGGAGAAGTGTGGAGGAGTGAGGAGAAGGGGAGATGTGGTGGTGGAGGAGTGTGTATGGAGGAGTAAGGAGGAGTGGTGTGGATGAGTGGATTGTGGTGAGGAGGAGTTTGAAGGATGGAGCGTGAGAAGCATGGGGAGAGAGGAAAGATGAGGCAACAGGAGAGGAGGGAAGGAGGGAGGAGAGGATGCAGGAGGATGAGGGCAGGAGTGCTAGGGGTTGGAGGAGTAGGAGTAGGGACAGGGACTGGAATAGAGATAGGCAGGAGGGAAGGGATAGGAGGAAGTGGGGGGAGGGGATAGGCAAGAAAGGACGAAGGGCGTAGGGCGTCAGGCTAGGGATAGACAGAGAGGGCAGAGGGGGAAGGGAGTTGGCAGGGCAGGGGGGAGAAAGAGAGGGGAGTAGGAGGGAAAATGAGGAAAGGGAGGAAACCTCGCTGGAAGAGGAAGTAGCACCCCCTTCTGGCAGCCAGGTAGCAGGACACCCTCATCTCAGAGCTATCAAGTTCAGCATCCAGGATATTGAGATGGTCATTGCAGGGGTCCTGGAGCATTATGCCATTCCTGTTTGGCAACCGGGCAGCCAGACCTCAAAGGCATCCAAGGGCCAGATCTGATGCAACATAGCCCATGCATCTCCTGGTGTAGCAGAGCCCAACGAAGCAGGGAATAGGTACTAGGGATGTGAATCGTTTTTTGACGATTTAAAATATCGTCCGATATATTTTAAATCGTCAAAAATCGTTAGGGCCACGATACAATACCAATTCCCCCGATTTATCGTCAAAAAATCGTAAATCGGGGGAAGGGGGAGGGCAGGAAAACCGGCACACTAAAACCCCCTAAAACCTACCCCCGACCCTTTAAATTAAATCCCCCACCCTCCTGAACCCCCCCCCAAATGCTTTAAATTACCTGGGGATCCAGCGGTGGTCCGGAACGGCGGCGGTCCAGAACAGCCTCCTGCAATTGAATCGTGTTGTCTTCAGCCGGCGCCATTTTCCAAAATGGTGGCGCAAAATGGCGGCGGCCATAGACCAACACGATTCGACTGCAGGAGGTCGTTCCGGATCCCCGCTGGACTTTTGGCAAGTCTTGTGGGGGTCAGGAGGTCCCCCCAAGCTGGCCAAAAGTTCCTGGGGGTCCAGCGGGGGTCCGGGAGCGATTTCCTGCCGCGAATCGTTTCCGTACGGAAAATGGTGCCGGCAGGAGATCGACTGCAGGAGGTCATTCAACCTCCTGCAGTCGATCTCCTGCCGGCGCCATTTTCCGCACGGAAACGATTCACGGCAGGAAATCGCTCCCGGACCCCCGCTGGACCCCCAGGAACTTTTGGCCAGCTTGGGGGGACCTCCTGACCCCCACAAGACTTGCCAAAAGTCCAGCAGGGGTCCGGAACGACCTCCTGCAGTCGAATCGTGTTGGTCTATGGCCGCCGCCATTTTGCGCCGCCATTTTGGAAAATGGCGCCGGCTGAAGACAACACGATTCAATTGAGGGGGCCATTCCGGACCGCTGCCGTTCCGGACCGTCGCTGGATCCCCAGGTAATTTAAAGCACAGATGCAGCTTTGATTTCCTTAAGAGAAGCGGGACACGGGAGTTGGATAAACCTGTCTTACACAAACAGTGCAGTTAGCCATCTTTGGGCAAACTCAGCTGGAGCTAAGCTAATGAAATATATTAGGGAAAAAATTAAGTAGAGCAAGAAATAAGACCGCCGCCGTTCCGGACCGCCGCTGGATCCCCAGGTAATTTAAAGCATTTGGGGGGGGGGGGGGGTTCGGGAGGGTGGGGGATTTAATTTAAAGGGTCGGGGGTGGGTTTTAGGGGGTTTTAGTGTGCTGGCTCACGATTTTAACGATTTTCACGATACTTTACCCACCCAAACGGCAACAATACGATTCCCTCCCCCTCCCAGCCGAAATCGATCGTTAAGACGATCGAGGACACGATTCACATCTCTAATAGGTACTAGGACTTCAAGGTGAGGCTGAAAGCCAAGGTAGTGGCTAGAAATAAATATATACTGTGGGCCGGAGGAGGAGCCCCTTGTCCCATAGTCTGCACCTCCATGGAGGAGTGCCTCATGCAAAGGCTGGAACTGGATGACTTCGAGGGCATGGCTGAGTGGCTGGACACCATGTGAGCCACAGCCGGTAAATTCACCTCACTTGTAAATGGGCAGGCAGCAACGAGTGTACATATTATCTAGCATAAGATGCTCACAATGCTAAGAAGCTGTTTTGCCTGTCGGTCGCAATGGCTGCAACCTCTTATACTCACCTCTTATTTCCCCGCTCCATCAAGTCTGGTAAGAATGGTGGCCTCTGCCAACCCCGTCGACCTCTCTGGCATTCTCAGGACAACGTGGGCTCTGCTGACTGCCATCAGAATCACCTAGGCGCGCATGCGCGTGCAAGGGCCTCTGTTGAAGATGTCATGGTGGGAACCTTGGGTGCGTCCCCTCCCGATGATGTCAACCCGCTTGCGTATTTAATCCAACCAGCCCTTGCCTTCCTTGAGTTAGCAAGGAATTCTGTTTTGCTGAATTCTCCTCTTCAAGAACTTCCTGTTGCTGACTTGGTCTTGGCATCTGGATGCTCTGAGTAACCGCTCCTCGGGGGCTCCCCTGCATTCCCGGCTATCCACTCCTCGGAGGGCCTTCCTGCCTGACTGCTACAGACCTGCTTCTCAGATCTCTCTCTCTCCAGGAACCATCTTCTGTGAGTACCTCTACTGACTTCTACTATATGAACTGTGCTAATTCTACGTGATGTACCCCATACCCCGGGCCACTACCGCCTTCCTTCGATAGAAGTCATTCAGCTTTCCTGCACTAGAGAATATCTGCACACCAACTTCAGGAGCCACTTCCGGGTTCCGGCATCTCTACCAGTGCTTCAACATCTACCATAACAACAGTATCAGCATATCCCGCTCCTCGGACCACTACCAGATCTGTGTTACTGAGGTGCCTACACTCGATAGAGGGGATTCCCAGCGTAACCCGCTCCGCAGGCTACTACTGGATATTCTCATCTGTGGTCTCACTCTGGGCATTCCTCATTGCTCAGCATTGTACTACAACATCTGCTATTCTGTGGTCATTATTTTTTTCTCTATTTATAATAAAGTCTCTACTTCTAGCTGTGTTCCACGCCACTGAGTCTATGCCTGCTGACAATGAGGCTCACAGGGCTCCTCCCTGTGGGCGAAGACACCTCTCATCTCAGCCCAGGCTTCACATTCTCCCATAAACATAACAGATTGCTAACTCCATGGACCCGGCTCAGCTCTCAGCCCTTCAGGCCATCCCTGGCCTGGCCCAGCATCTGGCTGACCAGCAAAGGACATTGGAGACACTGACTAACGCCTTCAATCAGCTAAGTTCTCGACTGAACGCTGCATCTCTGCCTGACAAGGCTACTGCCTCTTCACCTACTGGACTTGTAAGACTTTCTGTGCCCTTACCTGCACCCACTTGTTTTACAGGTGATCCACTATTTTGCAGAGGCTTCTTGAACCAATGCTGTATGCACTTCTCCTTACAGCCTACCTATTTCTCAGACATAGTGTCCAAAACTACGTACGTCCTGTCTCTTTTAGATGGGAAAGCCCTGGCCTGGGCTTCACCTCTCTGGGAGCATAATGATCCTGTCCTCAGTGATTTGACGGGTTTTCTTACCCTATTTTGTTCAGTGTTTGACGACCCTTCTCGTAAGACCATTGCTGGATCCGCACTCCTACACCTTCAACAAGGTACCAAACCTCTGATGGACTATGTTATTGAGTTTAAGACCTTGTCATCTGAGTGACTGTGGGACCTGGGTTGTCTACGGACTATTTTTCTGGAAGGTCTTAACTATCGCATCAAGGACAAATGAGCAGCCCGTGAGCTCCCTGATACCTTGGACTCCCTCATTGATCTCACAGGACAAATTGATTGTCATTTGCGTGAACGCTCGCAAAAGGGTCCTAAGAAGATGACACCGGGAGTTCCATGCTCTCGTCCTGCTCCAGTTACACAGACCACTTCCATACCTGGTATCGAGGAGGAAGAACCCATGCAATTGAGCCGCAGCCACCTAACAGCCAAGGAGAGGCGTTATCATAAAAGATTAGGCCTCTGCATGTATTGTGGGTAACCTGGCCATGCAGTTCCCTCCTGTCCTATCTGTCCAGGAAACTCACAGACATAGGATCTGCCAGAGGACTCCTCCTAGGTCTAACTTCTCCATCTCCTCCATTGACTCTTCCAGTCTCCATCATTTCGAATACATTCGAGTTTCACATTTTAGCCCTATTAGACTCTGGAGCTGGGGGAAACTTCATACTCGTAGTGCACCTATGAATTCCCACCTTCTGGACACCTACACCACTGCTGCTATCATCCATACACAGCGAGCCACTTCCTGGTGAGGTCACTTAATCTACTCAACCTATTCATCTCTGCACGAGGTTGCTTCACTCGGAGACCATCTCCTTCCTGGTTTTGGATAAAGCTATACACCTGGTAGTACTTGGAATACCCTGGTTACAGACACACTCGCCCCAGTTTGATTGGAACACCTTGGAACTGTCCCAATGGGGAAGAGACTGCCATGGGAAATGTCTACAAGTGGTCACTCACATGCCGTGTCTGACCACTGTCACCTCCCTTCTGGGCCTACCTCAGGAATGTGCATCCTACCAGGACGTATTCTTTAAGAAGGCAGCTGATACTCTGCCCCCTCACCGATCCTTTGACTGCGCCATCAATTTAGTACCTAATTCTGAACCTCCCTGAGGGATGTGCAGAGGGACGCCATACATTGCATTTGGGATTCGTATTCGTCGGGGGGCAGATACATTGCATTTGGCAAGGGGGGCCCCCGATACATTTATACATTAATTCTTGTTCGTTTCCTGGCTAAAATTAAATTAACTATAACCCCCACCCTCCTGAACCCCCCCCCCCAAGACTTACCAAAACTCCCTGGTGGTCCAGCGGGGGGTTCGGGAGCCATCTCCTGCATTCACACCCTCAGCTGCGGGTATTCAAAATGGCGCCGATAGCCTTTGACCTTATTATGTCACAGGGGCTACCAGTGCCATTAGTAGGAGCACAAGATGGTGCCGGGCATCCATTGCTCCTACCATGTGACAGGGGCTGACCAATGTCACCGGTAGCCCCTGTGACATAGTAGGTCAAAGGCTATCGGCGCCATCTTGAATACCGGCAGCCGAGGGTGTGAGTGCAGGAGATGGCTCCCAGACCCCCTGCTGGACTACCAGGGAGTTTTGGTAAGTCTTGGGGGGGTGTTTAAATTGGCTCCTTTTAGACGGCCAAATAATTCAGTGAAGATTCGTTGTATTCATGGGGAATCGCGATACGTTTCGCTTTCCCACGAATACAACGAATATGGCCCTATACGTTGCGGATTACCAATTCGTAGGGAATGAATGCACACCCCTACTGCCTGCTCTGGGGTATGGATTGCTGTGGTAATTAAGAGACCTCCTAGTGCAACTGCACCCCCAGAGACAGAGATTGACAGAAGGTAACACAGAACGTCACTCCCCGAGTAGCACAATGACACACTTCTTTTGAGTACGAACTACCTGCAGCACTTTGTGCACCTACATATGGGCAATGCAAATGTTCCTAGAATGTTTCTCATCAAACAACATTGATGTGTGTGGCAGCTTGTCCATAACTGCTAATGAGGTATTGTTAGTCCTTTCTCGGCAATGATTATGCATACCTGGCCACATCAAGCATATCTATCAGAGGCATAATAATTGTATCTATCTATCTATCTATCTATCTATTTATTTGTTTGATTAAGCTTTTTATATACTGTCATCCCAAAAGAAGATCACAACTGTTTACATTATCAGCTTTCATATTCTTGATAAACAATCACATACTGTGTGGCAACATTCACATTCTAGGTTAGCACCATAACAAATACGTATTCTAGATCATAATCATACATATTCTAGGATATCATATTAATAACTATATAATCTAGTGCATATGTATACATTTTTTTAGTTGACACAAATCCCAATTCTGATTCTGCTAACATTACACTTTATATCGAATATTACATTTGTTCATTCCACTGCTTTTGTCTTTGGCACTGGCGTTGGAAGTATTGGCATTTTGGTATTTTACGTTAAATCGTATGCATTTCTAAAGAGCCACGTTTTCAGTTCTCGCTTGAAACTCTTTCTATCTGTTATCTAATATAAAGGCACCTACTTTGTCAGAGGCACTGACATGGGCCCCTCAAGGCCTTATGTGGCACTAAATGTGTGTTTGGCAAGAGAACAACACAGAAAGGCCATCAGCAATCATGCCAATCACATGAGAGCTCTGGGATCAGTAGGTCTATACATTCAGCACTGTGTGCCGTGTACTATGGAAACAGCTTGTAGCCTCATGAAATCATCAGCTGAAAACAGTTTCTCTAGCCTTTCTCCTCTCACCAGTCACTCTCCCACCCCCACCCAAACACACAGACTCACACCAGGGGAATTCATATGCATATCCCAAAATGCCATGTCCCCTTTCTTAAAATAGAAAGGGATTGGCAAATTGTAAATATGCATTTGCATTACATGTTTTTGCTGACTAGAACTTGATGCTATTATTACATCACTTGTTGTTTATACTAGTTATCAGGCACTGGCCATCCCCCCATAAACACTACCTTGAAACCTTGGCAACACAAACAAGTAACTAAGGAGACAGCCAATGGGACTGCAGAATCATACTTCTAGCTAATGAACTGCTTTCCAATTGACATTTTTTAACTTATTAGTAACATTTTTAGTTAGTGTGCACTAAGTCCCATTAGTGCGCATTAACTCAGAAATTAGGGTAACCTGAAATAAATACCTCCTGGATTATTTTAATAATGAAATCAAATAGATAACAACCCAAAATGAAACTGACACAAAAAAAAATCAGTGCACATCCCTATTAAAATTTTGCTTCAGATGTTTAGACAGCTCAGATTATGCCTTACAATATGCACCTATACAAGTGGCAGAGATAAGATTTATTTATTAAGTCTTATAATCCATCATTCTAATTAAAATTATCCAGTGTGGATTACAAAACATCATTCATAATAACATAAATTTCACATCATATACACATGACAATCACTGATAAAATCAAATAAATATAAAACATGAAATCATTTGTATGCTTGCTTGAAAAGGATAGACAATTGTTTTCTAAAATTAAAAAGATAAAACTGTATAACTGTAAGGATAGGTAGCCAATAGAGGTATCAATGTTTTAGAGGACAATTTTCAAAAGCATTGAACTGGGTAACTAAATAACTAATTGGCTAGATTGCCTTAGATTTAAATTGTCCCATTCAAAGTGGCTACAACTAAGAGTGGGCTTTCACAACTTAAGTTCCTTTTGCCAGATTAAAAAGAGGCACTCTCGGAGACGTGTGTTTTAGGTTGAGGAAATTAAGCATCATGCTTGCATTTGTATTTTCAAATGTTTGTGTGCTATTTTTCTCCTGTTCTTCCACCCACAGATAAAACATGTACAAAGTATGTGGGCACCTTGTACCCATTTCTCTTGTAGGCAATTTTCAAATGGAAACTACCACATACATTGCAACAATGTGGGCTGCAGAAAATTGCCCATTCCATGTTATAAGAGACAAATTGCATAAATTCTGTTTGTTTGTTTTTTTTTTTGCCCTAATTGAATTTCAGGTGGTGAGGTGCTACATGCATTAGAGATGTGAATCGGAACCGGAATCTGATCGGTTCCGGTTCTGATTCAAATCTTAAAATTTTTATCGTCCGGCCCAATTGGGTTTTTGTTTATCGGCCGCGCTTGAGCCGATAAACAAAAAACCCACCCGACCCTTAAAAACCGACCCCTTAGCTTCCCCCACACTCCCGACCCCCCCAAAAAAGTTTTAAAATGACCTGGTGGTCCAGTGGGGGCGAGGGGAGCGATCTCCCGCTCTCAGGCCATCGACTGCACTAATAAAAATGGCGCCGATGGCCCTTTGCCCTTACCATGTGACAGGGGATACGTGCCATTGGCCGGCCCCTGTCACATGGTAGGAGCACTGGATGGCCGGCGCCATCTTTAAAAATGGCGTGAGCCATGGCCAGCCATCCAGTGCTCCTACCATGTGACAGGGGCCGGCCAATGGCATGGATACCCTGTCACATGGTAAGGGCAAAGGGCCATCAGCGCCATTTTTATTAGTGGCAATCGATGGCCTGAGAGCGGGAGATCGCTCCCCGCGCCCCCACTGGACCATCAGGTAATTTAAAAACATTTTTTGGGGGGGTCGGGAGGGTGGGGGAAGCTAAGGGGTCGATTTTTAAAGGGTCGGTGTTTTTTTTTTTTTTTTATCGGGCCATCGGCGCCATTTTTATTAGTGGTATCAAAATGGCACCGATGGCCCGAGAGCAGGAGATCGGTCCCGGGGCTTCCACTGGACCACCAGGTACTCGTAAAATGTTTTGTGGGGGTTCAGGAGGGTGGGGGAAGGTAAGGGTTTAGTTTTAAAGGGTCAGGGTGGGTTTAGGGGTTGTTTTGGTGTGCCGGTTTTCCCGCCCTCCCCCCAAATCCCCGATTTATGATTTTTCACGATAAATTGGGGGAATTTCTATTGTATCGCGCACTCTAACAATTTTTGACGATTTCAAAAATATCGGACGATTTTTTTAAATCATCAAAAAATGATTCACATCCCTAACATGCATATCTAATGTATGCAATGGAATCAAACCTCAAATGGATTAAATTTGTCTCTTATGATACTATTTTATTAAAGAACATTTATAAATCACCTTACAGATTACAATAATTCTCTCAAAGCAATGTACATCTCATAAAATACTCAGACATAAAATTAAAAGGACATTAAATGGAATTATAAACAAAAAAAGAAGATATCAAATTGGACCAAAAGCAACACTTGCAAAATGGTTAGGAGCAATGATTCTCACTCATACTAGGAATAGTGATTTCAGTCAGTTTCAAGGTCAGGTAAGTGGTACACTGGAATTCCAGGAATAAAGCAACCACCTGTAATGATATGGGTCCTCCTTCACTATTGTGGTTAAAAAAAAAAAGGTGTCCAAATGATAGCTAGCTATCATCTGGGTGCTGCATGGTATCTATTGAGATCCCAGTGCAATCATCTTACTAATACAAATAAAGCATGAATATAACAAGTGCATAAGAAGAATGGGTTGAGGGAAAGAGCTTTGAAAAACAAGGGGTGAAAACAGTGCACTTCTTTAATGTTTTTAAAGTATGAAAAATAAATAAAATCTATTAAGGCAAACAAGAAATACAGAGTATAATAGAATAGAAGAGGACAGAATAGTGCTAAGATGCAGGCAAGTTGTCATGTTGGAAGGATCTAACTAGTACTGCTACTTTAATTGAAAATTGCTTTAAAGAACTTGAAAACCTTTGCAACAGATTGACATCTGAAGTTACTGATGTAACTACACTATCAAAACTACACGAACAAAACGAGCACTCTCCACAGCCGGGCCCACCCTCTGGAACTCATTACCGCCGGATCTACGCCAAGAGACTTGTCATCTAACTTTTAAGAAAAACCTAAAAACGTGGCTTTTCAGGCAAGCCTATACAGAATCACAAGATCACTCAGACACCGGTCAAAGAGAAAAATAGTCCAACATCAGATCCTCGATCACCCATACTCCCCTCAAGAACCAACCACGCTAGATCTGAACAACACACCTGTTTAAGACTCCTTCTCTGATTCATCAGTCTTCTTTAACTCATGCATAACTCGGATTTTTGCACATCAACAAGGTCTATGTACCCACATATCACAATTTAGACTACCCCTTTAATTATTCAAGATATTTATTCACGCTTTAAACATACCTTACATTTATCTACGTCCTGTTGACGAGTTGTTATTATTATTGTCTATGTAATATTTAATTTGTATTATTTATATTTATATGTTATATGTTATATGTTACTCATGTGTTAAGAAACGCTGTTTAATGTAACACCTTTATTGCGACAGTTTTGTTCTATGTAAACCGACCTGATTCGATACTTGTATTGAGAATGTCGGTATATAAAAATCCGAAATAAATAAATAAATAAATAAATGTACAAAGAAATGAGGGCTCTTATTTCGACTGAAGAAGTAATTGTGGTCATGAACTATAATCTATAATGTTTATTTATAATGCAACTAAAAGAGAATATTTGGGGAGATTGGGGTGGCTATACTAATTCATTAAAGAAACTCTTTGATGCTGAGGTGAAATTAATTGTGTTTCAGAATAATTTTATATGATTTTAAATGCATGGCAGAAAACTGCATCCAGCTTTCCCCAGATCTTATTGTTGAATCTATGGCCAATAGGATGTAATATTTCTGTGTTTTATTGCATACATATGTTTTATGGTGTATACACATTTTATTTTTACCACCTGTTTCATCTTTCCATATTTCACTACTGGCAATCTGTTTCTGAGTGCTTCATTTTATGAGCTGCAAAAGTACTTCTGTTGAGAAACATTTTATCAATATTGAACATCATATCAGATGTCAATGTTCATTATGAAATGGTTCAAGGAATCTCTGCATTCCAGAATGATGATATACCATTACACTGACGGTCAAATTTAGTTTTTTGCCAGTCAAAGTGAACCATTACATATAGGGGTAGATTTTAAAAAGGTGTGCGTGGGCATACATGTGTATGCGCTACCCGGCGGTGCACATGTACACCTGATTTTATAACTTGTGCACACAGGTGCGCGCAAGTTATAAAATAATGGATTGGCGCGTGCAAGGGGGGGCACAATTGTGCACCTTGCACGCGCTGAGCCACGCTGCCTTCCCCCGTTCCCTCTCCCCTAACCTGACCTTCCTACCCCTTCCCCTAACCTTTCCCCCCTAGCCCTACTCTAACCCCCCAAAAATGTTTATTTTACCTTTTGTGCCCCGCCATGGACCACTCCAACCTGCCCTGCCCTGCCCCACCCCTTTTTGCAAGCCTCAGGACATAGACGTCTCCCTGGGCTTTATGCGCGTTGCCGGACCTTTATAAAATAGGCCCAGCATGCGTAACCTTTTTAAAATCTACTCCATAATGAGCATTAGCACATACACACACACACACACACACACACACACAGAGTACACTGAGAGGGTAATTTTCAATGGGACTTCAGTGGGTAAAGTAATGTTCTACCCAAAGAAATGGCCCTT
The DNA here is from genome assembly GCF_901001135.1 of Rhinatrema bivittatum. Lineage (NCBI taxonomy): Eukaryota > Metazoa > Chordata > Amphibia > Gymnophiona > Rhinatrematidae > Rhinatrema > Rhinatrema bivittatum. The sequence continues at coordinate 439,841,626 of NC_042617.1, forward strand.
TGGAAAATTGTGCACCCATTTCACACATAAAATTACAAACTTATATGTCATATGTACATACTTGTATGCACATTAGGGATGTGCAGAGGGACGCCATACTTTGCATTTGGGATTCGGATTTGTCGGGGGGCAGATACGTTGCATTCGGCCGTATGGCACCCTGATACGTTAATATGTTGATTTCTATTCGTTTCCCCGCTAAAACTTAATTAACTACAACCCTCCACCCTCCTGACCCCCCCAAGACTTACCAAAACTCCCTGGTGGTCCAGCGGGGGGTCCGGGAGCCATCCCCTGAACTCACACCCTCGGCTGCCGGTTTCAAAATGGCGCCGATAGCCTTTGACCTACCATGTCAAAGGGCTACCGGTGCCATTGGTCAGCCCCTGTCACATGGCCATCGGCGCAATTTTGTGCTCCTACCATGTGACAGGGACTGACCAATGGCACCGGTAGCCCCTGTGACATGGTAGGTCAAAGGCTATCTGTGCCATTTTGAAACCGGCAGCACAGGGTGTGAGTGCAGGGGATGGCTCCTTGACCCCCTGCTGGACCACCAGGGAGTTTTTGTAAGCCTTGGGGGGTCAGGAGGGTGGGGGTGTTTGTTTAAATTGGCTTCTTTAGGCGGCCGAATAATTTGGCGAAGATTCGTGTATTCGTGGGGAATCGCGATACGTTTCGCTTCCCCACAAATACAACGAATATGGCCACATCTGTTGCGGATTGCCAATACATAGGGACCAAATGCACACCCCCTAATGCACACAGGGAGAGATCTTCCAGCGGGTGGAATCTGGGCAGGATAGGGATTTACATTGAGGTGAATTTTAAAAGCCTGACACTTGCATTAATTAGGGGAAGTGTGAAGAAGTTGGGCTTGTGCATGCCGAGTGGATTTTAAATGGAGCTGAGATATCTCCTGCAGTAGGCACATCTTGAAAGTTTTCAAAAAGGGGCAGGGCATGGACATTTTGGGGTAGATTTTCTTTTTTTTTTTTTTGTTGTAATTTCTTTATTCAAAATTTTCAAAACAGTAACAGCCAAGGAGCAATGCAATACACCTCAACATAAACATCATAAAGCAGCAGCCATATAATCATACAGAAATTAAAGACATAATACAATGCGTATCTGTTACGAAACATAAAGCAAAAACTAAGACTGCAATGAATGACATGTACCAGTTCTCATAGAAAGAAAGAAAGATTATGTCCTGAAAACTCAGAAGAGGGGAATACAAGAAAAAGAGAGGAGAAATAGATCAAGGAGAAGAGATTAGGAAGAAGGAAGAAGTACTACTAGTGAAAGAAGATCGGAAACCTTGCAAATATAGAGTTCACTATATGATAAGAACACCTAGAAATTATGGGGTATGTCGATCTAAGGGTTTCCACATCAAATCCCACGCTTTCAGCCTTTTGTGTTTAATAGCCATGGCCCGTTCGTATTTACTATATAAACAGATAGTATTCCACCATAATGGTTCAGACAATCTGTCACTATGCTTCCAGTTAGAAGTAATAATATGTAGCGCCACACCAATAAGAAAATCATATAATTTCTGATGTGGGGGCAAGAGCCGAATATCTGGGTGAGTACTACGTAAAATAATCAAGCCATAAGAGATGGAAGCAGGAACCGGAAGCAACCGACAGATAGTACGCCAAACTTGGGTCCAAAACGCGTACACAATAGGGCAGAAAAACAAAAGGTGGTCTAGAGTAGCTCCAGTATGGAGGCAGGACCAACAGGCATGAGAGTCTAAAAGACGAGCCCTGTAGAGCTTCCAGGGGGTCCAGAGCGCTCTATGGAGAATAAAAAAGGACGTTTGCTTAACACTAGTGGACAAAGACGTTTGAAATATCGATTGCCAAAGCCTGGACCACAAATCGGAAGTAATGGGGATCTGGGTCTCAGACGACCATATAGATATGACCGCAGGGTTCCTAGTCGGAGTCTGGAACCGTTTAATTATTTTGTATAGCCTGGAGGCTATATGGCCTAAGGATCTTAATTCCTCTACTAAAGATAAAAAGTACGGGGTTTGAGTCAATTGGGCAGAAGAAAACTGCTGCCCTTTTAAAGCGTTTCACAATTGTAACCATTTATAAAATTGGGTCATGGGCAATGAAAAAAGATTTTGTAGGGAAGAAAAAGGCATTAAGTGACCATTGTTAAAAAGAGAAGCAACATACCAAATGCCATGGCGTTGCCAAAGATGCCAATTGAGCCGATGACCGGCTATAGAGATCTTCGGGTTATTCCAGATAGGAGTGCAGTTAGAGTGAGACCAAGTGGGGAGCTGAAGTGGACACATTGCATCAAATTCCTTAAGTGCTCGATGCAAAGACACTAAAATTCTATTTTTACAATTATTAGCGGTTACATGCCATCCTGGAAAAGCAAGTAAGGGAATTGGTCTAATTATGGATTCCTCCATCGCTAGCCACCTAGGACAGTCCAATGTACGACATTCTATATTAAATAAAGTGGAACTTTGTTGGAGCATGAAGGATAAATGATAAGCATAAAAATCCGGAAAATTAACTCCCCCATTCGGTTTTGTATGTTTCAATTTTGTCAAGGCTATGCGAGGTTGTTTATTATTCCAAAGGAACCTAACCAGTAACCGATCAATCTCCTTATAGAAGACTGATGAAAAGAATATTGGGATCATGGACAGGACAAAGGTGACCTTAGGGGCTAAAACCATTTTGATCGTGTCCAGTCGGCCCCACCAAGAGAGATGGAGAGGAGACCATCGTAATGTAACATCCTGTATTTGTTTTAATAAAGTCTGCTCACAGCCATGGAGGGTATTGAGAGGGTCCGAGTAAAATTTGATACCTAAATATTTAAGGCCCTTCTCGGCTTTTAGAATGGAATGGTGTGAGAAATCCATGATATCCGAAATGGGGTTCAAGGGGAGAAATTCCGTTTTAGACCAATTCACTTTATAGCCTGATAAAAGAGAGTAAGAATCGATAAGACTAAACAGATGCATAAGAGAACGGTTGGGATTTGTAAGAAACAATAAGACATCATCTGCGTATGCCGAAAGTTTATGGATATCCGGACCTAATTGAACACCAGAGATATCAGGGGATTGGCGAATAGCTAAGAGGAGTGGTTCCAAAGCCAGATTAAATAATAAGGGGGAGAGTGGACATCCTTGGCGAGTGCCTCGAAAGAGAGAAAAATGGGGGGAATTTCGATTATTCACATAAAGAGATGCTTTTGGAGAGGTATATATGACCCGAATCCAATTAAGAAAGAGAGGGCCAAAACCAAAGCGGTACAAGGTATCATATAAAAAGGACCATTCAATGCGGTCAAAAGCTTTTTCTGCGTCAAGAGACACAGCTATCGCTGGCTCTTGGATCTCATATAAAGCTTCCTGGATATGGAGGAACAGTCTGGTGTTATTAGCTATTAATCTTTTTGCGACAAAACCAGATTGGTCGGAGTGGATAAGGGTGCCCAATACCTTGGATAGTCGTATTGCAATAAGTTTTGTGAAAATTTTATAGTCAGCATTTAAAAGGGAAATTGGTCTATAATTTGCAGGGTTTGTTGGGTCACGCCCTGGCTTTGGAATCACTATGATCTTAGCGTCAGTAAATCCAGAAACATCAGCATGCAGGGAAGACAAAGAGGAAAAATATAGCAACAAACGTGATGACAGCAAGGAATGAAAAGCATGATAAAAGTCTGTGCTGAAACCATCGGGTCCAGGAGCCTTCCCAGGAGAGAGAGATAAGATGGCCATAGAGATTTCAGAGGCAGTGATAAGAGCTTCCAATGCTTGGATGTGGTCTTGTGTGAGTCTAGGATGAGTGATTTTGGAAAAGAACGCCGATATATCTTCGGAGGTGGGTGAAACCTCAGAGCTGTATAAGGAGGCATAAAAGTCACAAAAGGATTGAAGAATGTCTGGGTCTGAAGTGACTTCCTGACCAGAAGATGTAATTAATTTAGAGACTCGGGTTTTATCTGCTTTCTTCTTTAAGTATGTCGCTAGTCTTCTGCCACACTTATTATTTTCGGCGTAATACTGAGTCTTAGAGTGGAATAAGTGTAGATGAACCTGTGCACTCAATTCTTTATTATAGTCAAATTTAGCCTTATGAAGGTTTTGAAGAGTGAGCGAGGTCGGGGATGCGATATGAAGTCGTTCCAGTCTTTGTACCTCTACAAATAAAGCTTGAAGATGCCTTGCTTGAGTGCGCCGTTTATGTGCGGAGTAGCTGATGATGTCACCACGAATCGTCGCTTTATAAGCTTCCCACAAAGTCTTTGAGGAGATATCAGGAGTAGAGTTAAGAGAGAAATAGTTGTTGGTTTTCTCCGTGAGAAAGGTATGGAAGTCTGAATCTGATAGGAGGGAGGAGTTAAATCGCCATTGTCGGTCTGTCTGAATAGGCGTAATAAGCTTAAGTCGGATACTAACCGCAGCATGATCTGATATAAGGATCGGATGGATTTGAGCCTGGAGAATATGAGACAATATGGTACGAGAGGTCAAAAAAAAGTCTATCCTTGAATAGGATGTATGTGGAGCCGAGAAGTATGTAAAGTCTCGTTCCGTGGGGTGAAAGAGACGCCAGGGATCATCCAGTCCAAGCTGTGACATCAGATGTTGTAAGGTCAACGTTGACTTGGAGATAGAGTATCGAGCAGTGGTCCGCTTGTCCAAAACCGGATCTAAAGGTTGATTGAAGTCACCAGCAATTATAAGGGACGAGTCGTCCAGAGATAGTAGAGCAGAAAAAACATCCTGAAAAAAAGAAGGATCGTCTGCATTTGGAGCATATAAGTTAAGGATGTTATAGCGGTGATCTTGTATTTTAAGGCAGACTATGTTCCATTTTCCGGTGGTATCCGCTAAATGATGTAGAACCTCAACATCCAAGCGTTTGTGGATCAGGATTGCTGTGCCTCCTTTTTTCTTACAGGCAGCGCTAGCCAATACCTGACCAACCCATTGTTGCTTAAGTTTGAGAGATTCTGTTGCAGTAAGGTGAGTCTCCTGAAGTAGAACTATGTCCGCATGAAGAGACTGCAGATAAGCAAGGATTTTCTTACGTTTGATGGGATGGGAAAACCCATTGACGTTCAGTGATATCATCACTATATCATCTATGGAGGATGCCATATTTGTAAAAAGAAAAAGAGGATACTAAGTTCGCCATTTTGCAGAGTAGAACCATCAGAATAAGTGAACTCTTGGGAGAAGGTCCAGGTGAGCCAGGGCTCCATGAGAAACTAGTAGTACAGAAGGAGAAGCCAAAGTTGAAGAACTAGAGATGTCTAGATTGCAGTTAGGAGAGAACGACTGGTAGGCCTCCCTACCGTCCGGATAAGCAAAGGGTCTCTAGGGGGACCAAAGACCGCCTAAGGAACTCCTGGGGCTATTGAAAGTCCGTAGTAAGGACCATTGAGAACAAGTCCCAATAAGGAACATGGTTCCGATACACCAAAAAAAAACCAAAGGGGGAGTGTAATCAGGTAACCATTTCTTGCGTTGCGCCAGAAGTGTTTAAAAATTCTTCCAAATCTTTCGGCTCATGGTATAATCTTGTTTGATTTTGATAAGTAACCTTCATCATTGCTGGATAAAGGAGGCCAAATTTTGCTCCCATAGCATGCAATCGTGGGCGAAAAGCCAGAAAGGCCTTCCGTTTACCAGCCGTTGTCTTAGCCAAATCTGGGACATACATTAGCGAAGTACCTTGAAATTGAACCGGAGACCGAGCCTTCGCCGCCTCAAAGATTTGCAGGACTTGCGGATATCGGAGCACCTTGAATATAATCGGCCGAGGATAGGTAGAGGTTCGAAGTGGCCGCGATGGAATGCGATGCGCTCTCTCTATTTCAAATGGCTTAGAGAACGTAATGTGGAGAGTGTCAGGGATGAGTTTAGTCAGAAAGGAGATCATGTCGGAGCCTTCCGCACCTTCTGGAATCCCCAGAAGTCGGATATTATTCCTCCTGTTTCTGTTCGATAAGTCCTCCACGTCTCTGCGGAGCGCCACTAGCTCCCTATCCACAGTAGTGAGTGACGCAGCAGTTAGTAAAAGAGAGGAAACCTGGGTCTCCGTATCATCGAGGCGGTGAGATAGCTGGTCATACCTAGTTGAGAGAGTAAGTAAATCTGACCTGATCGCCGATGTTGTCTCCATATTGGTTTGTAGCATTTCTTTCAATAGCTTAAGTTCAGCAAGCACCAGGTCCGCGGACGCCATGTTCTTTTGTGGCGCGGCCTTATCTGGAGTAGGAGGATCTTGTTTCGACCGTTTTGTCCCGGAAGCCGCCGCAAAGGCAGCTTCAATTTTACCCGATTTGGGTGCAGACATGATAGTGATCATAGGGTATCAATTTCGACTATGAGCGCTGGCTCTATCAGGTGTCCCGATGCAGAAACTAGCTGAAGCCCCAGGAGCTAAGCAATCAAGCGGCCATCTTGGTCTCCGCGCAAGAGCGCCCCCCTTTGGGGTAGATTTTCAAAGGGTTACACGCCTAACTCCAAAATCCTGCACCTATGCGCGTCTAGCCTATTTTGCATAGGCTCAGCAGCGCGCGCAAGCCCCGGGTCGTGCATATGGCCCGGGGCTTTGAAAAAGGGGCAGGAAGGGAACGGGGTTGTGGGCATGGCACCGATTCGGGGGTGGTCTGGGGCGGTCCGGGGGAGGGAATGAGGCACACAATTAACCTCTTGCACTGAAAATAGCTGTTTCAGCCTGTACAGGATATTCAGTGCTTTAGAAAATCATATTCTCATAGTCTATTTTAAACAGCTTGAATTGATTAGCCTCTAAGCTTGTCCAAACTAAATTAAGCATCTGTACACTTGCTGTGAACTCTGGAATTAAAAACATATTTGGATATATCATTAGCTGCTTTGGCAGTTGTTGGTTAGCATGCAATAATATATTTTTATGCTGTCAGCATTTGCTATCTTCGGTGATAGGAGTGTCTCTACCACATGAGAATTGTATTATAGATTTGTGCTCAGATTAGTTATAGTAGTAAGGAGTAAAGCAAAAATACTATGGCAAAGTTTTACAATACTAAAGTGCTTATTCCTTTTGAACTGATCACGATTATAGAAAAAGAAGAGACAGGCCAAGATATGGGAGGGGACGAGAAACTGAGAGGTAGGTCACAGTTTGTGAGTAAAAAGTAACACAGGCTACTGATAGGGTTATGAATTAATTTTATATGTTCTTGAGAGGCTCTCTTTTTCTGTCCTGAAATCATGGATCAGGTTTGCAACCTTAGCCATTACTGAGGAAAAAGAGAGGTAGATTTGAGGAAATGAAAGGCCACTGAACCCTGCTGACTCTCCCTCATGGAGTGACTGAAGGCAATCTAAAAATCCAATACTGTTAATGGTAATTCAACCACGCTGGTTGATTCCCTCCTCTGCTCTTCTGTTTAACCTGATCAATAATTGTCCACCGCAACTGGTCAAAGTTGTGAATTTTCTCCACATAATGGCTTACAATAGACGCGTCAATATTTTGAAGCGTCTATTGTACGAGATCTATACGAGATCTATGTTCTAAAAGTCTCACCTTGATGCACCCCTCATATAGAAACATAGAAACATAGAAATGACGGCAGAAGAAGACCAATCGGCCCATCCAGTCTGCCCAGCAAGATTCACACTTCTTTCCTTTCATACTTATCTGTTTCTCTTGGCTCTTAGCAACCCTTGGTTCTATTTCCCTTTCACCCCCACCATTAATGCAGAGAGCAGTGATGGAGCTGCATCCAAGTGAAATATCAAGCTTGATTAGTTAGGGGTAGTAACCGCCGCAACAAGCAAGCTACACCCATACTTATTTGTTTACCCAGACTATGTTATTCAGCCCTTATTGGTTGGTTTTCTCCTCCCCTGCCATTGAAGCAGAGAGCTATGCTGGATATGCGTGAAGTATTAGTTTTTCTTCTCCCCTGCTGTTGAAGCAGAGAGCTATGCTGGATATGCGTGAAGTATTAGTTTTTCTTCTCCCCTGCCGTTGAAGCAGAGAGCTATGCTGAATATTCGTGAAGTATCAGTTTTTCTTCTCCCCTGCCGTTGAAGCAGAGAGCTATGCTGGATATGTGTGAAGTATCAGTTTTTCTTCTCCCTTGCCGTTGAAGCAGAGAGCTATGCTGGATAAGCGTGAACTATTAGTTTTACTTCTCCCCTGCCGTTGAAGCAGAGAGCTATGCTGGATAAGCGTGAACTATTAGTTTTACTTCTCCCCTGCCGTTGAAGCAGAGAGCTATGCTGGATATGTGTGAAGCATTAGTTTTTCTTCTCCCCTGCCGTTGAAGCAGAGAGCTATGCTGGATATGCGTGAAGTATTAGTATTTCTTCTCCCCTGCCATTGAAGCAGAGAGCTATGCTGGATATGCGTGAAGTATCAGTTTTTCTTCTCCCTTGCCGTTGAAGTAGAGAGCTATGCTGGATAAGCGTGAACTATTAGTTTTACTTCTCCCCTGCCGTTGAAGCAGAGAGCTATGCTGGATATGCATTGAAAGTGAAGTATGCATTGAAAGCCACATTAACTATCAACAAATATTGAATAAGCCTAATAATTGGTAATACCTATAGCCTATGAACTCTCCATTAATTTTACATACTCTTACCCACCCCTGTTTTTTTTTTTGTTTGTTTGTTTGTTTAATTTGGAGGTGGCAGCCCTCTATCCTTCCACTCCGTGAAGGTGGAACACCAACCACTGGCCACTGGCATCCCGCTCCGTGAATGCCTCTGTGGCTACTGCCACTCCTTGCAGTGTTTTGCTGCCTCCTCTTTATACACGTCCTCTAGACCTGATGGATCCACAATGTTTATCCCACGCCCCTTTGAAGTCCTTCACAGTTTTGGACTTCACCACTTCCTCCAGAAGGGCATTCCAGGCATCCACCACTCTCTCCGTGAAGAAATACTTCCTGACATTGGCTCTTAGTCTTCCTCCCTGGAGCCTCAGCTCGTGACCTCTGGTTCTGCTGATTTTTTTCTGACGGAAAAGGTTTGTCGTTGTCTTTGGATGGTTAAAGTTTTTCAAGTATCTGGAGGTCTGAATCATATCACCCCTGTTCCTCCTTTCCTCCAGGGTGTACATATTTAGATTCTTCAATCTCTCCTCATATGACATCCGATGAAGACCCTCCACCTTTCTGGTCGCCCTTCTCTGTACCGCCTCCATCTTGTCTCTGTCTCTTTGTAGATATGGTCTCCAGAACTGAACACAGTACTCCAGGTGAGGCCTCACCAAGGACCTGTACAAGGGGATAAACACTTCCCTTTTCTTACTTGATATTCCTCTCTCTATGCAACCCAACATTCTTCTGGCTTTAGCTATCGCCTTGTCGCATTGTTTCGCAGACTTCATATCATTAGACACTATAACCCCTAGGTCTCTCTCCTGCTCCATGCATGTCAGCCTTTCCCCCCGCCCATCGAATACAGTTCATTCGGATTTCCACTCCCCATATGCATGATTTTGCACTTCTTGGCATTGAATCTCAGCTGCCATATCTTTGACCACTCTTCCAGTTTCCTTAAATCCCATTTCATTCTCTCCACTCCTTCGGGCGTGTCCACTCTGTTGCAGATCTTAGTGTCGTCTGCAAAAAGACAAATCTTACCTTCTATCCCTTCCGCAATGTCACTCACAAAGATATTGAACAGGACCGATCCCAACACCGATCCTTGCGGTACACCACTTAAAACCGCTCTCTCTTCAGAGAAAGTTCCATTTACCATCACACATTGTCTTCTGTCCGTCAACCAGTTTGCAATAGAGATGTGCATTCGTTTTTGCCGAATTGGAAAATTGCAACAAAATTGTCCAGTTCGGCATGTTTCAGGGAGCCCGAAAAAAATCAGGATTTTTCCCGTTTTTTCGAAAAAATTCGTTTTTCCGATTAGTGCGCACTAACGGGAGTCAGTGCGCGCTAACTCCCTGTTAGTGCGTGCTAACGGGAGTTAGCGCGCACTAACAAAAACTAACAAAAAGTAACAAAATCTAATGGGGAGTTAGCGCGCACTAACGGGAAGTTAGTGCGCACTAACTAAAAATCGATTTTTTGCGAAAAAAAAGACCTGAACCAAAAAAAAACGACATTTTCCATGGCAGCCGAAAAACGAAGAATGACACGAACACAAAAAATGATGCACATCTCTAGTTTGCAATCCAGGTCACCAACTCGGCACTCACTCCTAAGCTTCTCGTTTTATTCACCAGTCTCCTGTGTGGAACCGTATCAAAAGCTTTGCTGAAATCTAAGTAGATGACATCGAGCGCTCTTCCTTGATCCAATTCCTTGGTTACCCAATCAAAAAAGTCAATCAGATTTGTCTGACGGGATCTTCCCCTGGTGAATCCATGCTGCGTCTGGTCCAGCATTTCTCCAGACTGTAGATAGTTCACTATTCTCTCTTTCAACAGTGACTCCATTAATTTTCCCACCACTGAAGTGAGGCTAACCGGTCTGTAGTTACCAGCCTCCTCTCTGTTCCCACTTTTGTGAAGCGGGACCACCACCGCTTTTCTCCAATCACTCAGCACCACTCCCGTTTCTAGGGATCTATTGAACAGGTCACACAGCGGACCCGCCAGCACATCTCTGAGCTCCTTCAGTATCCTTGGATGAATCCCACCAGGTCCCATGATTTTGTCCACTTTCAGATTCTTTAGCTCTTCCCATACATTTTCTACTGTAAAAGGGTTTTCGTCTATTCCACTTCCTTCCAGTTTCTTGTTGTGTAGAGATGGTCCTTCTCCAGGGTCCTCTTTAGTGAAAACAGAACTGAAGTATTAGTTTAATATTTCTGCCATTTCTTCGTCTCTCTCCACGCATTGATCATTTCCACCTTTCAATTTCACTATACCACTTTGAACTTTTCTCTTTTCACTGATGTATCTGAAAAATGTTTTGTTACCATTCTTTATCTCCTTGGCAATCCTCTCTTCCGCTTGACTTTTTGCCAACTTGATTAGTTTCTTCGTCTCCCTCAGTTGACTCAAATATTGTTCTTTGTGCTCATCGCTTTGGGATCTTTTATATTTCTTGAATGCTGTTCTTTTAGCCTTAATTTTGTCAGCCACCTCCTTTGAGAACAAGATAGGTTTCATTTTTCTTTTGCTTTTCTTTACATTTTTAACATATAGAGTAGTTGCCTTGGTAATTGCTCCTTTTAAATTGGTCCACTGCTGATCCACATCTCTCTCGTTCTCCCAGCCTTTTAGTTCTTCCTCTAGGTACTTCCCCTTCAAAGTCCGTGTTTTTGAATTGTAAAACTCGGGTCTTTGTGCTTCTTTTCCATATTCTTTTAGTGATATTAAACCATACCGTTTGATGATCACTGGTGCTCAGGTGGGTGCCCACCTGGACATCAGAGACATTATCTCCATTAGTGAGCACTAAGTCGAGTATAGTTCCTTCTCTAGTGGGTTCAATTACCATTTGTTTGAACAAAGTTACTTGTATGGCATCCACTATCTCTCTACTATTTTTAGATTCTGCAGATGGGATTTTCCAGTCTACATCTGGCATATTAAAGTCACCAACAATCACCACTTCTCCCTTCTTTCCTATCTTAAGGATGTCTTCAACCAGGTCTCTGTCCAGCTCTTCCTTTTGGTTTGGAGGCCTGTAAACAACTCCAATATAAATGGACGCTCCGTCATCTTTTTTTAGGTCGACCCAGAGTGCTTCTTCATTGCCCCAACTTCCTTGCAGCTCAGATGCTTGGATATTGTTTCTGAAATATAAGACCCAATATCTACAACATGATACTTAATACAAGAAATGAATACATGTTAGATATAAAGATGGAGATAGAGTGTACCTTCATACGATGCAGGTGCTGCTATCGTGTCTGTGAGCCTCAAAAAACGGCTTCTAATCATTAGGTACCTCTATGGAATGGTTAAATGATGTTATAGTCCACAGGTATTGCACTTATCTTATGCTCACACAGTCCGTCTCGAACCGCCGACACCAGGGTGTTTCGGAGCGAAGCTCCTTCTTCAAGGGCAGTATTTATACTGGGAGAGACTGTTAAGACATTGTGGAAATCTGCATAACATGAAAAAATACACCATAACATTCATCCTGGAATTATTGACTGTTTAGTCACTTAATGCGGTCACTATGAAACTGAAGAGATACATACTTGCAATCGCGGCTGTTTCTGTGTTGTGGACTTGGCGTTAGTAATGCGGTCAGAAGTGCTCCGCTATAAAATGCATATAAAAAAGGACACTTTTTGAGGGTGTCATTAGTGGAGGCAAAGCTGCCTTGTAATAGGTGAGGAAGATCAAATCCGGATATCTAGACAAAGAATACTTACTGTATTTTTGACGGCTGTCTCTGAGCGGCTCCTCTTACTAACGCGGGAAGCCGCACTGATGCCGCCATATTTAAAGGGGATTCCTCCGAATCAAAATCATGACGTTTAGGGGGTGGTGCTTATGACGAGTGAGCTGTGATTGCTAAATCAAATCATTGTGAGCCACTCAATTTTGTCATTGAGCCCATCTGGTTCCAAAGTGTTGAGGCGATGTATCCATTCATTTTCTTTTCTGTTGAGAATGTTGACACGATCCCTGCCTCTCCATGAAGTGCGGACGTGCTCCAATATGGACCATTTTAGATCTCCGAATGTATGTCCCGTGTCTATGCAATGCTGTACTACTGGCGCTTTAACGTCCTGATTATTAATACGGCATTTGTGCTCCGTGAGTCGAGTCTTTATTTTTCTTTTTGTTCTGCCTATATAGACCTTGGGACAGGGACATTGTAGAGTGTAGACAACATGGTCGGTGTTACAATTGACATCGCTGTTTAATTTGACCACTTGGCCTGTGATCGGATGATGCCAAGTGGTGCCCTGATGCGATTGTGGGCAAAATATGCATTTGCCACATGTTGTTTGTCCTGTGATGACTGGATTGACTGGTTCTGAGAGTGCTGCCCTGATAACATGCTGTCGTATGTTACGGCCTCTTGAATATGAAAAAATGGGCGGATGATTGAACTCTGGGTAAGGGCTTAAGACATGCCAATATTTCATAAGCACTTGTCTCACTTGTGTTGTCAATTGATCAGAAGAACAAGACAGGGGAGACCAATCCACTTTTTTAGAAAAGGGAAAACAAAAACACAAAACATCGCGAACTCAGGGCAGAAGGAACAAAGCAGCACAACCGCCAGAAGACGACGTACTGTGGCACAAACCTTTTACCAGGTCACAAACGCTTCAGAATCAGCAGTAGTTAACTTATCCAGCCATCTTCTCTCCGATGAGGAAGAAGCAGTACTAAATCGCGGCCTGTCATTTGTTCCCACATACATCCACGATCCCTTTGCATGCCGCATAGCACTACATCGTTTTTTTCGATCTTTAATGATTAAACATCACTTTCAGGATATTCCTCCACAAATACCAGATATTTCCATTTTTAAAAACAAATCCAGGTGGATCCCTCCAGGCCCCATCAATGAACAGATAAAAGCATATCAAACCCTAGTTCTTCGAGACATAGCACAATTAGAAAAAATCAACACACATACTTTTTACAATATCTCTAAAGGAGAACGTCAGGCCATGACCACCCTGGCCACAAATTCATCGATTATTATTAAACCCGCAGATAAGGGAGGAGCGGTAGTTATACTTGATTCCACAGATTATAAGTCAGAAATCTTACGACAATTACAAGATCGCATATTTTATCAACCACTGGACAATGATCCAACCGTGATGTTACAGGACAGGATATTATCACTTCTTGAGGATGCTCAGCAGAAAGGTTTCATAACCATCAAAGAATCTAATTTTCTACGTGTGCGACATCCCAGGACTCCGGTTATATATGGAGTCCCCAAGATACACAAGACCCTCATCAAACCAATAATTTCAGCAAATGGTTCTATAATGGAACCATTAGCCAAATTTATAGATTTCTTTTTGAGGCCAGAAGTTCCAACAGCCAAATCATATGTGCAAGATACTTCAGCTATGTTATTGAAATTGGCACAATTACAAACAGTGCCTGAAGACAGTTTTCTAGTCACCTTGGACATAGAGGCGCTCTATACTAACATACCTCAGTTAGAGGCTCTATCCCTCATTAAGGAAGTCCTAACAAGAAGAATGCGACCACACAGAATACCAACACAATTTCTGTATAAATTATCAGAAATTATACTCTGTCATAATTTTTTCGCATTTGAACAGAAGTACTTCTTGCAGACACATGGAGTGGCCATGGGGTCCCCTGTGGCTCCAGATTTAGCAAATCTCTTTGTAGCACAGTTCGAAGAAGCCACAGTTTATCCATCCAGCTATTTCAGTCACGTAACATTATGGACTAGATATATAGACGACATCTTTTTTGTGTGGACTGGAACAGAAGCAAGTTTACTCCAGTTCCACCACTGGTTGAATCAAGTCCATCCCAACTTAAAATTCACAATCACCCATCACAACAATACCATATCATACCTGGATATCAAAATTATTAAGAATGGATCGATATTGCAGACCACTTTATATAGAAAACCGACAGACAGAAACAATCTACTCCGCTTCGATAGTCATCATCCCAGAAGATTTAAGGAAGGGTTGCCAGTAGGACAGTTCTTCAGGATCCGAAGACTATGCTCAGAACAAGCAGATTTTCACAAACAGGCCCAGGACTTGACAACACGGTTTGCAGTAAGAGGTTACCCTAAACAGGTAATCAAACATGCTTATAAGAGGGCCACATACGCTGACAGGGACACACTCTTGCAATATAAGAATAAACCAGATATTTTAGATTTAATCTGTGTTCTTCCACATACACAATTGACAACACAAGTGAGACAAGTGCTTATGAAATATTGGCATGTCTTAAGCCCTTACCCAGAGTTCAATCATCCGCCCATTTTTTCATATTCAAGAGGCCGTAACATACGACAGCATGTTATCAGGGCAGCACTCTCAGAACCAGTCAATCCAGTCATCACAGGACAAACAACATGTGGCAAATGCATATTTTGCCCACAATCGCATCAGGGCACCACTTGGCATCATCCGATCACAGGCCAAGTGGTCAAATTAAACAGCGATGTCAATTGTAACACCGACCATGTTGTCTACACTCTACAATGTCCCTGTCCCAAGGTCTATATAGGCAGAACAAAAAGAAAAATAAAGACTCGACTCATGGAGCACAAATGCCGTATTAATAATCAGGACGTTAAAGCGCCAGTAGTACAGCATTGCATAGACACGGGACATACATTCGGAGATCTAAAATGGTCCATATTGGAGCACGTCCGCGCTTCATGGAGAGGCGGGGATCGTGTCAACATTCTCAACAGAAAAGAAAATGAATGGATACATCGCCTCAACACTTTGGAACCAGATGGGCTCAATGACAAAATTGAGTGGCTCACAATGATTTGATTTAGCAATCACAGCTCACTCGTCATAAGCACCGCCCCCTAAACATCATGATTTTGATTCGGAGGAATCCCCTTTAAATATGGCGGCATCAGTGCGGCTTCCCGCGTTAGTAAGAGGAGCTGCTCAGAGACAGCCGTCAAAAATACAGTAAGTATTCTTTGTCTAGATATCCAGATTTGATCTTCCTCACCTATTACAAGGCAGCTTTGCCTCCACTAATGACACCCTCAAAAAGTGTCCTTTTTTATATGCATTTTATAGCGGAGCACTTCTGACCGCATTACTAACGCCAAGTCCACAACACAGAAACAGCCACGATTGCAAGTATGTATCTCTTCAGTTTCATAGTGACCGCATTAAGTGACTAAACAGTCAATAATTCCAGGATGAATGTTATGGTGTATTTTTTCATGTTATGCAGATTTCCACAATGTCTTAACAGTCTCTCCCAGTATAAATACTGCCCTTGAAGAAGGAGCTTCGCTCCGAAACACCCTGGTGTCGGCGGTTCAAGACGGACTGTGTGAGCATAAGATAAGTGCAATACCTGTGGACTATAACATCATTTAACCATTCCATAGAGGTACCTAATGATTAGAAGCCGTTTTTTGAGGCTCACAGACACGATAGCAGCACCTGCATCGTATGAAGGTACACTCTATCTCCATCTTTATATCTAACATGTATTCATTTCTTGGATATTGTTTCTGACATAAAGAGCCACACCACCCCCTTTTCTATCCACTCTGTCCTTCCTTAACAAGTTATAGCCTGGGACAAGGACATTGCAAAATGTAAATCACATTCCTTGACAAACAATCCATTTTGAACTTCCTCTTTATATGAAAACCTGTTACAGGATCTGTCCACTCTCCCTTTTATGGTCAAGTTGCACATGTCACACCATGTGCATTTACTATGGAATCCCCCATCTTGAACTCCATTATTACTTTCTCTTATATGTGAATGAACAAGATTTCCTTGTAGTGGCGATCAATGAGAGTTCTGCAAAAATCTTATGTAATACCAAAACGTGCCAGTGTCTCGTAATCGACACTATAACAGCCGCAGTTGATGTGCTTTGCTGTAGTACACACGTTAATCTATCTTGTTCTTTCTTCCTCTGATACTCTAATAATTGTTCACGATCCGAGTATGTGGCCCATTTATACACTTTGGAAATTACCCCTCTGGGATATCCCTGTGCTCGAAAACACTGTGCAAGTAGCTGTGCTTGTTCTTCAAACACCTCTTGAGTATAACAAATGCAGCGTATTCTAAAAAATTGGCTTACTGACAAGCCTTTCTTGAATGATGATGCAATCTCAGCAAATTGTTCTTATCTGTAGGTTTTCGATTAACTGATGTCATAAGTTGATTCTCCTTTACCATCACCACTACATCCAAATATACAGCAGACCTTTGATTGCAATTATGGGTAAATTGGAGGTTATGAGCTAAAGAATTGACCCATTCTAAGAATGTATTCAATTCCTCTTTTGAGGCTGTCCACATATATTGACTATTTGTTCGGTCCTTTCTTGGATCATAGAACATCATCGAGAAAATCATCCACTCCCGACTCAGCAACCACCTTGAAGAAAACAACATCCTACTACCCACGCAATTTGGCTTCAGGAAACAACTGAACACTGAGACACTACTCCTTTCATTAAACGACACCGTGCTCTCCTTGCTGTATGGAATGTTAGACTGAACAGTCACTTACAAGGTATGTTTATCGGCAAAATATGCTATGGTTTATTCCCATTTTCTTGGTCCCTGTTTGTATAATAAATAGAAGTTATTTTTATTTTATTTTTAGTTATTAAATTTGTTATCCCTCCCAACGCAGCCTGTTCGGCGAAACACGGGGTCCATGTAGGGGGACCTCATTGAGAACTGTATTTTGACAGATGAACTATGGAGTTGCCGGTTATGGAAAATTAAAAACACACCTATTGAACTTTATGAATTGAATTGGACCTTATTGAATTTCTTGCATCTCCTTGGATGTGTGTCTATATATTGACACCAGCATCTAATCTTCAACCACCAATGTGAAGAATAAATAAAACTCTGCTCAAATTCAGGAACATATATATTTGCCACAGAGGGCATTAGAGAAGACTGGATAGCTATTCTGTGTGTCTGGTGATAAAAGGTCTCTACAAACAGAAAATTATTATTATTTAACAATACCAATTCTAATAAGTGAATCAAAAAAGGAATCCGTATACGATGGGGTCCCAATTCATTCACCACTTGTTGTGACCGTCGGTCTATGACGGCTTCGCCTGCCTACCTCACTCTTCTTGCAGCTCCTCCCACTCACCTAGGACTACTGGCTGCCACGGTGTCTGTCTGCCGTCCTCTCTGGCGTCCCTGGACCGGCTTTGGATCTGCTTCCCGCCATGCTCCTCCAAGGAGCATGGCGGGAAGCAGGGCACACGCGTGCACACTGCCCTCATCTTTATTTCTTCGCTGGCGCGAACCTCAGGGGCATCCTCCTGAGATGAAGTCACACTGCCCGGATATTTAAGCCTACAAATTTTTCTAGCTAATCAAGTTAGCAACCGGAACCCTACGGATGGGATTTGTTCTCCATACTGAAGCTACTCTGCCACTCCAGCGTTATCTGGAACTCTTATTGCTAACAGGGTACCCGCTCCTTGGTGGCCTCTTCTGCTTCTTTCAGGTGCTATCAGGAAACCGGTACTCGCTCCTCGAGGGCCCATGTTCCCTGAGTCGCTGCCTGCATCTACAACCCTTTCTACTTGAAAGACTTCACTAACAGTAGATTCAGATCCCTCTCCTTTGATTGAGCTGATAACCAAATACATCAACGCCGACAAACCCACAATAATCCTAGGTGACTTTAACCTACATGTAGACACTTCCCCACAATCCATCAACTGCGTAACAGTCCTCTCATCACTTAGTCACTTAGGTTTCACGCAAATTGTTAACAGCCCCACCCACAAAGCAGGCCACACATTGGACCTCATCTTCATTAACAATAGCTTTACCATCCACTCCACTCCCACCTGCTCTCCAGTTCCCTGGTCAGACCACCAGGTCATCTACACGACCCTTAAGATCAAAAATCAACCACCTCAAGTCCCCACCAAATCTACCATCCACTTCAGGAAACCATGCTCTCTAGACCTACTCAACGAAAAGATATCCAAAGCGCTAAACCAACTAGACCTCACAGACGCAACCACTGCAACCTCCACTTGGATCAAGCTCACTAATAAAATTGCAGATCTAATCTGCCCAACATCATCCAAAACCATACAACCCACATTGGACAACAGAAAACTGTGGTTTACACCAGAACTTAAATCTCTTAAGCAATCACTAAGAAATAAAGAACAAAGCTGGAGAAAAAACCCAACCTCCTCGACACATGACATCTACAAATCCCTCCTCAACACTTACAGGAACACCATCCTGAGAACCAAGAAAGATTTCTATGCAAAAAAAATCCACAACTTCATTTTCGATTCAAAGGCACTATTCTCCTATGTCTCCACTCTTACCAAACCATCTCCCCCCACCATCCCAGACCACCAAGCACTCAACAAAGCCAACGAACTCGCCAACTACTTTAAGACAAAAATCTCCAACCTTACCGATTCTCTCACACCCAACAACAGCCCTCCAATACACCACTTCACAACCCTGCCTCAACAAAATGCCAGTCTCGAGTCATTTGAACCTACCTCTTCTTTGGAGATTGAAAATACCCTCAAAAAATCAAACCATCCTCCCATCCATCAGACCCATTACCGTCAAACTTGCTTATTGCTATCCCGAACACCATCTCTAAACCTATTTCCGAAATTATCAATACATCTCTGTCTCAAGGTTTAGTACCCAACCAGTTAAAATTGGCAATCCTCAAACCTCTACTTAAAAAACCTAACACCTCCCCATCGGACCCAGCCAACTTCCGTCCAATCGCAAACTTACCTCTCATTGCCAAATTGATGGAAAAAATAGTCAACAAGCAACTGTCAGAATATCTCGAAGTACATAACATTCTTTCTCTGGCTCAGTACGGCTTTCGCAAATCCCTAAACACTGAATCTCTTCTACTATCACTCACGGACTCCATCCTCATAAACTTGGATAAAAAACAATCCTACCTGCTGGTTCTCTTAGATTTGTCTGCAGCTTTCGATACGGTAAAACACACTTTACTTATAGACCAACTAGCCAACATAGGCATCAAAGGCTCAGCGCTCAGTTGGTTTCAGTCCTTCCTGAACAATAGATTCTATAAAGTCAGGTTTAACAACAAGGAATCTCATCCCATCTCTACAGACCAAGGAGTCCCTCAAGGATCTTCACTTTCACCCACCCTTTTCAATATATACCTCCTCCCTCTCTGCCACCTATTCGCAAATCTGAAGCTTACCCATTACCTCTATGCGGATGACATTCAAATCCTGATCCCGATCACAGAATCCCTGCAAAAAACCATTACCTTTTGGAATGACTGCCTTAAGCCAATTAAAGACCGACTCTCCAGTCTCAACTTAGTTTTGAATGCCAGCAAAATGGAAATGATCATCATCTCCCATGACCCCCCCACCACAGCATCAAACTCCTCTCAACCAGCAAACTCAAACATCAATTTCTCCCCCGACGTCAGGGATCTCGGAGCTTGGCTTGACAACAACCTAAACCTTAAAAAGTTCATAAACACTACCACAAAGGACTGCTTTTACAAACTGCAAGTCCTCAGAAAGCTAAAACCCCTCCTACACTTCAATGACTTCAGGCTAGTACTCCAATCCATCATACTTTCCAAGCTAGATTACTGTAACTCCCTTCTACTCGGGCTCCCCACAAATTCGATTAAACCTCTACAGATGGTACAGAACGCTGCCGCCAGAATCCTTACAAACACCAACAAAAGAGAACATATCACTCCAATCCTCCATAACCTTCACTGGCTTCCTATAAAATATAGGATACTCTACAAAGTTCTCACTATCATTCACAAAGCGACTAACAATGTCGCACCCATCAGGCTAATCACACAACTGCAACCTCATACATCCACCAGACCCATCAGAAGTGCCTACAAAGGCACACTTTATGCCCCACCTGCAAAAACACTACTAGGGAAAAGAGCACTATCCTCAGCAGGCCCCCACCAGTGGAACGCGCTCCCCCCAGATCTAAGACTTGAACCCAGTCATCAGGAGTTAAAAAAAAACCTAAAAAACTGGCTCTTCCGCCAAGCCTACCCAGACACTTAACGCAGCCTAGATGCTCGCATTCTCATGTAATATACAATAGAGTTTTCAATCAAATCAACGCTTCCACATGTTCCCCCCATTAAGATAATATGCTTTATTGTATATACTGCGCTTATTACTTTCGCATTTATACTGTTTTAATGCATTACTTTTACCTTTATTTATTTTAGCTTATTTTCAAATCTACCATACCCATTGTTATTTATCACTATAATATGATATTGATATCAAAAGTTTTTCCTTCTCTTGTAACTATCTCTATACCATGTTCCAGTTGTACATTGTTATTATAGTTTTATAGTTATATGTAAAGCCTGTTGTCTTATAGTTATATGTAATGCCCCTTCCGTTTGGGCATCTCACTGTTTTATGTAAACCGGAGTGATTTGTATCTGATACAAGAACTTCGGTATATAAAAATTAAAAATAAATAAATAAAATAATAATCTGTGAGTACATCTACCATCTATTCTACAGTATTGCTTCTCTGGAACCAGGTACTCGCTCCTCGAGGGCCTGCCCTCTGTTCCAGTGCCAGACCTCTCATCTAGTGGAATCGCTGTGTGAGTACAATACCACTGAGTCTCTCTGCTCTAAGGGATCAGGTACTCGCTCCTCGAGGGCCTGCTCTCCCTGTCTCAGAGCTTCTCCTATTCTACCTGGGACTCTGTATGTTTCTCACTGTGTACTCATAACTCTCAGTCTCTTCCCACTACAGCACAACCAAGCAGAGGATTCACTGTTTCAGCGTCCTGTGGGATACTCACCCAGCCGGGCTCAACATCTAGTACTCACTACTGCCACCTCTGGTGGTTTCCAAAACTGTTTAAATAAAGATTCAAATCTTTGTTTGTGTGTCCAGAGTCTAGCCTGACACCGTGGTCCCTCATGGGACTGCCCCCCATGGGCGTGGTCAGCTGCCACAGTGTCCAAGGATCCACCCAAACATCAATAACCATAACTCCACTCTGTTGATAACTGTGTTGATGGCTTGCCGTTGTGGAATCTGTATATAAAGAGATTGAAATGCCCATGGTTACCAACCAATATTCACCTTCCCCTAATTCTATATCTCGTAATTTGGTTAAAAATTGGATAGTATCCTTCAAATAAGAATGTGATTTAATCACCATAGGTTACAAAATCTTGGCCACAAAAATTGCCAGAGGTTCCAAAATTGAAACTCTCAATGAAACAATAGGCCTAATTGGTGGAGTTGTTAGATTTTTGTGAATTTTGGGAACCAAATATATAACTGGAATGTTTGGATATTCACTTATCAAAAACTTTTTTCCTTCGTTGTTAAAAAGGAAGATGGTTCCACTAAACCTGCAACCTTTCTTGAAGCCCCAGTGTTGGATCCTGCAATAGAGTTTCATAAATCCTTTTATCATGAAGATGTGCCATCATTGTTGCCATATATTTTTTAATATCTTGGACCACTGTTGCACGTCCTTTGTCTGCCACCTTGATGACCACCCTCATGTCTTGTGACAAAGCTCGTAATGCTGACCTATCTTGACTCGACAAATTGTGATGCCGCGGCATATTTATTTATTTATTTATTTATTTCGGATTTTTATATACTTCGATTCAATTTTCTCTACATCTTGAAGAACCAGTTCTTCAAGATGTATGGATCCTTCAGATCCTTCAGATCTGAAGGATCCTTCAGATCCTTCAGATCCATATCTAAGGACTAAATGTCTTTAGATATGGATCAACCAGGCCCAGGGGCATCCAAGGAAAAAAGGTTTTTGATAAGTGAACATCCAATCATTCCAGTTATATATTTGGTGCCCAAAATTCACAAAAATCTAACAACTCCACCAATTAGGCCTATTGGGTCATTGAGAGGTTCAATTTTGGAACCTCCAACAATTTTTGTGGACAAAATTTGCAACCTATGGTGATTAAATCACATTCTTATTTGAAGGATACTATCCAATTTTTGACCAAATTATGAGATATAGAGTTGGGGGAAGGAGAATGTTGGTTAGTAACCATGGGCATTCAATCTCTTTACATGCAGATTCCACAATGGGAAGCCATCAATGCAGTTATCAACAGAGCTGTGAATGAATTGGGACCCCATCGTATACCAATCCCTTTTTTTATACAGTTATTGGAACTAGTACTGTTTAAATAATTTTTTTTCTGTTTTGGGAGACCTTTTATCACCAGACACACAGAATAGTTAAGGGGACTTCTCTAGTACCCTCTGTGGCGAATATATATGTTGCTGAATTTGAGCAGAGGTATATTTATTCTTCACATTGGTGGTTGAAGATTAGATGCTGGTGTATATATATAGACAACATATTTTTTATATGGATAGCCTCAAAATAGGAATTGAATTAATTCTTAGATTTGATCAATTCTTTAGCTCAGAACCTCCAATTTATCCATAATTGTGATCAAAAGTCTGCTGTATATTTGGACATAGTAGTGACGGTGAAGGAGAATCAACTTAAGACATCAGTTAATCGAAAACCTACAGATAAGAACAATTTGTTGAGATAGCATAGTCATCATGCATTATCATTCAATAAAGGCTTGCCAGAAAGCCAATTTTTTAGAATACACTGCATTTATTCTACTTGAGAGGCATTTGAAGAACAAGCACAGCTACTTACACTAGGGGTGTGCATTCGTATTGAACATAAATGTAAAACGCTACTTTTTTTTTTTAACTTAAAAAAGTGATAAGACATAAACGATCGGATTTCCAACTTATTCAACATAGCTATGTTGAATAAGTTGGAAATCGCGATTGTTGATCCAAAATAAAAATTTAAACCCCTCACCTTCCTTAATCCCCCCCCAAAGACTTACCATATCTCCCTGGTGATCCAGCGAGGAGTGAGGACGCCATTTCTGAAAGCCTTTCCGAGGAGCAAGTGATGTCGGCGCCACGTCGGAGTGACGCGGCGTCACGTGATTCCCCGCGGGTTCGCGCCGGAACACTCGTTCGGCCCAAAAGGAACTTTTGGCCAGCTTGGGGGGGTCAGGAGGCCCCCCCAAGCTGGCCAAAAGTTCCTTTTGGGCCGAACGAGGGTGCCAGAGGGAACTCGCGGGGAATCACGTGACGCCGCGTCACGCCGACGTCACGTGATTCCCCGCGGGGTCGCTTCCGGGATCCTCGTTCGGCCCAAAAGGAACTTTTGGCCAGCTTGGGAGGGCCTCCTGACACCCCCAAGCTGGCCAAAAGTTCCTTTTGGGCCGAACGAGGATCCCGGAAGCGACCCCGCGGGGAATCACGTGACGTCGGCACCACGTCGCAGTGACGCGGCGTCACGTGATTCCCCGCGAGTTTCCTCCGGCACCCTCGTTCGGCCCAAAAGGAACTTTTGGCCAGCTTGGGGGTGTCAGGAGGCCCCTCCAAGCTGGCCAAAAGTTCCTTTTGGGCCGAACGAGCGTTCCGGCGCGAACCCGCGGGGAATCATGTGACGCCGCGTCACTCCGACGTGACGCCGACGTCACGTGCTCCTTGTAAAGTTTGTCAGAAATGGCGTCCTGACCCCGCTGGACCACCAGGGAGTTGTGGTAAGTCTTGGGGGGGGGGGATTAAGGAGGGTGAGGGGTTTAAATTTTTATTTGCACATATGGACATATACTCAACTCATTGAATTCTGTTTATGTCCATATTGACCGCAAATGGGACCCCCTTTGGACATATGGACATATGAACTTAAACTTTTGCTCTGCACATCCCTAACTTACATAGCGTTTTCGAGCACGGGGATATCCCAGAGGGGTAATTTCCAAAGCATATAAACGGGCCAAATACTCGGATCGTGAACAATTAGAGTATCGGAGGAAGAAAGAACAAGATAGATTAACGTATGTACTACAGCAAAGCACATCAACTGCGGCTGTTATAGTGTCAATTAGGAGACACTGGCATGTTTTGGCATTACATAAGATTTTTGCAGAACTCCCATTGATCGCCACTACAAGAGGTCCGAATATATGGGATCTTGTTGTTCATTCACATATAAGGGAAAGTAATAATGGAGATCAAGATGGGGGATTCCATAGTAAATGCACATGGTGTGATATGTGCAACTTGACCATAGAAGGGAGAGAGTGGACAGATCCTTTAACAGGTTTCCATATAAAGAGGAAGTTCAAAACGGATTTTATTTATTTATGTATTTACTTATTTTTTAATTTTTTTAGTTTTATATACCGTCATTCCAATAGGTGCTTCCATATTTTTGGTATGTAAATGAGATCTATGTTCTAAAAGTCTCACCTTGATCTCCCAATGGTTTACATATTTCAACAGGGGATATTAGAAATACATATTTCTATAAGGGGATATTCAAAGATCATCAACAAAGAAAGGTTGAAAGTACATGGAAAATAAAGGTAATAGGATAACAAAATATTGGAAAAACTAACATTTATAATAGGAGATGAATTGGCGTTATGAAGTCATTAGGAGTTAAGGATGTTGAGATTCGTATGGGAGTTCTGTTGCTGTGCGGTAGGTGAGAGGGTTAGGGTGTCGTTGTAAGCTTTGAAGAACAGCCAAGTTTTCAGATCCTTTTTGAATGTTTTTAAGTTGGGTTGCATTCTAAGGTCCATCGGAAGTGAGTTCCATAATTTAGGACTGGCAATGGAGAAAGCTCTTTCACGGATTGTTGTTAGCTGTGCTGATCGGACAGGGGGAATTTTTAAAAGGCCCTTGTTGTTTGAACGTAAGTTTCTTTGAGTCAAGTGAGGAATGAGGTTAGTGGATGACCAGTTTGATTGATCATTATGTATAAATTTGTGTGTGATGGTCAGGGTTTTGTATTCTATTCTATATTTAATTGGTAGCCAGTGTAGGAAAATAAGGATGGGTTTAATATGTTCATGTTTTTTTGTGCCAGAAGATTCTTGCTGCTGTGTTTTGTAGGATTTGGAGTGGTCTGATATAGGAGGCTGGTAGACCAAGTAATAGAGAATTGCAATAATCAATGTTTGAGAAAATGAGCAGTTGAAGAACAGATCTGAAGTCTTCAGTGGTTAGAAATGGGTTTAGGCATCTTAGTGTTAATAGTTTGTAATATCCTTCTTTAATTTTGGTTGTAATGTGGTTTTTGGTGAAAGTTCATTGTTTGTCAAGGAATGTGATTTACATTTTGCAATGTCCTTGTCCCAAGATATATGTGGGACACACTAGTTGGGAGATCAAGGTGAGACTTTTAGAACATAGATCTCATTTACATACCAAAAATATGGAAGCACCTATTAGAAGTCATTATGTGGAGAAATTTCACAACTTTGACCAGTTGATCAGGTTAAATAGAAGAACAGAGGAAAGAATCAACCAGCATGGTTGAATTACCATGAACAATATTGGATTTTTGGATTGCATTCGGTCACTCCGTCAGGTTTATATGAAGAAATTGATTGGGCTTCATTGTTGTGAAGTCATCACGATTAATTTCCACTGGTCCATTCAGAGTCACATGAATAAGTTAAAAAATGTGATGACCATGACGTTCAGGGCAGCCAACGGCGCCATTCAACAAAAATTTGGACTTCGGGTGACATAAGAGAAAAAATGGCTCCCTAAAGAAGGAAATACTTTCAAAACATGGCCATGTTGGGAGCATTGTTCCATTAAGTAGTTTATGGAGAGTGTGAAGAAATAGACCTCCAGTTTTTAAATCAAAAGCCCGATTTTGGTGATATATATTTTCAACTGTCAATAACAGATACAAGAAAAAATTAAAAGAAAAAATATAAAATATAAAAATAAATGTTGTGAATATTTTAAAGTATAAAGAAAATATAAAATAAGAATTTTAATAAATAAACAGGTGTATTTGTAGCAAGGGTGGGTATTTGGTGGTGAGTTAATGATTATAAATGAAGTGACAATCAGCAAGTTTGGGGCTTGCCTCGATTTGTATATGAAACCTCCACCTTCCCACCTATATATATTTTTATGAGCAGTATTGAAATTCAGTGAAGTTAACAGTTATAACACCCGGTTAAGAAAGTTTGAAATATTAAAGCAGATGAGGACTATAAGTCAAATCTAGTCCTCTTAATTTAGTTCCTGTTGCAATGTCATATAGGGATATGTATTCATTTAAAATGAATGTGCATTCTGAAGAATGAGGCCATTTTTGTTTTGTTTTGTTAAATCCAAAATGAATAAAAAGAAGCCTACAAAAAAGCTGAACATTTTCAGATTTGTAATTTCAGCACTAGGATTGTTTCCAAGGATCTATTGAACAGGACAATCAGCAGTCCTATCTTCACCCCTCTTAGCTCCCTTAGGGGGTCATTTTCTATCCCTATTGCACACGAAAAGTCCCTTTTCGTGTGCGATAGCTAGATAGGGGCGGAGTCGGGGCAGCATCGGGACCAGAAGGGGAGGAATCGGGGCGGCGTCGGGGCGGATGCCGCGGAAACTTCATTGGCAGCGAAAAGGTAAGACCCCTTATTGCTGCCAGTAGTGCGCCCAATAGCCCCACCTTTCACGATGGGGCTATTGGGTGCAAAAGCCAGCAGCGATAACACCACAGTGGTGCGATCGCTGCTGGCTTTCGTAGGCCTGCCCCCTGCTTTGCCCCCCCGCCCCCCGTTACCACGCAATTCAAAGAGCCCTGTGCTTTTAGAAAATCCAGCCCTTAGTATTATGGGATATATCTCATTAGGCCCTATGGCCTTCCACACTTTTACATGTTCTACCCAAGCACTCACCTCTGTAAATGGGGTGGTATCTACCCTATACACATCTGCACTGTTGTCAAAGGTCCTTCTTCAATGGTCTTCTTTAATGAACACTGAACTGAAGTATTTGTTTAATATTTCAGCTATTTCCTCATCTTTCTCCACATATTGTTCCCTGTCTCCTTTCAGTCTTATAATACTACTACTGGCCTTCCTCCTTTCTCTGATATATCTGAACAATGTTTTGTCACTGTGCTTTGCCTCTTTGTCAATGCTTTCTTCCGTTTGAGTTTTTCCTGTCCTGATTTATTTTCTCTTTTCTTTCAGATTCACCAGATATTCTTCCCTTTGTTCCTTTTTTGAGTTCTTTTGTACTTTTTGAATGCTGATTCTTTTGCCTTTATTTTTGCATCCTCTTCAGTGAACAGTTTCCTTTTCCTTTTATTTTTATTTGCTTTTGTTACATAAAAATGTGTTGCTTTCATTATAGCTCCTTTTAATTTGGACAACTGTTGTTCCACTTCACTCCTATTCTTCTAACTCCTCTTCAAGATAAACCCCCTTTTTACCAAAATCTGTATTTTTGAAGTTCAGAACTTTGGACTTTGTGGGTTTTATCTCTGTCTTGGCTACTATATCAGATCATACTGTCTAATGATCACTAGTGCTCAGAAGATACTATTTCCATTTATGAGTATCAGGTCCGGTATCCAACCTCCTTTCATGGTTTTCATCACCATTTGTCTGAGCAGAGTCTCTTGAAGGGTATCCACAATCTTTTGACTTCTTACAGATTCTGGAGCAGGGACACTTGACTCTAATCCATATCTGGTAGACTAAATGCTCTAAAGAGCAACACCTCTCCCTTCCTTCCACAATTTGGATGTCTTCAGTCAAATCACTATCCAATTCTTTTGTCTCAGATGGAGGCCTGTAGACCATACCCACAGTGCTTTTTCCTTTCCCCAAGCCTTTTGAATTTTAGTTTTCTCTTATGACTTTCAGAGAAATTAGTGGAGGTAATTGATTGTGGTTCCTTTTGCTTCACTTAAAGGCGAAGGTTTTGGTACTTAACCATACATTGCCCCCGGGAAGAAATGCTGGGGCGGGACGTTGCAGTCAGTCTGCATACTTCTTCACCGTGACTGTGGTGCATTGCAGTTTCTCCTGAGTAGACTCCAGAGGCTGTGTAGTTGCTGAGCTGTGAGCTGCATTGGCAGGTGAAGGAACCGCCAATGGTAAAGGCAAGGGAGGTCGGAGGCGTCTCCCATATACCACTTTGAAGGGTGGTCTGCCAGTGTCTGAATGCCTATGGTGATTGTAGGAGAATTCTGCCCACGGGAATAGTGCCCCCCAATCGTTTGTAGATCTCCCACGAAGGCTTAGAGGGAGGCTTTCAGAGTCCGGTTCGTGAGTTCCACTTGACCATTACCTTGGGGATGAAAGGCAGTCCTGAAGTCCAACTGGACCCCAAATTTTCTGCAGAGTGCCCTCCAATATTTCGCCATGAATTGTGAGCCCCGGTCGGAGGCAATATGGAGCGGAAGTCCGTGTAGACGGAAGATGTGCAGGGTGAACAGACTGGCGAGTTCAGGTGCCGTTGGCACCTGAACTCGCCAGCCTAGAGAGGGGGGCGAAGTGGGCCATCTTCGAAAACCTATCGATCGTGACCCATATCACAGTTTTCCCTTCAGACCGTGGCAAGTCTACGATGAAGTCGGTTGACAAATGGGTCCAAGGCTCGATGGGGATAGGCAATGGTTGGAGAAGCCCCCAGGGCTGACCAGGCGGCGTCTTCTGTTGAGCACAGGTCGGACAGGAGCTAACGTAGAGATGAACATCTCTCCGGACCTGAGGCCACCAGTAATATTCGCTCAGCAGGTCCAAGGTCCGAGCAACCCCCGAATGTCCTGCGGTCAAGGAGTCATGAGCTCATGACAACACTTTCTTGTGCAGGTGAGTGGGTACGACGGTCTTACCCATAGGAACCACCCCTGATGCTGCAAGGAGGACCTTGGCTGGATAGAAGATATATCGAGGCAGTTATGGGTTATCTTTAGTTTCCGTTGTGCGTGAAAGGGCATCTGACCTAATATTCTTGGAGTCTGGCTGGTATTGGAGGAGGAAATTAAATCTGCTAAAGAAGAGCGACCATCGCGCTTGTCGAGAATTCAGGCATTGGGTCTGGCACAAGGATTCCAAGTTTTTATGATCAGTATAAATGATCACAGGGTATCGGGCCCCCTCCAGCCATTGCCGCCACTCCTCTAGCACAAGGTTGATAGCCAGGAGCTCCTTATCGCCAATACCATAGTTTTTCTCTGCCGGAGAGAATTTTCAAGAGTAATAGGAACAGGGTAGGAGTTTGTCTTTAGTGGATAACTGGCTCAGGACAGCCCCTACTGCAAGGTCCAATGCATCCACTTCCACAATGAACTGGTGCTGCAGATCCATGTGGTGGAGACAGACATCAAGAAGAAAGGCTTCCTTCAGATTCTGGAAGGCACTTATCGCTGTCGGGGACCAAATCTTCATATCGGCACCCTTCCTGGTAAGGGCCGTGAGCGGGGCCACCATTCGGGAGTAGTGGGGTATGAACTGGTGATAGAAATTGGTGAAGCCCAGGAAGCATTGTAGAGCTTTAACCCCTACCAGTTGTGGCCAATCTCAAATGGCCACCACCTTATCAGGGTCCATATGGAAGCCCATGGATGAGACTATATAGCCAAGGAATGGTAAGGATTCCTGCTCAAACTGACACTTCTGTAGCTTGGCAAAGAGGCGATTATCGTGGAGTTTCTGTAGTACTTGCCCCAATTGTATGCGGTGTGTTGGTAAATCCTTCGAATAGACCAAGACGTCATCAAGGTACACTATGACCGAGGTGTGCAGCATATTCCTTAAGACCTTATTCATAAGGTTCTGGAAGACTGCAGGGGCATTGCAAAAGCCAAAGGGCATGACCAAATATTCATATCTTTGGTACTGAATGCGGTCTTCCATTCATCGCCGGGTCGTATCCGTACCAAATTATTTGCACCCCGAAGGTCCAGCTTGGTGAAAATCTTAGCTCCTTGTAGACGGTCTAAGAGCTCAGGGATCAAAGGCAATGGATATCTGTCCCGCTATGTGATTGTGTTGAGGCCATGGTAATCAATGCAGGGTCAGAGTGACCCATCCTTTTTGGCCACAAAGAAGAAGCTGGCCCCGGCGGAGGAATTAGATGGCTGAATGAAGCCCCAGTCCAGATTCTTCTGAATGTATAAGGACATGGCTCGAGTCTCTGGAAAGGACAAGGGTTAGACCCATCTCCTAGGAGGCGTAGTACCCAGGATCAGATTTAAGGCACAGTCAAAGGGCCGGTGTTCCGGGAGGAGTTCAGATTTCTCCTTAGAGAAGACATTTTCATAGTCCTGGTACTGTGGCGGGAGTGCTATGGGTGTGGCCAGTAGAGGCACACTGGGACAAGGAATATTAGTCAGACAGGAGTCAAAACAGAATGGGCCCCAACCTGCGATCTGAAGGTTGTCCCATCGTATGACTGGGGAATGCTTCTGAGGCCAGGGTAAGCCCAAGATGATGGGATGCATGGACTTCTCCAGTATAAGGAATGAGATCTCTTCCTTTTGCAGGATGCTGGTACGAAGGATCAAGGATGTGGTGCAAGTAGTAATGCTCCCCGGAAGGAGAGTACCATAAATCGAAGACACCCGGATAGGAGGATTTCGGGGTTGGACCCCAATTTGCAACTGCTGGATGAGGTCTGCAAGAATAAAATTTCCTCCAGCTCCGGAGTCGACCACAGCCAGCATATCAAACATGCCCCCAGGGTAGATGAGGGTAACTGGTACAGTACATGAGGAGGCAGAACATGTATTACCTAGGGTCAGCTCCCCTTTGTTCCTTAGGTTCTGGCGTTTCCCGGCCGCTCACCACATTGGGCCAAGAAGTGCCCCTTGCCACTGCAATAAAGGCACAGCCCTTGAGCGTGGCATTGTCTTCTCTCCTCCTGAGAGATGGGACCTCGACCTAACTGCATAGGCTCTACGTCTTGGTTTCTGGGAGAGGCAGAAGAGGAGGATACCGGTTGGGGAAATGTAGGCCCAGAGTTACTGGGTTTGCGACCGGACCTCCCTTCCCAAAAACGGCGTTGAATACGGCGGTCCACCCATCCAGCCAGATCGATCAGGCTGTTCAGGTCATCTGGGAGATCTCTTGCCGCTAGTTCATCCTGGAGTCTTGGAGAGATACCATCCAAGAATATACCATGGAGGCTGTCATCCCTCCAGTCTAGCTCGGCTGCCAGGGTACAGAATTCCACCACATACTCGGCAACGGACTGGTTGCCTTGACATAGCTGAAGTAACTCAGAGGCGGCAATGGGCCTGCGAGAGGGCTCATCGAAGGTATGTCGGAAAGCTGAGACAAACTGTTCCAGATTCGCAAGGCGGGGGTCCTGACACTCCCATAGTGGGGAGGTCCACGCCAGGGGTTTCTCATCCAACAATGAAATAATATAGCTGGTTTTAATCTGATCCATAGGAAACTGGGCTGGCAGTAGGTTGAATCAGATATTCACTGATTGAGGAATCCTCGGCAGAGCTTCGCTTCCCCAGAGTACCGAGAAGGTGCTGGCAGTTGTGTGGCATGGCCGGTCTGATATCGGCCATGGCTACAGGTACCAGAGGACTTAATGCAGTGGCTCCATCTATCCAATCGGCTAGTCTCTGCACGGTCGTCATCAGGGAGTCAATATAGATTTGCTATTGTTGCAACCGCTGTGCAATTCTAGAAATGGCTTTCAAGCCTGTGGCATCCACCAGGTCCATGGCACTGCAAACTGTTGGATTTGTGGACCCTTGAGCCGGCTGAGACAGATGAAGACTCACCTTGGAGAGGCCCACTGTGGATGTCGAAGCTGGGAGGCGTCACAGAGCAGGAGACCGGAGGGATCTTCACCACTGGAAGCCCGAGGTCCCCCCAAGAGGAGCCCGTGAGGACCCGAGCCACTTGGACTTATGTGAGGTCTCCTGAAGGCCGGGGTCTGAAGAGGAGTTCCTGAAGATTGAGAAGAGAAGAGCCAAAGCCAGGAGGCCAGCTGGAACTTCACCACTGGAAACCCGCGGTCCCCCCGAGAGGAGCTCATGAGGACACGAGCCGCTTGGGCTTAGGAGGGGCCTCCTGAATGAGAGCTGGAGTCAGGAACCAGTGGAGCGAAGCCGGAATCAGAAGCCGTGGATGAACCGAGGTCAGAGGCAGTAGTCAGAAGCCGAAGACAGAAGCCAGAAGTCAGAAGCCGGAATCAGAAGCCAGTAGTCCAAGCCGAGGTTAGAAGCCAGTAGAGATGTGAATCGGAACCAGAATCGGTTTGGATTCCGGTTCAGATTCACATGTGGGTTTTTTCCCATCGGGCCCAATCGCGTTTTGTTTATCGGCTGCCCAGCCGATAAACAAAAAACCCACCCCGACTCTTTAAAAGTAACCCCTTAGCTTCCCCCCACCCAAAACCTTTTTACAGGTACCTGGTGGTCCAGTGGGGGTCCCGGGAGCGATCTCCCGCGATCTCCCGCTCCGGGCCGTCCTCCGGCTACCGGGCCGTCCTTTGCCCTTACCTTGTGACAGGGTATCCGTGCCATTGGCCGGATCCTGTCACATGGTAAAAGCACTGGATGGCCGGTGCCATCTTGTGCTCCTACCATGTGACAGGGGCTGACCAATGGCACCAGTAGCCCCTGTGACATAGTAAGGGCAAGGCTATTGGCACCATTTTGTTTCCTGGCACCCGACGGCACGAGTGCAGGAGATCGCTCCCGGACCCCCGCTGGACCCCCAGGGACTTTTGGCCAGCTTGGGGGGGCCTCCTGCCCCCCACAAGACTTGCCAAAAGTCCAGCGCGGGGTCCGGGAGCGACCTCCTGCACTCGGGCCATAGTGCCAGTATTCAAAATGGCACCGGCAAAGGCTAGTGCTGGCGCCATTTTGAATACTGGCAATATGGCCCGAGTGCAGGAGGTCGCTTCCGGACCCATGCTGGACTTTTGGCAAGTCTTGTGGGGGTCAGGAGGCCCCCCCAAGCTGGCCAAAAGTCCCTGGGTTTCCAGCGGGGGTCCGGGAGCGATCTCCTGCACTTGTGCCGTCGGGTGCCAGGAAACAAAATGGCGCCAATAGCCTTGCCCTTACTATGTCACAGGGGCTATCGGTGCCATTGGTCAGCCCCTGTCACATGGTAGGAGCACAAGATGGCGCCGGCCATCCAGTGCTCCTACCATGTGACAGGATCCGGCCAATGGCACGGATACCCTGTCACAAGGTAAGGGCAAAGGACGGCCTGGTAGCCGGAGGACGGCCCGGAGCGGGAGATCGCTCCCGGGATCCCCACTGGACTACCAGGTACCTGTAAAAAGGTTTTGGGGGGGTCAGGAGGGTGGGGGAAGCTAAGGGGTTACTTTTAAAGTGTCGGGTGGGTTTAGGGGGGTTTTTTGTGCCGTTTTTTCCCGCCCTCCCCCAAAACGATAAGGGAAGCCCCACGATCAATATCGTGGGGTTTTCCTATTGTTTTCGGAGAGCCCCCGATTGCTGACGATTTTGAAAATATTGACGATATTTTCAATTGTCCGAAGCCCGATTCACATCCCTAGAAGCCAGTAGTCAGAAGCTGAAGACAGAAGTCTGTAGTCAGAAGCCGAAGACAGAAGCCAGTAGTCAGAAGCCAGCAGTCCAAGCTGAGGTCAGAAGCCAGTAGTCCAAGCCGAGGTCAGAAGCCAGTAGTCAGAAGCCGGGGTTGATAGCCAGAAGATGAAGGTAGCAACTAGTAGTTCTCAAAGAGAGTGAACTTTGTTGCAAGGCAAGGATCCAGGCCTAGCTGTAAGGTTTAAATACCCCTGCAGCATCTGATGTCATCTGGAGCCGTCCTGCCT
The DNA here is from genome assembly GCF_901001135.1 of Rhinatrema bivittatum. NCBI lineage: Eukaryota > Metazoa > Chordata > Amphibia > Gymnophiona > Rhinatrematidae > Rhinatrema > Rhinatrema bivittatum. Next base: position 439,875,956 of record NC_042617.1, read on the forward strand.
GTTCCCGCGCTGGCCCCTTTAACTCTGGAGCTCCTGCGCACCCGCTTAGGGGGCGGGGCCAGCCACGACGGATCGGCGGCATCTCCCTCGAGGAGGGAATGCCACAGGAGAGGCCCCGACGGGCCCTGCCAGCCGGAATGGCGCAACAGCTGGCTGGGCCGGCCCCAAGGTGAGTGGAGGGACTGGGGCATGGCCCAGTACCGTAACAATTTCAACTTCAAATTTGCACTTAAATACTTACATGCACAGGCTATTGTTGGCATTTATATGGTAAAATAAAATATTGATGAATGACTAATTATCAGCAGCTATTTTATCATATGAAGCATATGTAGTGCCTATGATTGTCAGAAGCAAAAAAAAATAGTTTTGCATATGTTCAGGCTATTTTAAAACATGCACGCATATATGCATGCATGTTATAAAATGGTTGCATCCCTAATCGCGGGCAAATGAGCACACGCCTGTTTAAAAGTTTCCATCCCTGCGTGTTCCGGAAATGTATTTCTGGTGGGTCTCTTTACTGTCTGTTTCAAGTAATTATTTTATATTTAAATAGTGATTCTTAAAAGTAGTCCTTTGTATTCATTTGTCTAGGCATGTTATTTAAATTGTGTGCTTATTTATTTATGGATATTGTTTAATCATTTTGTAATGCCTTGAGCCAACACAAGTAAGATATGCAAAAATATGATAAAATAAATAATGTATATAATGTACAAGATACATATATTTTTAAGAAGCCATTCCTGACTGGCAATAACAAAATTCAATGTGTGATCATAACAAAAGCAACTAATAAATCAGAAAGAGAAAAACAATACATGATTAATATCCTATCAAGTCCATAGATATACAGAGAGAGCTAAATCAAAAATGTGCAAGGAAAAAGAAAATCAAAATAGCATAGTATTTTAATCAATGTATCCATAAAACAGCTGCTACTAATATATATGCAAGCAGAACTAGTTATTACCATCATCACAGAGTTCTGCTGGTTTTACAGCTGCCAGTAGAAAAGATAATGAAGGCGACTGTGGAGGGAGTTTATCCCTCAATAGGAAAGATAACTATTGAGGTTAATGGAAAACTTGAGAAAAAATTGTGCACCCAGTTGAACTATCTCAGAATGCTCAATTTCCTCTGTTTTCTCCTGGCCCTAGCCTCATTAGGAAAAAGTATGCACCCTAAAATGATAAAACAAAACATTACAATTTTGTAAAAACATTCTCAGAACCCAGACTCTGTTCATCTCTAAAGTAAAATTTATGATAAGAGTAGAACTTGTAGCTGCCTGTTTTTCTGATCTTTCTGAAAGAGGTGACAACTGCCTCCCTGTTCTTCCTAGTTGGAGGTAGACAATTGACTTTGGAAGTTAAGGGCATTTCTTCCCAGGACACCTTCAAGATTTAGCTTAGTTACTTTATTAAAATGTCTATACCTGATACAGACAAAATTTGAGGAAAGTTTGTAAGGCACTGGTTTCTTGTGTCAGAATGTGCCAGAAGTTCTTTTTTATTATGCTGGATCAAACAATTTATTTATTTATTGAATATCATAGCCATGCCTTCTATCCTTTTCTGTCTATTGTGTGTACCCTGTGCAAAGAAAATTGAGGCCACATTTATATTCTCTGGTTGATTAAAAGACTCAAAGTTTACTTGCGTCTTATGCAATATGCAAAAAACTTCAGAATAAAGAATTAAAGTATACAATGCAAAGTTACAAAAAGAAATTGAATATGAGACGGGAAAATTTAGAGCAAAAGGTTGCCTACCTACAGTCCGTATTTATTTCAGGGGGAAAAAAACACCTTAGGCATAAGATCCTATTCTTTTCTTTTTCTATGGCTTTCTCAATGTTTCTGTAAGTGAGGTTATTTTTGTTGACTAGATCTTTTAGTAACACTATTCTAATTTGTCTGAAAAAGTAGCCTTAGGCCTGGTGTGATTAGCTTATGTGTTATAAGCATTGTGAAAATTTATTACAAATTGCAATCTCATGATCAAAATGTAGCAAGCAGTTTTTTATATATGCAGGTCAGGAACTGTTGCACAAATGGCAGCTTGGATAGATACTTGCATCATTTTAAAACCCTATCTCTTTTATCCATTCGAGAAGATAAAATCTAAATATTTTTTTTTGTGTCTGAAAAGCATAGGCACTACATATGCTTCATATGATAAAACAGCTAATGATAGTCATTCATTAATATTTTATTTTACTATATATAGGCTAAAAAATATTAATCAACCTCAGATCATTCTGGGGTTTATTAATACAAATCTTGAATGTTGCACCAATGATGATTTATGAAATTATTATTCAATCACGTTCCCTGGGAAAATATATTGATTTAGAAATCACAGCACATACTTTAAAAACATGCTGAGGTAAACTCCAGGGAGTTACATTTCATGTAGCCCACCAATGTCCATAAATTTTCTTTTATTTCAAGGTCCACATCAAGGGAAACAGTTACATTAGCTTGTTGTGTTCGATGTTTGTGATCTACATTCTTTTACAATATGCAATTAATGTGATTCTTCTTTGTTCAATTCTTTCATTAGTTCAAAGCAGTATGACATTTACCTTAGTAGCATTTTAAATGAACTAATCAATAACTAGATGTTCACTATTAAGAATGATGAAGAAGGGTCGAGTAGGAACCAAACAAGGTTATCTACTATCTACTTTTAATGTATCTTCTAATTCTTTTCTATATTGGGAGGCATAACCATGTCTAATCAATTCCAACTAAGCTGCTGAATTTGATGCAGAAGAACACAGTTGGGTTTTAAAGGTATTATCTCTTTTTTAGCTGTGATCCACTTAGGGCTAAAGATAATGTGGAATATAAATGTTTTATATAAATAAAATAAATTTCCCTTCACAACATCCATTTTTTGTTTTTTCAAATGCCATATTTCTAAAGAGAAAAAAGATTCATTTGGAGCAATTCTCACTACTGATGTTATTAAAAAGGCAACAATAGATGATTTCAAAGAAAACTCAAGGTAAGACAGGAAAATGGTATGCAGAGTTTTGTAAGTTTCTTTAGAATACAAGCCACTCTTGAACAGGAGCGTTGCTAGGCACTTCAAAGATCTGGGCCCACAGGTCCTTTCCTCCACCTCCCATCCCTCCACAGACCACACCTTGTCAGTAATATGAGAATGATGGATCATAATCTACATAGAAGCATGCATTCCATTAATTGTGTGTGCGCATGTGTATTATGGATGCATTGCTCATTTTTCCCAATGATCTGGAAATATTGGGGTTTTATAACATGCACGCGCCAGTGAGCACATGTTATAAAATTGGGGGTCGGCGCATGCAAGGGGGTGCACATTAGTGCATCTTGTGCAACCCGACGCCCGCGACCTTCCCCAGTTCCCTCCCAGTCCACTCCAATTTAGTAGCGGCCTGGGAGGGAACTTCCCTACCCCATAACCTGACCTTCCTACCCCTTCTCCTAACCTTCCTGCCCCCTAGCCCTATCCTAATCCCCCCCAAACCCTTGTCCTACCTTTTGCACCTGCCTCGGGGCAGGTGCAAGTAGCATGCGCCGGCACTCTGCCGGCACGCGATCCCCCGGCACAGCAGCAAATGGCCGCTGTGCCAGGGGCCTATAGCCCTGCCTTGTCCCGCCCCTGAACCTCCCCACCCCACCCCCACCCTGCCCCTGCTCTTTGGCCCTGGGATTTACACGCATGACCAGGCCTTTGAAAATTGGCCCGGTGCTCATAAGGCTCGGGTTTACGCATGTAAAGCTTTTAAAATACAGGTTATTGTGCATGCATCAATCATCCACAGAATTCACTAATTGCTTCATAAGGTATTCACAGCAGCTGCCTGAGAGACCCAGACACAGCCCAGTACACAGCCACTTACATAAAGATTTTGGGTTGCAGTATTGAAGACATTTAAAAATTGTTCTGTGTTAGTGGATGGACTTTGCCCTTTCTCAGGGAGTAGCCAAGATATTGGACTTCTTGCCCTCATAGCAAACATTTCTTAGGGTTGGCTATCAGTCCTCAGAGGAGCAGTAAGTATTGAAATAAAAAATTTGGGGTAGCTAGGTGTTGGGGTGGAGAGGGGAAAGGGAAAAGGGAAGGTTAGGTGGGGGATAGGGAAGTTCCCTCCCAGTTCGCTTAATTGGAGCAGACTAGGAGGGAACTGGAAAAAAGACTGATCAAATTGCCGTGCGTAATTTGAAAACTCCTCCCTTGCGCGAACGAGTTGCGGGCTGTCCACACATGCGTGCGTGGATGCTAAAATCTGGCGCGCATGTGCGTGCAGACATCGTATTTTATAATATGTGTGCGGTGACGTGCACATGTTATAAAATGGGCGCATCCATGTTTGTGCGCCAGGAACCACGTATATATGGTTGCACGCGTGCGGATCTTAAAATTGACCCCCATAGTGAGGGAGAGAAAACTTCATAGAGACATAGCAGAGCAAACTCAAAATAGCATTGTAACTTTGAACTCAAAAGTCACTATGAATGCTCATAAGCTATGATAAATTTAATCATCAGTCTTAAAAGTTCTAATATCCACTTTTTTTTAGAACCAATTGTTTAGTGCAAGTGATAAGCACCCAAAACAAGTGCAATAAATGTAATAATAGGGGTAACTTATCTTAAGATCAGACTTGCCTAAAAAACTGCACTCAGACATATCATGTCCAGCCCAAACCGGTTTGCATGTCATATGCCTTCCTTAGGGCAAGATATATGTCTCAGAATGTTAAAATTTCTGAAATAACTGCAATTAGTGTCATCCCACTTTTACTAACTAATTTAATGATGAAATTAGAAATATTGCTGAACTTGTTTTAAATATGGCAGATCTTATCATCTGCATAAAAGCTCTTTGGTACATATGAATATATCAAAAAAGAATTTTAGGAGCTATCAAAATCTTTCTAAATAGGAATAAATTTAAAAACATTCTGTCCTTTGTCTATAAGATAATGTCATTCCTCAAGCCTGCTTACATCTAGCTTCAGGTAAAAACCTAGTTTCCATGGAGTAACTATGGTGACTCCATGGTGATGCCTTCAGAATGTTCACATTCGACCAGTTTTTGAAGTGATGGACCTTATTTTTTTTTTTTTTTTAAATCTCAGCTCCATTCATTTTAAAGGCTATGGGAAAAACACATTGAAATAAATGATAATAAATTGTTCCAGAAAACCCATATAAAGTAATTAAAAGTAACAAAATTACATTCATTCTCTTTCACACTTTCCCTAGATGATATATATTCACACTTACCCATAAAACCCCAATACAACCACTTCTAGACCCATTCTTATAAAAAATTCAAAATTGGAAACATTTTAAACCAAAGATCTAACAGCTTTAGATACCCCCCTCTGGTGACCAGCCCCACCAAAACAAAGTTTCTGAGGGACTTTTGTCACTTATGAGTTCCTAAGGACCCCTATCCACAATGGTTAGATATCTAATTATCCACTTTTGGGCTCAAACTCTGATTGCGATCAGGTTAACCACTCTCCCATATCTGGCCACCAATGTCAAAATGTAAACTTTTATTAATTTAGAAAAGTTATGCAGATGAGTTGGCGCTAGGTTTGCCATGGTGATTCCCAGAATTTCAAAACTTATGTGGCAGCCTCTACTCAGGCTTACCACCAAAAATGCCATGTTTTTTTTTTAAATTTTAAAATAATTAATTTAATTTTTAATGTATTTGTAAAGTGCCTACAGATACTGCTGTGGCCATCCACCTGATGATGTCATCAGCAGGGACCCCTGACCCACACATATCAAGGCTTGCCTAAAGCCTTCAGCATCTCTTTCTGTGCCCAAGATGCAGCAACAGCATCTCTAGCACTGCCAATGCCTTTCTTTTCCTGCAGCCATGCGGCAACACTTAGCCAACACGGCATCAGCTGTTTGAGACTTTATTTACATCAGGCGGGATTCGAGGCATCAGCGGCAGTCATACCAGCCACACGCTCCAGGTCCTGGCTCACTCCGGCAAAGTCTTTCCTCCCATAAGGAGCTCAGCATTGGTTATCTTAGTGGCTATCACTTGCTTTCAGTTTTAACTGCGGCTCCTAGCCTCTGACTTCAGGAGGCCTCCTCTCCCTCTGGGCCCAATAAAAATTTTTTTAAAAAAACCCAATGTGGCCGTGCTCCCAGTTCTGCTAGAGGCCCCCTCTCCAGTCACTTTGGGCCTCAAAACAAATTAAAATAAAATCAGGCCAAGTTGCTTTGTTTCTCAGGGCCACAGCACTATATTAGGAACTGCCACAGCCACTCCCAGCACCAGAGGAGCCCAACAGACCTCCAGGGATGATAAATTAATTGTATTTATAAAACATATATATATATATATATTTTTTATCCATTTCACAGTACTCTGAGAATGCAGTCCATGAAATTCTGCCCAGAAATCCCTTCATCTTTCCAAGTTACCCATGCTATGTCCAAGATTCCTCTCAGTCTCCTCCCATATAATAATTCAAAAGGGGAAAACATCCATTGAGCTCTGGTTCACATCACATCACAGATTGCAATCAGCATGTAAGGCAGCAAGGAGTCCCATTTCTTGCCGTATTCATCCAAAAATGTCCTCAACATTTGCTTGAGCTTCTTACCGAAGCGCTCAATGAGGCCATAGATCTATGGGTGATAAACCAAGGTGTGCAGGTCTTTGTAGAGGATTCTATGTTTGATGGGGAGCCAATGAAGGTTGTAAAGGATGGGTGTGATGTGATCCCTCTTTTTTGAGTTTGTTAAGAACCTGGCAGCCGAGTTCTGTAACATCTGTAGAGGTTTAATGTTGACAGCCGGGAGCCCTTGGACTAAGACTGCTCCCTACCCTACATCTGAGACATCACTTTGCACAGTGAGTGGTTCGGTGAAGTCTAGACTTGTCAGGACCAGTTCGGACCATAACAACTCTTTCACTGCTCGGAAGGCCTCCTCTGCTTCAGCTTACCACTGGACCTTCTCTGGTGCTTTCTCCAGCATCAGCCTTGTGAGAGGCTCTGCCTTCTCTGAGTAATTGGTGATAAACCTTCTGTAATATCCCGTAAGGCCTAGGAACACTCTTACTTTCACTTTTCTTTGCGGGATTGGACCTGGTGATCACCTTGATTTTCTGTATTAGTGGATAGACTTTGCCCTTTCTTAGGGAGTAGCCAAGATACTGGACTTCTTGCCCTCATAGCAAACATTTCTTAGGGTTGGCTCAGTCCTCAGAGGAGCAGTAAGTATTGAAATAAAAAATTTGGGGTAGCTAGGTGTTGGGGTGGAGAGGGGAAAGGGGAAAGGGGAAAGGGAAAAGGGGGGGTGGGGGGTAGGGGGTAGGGAAGTTCCCTCCCAGTTCGCTTAATTGGAGCAGACTAGGAGGGAACTGGAAAAAAGACTGATCAAATTGCCGTGCGTAATTTGAAAACTCCTCCCTTGCGCGAGTGAGTTGCGGGCTGTCCACACATGCGTGCGTGGATGCTAAAATCTGGCGTGCATGTGCGTGCAGGCATCGTATTTTATAATATGTGTGCGGTGACGTGCACATGTTATAAAATGGGCGCATCCATGTTTGTGCGCCAGGAACCACGTCTTCTCAAGGGGCCATATTAAGTATGACTGGTTACAAGGGTGGTGAGCTGATCATAGTGGTTTAAACGGCCAGTGCTACCTAACCCCTAGATTTATCAAAATGCTACACATATAGCAGAAATAGCACCCATGATTAAACAATGGGCATTATTAGCTAATTATCCTGCTCCCTCACTGGCAATTTCCATGTTGTGATAAATTTATTACACCTGTGCTATTTTTCACTTCACCTGCTGAAGTGAAAAATAGCACAACATGCCAAAAATTAGGTGTAGTTATTCCGGCACTAAATCCTGCATTACTGTTTCGCATCAGATTCTAACAACCCTTATTTCCCTTAACTCCTCCCACTAGAATACTTAAATTTGCTTTATTTATTTTTTAAAATTCTTTATTTATATCCTTTTACAAATTAAATTTTACAAATTTGTATTTGAGAAATACATGGTTATTCAGAGAAAGAAAAAGAAAAATTAACATAACCAATCAAAGCGACATAATACCATCTCTGTGTCCATTTTACCAAAAATCATTTTGGACAGAGAAAAAATCCTATGTTAATATTGAGAGAAAACCTTACATAACATTTAAATAAAGGAAAAGCCTGATCACAAATTTCCAGCCTACACTTATTTTTTAAACTATAGAGGAATTTAAATCATGGACTTTTTGCATCAAGAAAAACTTTTAATTGTTCAACAGAAAAAAATATATATACTTCTGAGCCCTTTTTTAGAAAACATTTGCAGGGAAATTTTAACAAAAAGGAAAAACCTAAATCAAACGCAGCTTGACGTAGAGTTAAACAACTTCTACGCTTTGCTTGCGTTATAGGGGCCAGATCCGGAAAAATCTTTATTGTCGCATCCATAAATGATACTGGAAATAGCTGAAAATACTTTTGCATAATTGTTTGTATATCCATCCGAGTTATAAATGTTATTAGTAATGTAGCTCTATCCATTATTTCAATGGATGAGCTTTCTAAAATTTCAGTCAAATTTTCTTGTAAATTCAGTCTAGTCTTTGGTGGTCCAGATTTAGGTAGAAAATAGCATTTATTGGTAGAAGGCATGTTTTCTTGTGAGAAACCCAGTGTTTTTTGAAGAAAAGACTTTAATGTTATAAACGGTATTTCTCCCAATACCTTAAGGAAATTTAAAATCCTAATGTTTAAGTGTCTATTGCAATTTTCCAAAGTCTCCAGCCTTCTATCTATTGCTTCCCGATCTTTAACTGTTGCAGCTTTAAATTTCATATTTTCCTTGTCTTTTCCCTCCAAGGCTAAGACCTTATGCTGTAAAACATTAACTTGAGATTGTATTTCTGTTGTTACTGAATCACTCTGACGAATCGAATGGTCCATTTTAGTACTTAAAGTATTAAAGGCTTTCATTAGTCCAGCCATTAGATCCCATATAGTATCAAGCGTTACTACTTCAGGACGAACTGGTATTACTAGGGGAGTGAACCCAGGGGGTTTTTCTCGCAGTAATTGCAGGTTTGCTGCGAGTGGTATTCCCCCCACCGCCCCTATCTCCACCCGTGTACCTGAAGTTCCAGCACTGTTGTTATTTGTCACTTCTCCCAGTGCAATTTCTCCTTGCTCTGGGATTTCGGCCAGTGATTCTTTCTCTGCAAGTGACCCCGATGTAGTACTCTCAAACTGTGGTACAGGGTGGGAAAACGATCCAGCTCTAAAAGTAGGTGCTTGTCTGAGATCTGGACTCAACGATGTCTCCTCCGGTAACAGTGATCCTCTCTCACCAACTGCTACAATGGGCTCCTCGACTCATGGACTTTCTGCTGGAAAACTAAAAAAAGTGTGATTTCCTGCTGCATTATTGGTGAAGGCAGCGGTACACTTGGGTACACATGTACCTTCCCTTTTTGCTTTGCTGGCATCTAAGTAAAGAATGAAATCAAGACAAAAAGCAGGAAGTCACTCGCTCTGAGTTGTGCCTACGGCCATCTTGGATTTTACTCGTTCCTTTCCTTTAAGGTCGCGATGAGACCAGCACATAAGTTTCCTCCTCCCAAGCTGAACTAAGTCCGGATGAAGCCGGACAAAGCCGTGCGCACCCCTTAGGTGCGCACGGCTTTGGTGGCACGCCGGCGGCGGTGGTGCGCCGCTGCCTCGTCGATTTTCTTCTCGCGGCTCCTCCCTCTCACTCACGTCCAGCTGGGCAAGATGTTCCGGTGCAGGAAGTGGAACCAGCAGCCTGGTCTCGTGCTCTCCTCAAGCGCCGCCGCGTCGATTTTCTTCTCGCGGCTCCTCCCTCTCACTCACGTCCAGCTGGGCAAGATGTTCCGGTGCAGGAAGTGGAACCAGCAGCCTGGTCTCATGCTCTCCTCAAGCACCGCCGCGTCGATTTTCTTCTCGCGACTCCTCCCTCTCACTCACGTCCAGCTGGGCAAGATGTTCCGGTGCAGGAAGTGGAACCAGCAACCTGGTCTCATGCTCTCCTCAAGCACCGCCGCGTCGATTTTCTTCTCGCGACTCCTCCCTCTCACTCACGTCCAGCTGGGCAAGATGTTCCGGTGCAGGAAGTGGAACCAGCAGCCTGGTCTCACGCTCTTCTCAAGCGCCGCCGCGTTGATTTTCTTCTCGCGGCTCCTCCCTCTCACTCACGTCCAAATTTGCTTTATTTATTGCGTGTGTTAAGGCCCTATTGTGAAATGATAAATGACCTGCTGCATAACTTGTTCTCGCAGTGCCTGCTGCTGGTCAATTTTAGTATGTAGGGTGTTCTGCAATTGCTGCTGTCCTTTAGCAAGGACATATATAACGTGTTCCATCTTCCCTGCTTTCCAAGTGGTCTCCAAATGGTGTACCAGCCTGGAGAAAGGAGAGAGAAATCCAAAACAAGAAAATCCTGCTGGCCTGTCTAGCCCTTACTTACTGCTTGAACTGTAACTGCACAGGTGGGTCTAGCTCCCTTGGCCTGTTGTAAATGGACTAGGCAAGAGAAACCATGAGACCCCAGGAAATAAAAAGAAAAGGATTCTGCAGGGTTTTCTTATACTGCAATTGTGGGCTTCTACTTGTGCTTCCTGCTTAGGCAAGAAGATCCCACTCCTAACATCATATGTAATATGGCCAGTAATAACTTAGGAAACAGCCAACAGGAATAAGAAGGTAGACTATGGCTGTTTTCTTAGGTGCAAATTAATTTATAGTTAGAAAACAAAACAGAAAACAAATGCAGTTCACCTTGCAGAATTGGAAATATTCGGACATTAAGCATAGCAGGTCTTCACATAAAGTGGGTTCCTGCCTGCTCCCTAGAGCCTGTGTAACCCATCTGGGTCCTGGCTCCTTATAGTGTAGTAAAGGGAACCTCCCTTCACCCAGAATCCTTTGTGGCCAGTCTCGTAAGGAGGTTGGAGGGAGTTTCTTGTATACTCGCTCAAAATAACCTAAATTGAAGACTATACTGAAATCTCTGCCTTAAAGTTAATTGCTGTGTTTGAGAAATCAAATTAATTGCTTTCTATGTTAAAATCCTACATTCTGTATCTTTCCAGACTAGCACTCACTCAGATATAGAAGTAAATTATCAGTTTCATGATTTTTGTTATTTCTCTGGGAAACTCATCAGATCTAATGTGTGCCTCACAAGAAGGACATATGATGGTTGACAGATTAAGTAAGTGAACTAAATCATGTGTCAAGCACTTTTTTGGGTCCTATGTCACAATGGTTTACTTCTAAAGCACCTTGAGCAGTTGTGGTCAACTCCGGTTCTGAAGAGCCACAAACAGGCCTGGTTGTTGGGATATCCACAATAAATATGCATGAGATTGATTTGAATAAAATGGAGGTAGTATATGCTAATTTATCTCATGCATATTCATTGTGGATATCCTGAAAACCAGGCCTGTTGATGGCTCTTGAGGACCAGAGTTGGTCATCTTGCCCTAGAGTTTTACAGAACCAGAGAAGGATAAAAAGTGGTAAGGAGAGGAAACATTTCTTCCCTTCTCCTCTGAAAAAGTTTCTTGCTGGAGGGGTTTCCTCATTGTGGGATCTGTGGGATTTCTCTGAATGAATAGGCTACTGACTGAAAAGAAAGGGTCAGGATGTTGGTTCCATTCATTTTTGTTTTTGACTATCATTTTAAGGAGAAGGAACTAATACCTTTCCATAGTGTGATTTGGGAGTCAAGTTTCCCAAGCACTGGAAGCCTGTGTCCTTAGAGTTTCTTGTCCTTTACATGGAGGATCCATATCTGTCCAGTTTGTCTTTTAAGAATAATGGTGCTTTTAGAAGTTATCTGGTATTGAAAACTTGGAGCTTTCAGCTATACCTGGGGGTTTGCTTAATCCCCTGCCAGCCAGGCAAACATTTGGAGTAGAGAAGGACCATGCTTATCAATTGTATCAACTGAGGAGTCTAAGGAAGAGTGTGCCCCACTGAACACTCATGACTTCCTTTTGAAATACGGGGGAGGGGTTGTTTCTGGTTGGGTTTGGGTTGGGGGGACAGATTAGATAAGAGGCAGAATAGGAAACAATAATGATATATTCTGGATGAGATAGTAGAATTTACTTGGCCTTTATTAGGAAAAGTATGAAATAATTTTTATTTCTGAAAGAATGAAATTTACCATTTGTGCATATAAAAATAATACTCTGACAAGGAAATCTCAAGGAGTTAGACTTATTTCAGAATAGGATTAGCAAATTTCAACAATAGTGAGATAAAATTATTAGGAAATCTCACAATAAACTGGACAATATTATAATATCTGTTCTAAGCAAAGGAACAAAGAAAATTTGTATCTTCCTACTATTAAAATCTCTGAAAAAGCCCAGTGTGTCACTGAGAAATTTATAGCTCAGTATCAGAGTGAAAAAAGGGGCTTTAATAAGTGCTAAATACTTATTAAATTTAAAAGTAGAGCAGAGTGGAAAGTGAAGTCATTTATATAGAAGAGATATCCGTGATTTGAAATCCTTAATAATCCGCAAAGCAAAAGTGTTGTAGATACCTGAAGTACTAGGAAGAAGAAATAATTAACTTAAATAAATCTGCAGTGACAGAATACAGTACTAACACTGTGATCTATAGTTAAACTTGCATTATATGTAGAACCTATATACTCAAGATTATAGTTGCACTTCTTGACAGCAACAACTGGCACAACTGATAAGATAGAAAGTTGTCTGAGTGCCTGAGTCATCATTATTATTTTATTCCATAACATTCCTTTTTGTCATCTTAGGGATAGGGCAACTTAATTATCATTTATTTTCTGGAACTTGCTAGCAATTAGTACAAGCCAGGAAAGATAATTCATAGGATACTCTCTAGCTTCCCATACTAGAAAACTTGATCACATTAGTGTAGCTAGGTGTCCTGATTTTTTAAAATTTAAAGTGTAGCTTAGATAAAATCAGAAATCATCATAGTAAGAAAAGATCATCTCGGATATCCTGAGACAGTTTCATACCTCCAAGTGCCTTTCAGTTACTCAAGCTATGAACTCAAATAGCACCCTCTATCTTTGATTCCCAGATATGGTGAGAGGATGAAGAACCATCACAACCTAGCATCTGTGCCTCATACTAAAGTTGCTTGTCAAAAAACAAAACTACAGATAAGTGTATACTGAACATAATATCAAAAGTGAAGTCTAGCTAAACTGACATACAGTTTGATATTTTAGATTCATATCTCAGAGTATTATGTAATGTGTTAACCACTACCACTGAAATGTTTACTATTAAGAAAAGCTTTATTTGTTAAAACACCACCTAAACTCTGAAGAGTGATTTTTTAAGAGATTTTCAGTAATACATTTAACATTCCTGAAGCAGAAGCTTCCCCCTTGTTCAGAATGAACCTCTGGGGTGATGTGTGTAGGAGAGGATTCAATAACTCCAGAAGAACCCCTTTGCCAAAGAAGTACCAAGGAGGGGGCAGCATACAGAATAACTCTTCTGATAAAAAATTAAAGAATTGGTGGGAAAACCTAAACGAGAGTGCTCTGACTGAATTCATTCAAACTAAAGACATGATGCCAAATTGCTTGTCCAGATTTCGGTCACCACACTGCCTCATTTCAATGAACTTATAAAACTAGCATGCACCAAATCCATAGGAATCAATGAGGGAATTAGAGAACAAAACTGGAATCTATAATATTTATTTGAGAAAACTCTTTTGACGCTAAATGAAGCTATGTTAAAAGAGTAACCTTCTGATAAAACACCACAATTATCCTCCTACTGACACCTCTTTGAGAAAATAGAAGGGAACTGGCAGCTATCGACTAGCATACACTTAATAGTCATATTGGATATACTGGGAACATGAAGTTAGGCCTAGCATTCATTAAAAAAATGGCAACATTTGGACAGAGAATTAACTCATACCATTTATATCGCCCGTCGTGCTCTGATAGGAATTCCGCATTTAGGCCTAGAATTATCATTTTGCTATAAATATAATAGAAATATCACCCGCAATAAAAAAAAATGGGCATGGTTAGGAAAATTGTAGAATTACCACATAGATAAATATTGCAATGCACATTATTTGTTTTTAACACACACAGTATATTATCGCGGATTGTAATGCACAACTGCAGCCATTATCGCAGGGTGGGGGGGGAGAGAGAGAGAGAGAGAACACGATAATAGGTGAATAGGACTTTAAATAAGTAGTACTGTGGATGAGCACATTTGGGGGGTTGGAGTAGGTTTGCGGGTGGTTTAATATACATAGAGGAATTAACTGCAAATTTAATATGACTGATGAATTTCTATCATTTTAATCAATGAAAGGTACAACAAGAGGAGTTGGTTTGTTCAATAAAGTTTCAGTTGCAATTCTGTTGGTCTTTAGCTACAGGGGTAATAGGTCTCTTTCCCCTACTTAATAGCCACCCACCTCCATGCCTTCAACCTCTAAACTGTGGCCCTGTGATGCTTAGGTTCTCAGGGTGTCACTAAATGTGCATATTTTGATAGGAATGAACCTTATTCTAAGCCAGGGCAGGGCTGGTGCTTCCATTAGGCAAATTAGGTGGTCGCCTAAAGCACCAAAATTTTGGAAGTGGCAAAATCCTACCAGCATGAGGCCCAGAAGGAAAAGCTAATACTGCCAAAGAAGGGAGTGCTGTGCTGGAGCTGCCTCCAATAGGTAAGCTGGGGCGGGGGTTGCATGACCTAATGCTTGCCTAGAATGCTAAATACTCTTGCACCAGCCCTGAGCCAGGATATGTTGAGTATGATCTTAGTCTCCCAGTTCACTGCTAATGCCTTTCCTAACACTTGCATTGTGCCAAACAGAGTTCATAAAGTTCTTGAACTCATAAGGCAACATGTCTAGATGTGCCTAGAAATTCTTTTTATTCAGGTCAGTGGCATCCAATACAATTGGGACTATTTCTGTATCTTTCTGTTATGTTTTCTTCATCTCCGATTGCATCATTTTATACAAGAATCTTTTCTTTCTCCATACGATCCACAGAATAGTTGCTTGGTACTGAAACTTCTGTCAGCAATGGTATTCTTGTGCTTCTCTCCTTTATCACAATAAGTGATTTTCTCACGCTAAGTTTTTTTTTTATCTTTTGGAACGGGAATGTCCCAGCTAATCACAACCTCTTCATTCTCTGCAATTCTCTCAATGTCATGATCCCAGTGAATTTTTGGTACAGTGATGTTATAAGGTTCACACAATTTCTAGTGGATGAACTGTACTACCTTTTATGCTTCTCTGTATATGGAACTTATCACATCAACATTTGATATCCAACAGTGAGGTGTTTCTAATTCTGTTTTACAGAATATGTATTTATGTTTTTTTTTAATCCCAGCTACCTAGCACAGCTGAGTTTTAAAACAGTTTGGACAAGTTCATGGAGGAGAGGTCCATAAACAGTTATTAAACAAATAAACTTGAGAAAGCCATTACTTATCCCTGGACATTAGCAGCAGGGGATCTATCTACTGTTTGAAATTCTGTCAGGTATTTGTGACCTGGATTGACCATTGTTTTACTATTTTTTTTAAGCTACTTTGACCCATTTTGTCTGAAATCTACTATCTTTTGCTGTAATTATCTATTTCTCATCTTTAGTTTTAAGATCACCTCTCCTTAACCAGTTCTGAGTCAGATTTTGAAGCATATAGGGTTTCTGAAGTAATTCTCTTTATTTCCCATTATTTTTATGCTTTTGCCAATTGATTTTTCTTGCCTGCTGGTCAGATTCTTTAAAGAGTTTTTCTTTTGTAAAATTCCATTGCCTCCTTCTCCATCATGTGCTGGTAAATACTCACTCTTCCACTCACCAGAAACATTGCCCAAGTTGAAGGATGGAAACTGATTTTTGATGTTTACTTTTGTTCTTGAGCACTTTCGAGTATTAGGATCTGTTAATGCTGCTAAGTATACTTGAAGGTATTTGGGGTAGATTTTAAAAGGAGCGCGTGTGGCCTACATGTATGCACGCTACCTGGTGTGTGCACATGTACGCCCAATTTTATAACTTGTGCACAGAAGCGCATGCAAGTTATAAAATCAGGGGTCGGCACCCAAGGGGGTGCACAATTGCGCACCTTGCACACACCGAGCCGCACTGCCTTCCCCCATTCTCTCCCAGGCCACTCCAAAATCGGAGCGGCCTAGAAGGGAACTTCACTTCCCCCTAACCTGACCTTCACACCCCTTCCTCTAATCTTTCCCCCACTAGCTCTACTCTAACCCCCCAAAATGTTTATCTTACCTTTTGCGCCTGCCTCTGGGCAGGCACAAGTTGCACACGCTGGCAGCCTGCCGGCACGTGATCCTCCAACAGAGCGGCAATGGCCCTGTGTTTCTAATCTATTTCTATAAGGCCTGTACTACCTTTAGCTCTTGGAATCTAGAATATCAGAATAAACTGTTTCTTATTTGTAACACCTTCTTAGTTTTAGAATCCCTAAAGCAGAATTTACAGCAAGTCCCAGGGGCCACAATCACTGTCTCACAAACATCAGACATCTGACCTTGGGTGTTAGGGTTCCACAAGTGGACCAAGCCTCCAGGTTCCTAGATGGTATGGGTGGTCTTTTTTATACTTATCACTCTTCATGTTCAGAGTCCCAACTGGTTGTTGGGCCATTTGTTTTATTCGTTTTGGCAATGTGTGCATAATTTGTGATTGAAAGGTACACATGCAAAACTGAGGGTATACATGCAAAGCCAAGGGTATGAGCACATGAGGATAGTGGCCTTCATGCATGCATAACAGCAGTTTTGCCTGCATACATTCTGATTGCGAAATATGCGCACATGGACTGAAACGAATGAAATGAATGACCTAAAAAAAACAACAAATGCACATCCCTAAATACTCACTTAGATCGTCTTCTTCTTCAAAAGCTTTCAAGTAGGAGGTAACCAAGTCTCGCTGTAAGTTGAGTGTTAAACAATAAAATGCTTACTGCAACTTAAAAAATGATATCAAGCAAGAATGGCAAAAATCATCAAGAACTAAAGAATGATAACTGCACTATTACAATCTCTTTATCTATCTCCCAGCTTGAATCAGTGTCCTTTCCTAGTGAAGGGAAAAAGAAGAATAGCGTTTCTCAAGATGGGGTAGAAAGGTGAAGGCCAAAGCAATTTCTCCCCCTCAAAAATAGAAAAAAATCACAATCAATTCCCTTCAGTCCAATAAATCTCTTTCTGAGCACTGCAAGCCCACTTGACTGGTGTGCAGACATGCAGACATAGGCAGTTTTTACATTTGAGCTTGGATGTGAGATAGGCAAATATTGGAAAAGAGGGCAGGTGTGATAAGTGACAGTGTTAGGCTGAATCTATTGTATGTAGGGTATGCCAAAGTAGTTCTAAAAATATGAATGCCCTCATCTGCTGAAAGAGGCTTCTGAAAGGGCACTCTTTGGTATCTGTATATACTGATATTTCCTTCATATTTTATGTGAATGAAAAATGAAAGAGTAAAAAAATAGAAGCTGGCATGTCCTAGGACTCATGATTTTCTATGGTAGGAAGAAAACAATTTTGACAAATAAGAGCTGTTTTGATTCAGCTGGGTTGAGAATTACGTACTTACTCCTCTCCTGAATTGAATTTGAGGGCTCCAGGTGGTAAACAAAAGAAGCATAAGTATATAGGTGAATAACCTCTTTTGGGAGGATTTATTAGTATTAATTGTGAACCTATAGTGACTCTGCCTCCTGTGCTTTGAGTTTTTGTTTTGAAACTGTGCTAATTATTTGATTTTATGCACCTGGAATATCACTCAAATGGACCTTTCTATGGCAGTTGATATCTGGGGAAAAAAAACAAATATATGGTGATAAACATCACCAGAGCCCTGGAAGTCCAGGATGGATTGATCCAGTATATTGTTATTCCCTTCTTCAGCTGAAATACTGAGTATATTCCTTTAGGATCAGCACATTTATGAACTACATAATAATGTTAGGATTTCCTAATAAATATTGCAACCTCTGTTATTTTATGACTGTGTTAGATGCATTTTTTTCTCTACCTAGTTTCTTATTAATTTGTCTATTTTTTTTCCAGGTGAATTTCTTGCAGTATTACTACATCTCTGCTTTTCTCCTTTATGCTGTAAAAATATTGTCTCTCTTATGGTTCTTGTTAGCACCATTCACATTCCATGCAACAATTTAAATCTTAACTTGCAGTACTAATACTTTGCAAGTTGCCTGTGAGCTACTCATATTCACATATTTTGTACTTCTAGCTGTCAAAGTGATTGCATTTAAGTCACTCAATATACTTTCCCTGTTTTTCTTATATCATCCAGCTCCCGATAATAGTCCAAACTTCAGAAAAAAAAAAAGCTCTCAAAACTTCCCGAGGGTCAACAAATATCCTATCAGCTGTGGAAAAATACAGCAAGTATTCAACTTTCAAAAATAACCTTGTCAACAAAAAGCCTTATTTCAACTTCCATCACATTCTGCACATATTGTTTTTATTCTGAAACTTCACTGGCAAAAACTATTTAACATATATTTTGGAGATAACCACAATGTTTATGTTCACAAATCCATTCTCTGGTGCTTTCATGGAAGTGTTGCAGTCTTGAGTTTATCAAAATTTCTGCAGCAATGTTTTTGATCCTTCCTTCTCAGTATAAGTGTTCATTTGTTATTTTTATTCAGTTCTCAAATTATTCAGATATGTTTAGGACCCTTGTTACTAAAGCTGACCACCTCACCCTTGAAAAATAAAGGGGCTGTAATGACACCTTCTCCTTCCTCCAACCCCAGATAACAAAAGGGGCACATACTATAGCCCTAAGTGTGCCTCTCTCTAAGACTGTACCATTCTCTTCTCTATTCCCATAAGATGTCCTGTTCCTTCCCCAGCCCATTCCCCATTAAATCTTATACCATCCTGTGAAGGAAAACTGGTATTAAGGTCAGAATTTATTCCCAATTTCTTGAACCTCATTGGCTCTGGCGCCAGGTGACCCAACACTCTTTGTTGCCTCAGAGGTGCAAAGTTATCCAGTTAAAACTTTGAAAATCCACTCCAATTTGATTCAAGCTTGCAATTGATTTTGTAGCTGAAGCTATGCCCCTTGAATTAAGTCCAACCCACTTCTCTACAAATGTAACTTGTTTGGGGAAAGGGGCAGTATATAACTACAGCAGCTGAATTGCAACTTGCTTTGAGCTCAGATTTTAAAAAGGAAAATACTTAAATTAAAAAATAAAATCCAAAATCTAAATATGAAATAAAAATAGATTTTCTCTATAATATCCTATTGCTTTATTTTTAGTGTCTCTTCATAATGTTCAGCCTTATGACTGCCTGAAGAAACCATGTACCCCTCATTCATTAATATCTAGCTGGATATGTGAGACAGTTTCATTTTCTGGAACCATTTGCAAAGTTAGCTGCTCTGTTTCTATATCGTCTTGTGCATCAGTTGTTTTGGTAAAACTTTGAACAATATGGGCCAGATTTTAAAAAGGTTTCGCACGCTGGGCCTATTTTAAAAAGGCCCAGCAATGCACCTAAAGCTCCGGGCCGCGTGTAAGTCCCGGGGCTTTACTAAAGGGGCAGTCCGGGGGCAGGGAGGGGCCAGAGGCCTCCGACACAGTGGCCATTGCCGCTGTGTTGAAGGATTGCATGCCGGCAGGCTGCCGGTATACGCAACTTGTGTCTGCCCGGAGGCAGGCGCAAAAGATAAAATAAAATATTTTGGGGGGTTAGAGTAGGGCTAGGGGGAGGAAAGGTTAGGGGAAGAGGAGGGAAGGTCAGGTTAGGGGGAAGGGAATGGGGGAAGGCAGAGCGGATCGGCGCACACAAGGTGCACAATTGTGCACCCCCTTGCGTGCGCCGACCCCTGATTTTATAACTTGCGCATTCCTGCGCGTGCAAGTTATAAAATCGGGTGTACATGAGTGCCCGCTGGGTAGCTCATGCACATGTATGCCTGCGCTCACCTTTTTAAAATCTACCCCTAGTGGGCCGGATTTTATAAATTAGCGCGAGCGCGTACTTTTGTTTGCGCACCAGGCGCGAACAAGAGTACGCGGGATTTTAATAGATATGTGCGTAGCCGTGCGTATCCATTAAAATCTGGGGTCGGCGTGCGCAAGGCTGCCCAAAATCGGCAGCCTGCGCGCGCTGAGCCGCGCAGCCTGCCTCCGTTCCCTCCGAGGCCACTCCGAAATCGAAGCGGACTCGGAGGGAACTTTCCTTCCACCCCTCCACACCTTCCCTTCCCTTCCCCTACCTAACCCACCCCCCCGGCCCTATCTAACCCCCCCCCTACCTTTGCGCACGTCGGCCGGCTGCCCCACTCCATGTTCCGGTCCCGGGGGCTGGTCCGGAGGCCGCGGCCACGCCCCCGGAATGCCCCCGGGCCGAAACCACGCCCGCAGCGCCGCCCCTAAACGTCGCGTCACACGTGACACGCCCCCAAAATGCCACGTCACTCTGGGCACGCCCCCGACACACCCCCGACACGCTCCTCCATGCAAACCCAGGGACTTACGTGTGTCCCGGGGCTTGCGCGCGCCGCCGAGCCTATGCAAAATAGGCTCGGCGCGCGCAGGGGGGGTTTGGGGTGGGTTTTCAGGGGGTACGCGCGTATCCTACGCGCGTACCCTTTTGAAAATCTACCTGATAGCTTTTTACCTTTTTAGTTTTATCGTATTTTTCTTCCAATTTTTTATTTGAACAGATGGGAAGTCAATACAACATAAACAAATAGGATTTTCTTCTTCTCCAGGACAAAGTCAAATTTTTACATTTGCCATAGAATGAGATCCATGTGAACCCCTCTTTGCCAAATTTTTACTGTAATTCTTTATAGACATGAAAGATTTTTCCATACTTATACTAAATTACAAAAGGTTATAGCTTTCTAATAGCAATGGCATTTTGGCCTGCTTTATCTTAAATGTTTTAAAACAAAGAGTTTGTGAAGGGGTATACACAGGAAAATCCAATAATATCTTAAATGACCAGATCCAGAGATCTGGCTTAGTCCATCCTCAGGTGACATGGTATTCTGGTTCAGGCAGAGGATCCTGAGAACTTGACTATCTAGCCAGGCCCAGTAATGAACAGGAGATGCTGGGGTAACAGGAGGAATCTTAGGAAAGGCCAAGACTGATAGACTGTAAGTTGTGATACTGCTTCTTTGTTTATAAGCTGCAAAGATATGCAGAGTTGTTTTTCTGTTGCAAATTAATAAAGATTTATTTAATTATTTATTTTTATTTAAAATTCTTATATACCGCACTTTCAATTTGTATTGGTCAGGCCGGTTTACAGTATTACATTCATAACATTACAAATTCCATAGCATAGTATACAACATCATACAAGTTAAAACAAATAACATGCAATGGACAAGTTCATGAAAATCCAGCCAGAGCCTAGCCTGTATTTATTCTCTGGCTATGCTGACTGCACATGGTGTCATAAAGTCTTATTTACTAATCTATATTAAAATCATCTATTAATCCACTTTAACAGTCAATTTTAATATGGGCATTAGCTAGAAATTTAACACCACATTTACTTAAAGGCTGGGCTTGATGGACCCTTGGTTTGACCCAGTATGGCATATTCTTATGTTATTTTGTTCATCAATAGCAGGTTTTATAGCAGCTGGTAATATTTATTTTATTTAAAAAAAATTATGTATCCCATTTTATCAAAAATTCATAATGGTTTACAAAACTTGTTACATTCATATTCCAATAAAAACAAGTAGAACAACAACACAAACATAAAACAAGTTGTAAAACAACAACATAAAATAGTGTAAAATAACTATAAAAATGAGTCCTGTACTTCACATTCGTTACCTCCCCACAACTTACAACTGCAAAATATTTCAAGATATACCATTTACTCAATATCAAAATAATCATCACTCAATTATCTGCTGTAAATTAGCATCAGTAGAAAATCGTCATCATGATATCATCTCGAAAGCCTCCATGAATACAAAAGCTTTCAGTTGTTTCCTAAAAGTCTTAACTTACAGGGATATTCATCAAAACGTGTTATGGCGTTAACTTATGCAATAAGGCGTTAATACCATAATGCATGTGATAATTGTGTTAATGCACAGCATGAAAGCAAATTTTTAGAAGGGGTGGGATAAATTAAAATGAGAGAGAGAGAGATAACTATTTATAAGGCCTTCATGGTAGTCAACTATTTATACCTCTACAGGAGAGCCAGCTAATAGTTCTAGGTGAGGTGTTGATGGTGGTTTAGGGGCCAGTTTTAGATGCAGAGTGAGATATACAAACAGCACATTGGGGCTTGAGATCCCTTTGGCTATACTCAGGGGAGTAGTGGGTGAATATTTTGGCATTGGAGATCCCTTTTTCAGCAGCTGAGTTAGAAGGGTGGTGTGGACATTGGATATCCATAATCTTGGTGACTCAGAAAGTTGGCATTAGACCATGAAAGTCCTTCTAGGTAACTTGGAGTTCAGTCAAATTGGCATCCATATTAGCTAGACATTCCAGTGGATTAACACAAATCACATTTGTTAACATGATTTGCATTAACTGCTTATAAATATTTGTGGTAGACCCTCCCAATCTGGCCACCAGATATCACTGTCCCTGTCTTAGAACACACTTTGTAAGAAGCCATCCACACTCCTCAGTCCTTCCCATCTGGTGGTTCTGGATTGTATGCCTCAATGTTATTTAGCCCAGCCATGCTAATGTTTGGGGGCTCAGTTTGAGGAAGCAAGGCAAAAGTAATGATGATTAAGTTTTAGACACTGGTGAGGCCTCCCAGCTTCTCCCAAAGGAGTATATTTTAGAAGTGATACCTCCCAGTGCACTCACTGCCTGAGGGTCTTTCTTATAATTCACAGAGAGATAGATTGGTGAGCCTGATACCTTTTAGGGGGAAAAGAGCTCTCACCAGGGGACCAAAGACCTGTGAGCCTATTCTAAACCATAGGTAGGCAAGCACCAATGATGGATCATACTGCGAGAGACAGTGAAGGCAGAAGAAATATCTGGATTGTATGCCTCATCCATTGCTCCTACCATGTGACAGGGGCCGACCAATGGCACCAGTAGTCCCTGTCACATGGTAAGGGCATGGTAAGCGCAAAGAGTCACCGGCACCATTTTGATTACTGGCAGCCGATAGCCCAAGAGGGGGAGATCGCTCCTGTGACCCTCGCTGGACCACCAGGGACTTTCGGCAAGTTTTGGGGGGGCTCAGGGGGGGAGATGTAGTTTGGGGTGAGTTATTTTTGCTTTTTTTAAAAGTGAGCTTTTCTCCCCCCCCCCAAAAAAAATAGAAAAAACACATGAAACTTCGTGGATTTTCCTTTTGTTTTGTCAGCCCCCCAAAATGCAACAAAATAGGAAATATCGTCTTTATTCCCTATTTCGTTGCAAACAATGCACATCCCTAATGGATGATGTGTAAATTAAAAAAATAAAGAAAAATAGGCAGATCTGCGGAGTTTTAAGGGTGAGGGATAACTGGGATGGGGTGAAGGCTATTAAACTAGGGGGGTTTGGAGGACCTATCTCTTAACTGATTAAACTGAGGATAAATTGATAAAACTGGCAATAGTGTGGGCATGTGCCTCTTTTAAAATCCCCTGATTGATACAGTAGGAGTGGCATTTAGACGAACACGTGTACCCACTTAAAGTTTGGCACACATGTGTGTGTGGCTAGTATATTTTATAGCATGTGCACATATACATGAAATAAAACACACAGGAAATAGGGATGTGGGTAGTGAAAGTGAAAAGGGGAAGGGGTCGGGGTCGGGGAAGGATGGGGGAATCATAGAATGAGGATATGAAAAGAGAGGGAAAAAAGGGAGGGGACAATATCCCCATCCATTTCCTTATGTGAATCAAAGTGCGATCAACAAGGGCTAATAAAACACTAACATATAATTGATCACTTATACCTCTAAATCTCTTTTTATTTCTCTTCCAGGTTAAGACAACCAGGGCTGCAGAAAACAACACAAAATTCCATCAATAATCTACAATGCATTACCAAAAACCTGAAGACAAAAAACAATTTGGCAGAGTGAAGTCCATGGCTAAATACAAATACTACAAAATAAAAGTAATCAGAATAACACCTTCAAGTGCTATTCTTTTATATGTTTTCTCCTTCATAAGCTGTTCACCTTAAATTTCAATTCACACTACACTCTCTTTCTAACAAGCTAGCAGATGAACCTAAAGCATTAGCAATGAAAAAACAATCAAAAGGACTACCTTTTCCTTCTAAACAAAATAACCCAGTCAGTTACTCTAGGTTCCTTACGATGCTGGTGAGGAATAGCTAATAAGCTATTCTGCAGTTTTTCAAATGTGTTCACCCTCTCTTGTTCCCATTCTTCATCCTCATTCTTGGGTTCTGTCATTGATCCCTGTACTTTCTTGCTCTGTTCTTCCAGCTTGAGTTCGAACTCCATGTCATCTGACCATGGACACTCTTCAGTGTTGTGGTCCACTGCCTTACAAAAAGAACATGCCCACTGGGAGGATTCTCCTTGGGTTTTAACACTTCCCTTCAAGGTTTCTTTAACTTTGGCCTTTCCAAAGGAGCAGTGTTCTCCTGATGCTGGGTCCTTGCCTGCCTTCATTGTTTTTGTTTTTGTTTGAAATTATTTTTATTGCATTTCAGTATTAAACATGATAACAGCAACCAAGTTCAACAACAACTCCAGAGAGCAACAAATCCAGTTAGTAACAATCCAGAGAATAACAATCAAAGTCCCAGAGTAGTTTACTAGGTCTAATACAAATTCTAGGTCTAATACAAATTCTAAGTGTTACCCCCCTCCCCTCAATTACCTTCCCTCCCAGCCTTCCCTACAGACCAAGACCTGGAGTTGATCGAGCTATCTTCCATCATGGCGTAATGTTAGGGTATAGATCAAGTTCGGGCATGTGCTAAAGAAAAATCTGTGGCAGATGACAACTTTTGGATGAATGGAGTCCAGAGGTTCATGAATAGTAGTAGTAGTTTCCTTTGCGAACTGGGTGTTGCGACCATCAGTCTTCAACGGCTTCGACTCACCTACCTCTCACTACTTGCAGCTCCTCCTGCTCACCTCGGACTACTGGTTGCTGCGGCGTCTGTTTGCCGTCCTCTCTGGCGTCCCCGGACTAGCTTTGGTGCTGCCTCCCGCCATGCTCCTCCAAGGTACCTTAGGGCGTGCGCACGCATGCCGCCCTCATCTTTATTTCCACGTTGGCGCGAACCTCAGGGGCATCCCCCTGATATGACGACATGCTGCCCGGATATTTAAGCCTACAGTATTTGCTAGCTCATTGAGTTAGCAATGGTAACTCTACGGATGGGATTCACTCTCCATACCGAAGCTGCTCTGCCACTCCAGCGCTATCTGGAACTCTTACATCTTTCGGGGTTACTAACAGGGTACTCGCTCCTCAGGGGCCTCTTCTGCTTCTTTCAGGTGCTATCAGGAAACCGGTACTCGCTTCTCGAGGGCCCATGTACTCTGAGTTGCTGCCTACATCTTCAAACCCTTCTACTTGGAAGACTTCACTAACAGTTTCCATCTGTGAGTACAACTACCATCTATTCAAAAGTACTGCTTCACCGGAACCAGGTACTCGCTCCTCGAGGGCCTGCCCTCTGTTCCGGTGCCAGACCTCTTGTCTAGTGGAATCTCTGTTACTGCTACGTGAGTACAATACAACTGAGTCTCTCTCTGCTCTAAGGGATCAGGTGCTCGCTCCTCGAGGGCCTGCTCTCCCTGTCCGGAGCTCCTCCTAATTCTACCTGGGACTCTGAATGCTTCTTATCGTGTACTCATAACTCTCAGTCTCTTTCCACTACAGCACAGCCTAGCAGAGGATTCGCTGTTCCAGCATTCTGTGGGAGACCTGCCGAGCTGGGCTCAACATCTACTACTCACTACTGCAACCTCTGGTGGTTTCCAAAACTGTTTAATAAAAGATTCAAATCTGTGTTTGTGTGTCCAGAGTCTAGCCTGACACTGTGGCGCCTCACGGGACTGCCCCCCCCCCCCCCCCGTGGGTATGGTCAGCTACCACAGTGTCCAAGGATCCACCCAAACATCAATAACCATAACAGATTGCTAACTCCATGGATCCGGCTCAGCTCAATGCCTTGCAGGCCATTCCAGGCCTGGTCCTGCGCGTTGCTGAACAAGACGCATTGGAAAAACTCACTATTGCGTTTCAACAGCTGCACGCACAGAAGAATCAAGGTTCTACTTCCAGTAATGAAGGTCAGTTACCTGAAGTAACTGTAAAGACTACTGTGCCTCTTGCTGCTCCAATACGTTTCTCTGGGGAGATTCAGAGAACTAGAGGCTTCTTAAACCAGTGTTGTATGCATTTTGCATTACAACCTTCTCACTTCCCAACATCCTACACCAAGACTACTTACATTCTATCTTATCTTGATGGAAGGGCCTTGTTTTGGGCTTCCTTGCTGTGGGAATGCAAAGACCCTATACTCCAGGATATTAACGCATTTATGGACTTGTTCAAATCCATTTTTGATGATCCTGTCCGACACACTGTTGCTGGTTCTGCTTTGGTGGACCTGAAGCAAGGCAACCAACCACTGGCTCATTTCACTATAGAGTTCAAGACTCTTGCAACTGAATTACTTTGGGACCCTAGATGCCTGAAAACTCTCTTCTTCAGAGGTTTGGATTCACGCTTGAAGGATGAGCTGGCCACTCGTGAGACACCTGACTTGCTGGATGAGCTAGTGGCCTTAGCTACTAGAATTGATCACTGGCTTCATGATAAGGTGCAAGAACTCATGCTTGGTAAAGGACATGTTCAGAAAGAAATTCATTCTAAGCCTGCACTCAGGATGGTGCTTGCAATGCCCGTTGCCAGTGATGAAGAACCGATGCAACTTGGTCACAGTCACCTGACATCCAAAGAGAAAAGACTTTGGAAGAGGAATGGTTTGTGCATGTACTGTGGACAAGTTGGAAATATGAGAGGGAATGGCAAGTAGAGAGAGAGACCCAATCAGGAGCCCCGCCCCACCGATGTCATCAAGGGCAGCACCGACCATTGAGAGGCTCCTTGCCACCAGGCACCCTCAAACAGGGAGGCCACCAACCATCTTCAGGCACCCTGTGGCACATCTCCACCACCATGAAAAAAAGAAAAACCAGCAGAAAATGAGAGGGAATGGCAAGTAGAGAGAGAGACCCGATCGGGAGCCCCGCCCCCCCCAACGTCATTGAGGGCAGCACCGACCGTTGAGAGGCGCCTTGCCACCAGACGCCGCATGTCGTGCGTCACGCTCCGAAGGGGCGAGACAAAGGGGCTCTCCCCTTTGTGCACCCCTTAATGCAATCCGTAGTGCAAACTCCAGTTAATATCTTTGCAAATAGATGTCTCTCTTTTTGTTTAATATGCCTCCTGTTATACCCTTTGCTCAATTGTTAAAAGTATTTCAATTTGTACTTTTGTAAACTGTTATGATGGCTTTACCGAATGATGGTATATAAAACTCAACAAATAAATAAACCAACAAACAAATAAATAAATAAATGTAGTCCAAACATGCCCCATATGTCTGGGAAACGGATGGGCCTAAGTCCTGTGGGAGGACTTTTCTTAGGCCTTACTACGCTCTTTCCTCCACTCTCCCTGTCTCTCTGATTTGCAGACCTTTGGAATTCCAGACCCTTGCCCTTGTGGACTCAGGGGCAGGAGGTAATTTTATTCTACGATGATTGGTGGAACATATCAGGATTCCCCTCACCACTTTGAAGACTCCACTACTCTTATCGTCTATACATGGAGAGCTGTTACCGGGTGATGTTACCTGTTGTACCGAACCGGTATTCCTCCACACTGGAGCCCTCCATACAGAATCAATTTCCTTCTTTGTGTTAGATAAGGCCATGCACCCTATCATTCTGGGGTTACCATGGTTGCAGCTGCAATTGCCACAATTCAACTGGGTTACGTTGGAACTCTCCCGTTGGGGCCCTGAATGTCATGGCAAATGCTTAAAGGAGGTCTCTTCTATTATCTGCATGCCTACAACTCCAATGATGAATAAAAGAAGGGGATAGCCGAGAGTCCTTCAAAAAGTCTTTATTGGTTGCCAAACAATAAAGTCTTTTTGAAGGACTCTCAGCTATCCCCTTATTTTATTCCTCACGGCTTTGTTAGACCGTCTTCCTCTTTGCTTTTTGGGCCCTACAACTCCAATGATGCCAGGACTGCCGCCTCAGTATGCATCATTTCATGATGTTTTCTCGAAAGAAGCTGCTGACATCCTTCCGCCACATAGATCTTATGACTGCGTAATACGACTGAAACTTAATGCTGAACCTCCTAAGGGACATGTCTACCTGCTGTCAGTGGTAGAGAACAAGGCCATGTCCGAGTACTTTGAGGAAAACTTGCAAAAAGGTTTCATTAAACCATCTAAGTCTCCTGTGGGCGCAGGCTTCTTCTTCATGGGGAAGAAGGATGGCACTCTGTGTCCTTGTATCGACTATCGAGGTCTGAATGAGATCATGATTAAACACCGATACCCCTTACCTCTGATCTCAGAGCTGTTTGATCGACTTCAAGGAGCCAAGATATTCTCGAAACTTGACCTAAAGGGAGCCTATAACTTCGTTCGCATCTGCAACGGCGATGAGCAGAAAACAGCGTTCAACACTCGTGATGGCCATTTTGAATATATGAAAATTCCCTTCGACCTGTGCACCGCTCCCGCTGTACAAAAGTGTCGTTGTTTACCTAGATGACACCTTGTTATTCTCACAGGATATGTCTACTCATCTAACAGATGTCGAACAAGTATTACTGAGACTTCGAGAACATCGCCTCTACGCCAAATTGTCAAAGTACGAATTCCACAAAGAATCTGTGCCTTTTCTTGGTTATATCGTCTTGAAACAAGGCTTACGGATGGATCCCCAAAAATTAGAGAGTATCAAGAATTGGTCTCAACCTACCAGTCTGAAGGCCCTGAGACGATTTTGGGGGTTCACAAATTACTATCGAAGCTTTATAAAGAACTATTCTTCTTTGACAGTGCCCTTAACTGCAATGACATGGAAAGGGGCCAACACTTATAAATGGTCTGCAGAGGCCATTTCCGCGTTTGAGAAATTAAAGACTGCCTTTTCCACTGAGCCATGTCTGCATCACCCGGACCCCAATAGACCATTCATCGTGGAGGTTGATGCTTCAGATGTTGGAGTAGGGGACATGTTAAGCCAAACTGGAGATTCTAAAGCCTTACATCCCTGCTCCTTTTTCTCGTGACGCTTTTCTCCTGCAGAGAAGAACTATGGGATCGGAGATAAAGAGCTCCTGGCTATTAAACTGGCATTTGAGGTATGGCGATCTTAGCTCGAAGGCACCCAACATCAAATTACCTTATTCTCGGACCACAAGAATCTAGATTATCTCCGTCATGCGCAACGTCTTAACCACAGACAAACTAGATGGTCCTTGTTTTTTAATCATTTTGACTTCCTGCTCAAATATCGCCCCGGAGACAAGAATACCAGAACTGATGCCCTGTCATGCTCTTTCTTCTCTGAGGATGTTCCTGAAGAACCTCAGCACATCATCGACTCGAAGAAAGTCATCTTGGTGGCTACCCATTCTGTGCCTGCCGGTAAAACAATTGTGCCTAAGAATCTCAGAAAGAAACTTCTATACTGGTCTCATGATTCCAAATTGGCTGGCCATCCTGGTCAACGCCGTAACCTGTTGAAATTACAGAAGTACTATTGGTGGCCTACTATTAAGGAAGACACATACTCCTATGTAGAGTCATGCTCCAACTGTGCCAAACATAAACCTACTTCCGGTCAGCCTTGGGGATTGCTACAACCGCTTCCAGTTCCGGAACAGCCATGGACTCACATCACTATTGACTTTGTAGTTGATCTACCTTTCTGGAGGAATGAATACTATCTGGGTGACCGTTGATCGTTTCAGCAAGATGGCTCATTTCGTGGCGCTGCCTGGCTTACCCTCAGCCTTGGAGCATGTGAAGCTCTTCATCGCACACATCTTTCGCCTTCATGGCATACTCAATTCACGGCAAAATTCTGGAAGGCTTTGTGCAAGCTATTTGACATCTCTCTGGATTATACATCTGCCTATCATCCACAATCTAATGGCCAAACTGAAAGGATGAATAGGACCCTAAAACAGTTCATTTGGGCCTATGTTTATGATTATTGGTATTTGGGTGGATCCTTGGACACTGTGGCAGCTGACCACGCCCACGGGGGGCAGTCCCGTGAGGGACCACGGTGTCAGGCTAGACTCTGGTCACACAACACAGACTGAATCTTTATTTAAACAGTTTTGGAAACCACCAGAGGTGGCAGTAGTGAGTAGTAGATGTTGAGCCGGCTGGGCAAGTATTCCACAGGATGCTGGAAGCGGATCCTCTGCTTGGCTGTGCTGTAATGGAAAGAAACTGAGAGTTATGAGTACACAGTGAGAGATATACAGAGTCCCAGGTAGAATCAATGAAGCTCTGAGACAGGGAGACTCCGTGGTATAGTACTCACACAGCGGTTCCACTAGACTAGAGGTCTGGCACTGGAACAGAGGACAGGCCCTCGAGAAGCAAATACCTGGTTCCAAAGAAGCAGTACTGTGGAATAGATGGTAGTTGCACTCACAGATGGATTCTGTTAATGAAATCTTCCAAGTAGAGAAGATGGTAGATGCAGGCAGTGACTCAGGGAACATGGGCCCTCAAGGAGTGAGTACCGGTTCTTGATAGCACCTGAAAGAAATAGAAGAGGTCCCCAAGGAGCAGGTACCCCAATAGCAGTAAGAGTTCCAGGGAATGCTGGAGTGGCAGAGTAGCTTTGGTACGGAGAGTGAATCCCATCCGCAGTATCCGAGTCACTGCTAACTCGATTAGCTAGCAAAAGGGGTAGGCTTAAATATCCGGGCAGCGTGACATCATCTCAGGGGGACGCCCCTGAGGTTCGCGTCAATAAGGAAATAAAGATGAGGGAGGCGTGCGCGTGCACACCCTATGGTACCTTAGAGGAGCATGGTGGGAAGCAGCACCAAAGCCGGTCCGGGGACGCTGGAGAGGACGACAGACAGATGCTGCGGCAGCCAGCAGTCCGAGGTGAGCAGGAGGAGCCGCAAGAAGAGTAAGGTAGGCGGGGCGGAGTGGAGGATATCCAGTATCGTAGAATAATTCGTAAAGCTGCCAATCGTCCTTTATATAGCAGTGTCTTGCTCGGGCTAGATCTTAGATATCGCTGGTCTGAAACTCCCAATAAGCAAAATCAAATGTCCCAATGACCTGAACTAACTGCCGAATCAGAGAGAAACTGAAAGATTCCAGACCAGAAGTGTTGTATCAGGGTACAAGTCCACAGACAATGTAATAAAGATGCATCGGATTGGTTGCACTTGACACAAGCTGAAGAGGGCAGGGCACTATACCAGCCAGGAAAGCCCTGCGGGGCCAAATAACCAACTTATGTATAACTTTAAAGTGCAGTACCCATAGAATAATGCTAGGTGTTGCAATATGGAGCACCTGGTCACTTCTCTGCAAATCTTTTGCTGACACGTCCCGCTCCAGGTCGTTAGATTAATGCTGGTATTTTACGGGAGGCGAGCCAAATGCGGTGGCGGTCGGCAAAGTCCAAAATCCTAGCAATAACAACGCGGGGTCTCTGATTCAGACCAGATCGAGTGCCCAGGCGGTGGGCCCTTTCCATCTTTAAATGCAGCAAGGAACCATTGTAGTAATTGGTCTGCAAGATCTTGATCTGGGATGGATTCTGGCAGCCCGATGAAGGGTAAATTATTACGCCATGAACGGTTTTCAAGTTCATCGAACCGATCGTCCTGTATTTGAATCAGTTTCTCCATCTTGTGGATTTTAAGCTCTGCTGTCACTCCAGGGCCTTATCCTTGGTCGCTGTCTCACGCAATTCGAAAATGGCTTGCAGGTGATTCAGTTGCTCCGAAATTTTATCTAATTTGTTCAACAGGGCCACTGTAACTGCCATAGTAAGTGCCGCAATCGCCATTTCATCTGCTAAGCCCGATGCGGCCTTGTCCATATTGGCAACCATTTTGTCTTCACCGGTCTTAGGTTTCTCTTTATCTTTCCTTGCCAGTTTGGCAGGCATAATAGCTGGCGATTTACTCATACAACGGTCGATATTCATAGGCAGTACTCACAGAAAAGATATGGTCGCTGAAAGAGGTCTGATGCCTTAGTAAACAACAGATTCTGGGGCTGACACCTGGAGCTGGGCTAGGCACGTCTATCCCAATTCACCACATCATGTGACTCTGCCTGCCTTCATTTTAAACAAGATGTGAGGTAAGAGGTTTATCTGGGTTATCCTGGTAACAGCGGTTCTCACAGCCTGTGCTGCCTGATGGGCCGATACAGTAAGGTGCGGTAGAAAGAGGTGCATTAGTGCCGGGCGCAAGATCCCAACTTTAAGCAAAAGAAAACCTAAAAACCTAAAATCCAACACACCGGGAAAGCCATTCTTCAGATCGCGACTAATCCCATCCCCCAGCCCCCGCTCACCTGCCCTGGCCGCGTCCATGGGTGCCGGTCTCCGGGGCAGCCCCAGTCTTCTCTCCCCTCCTCCCGAAGCAAGGCGCATGGCGAAAAGCAACTCGACATGCTATTTCAATGTAACAAGTTGTTCCATATGTAAACCGGAGTGAAGGCAACTATGCTATACCTCGGTATATAAAAAATGCTAAATAAATAAATTAAAGTATTGGGAATAAAGTGTAACAAAAGTTAACTTACTTTTTCTTACAGTCCTCTCTGCCCTCCTCCGGAGGCGTACACCGCAGCTCCCCTCCCTCCCGGGGGCAGCCGGTGGTGAAAGCGGCCCCCACCGGTGAAGATGGATGAACGCACGCCCATAGTGCAATTTGGGCGCTCAAGCCAGCAAAGGCGCATGAATGGGCGTGCATGACGTCACGGCGTTCGTTCATACACTTTCAGTGCCTTGAGCGCCCATCCCAAATTGACGTTCATGCAACTCAGTGTGCATGGGCAGAGCCCGGATGTCAGGGCTCTCTTGTTTGGAACGATGGCGGGGGAGGGTTGAGGGTAGAGTTTGGAACAAAAATGACTCTTTCATGCTTAAGGCGTACAGACAATGGCAAATTGTCTATTTTGTTGTGTTTTGGGAGCACCCCGAAATGAAGAAAAAATTGACAATTTCTTGTTAGTCCACATCTACAGGACTTTGGTGCCCACTACTTAGATGTACATTGTTCAGAGGGACAGAATACTTTTGCATCCAACCTGGCCCAATTCAAATTTTCTTCTGCTGTTTCCACGGCTGTTTCCTCTGCAATACATGCTCATTTGAAATGTACAAACCCAAGTGTGTTAGCATTGTGTTTTGCTGCACGAGTTGCTCTTGCAACATATGCTGCTGGTCAGTTTGTTTGTATGGTATGCTGTTGCCCTGAAGTAAGATCCTGGATCACTTGGTCCATCCTCCCTACTTTCCTGGGCTGCCTCCATCCGGGTTCTGTCTCTGGAGAAAGAGAGAAAAAAAAGACAGAAAATACCTACTGGCCTGACTGGCCCTGACAATCTACTTGACACCTGACTGTACAGGCAGTGCTAACCTCCTTGACCTGTTGTAGCTTCTGTTAATGTTGATGCAAATGCATCAACAATGTGCATTTAGCACTTGAGTTAATTAACTCAATCATTTAACATGCATCAGCATACTTTAGTTGATAGGACCTTAAATTATGCTGTTTACATATCTAAACTACTACTAAGATATAATACAAACAATAATCATTTTGGCCAAGACATTTGAGTTTCACAGACCTAAAACCAAATCCCTGAGGAAATGTTCTAAGGTCTCTGAAAGCCTTGCAAATTTGACATTTTTCTGAAGAATTACAATTGGTATGTTAGATGGGTTTTAAGTATCATTTTTTATGATGTGGTGTTGATGTCACAAGTTGTGTGCAATTGAGACATTTTTAAGGTTAAATTTCCTGCAAGAGGTTTTCTACATTTTTTGTGCAATAGTCAGTTTGGGTAAAAGTCATATTCAAAAAAGAAGGTAATAAATCCAAGTAATAAATACAATCCTTAGATTTTGGCTGAAATAAGGAATTCCCCTACATGGTATTATACTCAGTTGCAAATCTCTAAATAACTTACAGTAACTACAATTTATGATATTCTTTTATGTTGGCTGTTACAGTACTGGCAAAATATTGTAGCTGTGTATTATGTCATTTTAATTTTTATATAATCACTTTCTAGCTTTTAATAGCTGCAGGTAGGCACTTTTAAATATTTCATAGTTTACTGCAGGGGCTCTGACCTTACTGGACTCACACTGCAGCTCAAACATTAGAAGATATCTCATGAAATGTAAGTTGGCATTTGAGCCACAGGATCAGAACACCTGAGATCAGTGGGGTAGATGCAATCTGCAGTCAGTTTTCTGACCTCCCGTATTATTAAATTGGTTTTTTTTTAAATTTTATTACAGAATAAGGCACATGTCTTTGGTGAAGCATTCTCTGTGTATCAATGACAACCTTAACAACATGGCTTGTTTGTGTCTGTCATGAATTTACACTATGCCTGTGCTGCTGTACATTGGATGTATCCATGATATACCGTACACCACTGAGATTTTAGTATGGATGTAAAAATGATAATGTGCAGGATAATTGTACAAAGGCATCTAGCTATTGTAGCACTAAATTCAAGTAGCTACTTTTAGGTTAGAAGAGATTCTGCTGAAAAACAAACTGGTGTAATCAGTTCCAGAAGTCATTGGACAGAACATCCTATGACTTAAGAGGCAGGCCTGATCAATATGATGAGAGAGATCTCCAGGAATGATTAATCAGAGAAAATGTTGACTTTCCTTTCCACATGAGTGTGGAAGGCTATAGCACAAGTCTTAATAGACTAAGCAGATGGGATTTTACATTTTTTTCAGGCTGCTGGAAGTGGACAAAGAAACTAAGAACCTTTCAAAAATTCTATTTGCATGCCTTCCCTGGTATTTACTGTATAAAAGATAAGATCTCTATTACTATAGCTTTACTAGAAAAATAGCTGTAGTGAGCTAACTAGATTTGTGAATTAGCTGTTCGGAATATATTTTATTATACTTTCATTACAGAGGCTGTTCCATGCTATCCTTGTCTCTATGATGGAGACAAGGATGGCATCTGAATTAAAGAAAATATAGGATTTATTTATTTACAAAATATATAGTCCGCCAATCCATAAATCTAAAATCTCAGTGGATAACAATAAAATGCTTACAAGGATTAAATCTACATACTAAACACAGAGGATCTCTGAGGGAGTGGTAGGGATTTTAATGCTGAATAATTATGGTGAA
The DNA here is from genome assembly GCF_901001135.1 of Rhinatrema bivittatum. Lineage (NCBI taxonomy): Eukaryota > Metazoa > Chordata > Amphibia > Gymnophiona > Rhinatrematidae > Rhinatrema > Rhinatrema bivittatum. The sequence goes on from NC_042617.1 coordinate 439,911,463, forward strand.
TGGGCAGAATAGACAGGTCATATGGTTTTTTCCTACCTTCATGTTTCTATATTTCTATGCAATTTATGAAAATAAAAAATATCTGTTCTTGAGTAGCTTACACTGTATATACTCATGAAATTAATTTCTTTGTTTTTTTGTTCACAAATGTTTTATTTGCTTTTATGACTGCAACATCCAAAATAAAAAGAAAACAATAATCTAAAATAATTTCTAATTCTTACAATGAATATAAAGTAAAACAAGATAAATACATATTTAGTCAGGATGTGCATGCAAAAATATTTAGCTTTTTCCTATTTGTTTCATTTTATTTCCCTTATTTCATGTCATTTTTAAAAATATTTTCTTTCACTTTTATTTTGTTTCTCATTTTCAGTGCACACTATTTGAAAACGGTAAAAAAGGTTGGAGATCGGTGTATAAAAGAGAAATCTTTATTAAAACTTTCCCGACTCTGGCCGAGCTTCGCTCACAATCGGAGCTGCCTCGGGGCAACTAAAAACAAATTAAAACACACATACATTAATGTATGTATGTATGTATAAAAGTATCAAATGGCAAACATAACCACAGATTGGTTTAGAACATTCATATAGAGGCAGATTTTCAAAGGGTTATGTGCGTAACTTACGCGTGAAACCCCGAAAAACTGCTCCTGCGCGTGCCAAGCCTATTTTGCATAGGCCCGGCGATGCGCTTATGTCCCGGGGCTTTAAAAAAGGGGCAGGGAGGGGCTGTCCAGGGGCGGGGTGGGGCGGGACCTCTGGCACAGCAACCATGCCAGGGGATCGCACGCTGGCACTCGGCTGGCGCGCAAAACCTATGCCTGCCCAGAGGCAGGCGTAAATAAAAAAACAAAGGTAGGGGGGTATTCAGGTAGGGCTGGGGGGCGGGTTAGATAGGGCAAGGGAAGGGAAGGTGGGGGGGGGGGTGAAGGGAATGGGGAAAGCCATCAGGGCTCCCCTAGGACTCGGTGCGTGCAAGGTGCACAAATGTGCACCCCCTTACGCGCGCCAAACCCGGATTTTATAACATGCGCACGGCTGCGCGTGCATGTTATAAAATCAGGCGTAGATTTGTGTGCGCCGGGTTGCGTGCACAAATCTACGCCCACACGTAATTCTTAAAATCCGGCTCCAAGTGTAAACATATGAATAAATATATTAAAAAATGTAAAAAAAGGGGAGGAAAAAATAATAAAAAATATATACAGACTCCTCATGTGTGGGACAACGGGGGTGGTTTAGTGGGTTACTGCATAAATTGAATTACACTATCAATAGTGAATAACTTCCTTGCTGGAATGTGCCTCGAAGGATAGAAAAGTGTGTATTGTGTTATTAAAAAAAATAGTGCATATATCACCACTCCTAGGAAAATTACTATTATTTGACTACAGAAACGGGTGGATTTTAAATGCCCTGCTCGTGTAAATCCACCCGGATTTACGCGAGCAGGGCCCTCGCGCGCCGGCGCGCCTATTTTGCATAGGCCGCCGGCGCACGCAGAGCCCTGGGATGCGCGTAAGTCCCGGGGTTTTTTTTAAGGGGGCGTGTCAGGGGCGGGGCCGAATGACGCGGCGTTTCGGGGGCAGGACACGGCGTTTTGGGGGTAGGACTGGGGGCGTGGTGCCGGCCCGGGGGCGTGGTCGAGGCCTCCGGACCAGCCCCTGTGTCGGATGACGGCGCGCCAGCAGTCCGCTGGCATGCATAGATTTACATCTGCTTCTAGCAGGCGTAAATCGAGGGACAAAGGTAAGGGGGGGGTTTAGATAGGGCCGGGGGGGTGGGTTAGGTAGGGGAAGGGAAGGGAGGGGAAGGTGAGGGGAGGGGAGGGCGAAAGAAAGTTCCCTCTGAGGCTGCTCCGATTTCGGAGCGGCCTCGGAGGGAACGGAGGCAGGCTGCGCGGCTCGGCGCACGCAGGCTGCCCAAAATTGGCAGCCTTGCGCGCGCCGATCCAGGATTTTATAAGATACACGCGGCTATGCGCGTATCTTATAAAATCCAGCGGACTTTTGTTTGTGCCTGCTGAGCGAACAAAAGTACGTGATCGCGCTCTTTTTTAAAATCTACCCCAAAGGGTTAGACTGCTGATGCCAAATGAAGGCTGCAAAATGTATATGACCTATGTAAGGGTCATCATGATGATATGGTGCATGTGTTAGATAGGGGAAGGGAGGGGAAGGTGGGGGGCAGGCCGAATGAAAGCTGTGCGGCTCGGCATGCGCAAGGTTCACAAGTGTGCATCCCCCTTGCACGTGCCGACCCCGGATTTTATAACATGCGCACGGCTGCACGCGCATGTTATAAAATCGGGTGTAGATTTGTGCGCACGCATAAATCTTAAAATCTGGCCCATTATGCACAAAAAATATACCACACAGTTTATAAAATAATGCTCTAACTTAAGATGCACAATTTCTGCATGTATTTGCTGACTTATGCAGATTATTAAAATTTACCTTCTATGAGCCTAGTTTTTCAGTAGTCTGCTAAATCTCCAAATATGCAAGTAAGTGGGCCTACAGACATTTGTGCTAATATTTTATAAATTATGTGAAATTTCTGCCCTGAAAGTTAACACACATTTTTTCAGTTGTGTATGGGCATGATTAACTAAGGTTATTATTCCATTCTTACATTCGAGGTCTATATTCACAAGCATTTACCCCTAGATTCATCATGCTCCTATATATTTATAGGAGAATGATGAGTCATGAAGAAAAGGGGCGTGGGGCGATAGTGGGCAGCTGGCCACATCGTGGCGGTCTGATTTCACCCGCTGTGGTGCGGCCGCACTGCACACTATCACCCCCATAGTGCCACGGGAAAAGGTGAAGCTGTTCCCGAGGTGCTGCCGGCAATAATGTAAAAAACATTATCGCTCGCAGTACTGCGGGGAGATAACTCCACCCAAACCCCATTCACACTCCTCCCCTTCCCCTAATTTAAACAATACTGCTGTGATACCGGCAAAATAATGAATGACCCTATAAGTTATTATTTGGGCCCTTATTTGGCTAATTTCTAGCTGGCTAATAAGATAGCCTGCAGAAAATACAGCATGCACTACAGACACGGTAGAGAACCTGTTGCTTAAGAGCTGCCAGGGAGCACCCCCAGCATTGCTGATGACATCAAGAGGCGCTATTCCTTTTCTTCTTGCCATGGAGCCTACTTAATGTGGCAATGGTGTGCATGCATGCATGCCCAGGGGGATGCATCGGCAGGATCCAAAGGCTGCAGCCTCATCATGTGGTGGCCTGGTGAGTGAGGCCAGTCAAGGGACTGATCTGTGACCAGCCAAACATTACAACATATTTTAATGTTTCTATATATCCATTATGCAGAAAACACAAAGAAACAATAAAAATGATATTCACCCTTAAAAGCATGGAAGTGTACTTTACAACAGAAGAAAGGATCAAAGCTTGGATACAAATTAATAGTTGAGGGAATCTGGACATCATGCTTCACATACCAATATCACAAAATAATTTGTTGTGCTGTCTTCACATAATATCTGTTATAAACACAAAAAATCTAGTTATACAGTTTGGAAGTGGTTGATTGATTTTAAAACCTATAACATGGGTAGGTATTTTAATTATTTATTTTCAAAATCTTAATATTACACACTGGGCCAGATTTTCAAAACCCTATAGGGTAGATTTTCAAAGGGGTACGCACATAAGATACGCGCGTACCCCCCGAAAACCTGCCCCAAACCCCCCTGCGCACGCCGAGTCTATTTTGCATAGGCTCAGCGGCGCGCGCAAGCCCCGGGATGCACGTAAGTTCCGGGGCTTGCAAAAAGAGGTGGTTGGGAGCGTGGCCAGGGGGCGCGGTTAGGGATCGGGGGTATGTCTGGGGGGCGTGTGGGTGGTCTGGGGGCATGGCCGAGTGCCCCGACACAGCGGCCTGTGTCGGGGCCTGCCGCGCCGGCGCGCGTAAGTTACTACTGCCCAGAGGCAGTAGTAATTTCTCCGATAAAGGTGGGGGGGGTTTCTAGATAGGGCTGGGGGGGGTGGGTTAGGTAGGGGAAGGGAAGGTGCAGGGGGGGGGTAGAAATAAAGTTCCCTCTGAGGCCGCTCCGATTTCGGAGTGGCCTCGGATGGAACGGGCAGCGCGTATCTTAAAAAATCCAGCGTATTTTTCTTCGCACCTGGTGCGCGAACAAAGTACGCGCGCGTGTATGTTTTAAAAATCTACCTCTATGCGCGTAAATCCGGGCGTGCATAGGTGGGGTTACGCACGCCGGGCCTATTTTAAAAAGGCCCGGCGACGTGTATAAAGCAGGGATGCATCTAAGTCCTGGGGCTTTGAAAAAGGGGCGGGGAGGGGGCGGGGAGGAGGAGGGACAGGGCCAGAGGCCTCCGGCACAGCAGCCATTTGCCGCTGTGTCGGAGGATTGTGTGCCGGCAGTCAGCCAGTGCGCGCAACTTGCACTATCCGGAGGCAAGCGCAAGAGGTAAAACAAGGTCGGGGGGGGGGGGGGGTTCGGGAAAGGGGGAGGGAGGTTAGGTTAGAGGGTTAGGAATTTCCCTCTGAGGCCGCTCCGAAATCGGAGCAGCCTGGGGGGGAATGGGGGAAGGCCATGGGCGTCAGCGCGTGCAAGATGCACTAGTGTGCACCCCCTTGCCCGTGCCGACCCCCAATTTTATAACATGCGCGCACCAGGTAGCGCTCGCAGATGGATGCTCGCGTGTAGGTATTAAAATCTACCCCACTCTTACCAAAAAGTTTGTTTGAGGTGGATAATAACACAAAAAAACAAAACAAGCATAATGTAAAAGCATATAAGAAATATACGCGCGGAACCCTTTTAAAATCCGCCCCAATGTGTGGTGGCAGTCAAAAACATAAATCAAATGTTAAAAATTATTTGGAAAGGAACATTTTATTTATTTATTTATTTAAGAGCTTTTATATACCGATGTTCATGTACTGGTACATATCACGTCGGTTTACATAGAACCAAAGTTGGAAATTACATCGAACATTCTGTCGAACAAGAGGGTACAAATAACATGTCTAACATCATGAGAACTTATTGATAACGCTAAGAACTTATAGATAGAGCTGAGGACAACTTAGAAATTAAAATTTCAAATTATAAAATTATAAAATTAAAATTATTAAAAAAAACAAATACATAAATAACAATCAACAAAGTCGGAATTAAAACAGACTTAATAAGCATGGGTGCAGATTGAAGTAAAGTAGAGCTACACAGGAGAATTAAGGGCTAATGGCGACTGGCTTCTAACATGATGGGGTATGAAGATGAGTGAATGAGACCTTTAAGTGAAGGCTTTTGTAAAAAGCCAAGTTTTTAGCTTCTTTCTGAACGTTCGACTACAGATTTCTAGACGAAGGTCCATGGGGAGGGCATTCCAGAGAGCAGGGCTGGCAGTTGAGAACACTCGTTTCTTAAGTAGTGACTTGGCTGGAGGTGCATATAGAGTGCCTAAGTAGCTGGTTCTGATAGGTCTTAGTGATGCGTGGGGACGAAGTGGGTCACTTAGATCTAGCGAAGTTTGGGAATGAATGGTCTTGTGGGTTATGGTTAGTACTTTGAAAATGATTCTATGTTTAATAGGGAGCCAGTGAAGGTTTTTTAGAATCGGTGTGATGTGTTCTCCTCTCCTAGAGTTAGAATCCTGGCAGCCGAGTTCTGCAACATTTGTAATGGTTTGGTTGTGATAGCTGGTAAGCCAAGAATAGAGAACAAAACTGAAAATATCATAATGCCCTTGTATAGATCTATGGTGCAACTGCACCTTGAGTATTGTGTGCTGTTCTTATTGCCCCATCTCAAAAAACACATAGCAAAGGTATAGAGAAGGGTGACAAAAATAATAAAAGGGATGGAAATGCTTCCTTATGAGACAAAGGCTAAACAGATTAGGGCTCCTTAGCTTTGAAAAGAGATGACTGAGAGGGTTTATGATTGAAATTTATAAAATCATTAATGGGGTGGAACAGGTAAAGAGGGAACGGTTATTTTACCATTTCAAACAGCATTACGTTTAGGGGACTCTCCAAGAAAATAGCAACTGGCAGATTTAAAACACATCATAGGAAGTACTTTTTTACTGAGCACACAATCAAGCTATGGAATCTGCTGCCGAAGAGCATAGTCAAAGCAACTAAAATAGTGGGGTTCAGAAGTGGATTGGACACGTTTCTAAAGGAAAAGTCCATAAACAGTTATTAGTCAGGAAGACTTGGGAAAGCCAGTGTTTATCCCTGTGAATGAGATACAAGAAGTAGATCAACTATTGGGATCTGATGGGTACTTGTGATCCATATTGGCCACTGTTGGAGACAGACTGCTGGGCTTAATACACTTTGGTCTGGCCAAGCATGGCACTTCTTATGTTTTTATGATGAATTCCTTTCTAATAACCAATACTTTGAGGGGTTATTTGTTTGAAGTGTAATGTGAATCATCATAGGACTTGTTAGGAGGAACAGCTGTAATAACAAATTAATGGGAATGCAAGGAGAAAATAAATCTCAGTTTTAATGGAGTAATTCACCTGTTAGTGATTAACATCATATTTGTGTCATCTGTAAACAGACCAAAAATTAAGTACATTTCAGGACTAGCTTAATTGGTAGCATTCATATTAGATCCTTGTTGTAATTATTGCTAGTTGGCCTGGTTTACTTTTATACTCTTAATAAGCAACACAATTCTACCATACTAAACTGCTTACCTCCTAGACACATAAATACATATTGTCATACCTGGGAGCTCTCCAGATTTGGCCCAGAGATTCTGGAATTCTGAATGAATTGCCAAGTCTCTGGGCCAACACCTGAAAACTCTGGGTGCCCTGCTGCAGAAGGCCAGAAGAAAAAATGGCTGAAGCAGTGCAGGCCTGAAGGAGGAGGAGCATCAGCAGCCATACTGCAGGAGGAAGAGGAGAAGTGCTGGGCCATGCAACACGAGTGAGACAAGCAGGAACCAGGCTGGCAGGGCCTAAGACAGGTGCAGCTGGTCGCCACCAGAGGCCAGATTGGCAGGGCTGAAGACAGGAGCCACTGGCTGCCACCAGGGACCAAGCCAGCGAGGCTGAATACAGGAGCTACTGGCCACCAGCGGAGATCAGGCCAGTGAAGCTGAAGATAGTTGCTGATGGCTGCCACCAGAGACCAGGCCAGCAGGGCTGATGACTTGAGCTGCTCAGCTGGGGACCTGTGTGTATGAGTGTGTGTGTGTGTTTGTATGTGAGACTGGGAGGGTGCTTCTGTGTGTATGTGCGATCAGCAGGGTGTTTTTGAGTGTCTGTGGGAGAGGGAGGGTGCATCTGTGTATGTGTGAGACTGGGAGGGTTCTTTGTGTGTCTGTAAATGAGAAAGGGCTTCTGTGTGTGTTTGTGTGTGTGTGTGTACGTGTATGTGTATGTGTATGTATTTGTGATTGGTAGAATTCTTCTGTTTGTAAGTGAGTAAGGGAGGGTGGTTCTATCTGTGCCTGTGTATGTATGTGAGATCTGGAGAGTGTTTCTGTGTGTGTGTGTGCGTGTGTTTGTGTGTGTGCATTATGTGAGATCTGTAGGGTGCTTTATGTGTTGTGTGTGTATATGTATGTATGTGACATCGGGAGGGTGCTTCTCTGTGTGTATTTGAGACAGGGAGGATGCTTCTGTGTGTACGTGAAAGAGGGAGGGTACTTCTGTGTGTGTGTGTGTGTGTGAGTGTGTGTGTGTGTGTGAGAGAGAAAGGGAGAGTAGTTCTGTGAGGGTGAATGTGAAAGAGGGAATATACTTCTGTCTGTCTATGTGATAGAGAGATGGAGCATGCTACTGGCTGTCTGTGGTTGAGAGAGAGTGGGAGCATGCTCCTTTGTGTGTGGGTGAGAAAAGGAAATTGCTTCTGTCAGTGTGTATGTGAGTAGGAGGGAGGGAGGAGATTGGTTGTGCATCCACTGGCTTTTGCTAATGTATGACAATCTTAGGATGACTGGAAATTGAACATTCCCAGGTATGGAGAGCACAACATTTTTTTATCCTTATTATTTTTAATTATTGGATGTTACTTGATGTGTCATCCAAATACCAAAAACATATTTCAAAACAGTAAATTACAAAAAAAGAGAGTTTTTAATTATTAGATCTTCTATTTGTCAGCTGTTTTAGGGGTCATTTATCAAAGTGCTATATGGCATTTCCGCATGCGTTAAGGCGTTTTCGCATGTGAAAAGCACCTTTAACACATGCGAAAATGCCTTTCTTGCATGCGAAAACACAACACATGGTGCGATGCAAATTAGGAAAAGGGGAGGAGTTTGGGGTGGGATATCTGGCCAAGTGGGCTGGCTCCGCAAAGCCATATCGCACGGCTTTAACACAGATTTTAACTACTCCCTTTTTCATTTGTGTTAAGCCGTGCGATATGGCTTTATCGCAATTTGCGATATTTGCGATGTTTTTGCAAATAGCGTTTTCAGTATTTTAAGCTGCTAGGGGAGAGAGAACCTAGCCTAGCACCACAGGGGGAAGAGAGAGAAAGAGAAAGAGAGAGAAAGAAAGAGAGCCTACCTATAAGATCCTCATACTAGGTAGGTATTTATACCTCTATATGAGGCCCATCTAGCTATTCGAGGTGAGGTTTAGGTATTAGTTAGTGGTTAGGGGCCACTTTGACATTCAGAGTGTGACGTACGAACAGAACAGTGCACTCTTGTGAAGATTTGATGACCTTCGGAGTGCGGAAACTCACCCAAAGATGAGATTTGTGCAATTTGTGCAATGTTCTCTCAACTTTGTGATAAACAGCCTATTACCATAAAACATGCCCCTTTTCCTATCGCATGTGATATTTAGTGCATTTTGATAAATCCAGGCCTTAGTATGGTTTCTATTATATTTTACATTTCTTAGTTTTTTGTTTGTTTGATGTTTTATGAGGAATGGTAATGTCTTTGTTGCGGTTTCCAGCTCAGTTTTTGTCTGCACAGTTATTTATATTTTTTGGTGATTAGAATAAAAAATGTTCAAGTATGGTTAATTTTTTAAAGTTTTTATTAGTTATTTGATGTCTACTATTTTTAAATATTTGATTTATATTTGGAAATTATTTTAAACATCTCCCAATTAATTTATTTATGGAATGTTCTATTTATCAGCTGTTTTGAAATATTTGTTCATTTATTTAGTATGGTTTTATTATTATATTTTATATTTCTTGATTTTATTGCTTTATGTATTATGTGGAATGGTTACTGTTTATCCATTGTTGCACTGCATACAAAGTCTGGCTTTTTGCAGTTTCCAGTTTAGTTTTTGTCTGCACATTTCTATTTATACTTTATTCTGTATTTGATGAGGGTATGTCTGTGTTTGGTCTATATCACACTAAAGCAAGGTAAGCATATGAGTGAGTCAGATACCCCATGGGCTGGTTTTGAAAAAATCCCCCAGGCTGATATATTCCTGCAATCCACCTATGCAGGAGTGTAGCTCCTTCCCAAGGGGAAGAAGGAACTACAGACACAGGAAAAACAGTGTTGGGCCATGCACAGAAAATGAAACAAGGGCAGAATGGGCCTGAAGCTGCAGAAGGAGGAAGAAGTAGAGGGCATGTCTTTGGAAATGAGAAAATGAGGATGGATGTGAGAAGACAGATTGAGAATGAATGTGTATGTGGAAGAGGGTGAGAAGTGAATGAATGTGCATGTGTGTGTATGTGTACATATATGGGTGATTGTGGAAAAGGGAGAGGAGTGAGTAGGCATATGTGTGTGGAAGAGGGAGAGAAGTGAATGCATATATATGTGTGTGTGTGTGTGTGTGTGTGTGTGTGTGAGAATCGATTGGCCTTTGAATACTTTTCCCAACTTCAGCTCTCCCACATCCCCATGAGGGAAAATCATCCCAACAGACTCTTCTGCCATGCCTTCCACTGTCTTTATCTAGACTAGAATGCACAACACTTCCTGCATTCAGCTGCTCTGCTTCAAAGATATTGAACAAGTTACCTCTAATTTTGTATTTGGCAACTTGTTACTAGCCTTTCAAAACAATTCAAAGCTTGCTTGTTTAACCAGGCCTTCCTTTAGACTCCATAATGAAGACTCATCTTCTAGTACCCTGCCCACCAGAAGTCTTCCTGACTGTAAAATCCCACAAGGTTCTTTCGGGTTACATCAAATCCAACTAGTTCTTAATATCTCTTACACTGCTGATATTAACTTACTTCTTAACTATATAGATCCAGTTTATACCCAATGCACCCATTTGCTTATTCCTACTTAATATACCCCATTTCTATATATTACTTGCAATCTACCTCATATCTGCATGTATCCAATGTTACAGTTTTTGTCTCCACCACCTTTACTGGGAGTTCATTCCATGCATTCTCCACATTTTTGATTAATAAATATTTTCTATAGCATTGTTTCCTCTGAAAAATATTTACCTCTGGTACCTGATTTATACCTTTAAGCTATTTGAATGTCTTTAACATATTACCCTATGTCTTCTTTCTGCTAAGGCATATATACTTATGTTTTTAAGTCTCATATCATGTGACTTTTGGTGCAGACCCTACAACATTTTGGTAGAAACATAGAAACATGATGTCAGAAAAAGACTGTATACACATCCAATTTGCCAATCCTTCCAATTAATTTAGCATCATAATTTCATCACTTCCTTAGAGATCCCATGAATTTATCCCATGGTTTCTTGAATTTAGATACTGTTTTTGTCTCTACCACTTCCAGTGGAAGGCTGTTCTATGCATCCTCCACCTTCCCTGTAAAGAAATATTTCCTAAGATTACTCCTGAGTCTACCCCCTTTTTAGGCCTCATCACATGGCCCCACATTCTAGAGCCTCATTTCCATTGAAAAAGGCTACCATGCATCAACATTTGAATATCTCCCCTATCTGCTTTCTCCTCTGGGGTATACATCTTTAGATCTTTAGAATGAAGACCACTGGCCATTTTAGTAGCCACCCTGTGGACCGGCTTCATCCTGTTTATTTCCTTTAAAGGTGCAGTCTTCAGAATTGTATATAGTATTCCAAATGAAGTCTCACCAGGAAACTATACAGGGGCAATTCAGGGGCAGACTTTCTCTGAACTACCTCCAACCTCTCTGTATTCTTTTGGAAGCATGGAATCAAGAACTGGACACTAGATTCTAGTTGGTATCTTGCTGACTTATTTATTTAAGTTGGCTTTTGCTTGATCTTGGTGTTCTCAATGATAATTTCTTGAGCTGGTATGTTGAACAGTTTTAAGGTATGTTTCTTTTATTTCTGTTGTATTTTTTTGGGTGGTTTTAATTATATATGTTTTATTGTAAATCACCTAGAGTCTTGCACATTTGGCGCTTACAATTTTTTTAAATAAACTGTAATAAATTGTAAGCTGCAAACCTAAATACTAGAGATGTCCATTCAATTGAAATGAAATAGGAAATGTGAAGAATATTTCCTATTGGTTTCATTACATTTTCAAAATAGAATGAAAGAAAAATCAAGAAAATTGTGTTGTTTTTTTTCTTTTCTTTTGCTTTTGGGAAAATAAATCTAAAGAAATATATCTTCTGCACTGGTTTGAGGCTCCCTAGAGCTGACATGAGGTCTCCCCAGAGCTAACCTTGGATTGACCAGTGGCTTCCTTGGGACCAATATAAGGTCTCTTCAGGGCCAACCCGATACTTTCTTGAGTCCTCCCCAAGGCCAATCCAGGCTTTTCCAGGGTCAACCCAAGGCTTCCTTGGGTTCTTTCACAAAAAACCTGATGGGGCCTGGGACCTTCTCAATCCTTAAAAAATTCTGCTGGAGTTCAGGGCCTCCCAGGTTCCCTCTGACCCACCCAAAATTGTTATTGGGGCCTAGGCCCTCTGATATACCTCCTTTCCTAAAACAGGGGCCCAGGACCGCCTCAAGTTACATTTTACCCCTTCCTTTGGGGGTCTTTTTAGTGAAAGGGACAGGAGAGATGCCCACTTACCACCAATTCCGGGACATCCCTTTAAAAATGGTGGCAGCTGGCTCTAAGACTAGTGCCATAGTGACCTTGAAATGGCCGGTCTCAGTGCCAGCTGGTATTATTCTGTTGTGCAACCATATATGCCATAAAACAAAATGGCACCAGCCAATCCTATCACTGGTGCTATTTTGACATTACTGTGGTCAAGGCCAGCTAATGCCATTTTGAAGTGATGTTTGTGAGGCAAGAGGCTTGTGGGCATCCCTCCTGCTTCTTTCACTAATAGGACCCAGACAGAAGGGTTAAGTGGGAAATGGAAAGCTTCCCGGCCATAACTCTTTTTTTAGGGGCTTGGGACGGGACTCAGAAGGGCCCATGAAGTCTCCATTTAGCTTTTTTGTTTGTTCTTTGGTGTATATATGTTTTACATAGAAACATAGAAATGACAGCAGAAGAAGACCAAATGTCTCATCCAGTCTGCCCAGCAAGCTTTCACTCTTATTTTTCTCTTACTTACTGTTCTCTTGGCTCTTATTGGTAACTTTTTGGTTCTAATTTCCTTCCCCCCTGCCATTGTGGCAGAGAGCAGTGCTGGAGCCGAGCTGCGTCAAAATAAATTATCCAGCTTAATTGGTTACGGGTTGTAACTGCCACAATAAGCAAGCTACTCCCACTCCTGTTTGTTTACCCAGCCTGTGCAATTCAATCTTTGTTGGTTGTTTTCTGAATACAAATCCTCTTTTCTTCATCCCCCCTGCTGTTGAAGCAGTGAGCGCTGCGCTGGATATGTATTCCAAGTGAAGTATCAGGTTTAATTGATTCAGGGTAGTAACCTCCATAGTAAGCAAGCTATTCCCCCACTTATTTGTGAATGCAAATCCTTTTTTCCACATTTCCTCTTGCCGTTGAAGCATAGAGCATGTTGGAGTTGCATTAATCGTGTGTATGTTTATTGATAAGGGTATTAATCACCAGGTTGTAGCCATCATTCCCGCAAGCCACCCCCATGCCTCTTCTCCTCATTCACATCCTCTAGATTTTATGGATCCACAATGTTATCCCATGCCCCTTTGAAATCCTTCACAGTTTTGGTCTTCACCACTTCCTCTGGAAGGGCATTCCAGGTGTACACCACCCTCTCTGTGAAGAAATACATCCTGACATTGGTTCTGAGTCTTCCTCCCTGGAGTTTCAAATCGTGAGCCCTGGTTCTGCTGATTTTTTTTCCGACAGAAAATGTTTGTCGTTGACTTTGGATCATTAAACCCTTTCAAGTATCTGAAAGTCTGTATCATATCACCCCTACTCCTCCTTTCCTCCAGATTATACATATTTAGGTTCTTCAATCTCTCCTCATAAGTCATTCGATGAAGACCATCCACCTTTTTGGTCGCCCTTCTCTGGACTGCTTCCATCCTGTCTATGTCCCTTCGGAGATACGGTCTCCAGAACTGAGCACAAAACTCCAGGTGAGGCCTCACCAAGGACCTATACAAGGGGATAATTACTTCCCTTTTCTTACTTGATATTCCTCTCTCTATGCATCCCAGCATTCTTCTGGCTTTAGCTATCGCCTTGCACATTGTTTTGCCGACTTCAGATCGTTAGACACTATCACCCCAAGGTCTCTCTCCTGCTCCATGCACATCAGCCCTTCACCCCCCATCGACTACATTTCTTTCAAT